>NC_141686.1:125249922-125914088 GCF_964263255.1 Lissotriton vulgaris | reverse complement strand
TATGGCGGCCATATTAAAGCGGTACTCGATTACAGCTACCGCTATGAGGGTGTCATGATGTATATAGTTAGAGGCTACAGATTACATCCCGACGGGGTCAGTTGTTGGAATCCCCCATTTATTTAAGCAAGACCCGTGAACTGAGTCGCATATGTGTTATGGTTAAAGCACAAACTATTGTACTTAGGTCACGTGGTTAAGGGGTGTACTATGGCGGCCATCTTGGAGCGGTACTCACTTACAGTTACCGCTATGAGCGTGTCATGATGTATATAGATGGAGGCTACAAATTACATCCTGACGGGGTCAGTTGTTAAAATCCTCCATTTATTTAAGCAAGTTATGTACCCTGAGTCGCATGTGTGTTGTGGTTTAAGCACAAACTATTGTAATTTTAGGTAACTTCGTTAAAAAGTGTAGCGCTGGGGCCATCGTGTATCTTGCGCCTAGGGCATGTGTATAACAATGTGGTTGCTAGTCCAGTATGGAACACTACGTGATGGTGGGTGTGTACACATAGGGTGCTAAACATAGCACGTGGGGCATGTCGCTTGGTGTCTGGCGTTTGCATTGCCTCTCGTGTATTATGGGAAATAGGACTTAATGTCAAGGGAATCAGAAAAAGGACCCTGATGTCCTAAAGCGAATGCCATGGGATATCCTCGTTGAGGCCTTGTTTGTCTGTGGACAAGCGATGTATCCAACGTTGCTCCTTCCGGAACAGGGCATCACTTGGGCAGTTTGGGCTGGCTTCAAGTACCACCCATTTCATGGAGTCTTCGTCATGGTTTTGTTCCACAAAATGTTTACACATTTTGGTATGTGTTTTCTTGCAACGAAAGTTGCTCCGATGTTCTATAATTCTAGTTTTCACTGGACGGGAGGTCATCCCAATGTAGAGTAAATCACAAGGACACTTGAGCATGTAGATGCAATGAGATGTATTGCAATTAGTGTGGTGTCTGATCTCCCATTTGAAGTTATCCGAGAGTTGGATCGTCTTTAGTGTCATGGTGTATTTACAAACGCCACACATTCCACAAGGGAAGTGGCCCGTGACTGGGGGTAGGTGCCAAAGTGTTTGTTGGGTATCCTTCTTGATGTTTCTAGGCCTAGTACTGATCAGGATGTCCTTCAAGTTGTTGGACCTCTTGAAGGCAAATCTTGGTTCTTCTAGTGTCAAGTCTCCTGTGTTGAGGATCCCCCAATGGCGTCTGATGGTACCCCTAATTTCAGTGGACAAGGGGGTGTATGTTGTTACACATGTGATAGGTTGACTCTCAGCCGGGGGTCTCTCTCGTCTCTCTAGAAGTGCTTCCCTGTTGTTATTCCTAGCACGCTTTCTGGCTTTTAGTACATCACTTCTGGGATAGCCCCTGTCCAGTAGATTTCTTGACAAGATTTCGGACTCCTTTTTGTAGTCAGATATCTTGCTGCAGTTGCGTCTGATTCTAAGGAATTGCCCAAAGGGCAAGTTGGTACGCAAGGCCCTTGGATGATGACTCTTAAAATGTAGGAGACTGTTACGGTCAGTGGGCTTGCGGTACATGGTGGTACTGATGTTCCCATCTTCTAGTCTCACAGTAAGATCTAGGAAGGCGATCTCCTTAGGTGAGGAGCTCATTGTAAAGTGTAAGTGGGGATTCAGAGAGTTGACCCAAAGCAGGAAGGCTTCGTGTGACATAGGTGGGCCTTTCCACAGGATCAAAATATCATCAATGAAGCGCTTCCACAACTTGATGTTGTCCTTAAATGGGTTGGTCTCATGGTGTATGTGTTGACATTCAAATTTCGCCATGTACAGACAGGCTACCGAAGGGGCAAAGGTGCTGCCCATAGATGTCCCCTGGGTCTGATGGTAGTATTTGCCTCTGAACTCAAAGTAGTTCTCTGTAAGAGCTAGGGTGGCACACTCCATTATAAAAGTCTGTGGTGTGTTGGAGTTCCAGATCTCGAGGCCGAGTCTTTCCTCAATCACCTCTAGAGTGGCCCTCTGTGGAATGTTAGTGTAGAGGGCCTCCACATCTAAGGTGATGAGGAGATCAATCTCTCCCGTGTTCTCAATATTAGCCAGTATGCGTAGTACGTCCGTGGTGTCCTGGACGTAGGAGGGAATGCTTTTAACAAGCGGTTGGAGAAAATGGTCGCAGAATTGCGACAGTGGCTCCAAGACCGAGTCAATCCCTGACACGATTGGTCTTCCTGGTACTGGTCTAGTGGCTTTATGTATCTTTGGTAAGATATAAAAATATGGTACCCTTGGATCTTTTTTAACCAGGAAATCAGCCTCCTGCTTGGTGATCCATTCTTGACACTCTGCGCTCGTGACCAAACCAGTTATCATAGTTTGTAAGCGTGTGGTGGGGTCACTGGCAATGGGGGTGTAGTACCTGTTGTCACTCAGTTGCCTGGTGCATTCCAACTCGTAATCTTTGGTATTCATCAACACTGTGGCACCGCCTTTGTCTGCCTGTTTGATTGTTATAAGCGGGTCCTCCGCCAGTGATTTCAGTGTTGCCATCTCTTGCCTGGATATGTTACAGTACCCATTTCTCGAGTTCAATTTTGAAATATCCTTGAGAACAGCCTGTTCGAAAGTAAGTACCTCATTTGGCACCAAGCCATTATGTGGTGTAAAGGTAGACGGGTTACGTAGCCCAGAGTCAATATTAGGCTCGTACGGCCTTCCTTCAAAAAAGGTTTTCAATCTGATTTTTCTGAAAAAGGATTTCAATTCTCTAGTCTGTTCGAATGAGTCAATCCTCGGTGTGGGAACAAATCCCAGACCTTTCTGTAGGACATTTTCCTCACTGTCTGTGAGGAGTCGGTCAGAAAGGTTAACCACAAGGCTTACTGTGGTCCTGACCGGCTCGTGCTCCGTGTATCCATCCCTTGTGGGCGTGTGTCCTCCCATTGCACTCTTTTTTCGGGTGCGTTCCCTCTCTTTCGCCCGCGCCCTCTGCCCCAACCTCTGCCTAAAAAAGGTGGGTGTGTAGGGTTTGTTGGGGGGTAGAATGGAGGGTATTGTGGACCATACGGTGGTTGAAAGGGGGGAAATTGGGGGTACTGCCAAAATGGGGCACCAACCGGTTGTCCCTGGTTAGGGTAACCGTTAAAGGTGTTTTGTCCATAGGTATTTTCCCAATATTTGACACGTTTGGGACACAGTGTGTGTTTGGTGTGTTTTAGATGCATGTATTGACTAGTGATGTCGCCAAAAAACATACTTGCTTGTGTTTCACAAAACAGGAGTAGCCAAATCCTCAAAAACTGCGGTTATTGATTAAAATCTTTTTAAGTTCCTTCTAAACTGGTTTTAATTGTTTGCTTTTAGTCCACATTCCATCACCAACCTCCTCACAAGCTCAACAGTTGTGTGTGCTTTTTCACTGGGCACTTTGCACACAGACTTTGCTGCAAGGCATGTTTTCTCAACTCTTAAGGCATGCCTTACTATATAAATACGCTGGCATTGACTGGAATTACTGACATGCATAGCAGCATCTAATGTTTTTCCCTGTTTTCTCTCCCTTATGTCCAGGCATAGGAGTACCCACAGAGGTAAACATAAGACATACATGACACTAGCATGTTTTGACACTGCACATTTACACGGTCCTGATGAATCGCGGGTGACTATACCCATAGCGTGAAACATGTCGACCTTCATCACCTTTAGCCTCATCTAGGGTCACCTGACCTAACTTGTTGACTCATAGTGAGCCTAACCCCTCTTTTTAACTGCAGCCAGGGGACCCCCTGAATAAATTGAATTCCGGTACCCCTTGCTACATTTTAATACCCCACACATCACCACACCTAGCCCGGTCCACACACCCCCACCTCACCATAAGGCAGTTGGAAAAAGATCTCCGCCAAAGAGCCCCTCTTTGAGGTGAGCCCGTCGGGGATTGCACCGCCTCCCCGACGAGGAGCAACTGCCGATGATGAAGCATGACATCCTTCGGGGTGTGTGAGGCCATTATATCCAACAAAATGGATGCCCCAGGATGTTACTCTAACATCTGTGGTCATGCCAGCTAGACACTTCCCCCATTTCCCATAGGAACAGTACAGCGACCTCTTTTGTTTCCTTAGTGCAAAACACGGACACAAGCTGCAACTGGACCTTCCACCCACCTCGTGGGTGGTTAACCGTGTCCGTCGATCGATTGATCTCCTTCTCTAATCTCCCTCCTTTTGATACAGATCTGAGCACGGTTTCGACCGTGGGAGCACTTGCTTGGCGGGTAAACTGGTTGTTGTCCCCCACTTTCCGACTGCATCCGATTGATGCGAGTCTTACGGGTTCTATAGCCAATAATTGTCCTTGGCATTGAACCATCCCTTTTGGGAATTCTCCTACAATTCTCCTTTTTTTCTTCTTAACACTACCCACCCTTAGTGGAGAACCCCTACCCACCGAGACCGGTCCCCCTTAACCTTACCACCATGGAGGGTCAAGGACTGAGTTTTGGCGAGGAGGAGGCCGCAGCAATTATGAGGACACCATCTCTCTTTGGCATTGACAATGAACAGGCAACAGGTAGCAACACCACTGAGTGGCAGACCCTGTCGGGCTTAAAAAGGGAATGGATAAGGATAACGATCCATGGTACTATGATGGCCCAGTATTTCAAGGCCAAAATAGCACCTAATGGGTTGATTGTCAAGAACTTCCCCAGAATCTTCTGGGAGGATGGGCAATTTAAAGTGGAGTGGTCACAAATCTCATGGAAGTGTACCCACGATCTTTTGATTCTCATTGTAAATACGGCAAAAAGACTAGCAGATGCACTTCTGGTTAAAATCCAGGCTGCCGAGGCCGCCCTTAAAAGTGCGGTACAAAACCCAGGCTTTAAAACCAAATTGGCCGAGATCAATAAGGAGATGGCTGAGCACAAAGAATATCTCCTGAACAAGAAGGTAGCCAAGCTACAGAAGGACATTAAAAAATTCTCCAAAGAGAAAGTCTATCCATACCTCAAGGAAGACTACGTCCCTACAGGCACCAACTATAATTCTGATTCAAGCACGAATTCTTCCAGAAGGGGTTCTAACAGTGGCTCCGACAGCAGTGGGGATAATACTCCCGCTCAGATGCCCCCGAGGGCAAAAAGAGGAAGAGGACGTGGACAAAACACCTTTAACGGTTACCCTAACCAGGGACAACCGGTTGGTGCCCCATTTTGGCAGTACCCCCAATTTCCCCCCTTTCAACCACCGTATGGTCCACAATACCCTCCATTCTACCCCCCAACAAACCCTACACACCCACCTTTTTTAGGCAGAGGTTGGGGCAGAGGGCGCGGGCGAAAGAGAGGGAACGCACCCGAAAAAAGAGTGCAATGGGAGGACACACGCCCACAAGGGATGGATACACGGAGCACGAGCCGGTCAGGACCACAGTAAGCCTTGTGGTTAACCTTTCTGACCGACTCCTCACAGACAGTGAGGAAAATGTCCTACAGAAAGGTCTGGGATTTGTTCCCACACCGAGGATTGACTCATTCGAACAGACTAGAGAATTGAAATCCTTTTTCAGAAAAATCAGATTGAAAACCTTTTTTGAAGGAAGGCCGTACGAGCCTAATATTGACTCTGGGCTACGTAACCCGTCTACCTTTACACCACATAATGGCTTGGTGCCAAATGAGGTACTTACTTTCGAACAGGCTGTTCTCAAGGATATTTCAAAATTGAACTCGAGAAATGGGTACTGTAACATATCCAGGCAAGAGATGGCAACACTGAAATCACTGGCGGAGGACCCGCTTATAACAATCAAACAGGCAGACAAAGGCGGTGCCACAGTGTTGATGAATACCAAAGATTACGAGTTGGAATGCACCAGGCAACTGAGTGACAACAGGTACTACACCCCCATTGCCAGTGACCCCACCACACGCTTACAAACTATGATAACTGGTTTGGTCACGAGCGCAGAGTGTCAAGAATGGATCACCAAGCAGGAGGCTGATTTCCTGGTTAAAAAAGATCCAAGGGTACCATATTTTTATATCTTACCAAAGATACATAAAGCCACTAGACCAGTACCAGGAAGACCAATCGTGTCAGGGATTGACTCGGTCTTGGAGCCACTGTCGCAATTCTGCGACCATTTTCTCCAACCGCTTGTTAAAAGCATTCCCTCCTACGTCCAGGACACCACGGACGTACTACGCATACTGGCTAATATTGAGAACACGGGAGAGATTGATCTCCTCATCACCTTAGATGTGGAGGCCCTCTACACTAACATTCCACAGAGGGCCACTCTAGAGGTGATTGAGGAAAGACTCGGCCTCGAGATCTGGAACTCCAACACACCACAGACTTTTATAATGGAGTGTGCCACCCTAGCTCTTACAGAGAACTACTTTGAGTTCAGAGGCAAATACTACCATCAGACCCAGGGGACATCTATGGGCAGCACCTTTGCCCCTTCGGTAGCCTGTCTGTACATGGCGAAATTTGAATGTCAACACATACACCATGAGACCAACCCATTTAAGGACAACATCAAGTTGTGGAAGCGCTTCATTGATGATATTTTGATCCTGTGGAAAGGCCCACCTATGTCACACGAAACCTTCCTGCTTTGGGTCAACTCTCTGAATCCCCACTTACACTTTACAATGAGCTCCTCACCTAAGGAGATCGCCTTCCTAGATCTTACTGTGAGACTAGAAGATGGGAACATCAGTACCACCATGTACCGCAAGCCCACTGACCGTAACAGTCTCCTACATTTTAAGAGTCATCATCCAAGGGCCTTGCGTACCAACTTGCCCTTTGGGCAATTCCTTAGAATCAGACGCAACTGCAGCAAGATATCTGACTACAAAAAGGAGTCCGAAATCTTGTCAAGAAATCTACTGGACAGGGGCTATCCCAGAAGTGATGTACTAAAAGCCAGAAAGCGTGCTAGGAATAACAACAGGGAAGCACTTCTAGAGAGACGAGAGAGACCCCCGGCTGAGAGTCAACCTATCACATGTGTAACAACATACACCCCCTTGTCCACTGAAATTAGGGGTACCATCAGACGCCATTGGGGGATCCTCAACACAGGAGACTTGACACTAGAAGAACCAAGATTTGCCTTCAAGAGGTCCAACAACTTGAAGGACATCCTGATCAGTACTAGGCCTAGAAACATCAAGAAGGATACCCAACAAACACTTTGGCACCTACCCCCAGTCACGGGCCACTTCCCTTGTGGAATGTGTGGCGTTTGTAAATACACCATGACACTAAAGACGATCCAACTCTCGGATAACTTCAAATGGGAGATCAGACACCACACTAATTGCAATACATCTCATTGCATCTACATGCTCAAGTGTCCTTGTGATTTACTCTACATTGGGATGACCTCCCGTCCAGTGAAAACTAGAATTATAGAACATCGGAGCAACTTTCGTTGCAAGAAAACACATACCAAAATGTGTAAACATTTTGTGGAACAAAACCATGACGAAGACTCCATGAAATGGGTGGTACTTGAAGCCAGCCCAAACTGCCCAAGTGATGCCCTGTTCCGGAAGGAGCAACGTTGGATACATCGCTTGTCCACAGACAAACAAGGCCTCAACGAGGATATCCCATGGCATTCGCTTTAGGACATCAGGGTCCTTTTTCTGATTCCCTTGACATTAAGTCCTATTTCCCATAATACACGAGAGGCAATGCAAACGCCAGACACCAAGCGACATGCCCCACGTGCTATGTTTAGCACCCTATGTGTACACACCCACCATCACGTAGTGTTCCATACTGGACTAGCAACCACATTGTTATACACATGCCCTAGGCGCAAGATACACGATGGCCCCAGCGCTACACTTTTTAACGAAGTTACCTAAAATTACAATAGTTTGTGCTTAAACCACAACACACATGCGACTCAGGGTACATAACTTGCTTAAATAAATGGAGGATTTTAACAACTGACCCCGTCAGGATGTAATTTGTAGCCTCCATCTATATACATCATGACACGCTCATAGCGGTAACTGTAAGTGAGTACCGCTCCAAGATGGCCGCCATAGTACACCCCTTAACCACGTGACCTAAGTACAATAGTTTGTGCTTTAACCATAACACATATGCGACTCAGTTCACGGGTCTTGCTTAAATAAATGGGGGATTCCAACAACTGACCCCGTCGGGATGTAATCTGTAGCCTCTAACTATATACATCATGACACCCTCATAGCGGTAGCTGTAATCGAGTACCGCTTTAATATGGCCGCCATAGTACTTCCCTGAACCATGTGACCTTACTAAGAAGGCGGAGACGCGTTGGAACATGCCGATTTGCCAAACGCGCTTTAAATTTCCCCGGCCGCCGAGCTCAGACATCTACTCGAGCTCGGCGGTGAAGGGTAGGTCGATCTGCGCGGACACAGGAGGAACGAGGTGAGTCTCGCTAGACAGGGTTCCTGCATAGGTAGACACTGAGCAAGCCCCACGCTGCTTGGTGATGCCCTTTCTAGGCTTAAATCAATCTCCATTCCCTGGCGCTATGTTACTTTATATCCTCAGCTTTAACCTTGGGCTCTCCCTGATGTCTAATCCCGCCGACCCCTCATGTGGCATGTAGTCCTCAACCTTTAGGTGAGTGGGACATAGGTATTTTCCCAATATTTGACACGTTTGGGACACAGTGTGTGTTTGGTGTGTTTTAGATGCATGTATTGACTAGTGATGTCGCCAAAAAACATACTTGCTTGTGTTTCACAAAACAGGAGTAGCCAAATCCTCAAAAACTGCGGTTATTGATTAAAATCTTTTTAAGTTCCTTCTAAACTGGTTTTAATTGTTTGCTTTTAGTCCACATTCCATCACCAACCTCCTCACAAGCTCAACAGTTGTGTGTGCTTTTTCACTGGGCACTTTGCACACAGACTTTGCTGCAAGGCATGTTTTCTCAACTCTTAAGGCATGCCTTACTATATAAATACGCTGGCATTGACTGGAATTACTGACATGCATAGCAGCATCTAATGTTTTTCCCTGTTTTCTCTCCCTTATGTCCAGGCATAGGAGTACCCACAGAGGTAAACATAAGACATACATGACACTAGCATGTTTTGACACTGCACATTTACACGGTCCTGATGAATCGCGGGTGACTATACCCATAGCGTGAAACATGTCGACCTTCATCACCTTTAGCCTCATCTAGGGTCACCTGACCTAACTTGTTGACTCATAGTGAGCCTAACCCCTCTTTTTAACTGCAGCCAGGGGACCCCCTGAATAAATTGAATTCCGGTACCCCTTGCTACATTTTAATACCCCACACATCACCACACCTAGCCCGGTCCACACACCCCCACCTCACCATAAGGCAGTTGGAAAAAGATCTCCGCCAAAGAGCCCCTCTTTGAGGTGAGCCCGTCGGGGATTGCACCGCCTCCCCGACGAGGAGCAACTGCCGATGATGAAGCATGACATCCTTCGGGGTGTGTGAGGCCATTATATCCAACAAAATGGATGCCCCAGGATGTTACTCTAACATCTGTGGTCATGCCAGCTAGACACTTCCCCCATTTCCCATAGGAACAGTACAGCGACCTCTTTTGTTTCCTTAGTGCAAAACACGGACACAAGCTGCAACTGGACCTTCCACCCACCTCGTGGGTGGTTAACCGTGTCCGTCGATCGATTGATCTCCTTCTCTAATCTCCCTCCTTTTGATACAGATACATCCCTGAGGTTGTCCAGGACCGACACCACGACGGATTCGGTGGAGTGCCTGGGGCAGAAGCCGGCCTGACGAGACGCCAAGCCACCATTTGCCTCTACATGGGCGCTGAGTACCGAGGTGACATGGCGCTCAAGCACCTTCCCCAAACAGGGCAGTAGGGAAATGGGGCGGTAGTTGGCTGGGGTGGACGGGTCAGCGCCGGACTTCTTCAGAATGGGCACTATTGTGGCTGATTTAAGTGCGGGGATCACAACTCCCTGGGTAAGAGAGCTATTAAGGAAAGTAATTGGGGGCTGGGGGCAAGCAGAATAAATCTGTTGTAGGATTCGTGCCGGACAGATGTCTGCCGGAGAGCCGGATTTGACCTTAGGCAGCATCTCTAAAAATACTTCTTTAGTAAAGGGAGGAATTGAGGTAAGACGGGACTGGACAGTAGGGGGAGAAGGATCAACAAAAGTAGAAGAGGGGGGGGGATATTTGCCTTGATGGTTGCAATCTTATCCAGAAAATAAGAATTTAATTGGTCACACAGGGCCTGGGTGGGAGGGGGTTGGGGTGAAGCCCTATCCGAGTAGGCTAGGTCATTGACTATAGTGAAAATCTCCCTAGATTTATTTTCAGCTGTCTGAATTTTTGTGGAGAAATACATGGTTTTGGTAGCTAAAATGGCTTTTTTGTACTCTGTTAACAATGAGGAATAATGTTTTTTTAATAAGGGACAATAATTTCTTCTCCACTGCCTCTCAGCTTGCCGTACGGCCATTTTTTGTTCCTTTAGGTCGTCACTGAACCACCTATTGGAGTCCTTGAGTCGTCGAGTTGAGATGCGACGTAATGGGGCGACCGAGTCGCAGCTTCCAGCAAGCCAGGTGTTGATGGCGGTGGCTTGTGAATTAGAAGATAAACCTGTGAGATTAGGAGAGGAGTTCAGAAGCAGGGAGGTCAGTGAAGAAAGGTCAACTCGATTCCAATTCCGTGCCCAGGTGTTTTTGGCATGCGGAACCTTAGTGACAGAGTTGAGAAGGAGGGAAAAGGAAATGAGGGCATGGTCGGACCAGGGACAGGGAGATACAGACACGGGGGAAACAGATAGGTTAAGAGACCAGACCTGGTCTAATGTATGACCATGAGAATGTGTGGGGACAAATATGTGAGGGACAAAATTCAAGGACTGGAGAGATTCAGTGAATTGTTTAGAAGAGGTACACTCTGAAGGGTCCGAGGGCCAGTAATTAAAATCGCCCAGCACCAGGACAGAGGCGTAGTTGACCACCAGGGTGGCCAATAGGTCTTGAAATGCTGGCAGAAACAAAGGCGAAGGCTGGGGTGGACGATACATCAGAAGACAAGTAATCAGGGGAGTAAAAGAGAGAGAACGGACTACAAGGTGTTCAGTGGAAGAGATGGGGGGGGAGGGAAGAAGTTGAAAATTATAATCCGAGCGAGCAATTAAAGCTACGCCACCACCTGTCCTACCCGCTGGGCGGTCGGCGCGTAGAGCAACGTAGGAAGGGGGGAGAGCAGCCAAAAGAGCGGGTAAGGAAGAGTCACAGAACCAGGTTTCGGTCAGGAGCAGTAAGTCGGGCTTTTCAGAATCAAGCAGGACAAACAGCTCATGATGGTGTTTAACCGCTGGCCTGGTATTAAGCAGAATGATAGATAATGAAGGAGTGGAAGGAGGGGAACCAGGCAAAGAGGGAGGCGGCTGCGAAGGTGCCGGGGGGGGGGAGCCGAAGGGGACAAGGAAGGGGGGGTAAGCCCTAGTGAGGCAATGCGGCAATGGACAGACTCCGATAGCGGCCAGTGGCCCTGAAGAGTAGTAAGCTCCCCAGCAGAGTATGTTAAATAATGGGCATTACGACGGGGCCCTGGGCCTGGTCGGCCACGGATGGGCGCAGACGGGCTTGACTTGTGCGCGACTTTGGCGCGAAGTCGGCGCTCCCGCTGCGCTCGTCCGCTGCGCTTCCTCCATACTGCCATTTTATACCTGTGAGAGGGAACACTAGACCGCTAACCTGCGATGCCTGGGAGCAGGACGGAAGTGGTGTTGCAGGCAGGCAGGAAGTGACGCTCCTCTGACTGACCCTCCGCGCAAACGGCACAGAGCCGGGGCGGAATGGGGTCACGAGCGTGGCAAAAAGAAGTAAGGTAAGATTGCGCGCTATGCAAAACAAAGTAAATTACAAATGTGCTTTTAAAATCAGCAATCAGCATTCAGATCGACATTTAAAATGATTGCAGCAGCCTCAGCGAGCGTGCATCCGCAGCCTAGCTCCCTCAGGATGACACAATCTCCCCCATCAAGATAACAACAGACAAAGTAGCAGGAATTATAAAGAAAATGCGCTCAAGCAGCGCCCCCGGACCCAACGGAATCCCTACTCAAGTATTCAAAGCCTCCGCACAGAAATAGGCCTCGATACTGACCTCTCTCTTCGAGGACGTAATACTGGGACGCACCATCCTGGCCTCTTGGCAAAGATCACTCCTCGTCCCCTTCCATAAAAAAGGCTCGAGCTCCAATCCCGACAATTATCGGATGATAGCCTTACTTGATGTGGACGGGAAGGCATACGCTAGCGTCCTTCTAAAAGAACTTAGAAATTGGGTGGAAAAAAACAACCTAATCCCTTTCACCCAAACTGGCTTCCAAAGAGTCAGCCATATCGAGGACATGTTGATTTGTATAGCCTACCTGATGTAAACCACCCTAGCTGCAAAAGGCAAATCGATGTACCTGGGATTCATCGACTTCCGTAAAGTGTGAGCCGGCCTAAACTGTGGGAAAAACTGGCAAGATGGGGCATCCCACGGTCGCTACTAAATGCACTAATAGCCCTACACACAGACACCTGAGTTAAAGTAAGAGTAGCATCGAAATGGTCTACTTCTAACAAAATCTATACTAGCAGAGGCCTAAAATTGATCAAAGAAAAATCCAAATTCTGCAATACGCAGACGACACCATTCTCCTAGACCAAACTCAGGTGGGCCTTCAAAGACTATTCGACTCCCTCGCCCAGTACTGTAACACCAATATGCTAGAGATAAATGTTACTAAAACCAAAGCAATGGCAATATCTCCCACGAAAATAAAAAAGACCACATGGTTTATAGAAGGGAAACCACTGGAGTTTGTCACTGCATATAAGTATCTGGGCGTCTGGATTGATCACAAAGGGAGATCTTCCGTGCATACAACTGAGATGCAGGCAGTGGCTCGTAGCCTAGAGGGGGTTTTCATAAGAACGAAGAGCGCTTTGCACTCTCAGGACTTTGTCCCATTGATAAAACTGATTACTGCAAAATTCCTTCCTACAATCTCTTTTGGTGCAATAATTTTTAAGGACAAAATGAATAACTGGCTAGATAAAGCAAAATCATCATGCTACCGCTGGGTTTTCCGATTGCCAAACTCGACTTCCCATGCCCAAATTCGGAAAGTATTTTCTCTATCCTCTATGTGATGGATTATGAGCGCAAGATATATCACCTATTGCCTAAAAGCGAAACAAGCTAGCCCTCACACTCTAAAGAGCTGCATATGGTCACTGCTTAGCAACCCCATAACATCATGGAATAAATATCTGACATTCTGCCTCGAATCCCTCAAAGTAAAGGACATATGGTCAACTCCCTTGCCCATCGAGGCGAAATCGAAGCTTTTAACTAAGCAAGCAAAAATCCTATCAAATCACCTTGACGTGCAACAGGTACTCCAGCTCTTCCATGGCACTTGGGCCTCCAAACTATATACCCAGACAACTCTTCCGTCTTATCTTGCATCCTCCATGAAACCACATATTAAACTTCAATTAATGAGATTCCGTTTTAGCTTAATTCTGCTGAAGGCATATAAGTTTGGCTAACGATATAAGAAAGAAGCCTCTTCTCAATGCCGTTTTTGTAATCAGGAAGAGGAAAACCTCATCCATATCTTGTGTATTTGTCACCACATGCGAGCCCAAAGAATATTCTGGCTGAGACCAATCTGGCTTCTTCTTAGTACCAGGACATGTCAAGAAGCACTCGATGCCTGCATGAGGGCGGACTCACCTCAGATGGCGACAAGTTTTGTAAAGTTTATTACAGAAATTAACTCTTTGACCCTACCATCTGACCAAGTCTGAACTTTATCTTCTCTAAGTGACATTTGCCTCGCTTTTTTAACCAACAAACCTATTGACTTTTTAATAGACTTGAATATTCCCTTTATCACAACAGTCAATTTTGAATGTGTATATTGCAATGATTTTAAATAATTGTGCTAATACATTTTTTACTTACTTTGCTGAATAGGAGAGTAGAGAGATGAGTCGGTAGTTCTTTGGTTAAGCTAGATTGGCGGATGTTTTTTTTCCGAATGGTTCTTGCTTCAGTGTGTTTCGTCCAATTGTGGGGCTAAGATGGTACCAAAATTCAATAAATCAACTGGAAAGGAAGTAGTTTTTATCTTGGAACAACACCAATCTGGGATAAGCTACCGTTATCCATCCGATCTGCCATTTCCCTTCTCAATTTTAGATGGGAGTTGAAAACATGGCTTTTAAGCAACTCAGATTTTTGGTAAGATACCTGCCTCCTGTACCGATCAGTAAGCTAGCCCCAGGACACCGAATGCTAACTGAGTGCTTTGAAATCTCCTACATTTAACATTTCCAGTCCTCAGGGAAGGAGGCTGAAGTGATGGAGGTTATCACTACTTTTCTGAGTACGTCGCTGATTGTTTTTCTTCCAAGGTTGAGGATATGATGGGGACAGAGGACCATGGGTGCTCCTGAGTGCATTGATTTTATGATGGAGATAGTGTCTTGTGTGGTGAGGAGGTCCCAGTGGGTGATCAGGTGTTGGGAGTTTGTCTTTGTGGGTGTGACTTGGTTGATGCTGTTGGCAGTGGAGGGTTGTCATTTGAAGCATTCATAGATGGACGAAATCTTATCATGGAAGAAGACAGCAACGTAGTTGAACAGTTCCTGAGAGGGTTTATTGTCATTGTCGGTGGGATTGCAGCTGGCTGGTGGTACTGGTTGAGAGCTGCCCTGAAGGCGGTGCGGTCTTCTGTCTTTTTGCTGATGCGCACTTCCTTTCTAGTTGCCTGCAGTTGCACTTGGTAGACTGCAGTTCCTTGGCGAACCAGCTGGCTTTTTTGGTTGGTCTTTTGGCCTTGGCTGTCTTGGCAGAAGCGATGTATATCAGACCACCTCTTTTTATGCAGCAAATTAGTTCTTTCTGGAATTATTAAACCTGTATCAGTTCAAGTTAAAAATCTGAATAAAACAACTGATTTGTAAAAGCAAAGGCCAGAACTGGAAATGTTGTATCCCAGTGACGTAGTGCCATCTGATATTTAAGGTGATCCTATCAAAATAGAAACTATGGAATAGGGCCACTTATGAAGTCACCAACACAGTGTAATTGAGATGCTTTATTTCCATTTCATGAAGAAAAACTATTAACCTGATTTAGAGTTTGGGTGATGGAGTTAATACCATTGGGGTGGTGGACAGTACCCAGCACCTCACATATGGGTCATAGTTGTGGCCTGCTTGCCGTGATCATCCCTTGTCAGAGCGCGGTAGATGTTTACTTTGGCGTATGACAAATGCATTACAATCACAGCACTACACATAATGGTGGACGAGACATACACCATGTTGTCATTGAGTACCTTGTGTGCCAAAAACTAAATCCTAAGTAGTTTTAAATGTGCTCTTAAGGGAACTTAGGACTGTATTCCGAGCATGTTTATCTTTAACTCAGTTTGAGGAATCTAGGTCTTGGGGCATCCTTGGGCACCCAACTCACATCCACAAACTGGAAGGAGCTGTATTAAGCACAGTGAGTGTGCTAAAGGCACACGAAAGTCACGTCATGAGGCTTTCATTGGTGACGTTAGTATAGGTTTACTTGGCACACATTCGGTAATAATTAGAACATTGACGGCTGTAGATTCTTGACAGGTTGTAAAAACGTAGTCAACGTTTATTTTTAATTTTTCAGCCATCAACCAAAAACAGGTCTTGCTATATATGTTTTCAATTTTGCTTGTGGTGTATTTGTAAATTGGTTGATGATTGGATGAGAGGTGGTTGGTTATTCCGAACTGTGGCAAATGAATATGAAGGGCCCTTGAATGGCGGCGGTATGTTGATGTGAGTATACTTCTGTGTTGGATTGAGCCCATAGCTAATGTTATGAAATCCTTGTGTGTGGTGCGTGAACGGAATGTGAAAGGCCCATAAAGTAGTTGGTGCTAGTTGTGGCTTTATAGGATAGAAGCGCTCGAATGCCGCCGCGTCTTGGCGCTAGGAGTGTTCGAAGGGAGACTGGGCAGTAGAACCGATCATTTGATTTAATTGGGGAGAAACAGCCAAGATTTCAACATTTTCCTAAACAGTTGCCTGCTAGGTTGAAGTCTCATAGCAGAAGGCCATTGGTTCCATAACTTGGCTGAAAAGTGTGATACACTCCGACCACCCCATCTTGCTCTCCGAATTTTCGGAGTATGAATAAAGGCCAGTGTTTGTAGATCTAAGATCTAAGAATCTTTATGGCTCAACTTTAGTAGTTTTTATGTCAATATTCTAAAACAGTGATTAGAATTTGCTCTTAGAAGCTACCCCTTATGCAGGTGCCAAAACCAATCTGTGTAAGTGGTGGTTTAACTTCAAAGATACTGTACCAACCCCTCACATTTTTGAGAAATGGCCCACAATCCACAGTTAACCAAACGGCTAAAACAGGGTAGTTTCCCGTGAAAAAAGTGGATGTGTCCATTTTGCATTTTCTGCCCTTTCCTATTGCAGAACAAGTCCACCATAAAAACTGGGTTCTATTTTTATGTGGAGACATGTGGGAACCCTGGGTAGTTGGCAGTTTGTGGATTGCAACTGATTCCAGAAATTTCAATCACAAAATGTAAATAAATGAGTGATCTTAACAATTTACTCAAATGTTCAAGTATTGTCAGACATGCAATATTAGGACATTTGTTATTAACAATTGGATTTCTTTGCATATGTGCCTTCCAAACATTAGCCAGTATGTAACAAAAAAGACATTTTGCAAAGTGTCCTCTGAATCACATGCTAATATGAGTACCTACAAATCCAGGGATGTACAAATAACCACTGCTCCATAACTCACAAACTGGTGTGCATTCCAGAAATGCATAGGTTTCCTTCATACCCATTTTTGACTATATTTTACCATCAGAATTGTTTACTCAGTTGTTGGGTCTCTGTATCTGTGTGCCTTGGAGTACCTACAAACCCTATATATCTTAGAGATCAGAAGGGTCTAGCACATATAACATTGTATTGCTTTTGTAAATCAGCAATTGACAAGAAGTTACAGAATAAAACGCTGTCACAATTGTCTGGTTTTTCCTGCTCATTTTTCATATGTTTTTATTTCAATAGTTAGTTTCTTTGGGAAAGGCGTAAGGAATTTAAATAGATGACTTTGTGCTGGATTCAGAATTTTGTCTACTTTCCAGAAGTATATAGCTTCACACCTGTTTTCACCACAAACCTCTTAGAGATAATACCAAAAGTGCAGTAAAAAAATATTTTTTGCTCGAGTTTTGCATGTTCCTGAAAGCTGGAAAGATAGTGATGATATCCCGTCATTTCAGTATTGGGACACAAAATTGTAGGCAGTGGAAAACCTATATTGAGACTTGAATGACATGGACAACAAATATGAACCAACCTGGTGCCCCTTGGTAGAATACTTATAAGCCGATAGGCTGCTTTTAAGATGCCCCCAGTCTTTGGAATCATTAAAATTGACTCATTGCTGAACATCTGGGTTGTGAAAACTATAATAAGTGTTGCTTGAGATGTGTGTATTTATTATTGAATATTTAAATGAATCTCATGCTTATTCGGAGCTTTAATGTGGGTGGAGAGGAGAGGGAAGGTTGAGGGGGTTAGACAATTGCTGTAAAATGTTTGCAACTAAAAACTCAATTAAATACAGTTTGAAAAAAAAAACATCTGTAGAGTAAATAATATATTTAAATGATTTAGGGCCAGCTGTAGGTAATCTCAATTTACCTATTCTTTTTTTTAATATATATTTTTATTGAAAGAAGAAAAACAAAAGGAAACATTACACACATCAGATGTCATACGGTAAAATACATTGCAACGGTGAGTAGGCGTATAATCCAATATAGTAAAATCAGTGTACAGGAGGGTAGGACGTCAACATGAACAGGTATATACAAAGAGAGTCTCAATACGATCCACAACCCCGTTAAGCTGACGCCAGCAAATTCTGTCCAACTCACGATTCAGGATAATTAGGACCGAAGCAGACAACCAAAATATGTGATACGGTTGATTCAGGATAAGCAACCCGCCTCTCGTAAAAAGGGGAAAAAGAAAAGAAAAAGGCCATAGAACTAAACAAAGGCAAAATAAAAAACCCTCCCCTGTTCCCCCCACCCTGCACCCCTGCAATGGGCAGTGTGCCTGACACCCCACAACTAAAGCCTAAAAGAAGATGAAGAGTGGAGGAGGAGAATCATACAGGCTCCCGGCCCCCCTCCCTCCCTGCCAGAAGCAAACTACCCCGTACTATGGTCAAAACACTGTGAAGCAGCAATTACAAAACAGCCGGGGGAGTTTGTGAAAACCACCCGACTCCTGCATCATTGTAGGCTATAAGTCCTGTATCGAATAAAGCCGTGTTATCAAACCCATACAATCAGACTCAACCCTGGCCACTCCGATTTTTCGTGCGAGCTCTCTCCGCTTGAACCGCCTTCCCAACAGGAGAATCAAAACGTTCAAGAAAGTCAAAGTCAGTGCGGTACGATCAAATCCAACGTGTTAGTACTTAAAGTCCACAAATCAAAAGGAGATACCTGTCCACCAACAGTGAGGTACTAAAACGTAATTGAGTCCACTGGGAGAAAAAGAATGATGTATCAATCTGATAGTCACTGATAAAATTATCCAGGAGTATAAGATCGACTGTGTCCATATTGGGCGGTATCGGCATTGAGTATGCTGAGTTATTGATAGTTCCAGGCACGCTAGCTGTTGTCGGGGAGCCGACAGAAAACACCAGATCAGGTTTCCACTCGGGGTCCTCTATCACAGTCATGCCCTGCATCGCGGGTAACACAACGTGTTCCAAAGCTATTGAAGAGTCATGGTCCGGTCCCAGACACATACTCTCGGCTGTTACATCCAATTTGTGGATGATGGCGGCGACCTGCAAGTGAAGCGCCCCAATGGCGGCCATTATGGTCTGCAATGACGGCGTACATTCCACCCGCTCCATATCTTCTAGCGAAGCGATAGATCAGACCTTTGGCCCCGGAGGTCGACTACTCCAGGGTAACAGGTACAAGCGGGTCCGACATTACCAGAGGGCACCCGTCGTTCTTGCGGTCTAGACACCGTCGCCGCAAGCGAGGATCCAAGCCCGTCGACCCCGGGGGGTCAGCAGGATCTTCTGGCAACGGACTCCCATACACAGCAACCGGTGCGTCCGACCGCCGTATACTTAGAATCCACCTGGCCACCAAACACCATCCAAACCGGTCAGGATATTCTCCACTTCGGGAGACGGGACGCCGCCCAAGTCCAGCGGCCGAGTTGTTCAACTCCAACCCGGATGGGTTAGAAATCGAGGCCCCGGCTTCCACGCTGGGTTAAACCGAGAATGAAAACCCTGCGTAACTCCGTCATTCGAGGAGATGGAAATCTCGGGATTACACCTTTAAGCTCAGCAACACTTCAGCCACACAGGAGTCTGGAACGATTTCAGGATCAATATCAGGATTCATGAGCTACTGGCGGCGGTCGGCGGAGCCGGGAGCTTACAAGGCAATCTTGGTTGCAAGCGTAGCTCCTCCCCCTAATTTACCTATTCTTAAATACCGAATTTTACCGATTCAGTATTTAAGAATAGGTAAAAATTACTGAATTGGTAAGATTTGGTAATTAAGAATCGGTATTCACCGATTCAGTAATTCCTATTCATTCCTATGGGCCTTGAGGCCCATGGAAATGAATGGGAAGCCATTCAGTATTACCGATTAAAAAAATACTGAATCGATAATAGAGGGTACATTTTCAAGGGTGACAGGGTGTCACATTGACAACCTGGTGCACTCCTGAATAGTGCATGGGTGCACATGTGGCACACATACATGCCCTAAGGGCATGTATGCCTGCCACATTGCACTGTTGGAAAAGCAAAATAATTTATTTTTCTAAGGTTTTCGATATTTACCACCAACTTGTAGTTGGTGGTAAATAATGAATCCTTAAATGTAAAAATCACTCACTTGAGTGCTCCCTACATTTCGGATTTACCGGTAGGTAACGGCCAAAATTCAGTAATTTCGGCCGTTACCGACCGCTATTGGGCCACCTACATCTGGCCCTTAGTTATTTAGTAAACATTTATTTTGAGTTAGTAATGCGGTCTAAAATGTTATTTTATTAGTTCTAGGGTAAAAATATGTATTTTAATTTATTTTACATTTACATTGTACAGTAAAATTAAATATTTCTTTTTTTAAATGAATACACTTTAATCATTTACCCTATTGTTTCTCATAGAAGCACTCCACCAAGGCTGTAGAGACCTCCACCAAGTTGGCAAAGATCTCCTCTTACATGTGAAAAGTTCCATGTAGCAACTTTCCACTCTTAAATGTTGCCCCACCCCTTGGTTTCAGGAGGTGAAGACTTGTAAGTCTGCACTGTGGAGTAAATTTACACAGAGAATTGGTGAATAGCTAAGAGTAGTACATCCCTCCAAATTGTAAGAGTAAATTCATACGTGTTCTCAGAAAAGCTCATGGTCCAACAGTGGTTGTAGAGTGTGAAATTGAAGGCAAGAATCTATACTCGCAATACTCACCACGGAGTCAAACCAATTAGGACTGGGCTTAGTATGTCCACAGAACATTTTTGCAAATGAAGTAGATTCAGATATTACAAGTATAAGTTAGTTTTATGAATTTATAAATGAATAATACATTAACTGTGTGCTGTTTCCTACATAGGCCATGGAGGAGTGCAAAGATGCAGGCCTTGTGAAGTCCATTGGTCTGTCCAACTTCAACCGTAAGCAGCTGGAATGGATCCTGAGCAAACCAGGGCTCAAATATAAACCTGTCTGCAATCAGGTATGATGACCTTCGCAAACAAACACAAGGGGTTCCAATCATAAGGTTTGTGAAGTCACATGGCTGTTTCAGATTCTTAAAGAATTAAACAGCACTTCAAAGAGTAGTTCAAGAAACCTGCAACAGTAGCAACTTTCCAGGAGTTCTCATGGAAAACATTGCGTTCATGTGAGGGGTTTCTCCCATCTGTAATTGTACATGTTTTACTATTTGGCATGTGAATTCCTTTCCATGATTGTAATTGCATTTTCTTCTTTCTATTCTTAAAGGAAAATATTTCAGGAGTGTTCCTAGCTCCTTTCCCGTTGTAACAATTGATCTACCCAAACAGGTGTAAATATTTGACCATTTCCAGGATGGGAAAGGGTTGAGGAAAAAGTAGAATGTGTTCACAAACCTTCAGACCATATTCACTTTGGAAAATCCAAATCCCTCAGGAATAGATTCACTCATGCTTAAATTCTCTCTTTTATGCTTTTCAGGAACAAACCTCTAAGAAACTCAAACCAGTTATAAAGAACTCTTTGGACCAGATGTAGGTAAATAGCATTTACCGATTCGAAAATACAGAATTTTACTGATTTGATATTTTCGAATCGGTAAATGCTATGTAGCAAATCATTCGGTAAAATTTACCAAATCGTTAAGATTAAGATAAGATACCGAATCGGATTTACCAATTCGGTAATTGCCATTCATTCCTATGGGCCTGGAGGCCCCTAGGAATGAATGTCAATTACGAATCTCATTCCTATGGGCCTGGAGGCCCATAGGAATGAATGCTAATTACCGAATCGGTAAATACCAATTCGGTAAAAGGGGGAAGACATTGAAGGGTGGCAGGGTGTCACTTTGACACCCTGTTGCACCTCTCAATTGTGTATGGGTGCACATGATGCAGACATACATGCCCTAAGGGCATATATGTCTGCAACATGGCACTGAAGCAATTTGCATAAAATAGCTTTTGGGGTGCTTTCGTTATTTACCACCAACTTGTAGTTGGTGGTAAAAAATCCTAACATGGGATAAGCACTCATTTAAGTGCTTCCTACATTAGGAATTTGGTATTTACCGAATCGGTATTTAAGAAATCAGTAATTTACCAATTCCTTAAATTACCGATTCCTTAAATTACCAAATCGTTAATTTCGGCCCCTACATCAGAAAAGCCTATTACCGGTCGTAACGGCCGAAATTCCTTAATATCCTTCCTACATCTGGCCCTAAATATTGAAGCCTGGCTGCCGTTGGGCCATGAAAGATAGGTCCTCATTCACCCCAGTTTCTTGGTGACCTGCACCTGAAAGTCTAGATGATCCTGTGAGTCTCTTTCTGGTGCCCTGATATCCTTCATCTGGAAGAATGTTCACGGGCTGGACAGGAGCCTATGCTGCATAACCAAGCTAGGTCAGCACATTAAAAACCAAACTGCTCATGAGGACAAAATACAGGAAGGTGAGGGTGCACCATTGACAGCCAAACAGCAGAGGAAAATAGCTTCTAACTTACTTGCAGAGTACAAGCTAGAGGCATTGAAGCGCAGACTCAATATGTGAGAAGTTGGCCTGATATATGATGCTCACTAGTTCTAGTGATCACCTTGTATCAGTCCAAACAACCCTTATGGTGATTGGTTGTAAGTCAAACTTATAGACCAGCTATCCTAATGGTAGCATGGACAAAGCAGTCTTAGGCTAAACTCTTTTGGCATGTGAAGCCAGCTGTTTTACCACATATAACCCCTTGAATACCAAATGAAAGGACACCACACAGGTTGTTATGAAAATTAACAAGATATTTATTACTAACAAAACACCTCTGAACTCTTTATGAGATCAGCGGGCTAAACACATGACAAGACTCTTAAGAAAAATACGTTAAGTTGCACAAATTACAATGGTGCCCAGGGGCACGACAAACCATATACTAAGTAAATGGTATAAGGAAATCAATAGAAGGAATGGAGCTGTCCAGAGGCTGTAGGATCGCTGGGACTACACTACCCTAGCCTTAGGTAAGGGGCAGGAGGCCCACGGGACACGTGTGCAGAGTGTGAACTCACACGCGAGATGCGTAACAAAGTCAATGGACACTACAAATTACGAAAAGGTAAGTAAAAGACAGTTCTGACTGGTTAAGACTAAAACGACAGGATACCTGGACACTAGGAGAGTCAATCTACCCTTGAGCACCGAAATGCTCTCGTTACCTCACCCACGGGCTGCGGGTGCATAGGTGTGAAAGTGTGTCGGGTTTCCGCGTTGAAGTCAATGGAGCCTTGAAGAAAGATGCTGCAGACGACCAGGAGGAAGATGTCCGGAGCGATCCAAGGGTGGATCGAGGAAGATGGAGACCTGAAAGCAGAGGGGATAATGTTCACAGTCACTGGGCAGTGATCGGATGGAACCAGGAAGGAACCAGATGCTGTTGTCGCGATCAGGTGAAGAGTGGACGCTTGACTCCGCAGCCACGTGGACCAGGAGGTGTCTTCGACGACCAGGATGGAGGCACGAGCTGTCCCACGCAGGCTCTCGCTGTTGGCGGTGTCGGATCCGGATCCGGAGTCAACAGGCCTTGGCAAAGGCAACCCACGCGGTGAGTGCAAATGGCGTCTGGTGCGGACCAGGAGGGTTCGGGGTGCTTCTCCTTTGCAGGGAAGCAAGGGCCAGTCTGGAGCAACCAGACCAGCGGTGTAGGTTTCGAGGATCGTCGTCTTGGAGGCCACTAGCCAGCCGGCAAGTGACCAGACAACGTGTCGAGCAGTAATCAAGCAAAAGGGCCTTGCAGATCTCGTGGATGCAGGAGGGCTGATGTTCTGTGCAGGAGCTGCTCGGGCTGGGGCTTCTCAATCCCCAAAGCACTTTCTCGAGGATGCCTCTGAAGTCGTGCTGGAGGCGAAGTGCAGTTTCTCCAAGATGGCCGGTCCCACATGTCTCGTCGCACCCAAGGATCTCAGCTGTGCTGCAGCTGTAGGTAGAGGTCGGAGAGGTCTGGAAGTCTGGGTCTCATCGGGCTCTGAAGTCTGGCTCCACTGGGATGGATGACAAAGTGAACCGCTAGGACGCTTGATGGTGCCTGCTTGCGCAGGGTGGTCACTCCTTGGCACAAGGGAGATTTCTTCAGTCTTCTGTGGAGCAGAACGTCGAAGTCCAGAGTTTCTTCTTGTAGTTTCAAATCAGGATTAATCTAATTTGGAATGGGACCAGCTCCTACCTTTGTTCTCCTAAAGGGGGCTGTACTGTGACTAGGTCCCTCCTATGGGTGAGACCAGGAAGGGGGGTGGTTACATCCCCTACCCTTTGTCTGGTTTCGCGCCAGAGCTGGAGCAGGAGTGCCCCAGCAACTGGTTTGAACCGGGGCATGCACAGGGACACCTTTTGTGCCCCAGGCATTTCTCATTCCTTTCAGCCTGTCCTACCTAATACACAAAATCCTGTCTGGGGTGGCGCTAGCACCTCCCAAGGCAGCAATCCCTTTCTCCAGGCCTCCCTTGCTGGAAGGACTACCAGTAGTAGGAGGTCAGACTTGTGTCTGTGGTGGCAGCATCCATTTTGTGATGCTGAGGCTCGAGTTAACTTCAACCGGGGTTCACAGTTACATACATGTCGTGTCCCTCTAAAGGGGTGGAATGCTACCTCCGTCGCCAGAACTGGCGAGGGGGTAGTATTCCAATTCGTATGACACTTTACTCGACATGTTTTGATAATGTTATGCAAAAGTTAGCAATAACCGCGAGGATTGTAATGCACTTAAGAGTATATGGTCTAGCGTTATCATGGAAAAAGCTAAAAGACTTGGTTCCGAAAGCTGCAGACAGGCTCGGCTCATGATAGAGCACCATCTCACATAATTCCAAGCACTCTGCCTCCAGGATTGGTAAGGCCTGCCATAGGAGTGACTTATAGGAGTATATGTGTCCATTTTAGGGTTAGATATAGGTATACTTTATCTAAAGCAAAGGGTGATTACACCACCTTGCCCCAGCTGTGTTACCAGCCAGTTGTGTCAGTTTTGGATAGCCAGCCAGGGGTGGCATAATACATGCTGCAGCCCCTGGTAAGCCTTGGGTGCACTTATGCCCTGGGTACCTATGGTACACTGTACAAGGACTTACAAGAGTGACCCAATACCAATTAGATATGTACCTAAGGTACATGGAGTCCATTTTAACAGAGAGAGCAGGAAGCCTGGGGTCCTGGATAGCAGCATCCCAGGCCAACTATGTCGAAACCAGCAAAACACTAGGCAAAAAGTTGGGGGCAACCATAGTCAGTTATCCACCTTCCTACACACTCATACGGGTGAGAGACTCATTTCTTTAAGGCCACTGTTACTCACTGTTTATGAGCCCCACTTCCTGAGACACAGTCTCTGTCATTTTTTGCGAGTCTCTCTTCTTGAAGCCTAATTCACCAAATCATTCATGTGTGTTATCTCAACTTACATGCCCAAATGACTAAACTTACTAGAGTTAAGGTGTTCACAAAATGTGACCTTGCACTTATTTATCAACTTACCCATGCACAATATTACCCCACAATAGTGCAATATTGCACAAGTGAGTAAATCTCACTCCAATAGTGTTCCAAGGTGGAGATGCCCTGGAAGGTTTGTAGATATATCTCTTAAAAGGGATCTGCCAATATAAAGTTAAACAACCCAGGAGCCTTCTTGAACCGCTTCGCCGCAGCGGACATTCTGCCAGGGTGTGGCCAAATCTGACGCGTGCCCAGATCGGATGGCCCCCGGCCGTCCGACGTACACGCCCACCGTGACATCGGGTGGCCGTCCGACACATTGAAAAGGTTAACAAATATTCTTGGAAGGGTTTCCTGACCCAGGGTTCATGATAACAGGAAACTGCATTCAAAGATGTATGATTTATTTGTGTATTTCTTTTATGATTTTGAAAATGTTTTTTATTATCTGAGCCAGTTCTATTAATTAACTCATGGAGAATTTTATGAGGTATTGAAAGCTGTATTTTCCAAAATAATGATCCGAAAGAAACCTATTGCTGGGAGGAAACATAAGTAGTTTAACACAGTATAAATTGGCAAAGAGCGAGCTGAGGATGTAGCCCCAGTGCACTTGGATATAAGGCTGTTCTTGACAGAGCTAAATGCGACTGGGCAGATAAGAACTGAGAGGATTTGCTGGCAGCTTCTAGGATTAATGATAACCTCTCTTTTCGGCATATTATTGCGCACGGGATCTTAGTGTTACTATCCCTGTTTACCATAACCAGCCTGAGAAGTGGGTTAACCTTTTCTCTACGTTATATGATAGGGGAGAAGATGTCAGCTCTGAGGATGTGACTCGTGATCAAGCTAAATGCCAACTTTGGCCATACCTCTCGGCGATAACAATGCTGAATTAGTTTTCAGAATAGTTGATACTCCAATGGCCATCAATAGACTAAAAACAGCAAAGCCCCTGGCCCACCCGGGATACCCGACGATTTCCACAAGTCTCAGCCTTTTGTGTGTGACCCATGTATTAATCTCTTGGGCAGCGTTATATCTACTGGGGGTGAAATTCCGGACACATGAAGAGAGGCAGAGATAATTGTCATATAAAAGAAAGGAGATGGAAGGAATACGTGATCTGTTCAGTTTCCTTAGCTCAAATATCATCTAATCAAAATTGAAAGGATCACTTGTCCTGCACAACATCGGGTATGCAGGATTTGTTCTTTCTAGTCCCAATAAAAATCCCTCATGGACGTGTTAGTAGATGGTAACGTCAAGCGGTATATCTTGATTCTCCGCTAGCCCTCACACGTGTCTGCATAATCATTGGGTTTTGTTGTTATGCAGCTTCCACCAGGAGGTGATACCCTTTGTTAAAAACAGTAGTGATAGTGACAGTGATAGGGTATAGTGAAGGTAGTTAAAATTCTCTCAGAGCCAGAGAAATATTTTTAATAGTTCTAGTTTCTGGAGGCAGTAAAAACAATATAGGTGACTGAGAGTGATAATGACTCTCTCACACTAAAGGTGTGCTCTAGGTCGACATGTTTCAGCCCTTAATCGCTGGTCGGTCAGGTGGGCTTTCTTCAGGACCAAGATGTGAAGTGTATAGAGACCTCTAAAGTCTCTATATGTGAATAGTACATCTAGGTATTTCCTAAAGTATCTATGTTGGAGGGAACATCACACTGTGGTGTTCTAATGAGGTCACTGGGTACCTGTGAAAATAAAAGAAAAACTAGACAAAGGGACAGGGGTTTTGGGTTAACACAAGACTAGTCAACTGGTTTCCAAATACCAGGAACAAGTAAAACGCACAGTGGCGTAGCAACTAGAAACTAGCAATAATTCCAAACTGACCTCCCTAACTCATGGTCAGGGTCGACTTCCTCATTTATGGCAAATTCCAGGTTTAATACCTACTTGTTATCAGGAATGGCAAGTTTCCTCTATTCCTTATCAGATTCTAGTCATCTATTCTAGTGTGACTCTCACAAAATGTTTGTAAAAATCATGCGCTTCCCTCTTAGTTGAATTGCAAGTCACTGGTTCAATTTAAAATAAGTTGTCGCTTTAATCATACTACTTTGATTTTAAACCGTTTGCAGTTCTTTGTCTTCAATGTGCGTAGGGCAGGCTCAATTATACATATACGTGGCTTCAGTAATTTTAAGTCCCTCTTTATCGCCCTTATATAGCTAACCTTGGGGCCAGAGTCACCTTGTGTTTTTCACAATACGTAAATGTGCGCTGCACATTGTGGCAAACAGATAAATGTCGCATTTCACATACCTCAGTTCGCGGCTTTAATAAACCTCATCAGGATTCAAGTGGGTCAGGGAGGCCTGCTATGATAATGGATAGTGTTTCAGAGAATGTTAAATAGTTTGCAAATACTTTACAGTTTTGTCGGAACTCCGTTCTCTGCTATCTGCGGTCGCTCCGTCTTCTGACTTGTTCTGACTCTGCCACTGCTGATCCCGGAAATGCGTCTTGTTCCGCGTTCATGCGTATGTGTGGTACAAATGCTAGTGTAGACAGACTATTGTGAGAGTTTGCGGTCTGTTTTCTAAATTAATGTATTTTCATAATAGAGGACGGGTGCTTCTAATGTCAAAGAAGATCTGCACGAGTCTCAAATTAGGTATGAACAAATGAGCAAGGGATTGCACATTTATGTAATTGAGTAGCCAGTGTAAACAGACTTGCAGAGTTTTATTGGCAGTCTGTTTTTTAAGGTTATCTGTTTAAATGCACATATGTTAAATTTATAATCAGAAATTCATGTGAAGTACATCAAGGTCTTATAGTTTTTCTGTGGTAACTAACAGTGCAGTTCTCTCAAAAACGTAATTGGCAGATTGTCATTGTGAGCAGGTTCTAGATATTTTCAAATGACTCTTTATTTGTAAATATTTCCCCAAGGAATATTATCATTGAGTTCATCATGGTCAGTTCTGAGTCTGTGCACCCACCTTTGTTTTTTCTCAAAGAGAATTCTTTCTGCGTTGTGGTCTATATTACTCAGAGTCTCCAGAATTACCCAATTGAGGTCATTGACTGTGTGGCCTGCTTCAAGGTAATGGTTAGACATTTTGGTTGTCATTTTTTTACATTTGACGTTGCTGCGATGTTCACATAGGGGCTGCTTGATTTTTCTGCACGTCATGCCTATGTAGCGTTTTCAACATGGACATGTGATCATATAGATCACATGGCTTGTATTGCAATTCATGTGGTTTGAGATTTCCATTTGAAATCAGGCAATAACTGTATTTCTTTTGTGACTTTGGTAAGAGGACAACGGAACATGACCCACACGGGTAATGTCCAACCACCGGGCGGGTATCCCAATGTGAATATGTTACAGCTAATGGTTTACTTGGTGGAGGTCTTGTGTGGACCAATATGTCCTTCAGGTTGCGAGTTCTTTTATTCGCAAATCTGGGTTTTGGCCAATTAATGTTAGCTGAGGTGAGGATTCCCCAGCTTTTGTTCACAATCTTCTTCAATTTGTTACTTGCCGGGCCATGGGTAGTTACGCAGGTTAGGATGTCAGGTTCTTGCTCTCTTAGCATAGGTTCTAAGAGTCCGTCTCTATTTTGATTCCGTGCTCTCTTCTTGCATTTTTCAATGACTTTTTTGGGGTAATTTGTTTTTCCAGTTTTCCACTAGGTCGTTGGCCTGTTGTTTGTATTCAGTGACCTTGCTGAAATTCTTACACAGCCTGAGGAATTGACTATAAGGGAGATTCTCCCTTAGTGGTCTAGGGTGAAACCTTTGGTATGAAAGTAAACAGTTTTTTGAGGTGGGCTTGAAGTAGGTCTTTGTTTGTAGAGTTAGGCCCTCCACATATATAGTGATGTCTAAAAAGTCTAGTTGTTTTTTGCTTGCTGTATACGTGAACTTGAGCCAATCATCACAGGTGTTGATCTAAGCATGGAAGTTTGCAAGGCTCTCCATGTTTCCTTCCCAGATTAATAAGACATCGTCTATATATCGACGCCATAATAATATCTGTTCGTGGTAGGGATTGACTGGATTATTTACATGTTCCACCTCAAAATTGCTCACGTATAGTCCAGCTACACTTGGAGCAAACGTACTCCCCATGGAAGTACCATGTCATTGTTGGTACATGGTATCATTGTACATAAAATAGTTTTCAGTGAGTGCCATCCTACAGCATTCTAGAACAAAATGCCTGGGTGTTTTGTAGTCCCAGTCATTATTGAAGATGATAGTCTCCAGAGTTCCGAGAGTCTTTTGTTGAGGCAGACTGGTATAAAGGTTCTCCACATCGAGTCCCACCAGAATCATATTTTCTCTGAGTAGTTGAAATCTTTAAGGAAATTAAGAAGATCCCTGGTGTCTTTCAAGTAAGTTGGGGTTTTCTGTACTATTGGCTTGAGGTACTGGTCCGCAAATTGTGACAGAGGTTCTAGTACCGAACTAATGCCGGAGACAATTGGTCTGCCAGGTGGAGGGATACGTGCCTTGTGCGTTTTCGGCAAAGAGTAAAAGTAGGGTATCCGAGGATTCGCGATCTCTAGGAATTCCGCCTCCTTTTTGGAGATCCAGTCGTTGGTTTCTGCTTCAGTTACCATTAGCGTGATAGTCCTCTGTAATCTGGGCGTTGGGTCAGCATTGATCACTCTGTAGAAATTTTAGTCGGAGAGTAGCTCTAGACATTGCTGGTTGTAGCCTTCCTTCGAGAGGAGAACTATCCCTCCCCCCTTATCTGCTTGTTTTATGATGATTTCTCCATCATTTTTCAGTTCGTTTAATGCCTGGTGTTCGGCTCAGGATCGGTTCTGGTAGGGTTTTCCTCTACTGTCTTTGAGGCCATCTATTTCTTTCATTATAGCTTGTTCAAATGTGAGTATATCAATGGGTACCTACGTATTCAAAGGGCAAAATGTGGATTTCTTTCGTAAGGTTGTATCTCCATCCGGTGTTTGGGGTGCTTGGTTGCTGAAAAAGGCTTTTAGTTTCAATTTTCTGCAAAATTCTGCAATCTCACATTTCATTTTGAAGATATCCAGGTTCGGTGTTGGAACATATCCAAGGCCTTTATTAAGGACCTCTTCCTGATTCTTCGTTAGTACCTTATCTGTTAGGTTTACTACGAGGTTGTTGTGCTCGTCCCTGCTTTCCCTCTGGTCACGCTCCTGGTTTGTACCTGCCGTGCTTGGTCGTGCCAGGTTACTCCTTTTAACCTTGGTCCTCGGTTGTTCTGGCCTCTCACTAAAAAAGGCGGCCTTTGTTGGTAATTGCTTCCCATAGGTTGTTGCATTTGGTGGCTCATCGGTGGGGGACCTTGAAAGTAAGGGTCTACCCAACCCTGAAAATGAGGGTTGAAAGGAGGAAAAAGGATCCCTGATGGATTCATTGGGTATTGCGGTGTGCGCCAATAGTTTCGGCCTCGTCGATTACCCCTCCTGTTCCGATTCCTTCCTCTTTGATTATTGGGAAATTCATCCTCACTCCAATCAGAACCATCAGTGGAAGAACCACTGTTAGAGCCATAATTGGACGCATTGTCATTTGGATTATAATCCTTATGGCTGTAGGGATGTATGCGTTCTAAAGAGAAATTTTTCAATTCTTTTCCCAATTTTTGTAATTTCTGTTGGGTCAGGTATTCTTGAGATTGACTCAATTCTTTATTTAGTTCATCTAGCCGTTGTCTATTAGCGCACACCGCAATACCCAATGAATCCATCAGGACATCCAACAGGCATTAAACAAACTGAAAAATGATGGAGAAATCATCATAAAACAAGCGGATAAGGGGGCGTGGCTTGACACGCGATGCTACAGGACATGCCTGGGTAGAGCTCCGGTTTGAGCCTTCCTATACCGGGCCATTTCTCCGTCAATTCTGCCGCTGCAGCCCCGGAACTGCGGGCGGACCTGCCCATGACCCACGAGCACAAGCTGCGCGAATTTCAAGGAACTTGGACACGGGGCTCCGCACCGTGATTTCCCGGACGCCAGCTGCCGCCCGAGCTTAGACCTTGCGGGAGGCGAGATCATGCGAGGCCGCGGCTTCACTCCCCTGTGAGGGCCCCGTGGGGGGGCCTGCTGGTAGCGGCGCGGAGACGGAGGCGCCGAACGACTACCTGACACCCGCCTACAGGCTGGGGACCGCCTGGGGCCCTGCTGGCTTTTTGAGGACTTTGGAGGCGGGGCTCTGCACCGCGATCTGCCGAGAGACTGTGGCCGCCCGGCCCTAGACCCTGCCGGGTAGAGGAATCACGAGAGGCCGGGGCTTCGCCTTCCTGAGGAGGCCCCGTGAGGGAGATTAACGGAGGGAACGCGGTGGCGGAGGCTCCGCGCAACTGCCCAACACTACCCGGGCCCATCGGCGGACCGGAGACCACCTGGAGCCCTACAGGCAACCCGAGGAGACACACTAGCGGGGCCCAGCAACGCACAACTTGGAGGCTGCCCCCAGACTGGCCCACACGGGCGGGCCGCCCGACTCCCGGCATCTACGATCAGTGTGACCGCGAGTACTGACGCGGCGCCTGGTGGACCTGGCCCCGAGCTACTGCCCACTGCCTCTACGGCTGCGACGCCGGGCGGTCCGGCCCAACTGCCGCACCGCTGCCCCGGGGCGACTCCCTGACGACGTTGGAGTGGAGACGGTGGCGGAGGCCTGCTGTGGGGTGGAAACAGACGCTGCCTCGGGACTGAAGGTGGGGCGGGAGGTCCGTGCCTGCCCCTGAGACACGCCACATAGCCCGGCGCCCCACCTGCTCGGACACTTGTAGTGGCCAGACTGCATCTCTGGACTGTGCACCTGGCGGACTAGGCGACGTCCACCATCGGAACCAGGCGGCGCAGCACGTGGCCGCAGCCCCTGCTGGGAGGCACACTTAACAGTACTTGGAGCGCCTGGAACGCACTCAGACCCAATGAACCTGAGGGTAATGATTGATTGGCCTGAATAACCTGACCTGGCCCTACTGCACTCCCCCCCCACCGCCCTGCTGATCGGACCGCTCCGACTGCGCCCCTAACCCGAGTTGGCCCTACGGGGGTCGGAGGAGGACGGAAGAGGCGCCCGCCCGGAGTGAGTCAGGGGCGCACATACCAGACCTTTGACCTGTGAAGCCGAGGAGACCGTTCCTCGCTGCCGGGGGCGCCCCCGGGGCCCTCCCGCCACACGGGCGCTGCCCCACGGCTGTGACACAGGTCCTCTGAGAAGCTGCCGCGCTCGCTGTGCGAAAGGGGAGCAGCAACTGCATAGGGACCTGGCCCTCCCCGTCGCCCTTCCGCCGTTGCACCGGGCCCGGACACTCGGCCCCTCACGGAGACAGGAGGGTCGACGACACAAGCACTGCCTGGCTCATGTCTGGAGGCGTGAAAACACGTACCGGAGCAGGCAACACGCAAACGAAGGGGAAGCAGACGAAGACGACGGCCAAGATGGATGCGGACCAGGTGGCGTCGAAGCTTGACAGTGTCCTAGCCGCAATGGCACGCATGGAAAACTCACTCCAGCAGACACGCACCTCCCTGGAGGCTAGGATAGATGGAGTGGCGATAGATCTCACCCACCTCGGGGCCGACCACAAGAAGCTACAGGACCGCACTTCGGCGCTGGAAGGCACAATGGCAACTGTTGAGCCCAAGGTCACACGGGTGGACAGGCAAGTACAAGATCTCCTAAACAGAGTGGAGTTCCTGGAGGACCGGGCGGAGGATGCGGAAGGAAGGGCGCGACGAAATAACATTCGCCTAGTGGGTGTTCCGGAGAAGTGGGAAGGGACGGACCCAGCCCGACATGTGGAAGACTGGTTGAGAGATCTGCTGCCGGAAGGTACACTTTCGTCTTACTTTGTGGTGGAGAGAGCCCATCGTGTTCCCACGAGGCCCCTGCCCCCTGGCTCCAATCCTAGACCATTCATCCTTCGCGTCCTCAACTACAGGGACCGCGACGCCATACTTCGTGAAGCCAGGAAGATGGGAGACGTTACCATTGAGAACGCCACTGTGATGTTCTTCCCGGACTACACAGTGCAGGTCCAGAGACAGAGACACAACTTCCTGGCGGTGAAAAAGCGACTGCGCCAAGTGAACCTGAAATATTCGCTCCTATTCCCTGCCAAACTGAGAGTGGTGGCACAGGACAAAACGCACTTCTTCACGAGTCCCGATGAAGTGGAGGCCTGGCTGGATGGGGGTATGCCTGAGGCTCCGCGGAGAGCGCAGAGGACCTCTACCATGGAGAAGACCCGAGGACCTCGACGTCGGCGCCGCCGCGGGACCCCGACGCCGCTGCAGCCCGGATCCGCCTCGACCCACTCCCCGCCCGTGGACCTTATTTTGCAGGAGCAACGGGATGCGCTACGCAGAGCTGCGGAACTTAACATCTCCCCGGCGCAATCGCCGCACCCTGGCACAAGCCCAGCTGCATCACTGACGGACGACGAGGCGATCTACGGCATCCCAGACACCCAGCAATCGGGGGGACCCCCCGACGTCACACCCCAAACGGCGGACCTCTTTGGTTAACATGTGATCAGAATTGTCCCCTCCTGCTCACCACGAGATGTGACGCTGTACGACCCACCGCTTGGCTGATCTGACTCCTTACTGGGTGGATTACGGACCCCTTGAATGGTGAGAGAGATTGCTGCTGCCACTGGGGGAGACACCAGGCACTGTAAGTACTATTTTCGTTTTTATGCGCATGATCTGACTGCCCTCAGCGCAGACTTGAACAATTGGCTTGCGGAACTGCTTCGAACATTTGCCACAGCAGGAGCCGCTCGTGGGAGAGGTGCCCCCCCTTATGGAACTATAGCCCCTCCTGTGGCTGCTGGGGCGGGCCGCTGACACCGCATTGGGTGACGGTCACTGGGCAGCTCCTGATCCGCAGCGGGCTCCATACCTTGCCCGGGAAGGACACATGGCTCCCATAGGGACTACAATGCTGTACCTGTTGCTAGTTACAAGTCACTTTTTACCCCCCAGGACTGTATAGTTTGCGAGCTCATTAGAGTGTTTGGACGGCGACATGTTGTGCAGCCGACCTTTTGGAATTACATTCCCTGTTGCCATGTTGTGGCTATATGTTTTCCCTTTCTTCCCTGTCCCCATACCTTGCTGGAGGCTAAGGCACAGTACGAGAGACATCGACTACATTTTAGAAGCGGGGGTGATGCATAGCGGCGGGCGGGACGGACTGTTGTGGGGGCGGTGTGGGGCGGACACTAAAGACCCTGGCTACCACGACACAGATGGCTAGCATACAGATATGTACCTGGAATGTTAGGGGAATGCACACACCGGCTAGGCGCTACCACATATACTCATACCTGAAGCGTCACAAGATTAACGTCGCGCTGCTACAGGAAACGCATCTGAACGGGACAGAAGTGAGGGCACTACACCGTAGATGGCGGGGGAAACTGTACGCCACGGAGTATTCCTCGTACGCGCGAGGGGCGCTGATATGGGTCCGCCCGGGGACTCCTTGGGTGTGCGAGGAAGCTGCGATTGACGACGAGGGCAGATTTGCAGCCGTGCGGGGCAGACTGGATGGGCATCAGGTGGCGCTGGTATCTCTATACTCCCCTAATGTTGATCAGGGTGGCTTCCTGGACCGCCTCTCGCAAACGATGGCGATCTGGCGGGAGTCTTCATGGGTGTTGGGTGGCGATTACAACTGCACCTTGGACACGACATTGGACCGCTCCCTGCCCCCCCCACTACATGCCCCTACGAGAAATGCCACGAAAGACCTACTAGAGTGGGCGGCGCGATGGGACCTACATGATATCTGGAGAACACGCAACCCAGGCGCGAGGGTGTACTCGTACTATTCAGGCGCGCATGGCCTCCACGTCCGCCTTGATAGGTTCATGGCGTCCACTGACATACTGCCCCACGTGACGGACACATACTACATGGGCCGCACTCACTCCGACCACAACCCTCACCTTCTATTTATCACTTGGGAGCAGCCGCTGCCCCCTGTGCCCACCTGGCGAATGCAGCCCGCGCTGCTAATGGATGCACCCTTCCGCGACTCCCTACTCACATGCACTGCTCAGTACTTTGAGGACAACACAGGCACGGCCTTCTCTCCCCAAGTGGAATGGGATGCGTTTAAGGTGGTGGTGCGCGGACACTGCTTGCGGACACAGGGCCAGATTAAGCACCAACTGGAACATGACCTTACCGGACTAGAAACAGGCTTGCTTGCCAGGGAGGGAGACGCTGTGGAGGGTGACGAGGCTCCACTGCTGGAGGCGCGCGCAGAACACGCGGCGCTGCTGGAACGCCTCAAACACATCAATTATACTGCACACTCGGCGAGGACACATCACCTTAGTGACAGGCCTGGTAGGCTCTTGGCCTGGCTGATTTCTCAAAAGGACCGCGCGGCCCCTGTGACGGCCAAACAGGAGGCGGGTGGGACTACTGTGTACACACAGCGCCGCATACACGACACCTTTGTTGCGCATTATACCTTGCTGTACCGCTCCAGACTACCAATCCCGCACCCAGACATTGCCGGCTACCTTGCCCCTTTACAGATGCCACACTTGACAGTGGCGCAACAGAACGAACTAGGGGCCCCTCTTGCGGCGGACGAACTCCGTGAGGTAATCTTCCACCTGTCCAACGGCAAAGCACCGGGCCCTGATGGACTCCCGGCGGAGTTTTACAAGGCCGGCTCGGATATTCTTATTCCAGAGCTTCTAAAGATGTACAATGCAGCAGCGGAGGACTCCATCCTGCCCCCGACGCTGAACGAGGCTAATCTGATCTCCATCCTGAAGCCGGACAAAGACGGTACCAGAGTGGGCTCATACCGCCCCCTGGCGCTGCTTAACACGGACTACAAAATACTGGCCTCCACACTGGCCCGAAGGCTGGCTCCCCATGTGCCTCATTTGGTGCATCAAGATCAGAATGGCTTTGTCCCAAAGCGTCACACCTCCCACAACATCCGTCGCCTCTTCCGAGTGCAGGAATATGCCATCCGGCAGTGGCCCAGAGCGGGCTGCCTCGTTCTCGATCTGGAGAAGGCCTTTGACTCCGTGGAGTGGCCATACCTGCGAGCGGTCGCGGAGAAGTTCCACCTGGGAGAAGGATACGAGGCCATGGTGGACCTGTTGTACGACAAACCATTGGTCAGGGTACGCACGGGCCAACTACACTCCAATGCCATCCAGGTGCGCAGAGGCACTAGACAGGGCTGTCCTCTGTCCCCGCTGCTGTTTTCCCTGGCCATGGAACCTCTAGCCACGATTCTTAGAGCACAGGGGCCAGACTGGGGCATCCCGCTGGCGTATGGTCTACATGCGGTGTCGTTGTATGCAGACGACCTGCTCCTATACGTCAGGGACATAACCGCAATCCCCACCTCTCTCACTGCCGTCTTTGCTGCATTTGAGGAGATGTCGGGCCTCAGGGTCAACTGGTCCAAATCTGGGGCCTACCCCTTTGGCCCAGACACGCCCGAGTGCGACGTGCAACTGGGCGGAGGCAGATTACAGTGGTACCCCACCTCCTTTCGCTATCTGGGAATACAGATTTATCGGAACCCGCTGGACATCTTGGAGGGAAACCTCGTTAGGACGATCGCCTCGATACGGGCGCAGGTCCGCTTTTGGAATACCCTCCCACTTAATGTCCCAAGCCGCATAGCTCTGTCTAAAATGATTGTGTTGCCCCGGCTACTCTACTATTTCGCGAACATACCCACTTATGTCCCAACCAGGATATTTAGAGACCTAGAGGTGCTACTCCGCGACCTTATATGGAACAGCGGCCGCCCACGAGTGGCACTGACGAAGATGTACATGCCAACTGACTCGGGAGGATTGTCAGTTCCCAATCTAGAGCTGTATTACCTTGCGGCACAGACGCAATGGGTGGCGTACTGGCTGAGTGGCAAATATCTTGAAGATACAGCCTCGGAAAACGAGGCTGCATGGACGCAAACGCAGATTAATACACTATTTCACCCGCTCACCCAAGCACGATGCCCCTCCCAGCTGCACGTGGCGGTGGCGCGGAAATGTTTCCTGAGGTGCCTACGCCTTACCAGAGCGACCAAGCCGTATGCCCCGGTCATACCACTGCTGGGCACACCGACCCCGGCGGGGATCCTCACGGAAACGCGCTTGGAAGCATGGGCACGGGCGGGGGTGGACACGCTGAGCGACCTGTACGCTGAAGGCGAATTGCTTACCTTCGCAGCCCTGGCTGACAGCGCAGATCTCCCGGCTGGGCAGTTCTTGCAGCACGCGTCGCTACTGCGCACGCTCACAGCCTCCTGGGGTGAAGTGACGGAAGAACTCCCGATGCATTGCTATATCCAGTACCTGCATGTCATGGGCAACGGATCGCACATCATACACTGGCTGGCGCAGGCGTTACAGACACACTCGCAACCTTCTACACAGCCGCTGCGTGACAAATGGGCGGCGGACAGGGGCCGGGACTGGACCGATAAGGAGTGGGCGATGGTCTTGGCGGGACCGACCAACATCCCTAGAAACCCCCGCTTTAAGATTATACAGTACTATTTGCTCCAGCGCGCATACCTCACGCCGGATAAAATCAATAGGTACTTCCCGCTTGCGGATGCGGCCTGCCAGCGCTGCTCTCTACCGGGAGCGGACTTGCTACACATGCTGTGGCACTGCTCTGAGGTGAGGGAATACTGGGAAGTAGTCCTGAAACTCCTCTCACATGGAGCTGAAGAGAGGCTACCGCACACCTGGGAAGCGTGCGTTCTCGGGTTATACAAACGCACTAAGTCCAACAAAGTGCAAGCGCGCTTTTGGGACATGGGCCTCATCACAGCCAAACGCCTGCTCACCAAGCATTGGAAATCTGCTACCCCTCCCCACACGCAGCACTGGCGAACGTCCTTCACTAACTGGGCGCGAGCGGAAAGTGCCGTGCTCCTGAGGGAGGAAACGGCGGGACTACGCAAGTTCCCCATCGCCCAGCTCTGGGACGATCTCCTCCAGACGTATCAGGAGGCCTGCCAGGAACATGAGATGACCTAAGGCGACCACCGCCTGCCTCATAGACGCGCTGGGCGCACTCACATGCCGAGACCTTACCTGGAAGTGCACCATCTCCCCTCCCCCCCGCCCACACACAGCTCCTGTCCTCCTAGCCCTGGTCCCTCTGGCTGCTTACCCCCCCCGCTACATCACACGATGATCTCCTTCATGCCCCCCCTCCACCCACTCCCTGACCGCGATACATTACCCGACCCCAGTTTTCCCCTGCCGTTATGACGCGTGGGGGATAGTTTAACCGCTGGTCAAGTTCCCCGACCAGACTTACACTTAGCTCTCGATATAGACACTGAGGATAGAGCGACCACTAGGCGACAGCACACTACGAAACGCATGCTACACCTGGAGTACAAAGAGGTACTGACGCTTAGGGCTCCGGCGCACGCAGTGAACAAACACGCGGCAAGGCGGAGTGAACCTGTCCTAACACTGACTGACCGCTGCGCCTGGGGCCTGAGGATTAGTGTGCACGCCCTGCTGCCGCACATGTGGACATCGCTTTTAGGGCTGCGACCTGGACTCGCGAGCATTCACCGGTAGTTTTATGCCTCAGTGAGCTATACCACACACTGATTGTCATGCACGGTAGAGCATTGCAAATGCGAGCCATACCCACAACCTCCCCGAGACCCGCGCATTGCTATGCATTTATACAGCTCTACACACACCTAGGTGAGGTCCCGGGGAACAAGCTGCGACGACTGCGATGCTTGCCTGAATGACACATTTCTACTGTTGTTACAAAAAAAAAAAGAGAAAATTAGACTGATCATTTCTTATGGGCAATTCCAAATGACAATGCTGATTCCATCATGTATACTGCCGCTGGACTCCCGGGTTGCCAGCTAAATGGCTGTGTCATCCATGCCGCATCACTCTGTTTTTTGACTATTTGATTCGCCCCTCTGTGGGCCATGCAATGCACCCTGTATGATGATAGACAAATGTGAAATAAAGGTCTTCCAAAAACAAAAACAAAAAAAAAATAAAAATAAAACAAGCGGATAAGGGGGGAGGGATAGTTCTCCTCTCAAAGAAAGGCTACAACCAGCAATGTCTACAGCTACTCTTCGACCAAAAATTCTACAGAGTGATCAATACTGACCCAGCGCCCAGATTACAGAGGACTATCACGCTAATGGTAACTGAAGCAGAAACCAACGACTGGATCTCCAAAAAGGAGGCGGTATTCCTAGAGATCGCGAATCCTCGGATACCCTACTTTTACTCTTTGCCGAAAACGCACAAGGCATGTATCCCTCCACCTGGCAGACCAATTGTCTCCGGCATTGGTTCGATACTAGAACCTCTGCCACAATTTGCGGACCAGTACCTCAAGCCAATAGTACAGAAAACCCCAACTTACTTGAAAGACACCAGGGATCTTCTTTATCTCCTTAAAGATTTCAACTACTCAGAGGAAAATATGATTCTGGTGGGACTCGATGTGGAGAGCCTTTATACCAGTCTGCCCCAACAAAAGACTCTCGAAACTCTGGAGACTATCATCTTCAATAATGACTGGGACTACAAAACACCTAGGCATTTTGTTCTAGAATGCTGTAAGATGGCACTCACTGAAAACTATTTTATGTACAATGATACCATGTACTAACAATGCCATGGTACTTCCATGGGGTGTTCGTTTGCTCCAAGTGTAGCTGGACTATACGTGAGCAATTTTGAGGTGGAACATGTAAATAATCCCGTCAATCCCTACCAAGAACAGATATTATTCTAGCGTTGATATATAGACAATGTCTTATTAATCTGGGAAGGAAACATGGAGAGCCTTGCAAACTTCCATGTTTGGATCAACACCCGTGATGATTGGCTCAAGTTCACGTATACAGCAAGCAAAAAACAACTAAACTTTTTAGACATCACTATGAATGTGGAGGGCCTAACTCTACAAACAAAGAACTACTTCAAGCCCACCTCAAAAAACAGTTTACTTTCATACAAACGTTTTCACCCCAGACCACTAAGGGAGAATCTCCCTTATAGTCAATTCCTCAGGCTGTGTAGGAATTGCAGCAAGGTCACTGAATACAAACAACAGGCCAACGACCTAAGTGGAAAACTGGAAAAAAGAAATGACCCCAAAAAAATCATTGAAAAATGCAAGAAGAGAGCACGGAATCAAAATAGAGACGGACTCTTAGAACCTATGCTAAGAGAGCAAGAACCTGACGTCCTAACCTGCGTAACTACCTATGGCCCGGCAAGTAACAAATTGAAGAAGCTTGTGAACAAAAAGTGGGGAATCCTCACCTCAGCTAATATTAAGTGGCCAAAACCCAGATTTGCCAATAAAAGAACTCGTAACCTGAAGGAAATATTGGTCCACACAAGACCTCCACCAAGAAAACCATTAGCTGTAACTAATTCACCATGGGATACCCGCCCAGTGGTTGGACATTACCCCTGTGGGTCATGTTCCGTGTGTCCTCTTACCAAAGTCACAAAAGAAATACAGTTATTGCCTGATTTCAAATGGAAACTCTCAAACCACACGAATTGCAATACAAGCCATGTGATCTATATGATCACATATCCATGTGGAAAACACTACATAGGCATGACGTGCAGAAAAATCAAGCAGCACCTATGTGAACATCGCAGCAACGTCAAATGTACAAAAATGACAACCAAAATGTCTAACCATTACCTTGAAGCAGGCCACACAGTCAATGACCTCAATTGGGTAATTCTGGAGAGTCTTAGTAATATAGACCACAACGCAGAAAGAATTCTCTTTGAGAAAGAACAAAGGTGGGTGCACAGACTCAGAACTGACCATGATGGACGCAATGATAATATTCCTTGGGGAAATATTTACAAATAAAGAGTCATTTGAAAATATCTAGAACCTGCTAACAATGATAATCGGCCAATTACGTTATTGAGAGTACTGCACTGTTAGTTACCACAGAAAAACTAAAAGACCTTGATGCACTTCACATTAATTTAAACTCCCTGCCAGGATCATACTGATTATAAATTTAACATATGTGCATTTAAACAGATAACCTTAAAAAACTGACTTCCAATAAAACTCTGCAAGTCTGCTTACAGTGGCTATTCAATTACATAAATGTGCAATCCCTTGCTCATTTGTTCATACCTAATTTGAGACTTGTGCAGATTTTCTTTGACATTAGAAGCACCCGTCCTCTATTATGAAAATACATTAATTTAGAAAACAGACTGCAAACTCCCACAATAGTCTGTCTACACTAGCATTTGTACCACATATACGCATGAACGCGGAACAAGACGCATTTCCGGGACCAGCAGTGGCAGAGTCAGAACAAGTCAGAAGACGGCGCGACCGCAGGTAGCAGAGAACGGAGTTCCGACAAAACTGTAAAGTATTTGCAAACTTTTTAACATTCTCTGAAACACTATCCATTATCATAGCAGGCCTCCCTGACCCATTTGGATCCTGATGAGGTTTATTAAAGCCGCGAACTGAGGTATGTGAAATGCGACATTTATCTGTTTGCCACAACGTGCAGCGCATATTTACGTATAGTGAAAAACACAAGGTGACTCTGGCCCCAAGGTTACTTATATAAGGGCGATAAAGAGGGACTTAAAATTACTGACGCCACGTGTATGTATAATTGAGCTAGCCCTACGCACATTGAACACAACGAACTGCAAACGGTTTAAAATCAAAGTAGTATGATTAAAGCGACAACTTGTTTTAAATTGAACCAGTGACTTGTAATTCAACTAAGAGGGAAGCGCATGATTATTACAAACATTTTGTGAGAGTCACGCTAGAATAGATGACTAGAATCTGATAAGGAATAGATGAAACTTGCCATTCCTGATAACAACTAGGTATTAAACCTGGAATTTGCCATAAATGAGGAAGTCGACCCTGACCATGAGTTAGGGAGGTCAGTTTGAAAGTATTGTTTTTTTCCAGTTGCTACGCCATTGTGCGTTTTACTTGTTCCTGGTATTTGGAAACCAGTTGACTAGTCTTGCGTTAACCCAAAACCCCTGTCCCTTTGTCTAGTTTGTCTTTTCTTTTCACAGGTACCCAGTGACCTCATTAGAACACCACAGTGTGATGTTCCCTCCAACATAGATACTTTAGGAAATACCTAGATGTACTATTCACATATAGAGACTTTAGAGGTCTCTATACAATTCACACCCTGGTCCTGAAGAAAGCCCACCTGACCGACCGGCGATTAAGGGCTGAAACATGTCGACCTAGAGCACACCTTTAGTGTGAGAGAGTCATTATCACTCTCAGTCACCTATATTGTTTTTACTGCCTCCAGAAACTAGAACTATTAAAAATATTTCTCTGGCTCTGAGAGACTTTTAACTACCTTCACTATACCCTATCACTGTCACTATCACTGATCACTATTGTTTTTAACAAAGGGTATCACCTCCTGGTGGAGGCTGCATAACAACAAAACCCATTGATTATTCAGACACGTGTGAGGGCTAGCAGAGAATCAAGATATACCACTTGACGTTACCATCTACTAACACGTGCATGAGGGTTTTTTATTGGCACTAGAAAGAACAAATCCCTCATACCCGACGTTGTGCAGGACAAGTGATCCTTCCTATTTTACTTGATAATCTACATGAAAGTTTTGCAAGGCAAGTCCTGGATAAATTGCAAGTATGGATAGACAGCAATGGGTTTCTGTCCTCCAACCACGTGGGCTTTTGTGCCAAAACAAGTACATGCAATCAGGTCTTTAGGTTCACATTACTTATTGGGAAATATGTGCTGCTGAAAAAACAAAAACTGTATGTGGTATTTGTTGACCTGAGATATTCATTTGATCTTGTCCCCCAAGAAACCCTATGGAATATTCTGTTAGGATTAAAAGCCTGCTAATCTGGTAATTTTGATATCGAGAATGCAGGAGGGTAATTATAATCAAATCCAGTGGGGATAACATGGTGAATTAACAAGTAAGATCCCAATTTGCCGAGGAGTGTGCCAAGGGTGCTCACCAACTTTATTTTCCTTGCATATTAATGAGGTCGCAAGCGAACCTATGGATTGTAGAAATCATTACCCTGTTTTAAATGTAAAGAAGACAACAATCTTGCTGTTCGCAGATGACTCCCTACTTATTTCCAGAACCCCAAAGGGCCTCCGGTACCTATTATATAAATTACTGTCTTTTTGGGCAACTAGGGGTCTGGAACTTAATGTAGAGAAAAGTAAATTCATGGTATTTGGGAAGGGCAAGGTCAGAACACAGATGGTCAGAATTGCAGATAAACCCCTTGAGAGGGCAAAAAGCTTTAAACATTTGGGGTATAGGCTGACAGATTTGTTAGGATGGAAATCGTAACTCGACAAAAGCTATTTCATTCTATGTCATAAGTCTAAACTAATATTATGATTCCACAAGCAGACCTAGATTTGGCCATTAACCCCTGCATTGGAGGTCTATCATGCCAAAGCGCAAAGTGCTGCGCTCTATGGAGATGAGATATGGGGTCATGCTGTCACCCACAAATTGATAGTGTGTGGGAATATTTATGTTATATCTCTTGTCTCCTTCCCAACCTGCACTCCATTGATCCCATTGTTATTTGACCTTAGGATGAAGAGAACTGAGGATGTGGACTCACTAAAACCTCAAATGTACCTTTTGAAACTACACCTGAATTAAATGACTACCACAAGCCATTAATGGAATTGCTAATGATTAGTGGTTCTAAAAAAATCTCATGGCTCCAAATTGTTACAACTTGGTGCAGTTTGCTGGGAATTGGTTGTTTGTGTGAGTGCAAGATAAGTGGTTTTATTTATTTATTTGTTTGTTTAATTTTACCTATCCCGTCATTAGTTGACTTTCCCCAAACCTGCCTGTGTCCCGCCCTACCGCCCCACTGCTCTTACCTGTGCTGGTCGCACCTGACTTTACCACTGCTGGCCAGTGCTAAAGCGCATGTGCTTTCTCCTTGTAAAGCTGTATACCATGTACCCTGGGCTTTTAATCTAAATGGTACTAGTGGGCAGCCAGCCCTGATTGTGCCACCCAGACAAGCCTTTCTCAGGCCTGCCATTGCAAGGCCTGCGTGTGCAGAATATTGTCACTTCGACTTGGCATTTAAAACCACTTGCCAAGCCTTAATCTCCCCTTTAATTGTACATATCACCCATAAGGTAGATCTATAGGGAGAGGTGTGGCTCTGCAGCTAGGGCGACTGACTCCGGAATCTGGGGATCACGGTTTGATCCCCGGCACCGGTGGCAGATTAGCCCAGCACCATGTGACTCTGGGCACTAGCTTGCTTAATCTTCCCGACAGCGCCTAGAGACACTTACGGGTGATTGTGCGCTTTACAAAATGTGGATTATTATTATTATCAAGGTAGGCCCTAGGTAACTCTATGAGCAGGATGCCATGTAAGGTAAAGGTAGGACATGTACTTTTAAGTTTTGAATATACTGGTACTGACAAACAGCTACATTTGTTGTTCACTACTGTGAGGCCTACTCCTCGCACAGTCTAGCATTGGGAATTCCTTAAAACACTTTTAAGTTGCAATACCTGATTAGACAGGAGTAGCTAAATCTTGTTTATATCTTTGGAATGATAATGATAAATCCTCTTTTGTGGTAAAGTTGGATTTGAAATTACTATCATAGAATTGCCACTTTTAGAAAGTGAAGATTTCTCTGCTCTTAACTTTGCTTAGTGTGCATGCAGCCTGTCTCCAATACACATCTGGGCTGGGTGACAGCGACACTTTGGGCCCGATTCACAGAATGAACTTAAGACTCAATCCTAAACTTACTACTATTTTGGTATTCACAGAATGCACTTACTACTTTTGGCATTCACAGAATGAACTTACTACTTTTGGTATTCACAGAAGTTAAGATTTTGTCTTAAGTCAGTCTTAAGTCTGTCTTAAGTTTGTCTTAAGACAAACTTAAGACAAAATCCTAACTTCTGTGAATACCAAAAGTAGTAAGTTCATTCTGTGAATGCCAAAAGTAGTAAGTGCATTCTGTGAATACCAAAATAGTAGTAAGTTTAGGATTGAGTCTTAAGTTCATTCTGTGAATCGGGCCCTGTGTGCATTCCCTCTAGACTGCTACAAACACAGGAAGGTGAGTCCCATCTGTATTCTGAGCACCCATCTGAATTCATCTGTATTCTGATGGGTCTTTCTGGGCAGTGTGAAATGGGAGGGGCTGACACTTACACTTCAATGGGTAGTGTCATGTCCACATGAAAGGTATATTTGTGCACTTCAGAGAGTTGTTTTGAAGTCACCACCTACATCCAAGCCATTTTTGGGTATAAGTACTGGGGTTCTGGCCCTACCAGATCAGTACACTACAAGACCTGGGAAGAACTCTTCTGGAGTAAAGACTGCTGCACTGTAAGGATTGACACTTTGCCTTGACTGACTGTTCTGAGCAACTGCTTCTCTACTTTGCTGAGCGGCCCAGCTGCCTGCTGATCTCTACCCTGATGAGGACAAGGACTAAGCCCATCTCACAAACCCAGAGAGACCCCAAGGGCTTGATAGCTTGCCTCCTGTTTTCTGAAGTCTCTGGGACACAAAAGACTGCCTGCAATTCTGCTGGTGCTTCTGGACTCTGTCATTTGTAAGTCCTAACCTTGCCTGAGTTGCACGTTCCAGTCTTTAGCCTTAGAAGTGGTTTCTGCCGCAGATTTCTGCAAAACACGATGCATCACCTGACTCTGTGAGAAATTCCGCCCCATCACAATTTAACGCCGAAGCAGAGGTTGCTCAACGACAGTGGACCCACAGCCTGCACAGCTCAATGACGATGCTGATACTTGCATTCACTTCAATGGAGCTCGATGACGAGGCGGGACCCCCTTTGCGTGGCTAGGCAATGACGCAAGAGGCTCTCAACTTTGACACTTGCACTAGCCAAAGTATTTCTTCTGCTGGACCTGTCTGGGTCCTGCAGCCGGGATGCCCTTCATCGTGGTCCACCTGAACTTTAGATTTATACTGTTCCCCTGCAACCCCAGGTAACCTTTTGGCCGCTAGTGACTTCTAAGCACTATTTTTGCATTTATTCTTTAAAACTTCATATCTCGATTTCCACTAATTAGATTTTTGTCATTTTGGTCTTATTGTGCTCAAATAAATATGCTCTATTTTCTATAGACCTGTGTGGAGCCTTTTTTGGTGTTTTCTTGGTGTTACTGTGTGTGTGTGTGTGTGTGTGTGTGTGTGTGTGTGTGTGTGTGTGTGTGTGTGTGTGTGTGTGTGTATGAGTGTGTGTGTGTGGGTGTTGTACAAATACTTTACACATTGCCTTTTTAGATACGCCTTCCTGCTTAGTGCAAAACTACCAGAGGATGGGCACAGGTTATCTTTTAGTGTGTATCTAGCTTACCCTGACTAGGATTGTGGTCTCTGCTTGGGACGGGTGCAAACCTCTGCCAACTAGAGACTTGCTTGCTAACAAGTAACCTCACAGATATTGCTCTAAGCTTTGATTAGTTCGCTCTGATTAATTTGCATCCATTTGACTGGGAATGAAAACCATAAAATAAAGATTGTTAGCCTCCCAGTGCCATACACAAAGTTGTGAAAACACGATAATGGTACTAGTACCTTTTTTAGATATGATAGCATGATGTAATCCATGAAGCCAAAAACATTGCACTATATTTTTAGATGTTGGTAACTTGGTCAATGGTGAATATATGTCATATTTGATCAAATGTCTACAGTAACCAATATAATCTGATATGTCTGTGAGGTGAGTTATAAAATCTGTATAAATTGTATGCCAGATGTCTAGAATACCAGTCAAGGCTGTAAATATCCAGCAGGTTTAGGTGCAATGAGTTGTACTGAGCACAACCTGGGCAAGTAAGAACATATTCTTGGACATCAGAATTAATAGTTAGCCCCTAAAAATATTGTAATGCTAATTCCAATATTATCGTACCAGAGAGCCAACATAGCTGAGTCATGACACATTCTTATGAAATTTAACTGTAGTTAGCACAAAGCACAGTTGACACAAATATAGATTGCTGACTAAAATTAAATTAATTTGGTTGAACTAAAGGAGCCTTTAACTAAAGCTCTTCTAGTTCTCTTGAATCCCTCTGTTCTTAGCTGTGTTTTAAGAATATTGGACTATTTTAACCATATGTTGAGAAGCAATCACAGGTTGATTTTAAGCGAGTAATGTGTCTGGATGACAAGATAAAGCGGCATTTAATAGATTTTTTGAACAACATATGTGATTGAGACGTTTTTTAATGGGAACAAGAAACCCGTTTCAATTTCAAATTGATCATTGGAAATTGCAATGTTTTCTGAAGTCTTCAGTGGAGGGATCGTAGTCAAGCATTTTTCTTAGCACAGTATGGTTTCATATGTTGTTCAAAGAATCTGTTCCTTGAATGTGCACAAAGAGCATGAATGTGCACAAAGTGCTCAATAAAACTGTGGCTTGTGCTGCAGCCCTTTTCAGGGCTTCAGCACAAGCCATTGTGTTATTGAGCACTTTTCCAATTGCCATGCTGGGGGCACATGGTGTATGGGTGTGCAAGCGTGTACTACTTGTGCCCCCCCGAGCCACATTTTAGGGGTCCACAGGGGACGGGGCCCTGCTTGAGGCCACAAATGTCCCTTTCTGACAGTCTTTCCGTGGTGGTTTGATATGTTTTCGAGTAATAATTTAGGGAAAATGTGCCCTATTATACTGAGTTCTATATTATTTGTTATACTAAATTCAACTGAAATGTTAATTGAAGAATAATGGACCATATTCATCATTGGTGCAGCTGTTACAGTAGCAGCAGGCCCAGGGTGGAGGAGCTTACTGCGCCCCAATTTATAATTCTCTTTTCATTTCTACCAAATTAACAAGGAGTCCCATTTTACTTGCTTGCACCATTTTACTTGCTTGCACCATTTTACTTGCTTGCTATGCCACTGTGTTTAACTGGATTAATTAACATAAGGATTATGCCTCTTTCCCACAGGTGGTTCCTAAAATTACTGTGTAATTGAGAGAGGCTATTTGAATAATTTTAGGAGTATTCTTAAGTCTTTTATTAGAATATTATTCTTAGTTGCCTTTTCCTGATCAATGAACATTTCACAGCTGCCCCTATGCAACAATACAGACCAACATTCTTTCTTCTATTCATATAGCAATTGGTAAAAGGAACAAATGATTATCAGTATTATTCATGGATGATCCAATATAAGGAAGAAAGTAAGACAACAAACTCCTATTTTCTTCTCTTTCCCAGAAGAAAATTAAGGGGCTCATTATAATGGCGGGCAAACTGAGTCCGCCCGCCATCCCCATGGTGTTTGCACCGGATGCCAGACATGCGCAGTCCCGCACCGCGAATTAGGATGCGACCACCACCATGGCAGTCGCATTCTACAATTTAACATTGCAGCGAGTGCAGCACCCGCCGCGCTGTTAAATTTGCATGTTTAGCATATCACTGCTAATAAACAAACAACGTGCACAAACCCACTTGCAAGAAGACGACTCACTTGTATGTGATTTACATGAGTGCCAGAAAACCCCTTGGTTTATTAGAAGACCCCTCACCCATCAACCTAGTTGGTGGCATGCTTCATCATTGGGGTCCCAACCGGTTGTGCTGCGACGCCTGATTACTTAACAACAAGGGGTGGTGATGGACAGAGTTTCTGAATTAAGCAGAATACTCTCACCCAGTCAAGAGATCAGGGCTAGATCCAACACCGTTTTTTAGCTCACTGCACCATCCCAGTTCAGAACCTGGCTATATGCAAATTAGTCTTTTCCTGTCCCAGTGCACGATGGGAACAGGGCAAACCAAACTACCAAGCCAATTCTTACACTGGGAAGGAAACAAGCTTCCGGGGACCGGTTTCTGGCATTTCAGCCGTCGTCGGCCCGGCTTGCTTGAATCCTGATGGTGCAATGAGCAAGGGACTCACATCTGAGTATACCCTTCCACGCTTAGGGTGGACAAAATATTTAACAACAAGGGGTGGTGATGGACAGAGTTTCTGAATTAAGCAGAATACCCTCACCCAGTCAAGAGATCAGGGCTAGATCCAACACCGTTTTTTAGCTTACTGCACCATCCCAGTTCAGAACCTGGCTATATGCAAATTAGTCTGTTCCTGTCCCAGTGCATGATGGGAACAGGGCAAACCAAACTACCAAGCCAATTCTTACACTGGGAAGGAAACAAGCTTCCGGGGACCGGTTTCTGGCATTTCAGCCGTCATCGGCCCGGCTTGCTTGAATCCTGATGGTGCAATGAGCAAGGGACTCACATCTGAGAATACCCTTCCACGCTTAGGGTGGACAAAATATTTAACAGCAAGGGGTGGTGATGGACAGAGTTTCTGAATTAAGCAGAATACTCTCACCCAGTCAAGAGATCAGGGCTAGATCCAACACCATTTTTTAGCTCACTGCACCATCCCAGTTCAGAACCTGGCTATATGCAAATTAGTCTGTTCCTGTCCCAGTGCATGATGGGAACAGGGCAAACCAAACTACCAAGCCAATTCTTACACTGGGAAGGAAACAAGCTTCCGGGGACCGGTTTATGGCATTTCAGCCGTCGTCGGCCCGGCTTGCTTGAATCCTGATGGTGCAATGAGCAAGGGACTCACATCTGAGTATAACCTTCCACGCTTAGGGTGGACAAAATATTTAACAACAAGGGGTGGTGATGGACAGAGTTTCTGAATTAAGCAGAATACTCTCACCCAGTCAAGAGATCAGGGCTAGATCCAACACCGTTTTTTAGCTCACTGCACCATCCCAGTTCAGAACCTGGCTATATGCAAATTAGTCTGTTCCTGTCCCAGTGCATGATGGGAACAGGGCAAACCAAACTACCAAGCCAATTCTTACACTGGGAAGGAAACAAGCTTCCGGGGACCGGTTTCTGGCATTTCAGCCGTCGTCGGCCCGGCTTGCTTGAATCCTGATGGTGCAATGAGCAAGGGACTCACATCTGAGTATACCATTCCACGCTTAGGGTGGACAAAATATTTAACAACAAGGGATGGTGATGGACAGAGTTTCTGAATTAAGCAGAATACTCTCACCCAGTCAAGAGATCAGGGCTAGATCCAACACCGTTTTTTAGCTCACTGCACCATCCCAGTTCAGAACGCCTGATTACAGTTATTGTGTGGTATGTGAGGGAAGTGGTGAAAGTTAAAATTATCTCTGGGGATCCTTACTAGATATACTATATTCTTAGCGTCCTAGTATAAGGTTACAATAAAACGAGCGGGGAGGGCGTGGCTTGGACGCCGAGGAAGATGGCGGTTTAGAGCGTCTCTCCTCCCGTCACAAGCGTCTTTACCTGAATTGGAACGCCTTTATGTGCCTACAGCTGGGATGTGACCGAAGACTCAAGAATCGGATCACTCCCTGACTGTAATGAGCTGATCTACGTGTCCGGGGCTGCAGCGGATCGAGAGCTGCACCGAGTGAGGCTTCGGACGTCCATGGCGGCAGCGCGACTGAGGGAAGGAAAGCGGAGCGCGAAGTGAGCTCCTGCAGAGCGCAGCGGAAAACCCGACAACACAAGAGGGACTGAAGTAGGTGGACACGTCTACAGAAAATAGCGCACCGGGGCAGACAGCTGACTTTACCGATCGCGTGAGTACAGTGCGATCGGCCATGCAGAGACTTCCCTAACCTTTACCAAGATGGCGGCCGCTACTCGGTAAATGCCTGAAAGTCCGAGGCAAAGTATCTTCCCTCATTAACTCTGCCCAAATCAGCCGGTTTTGATGCCAGGCGAGCACTGCTGGAAACCACTCTGACATGTGGGAAAGAATTTAGTCACACATTCCGGAACTGGTCAGGGGGAGATGAATGTTGCTACGCTGTGTGCCTGGAATACATACCATTAACCTGCAAAACATTCCCTAAAGGTCACAATGCACGAGCTGCTCATGTTGTCTGATGATATGCTCATGAAGGCTTAAGTTTGCTAAAACGAGCGCCTGGATTGCTTGACATCAACTCACAGTGGGCTCCCTAATGTCCCAGTCTCAACAAACACCACGTGCACATAATGAATGAATAGATGGGACGCTCTGTTCCTCAGATGCCTTTTGCGAAGTATTATTACTATCAGTGACCTGGGTTCTGGCTGACCAATCTCCTATTTAGGCTGGTGCTGTCTATTTTGCGCCGCGTGAGTGCCGAAGGGGAGCTTTCAAGTCGCTGCCCAAACTTCTAAGCATCCCAGAGAAGGATCAAGTGGTCGCAATGGATACCAAAGATCAGGGAACCCTTAAGAGACTTAAATCAGACCACTCAAACCCGGGATCACCAAACAAACCAAAGAAAGTTACTCCGGACGCACTGGACATGACATTGAATAGGCTAGACGAAGTGAAGGACCTAGCCAAGGTCACTAAGAAGGAAGTGGTGGCAATCCGTCAAGATATCCGAGATACTAATGCGCGCCTAACAGAAACAGAATCCCGGATCAGTCGCCTGGAAGACATAGAGGTTAAAACTTCAACGGCCCTGAAACACCTACACATCTCCTCTGACCAGACAACTAGACGACTGGCCGAGTTGGAAGACAGGAACAGGAGGGGGAACCTATGCATTTTTGGAATTCCGGAAGGGTCAGAAGAATTGGAAAGTTCATGCATTAAGTTCTTGGAATCCTGGTTCACTAAAGCCACGAACATGACTTTTACAAACCCTCTTGAATTTGACAGAGCACATAGAGTTCCAGGAAGAATCACTAAAACGCAGAGAGGACCAAGGCCCATCGTATGTAAACCATTACGTTACCAACACGTGGAGCAAATCCTAGCCTTCGTGGGAAAGCACAATCATATTCTGTGGAAGGACACCAAGGTCTACATCTCTCAAGACTACAGTAAGGAGACCGTGGAAATAAGGAAGGCCTTCCTTGTCCTACGTCCACAACTGTCAGTGAAGGGATACCAATTTGGATTTGTGGGCCCAGCGAAGTACAGGGTGACAATACGAGGATCATCTCACTACTTCACGGACCCTGTGAAGCTCAAACGTATGCTTGAAGACGGGGAAGAACGAGATATGGAACGCAACATGGAAACTAATAACCCGAATGGTCTAACAGCCTAGGCCTCAGCTTCAGGATACAATTGAACACGTCTGGGTTTTAGTACTCCCATCAAACTATCTATGCTCTGTTCATGTTAAAAGTCTTATGGACTTGTCCACTGCTAGGTAACTACTTGATGAGGTTTCAAGTTTACGGAAGCCCTCTAGCACTAGAAACTCTATGGTACCCTGAAATATGGCGTAAGGGGTAGAACTAAAGCTCAGGATGTTTCTTCACTTTACTTCTCTCGTTTTGATCTGGCGTGGACCTGCTATTACTGGTCTAAACTTTTTTGGATTGAGCAGACTCGCTTCGTTGACTCCACTGAGGTGGTGGACGGTGAGATATAAATCCCAACGTATTGCTTAACTCCAGACTCCGGTACACTGGCAGGTTACTCGGAGTAGACCGGATTTCGCTCCGGGAACATTGAAACTCTCTGTTTAAGGAAATGATTGTTGATGATCTATTGTTTTTGCTTAGGTTATTCACCGCTGATGCGTTGACTTAGAAACTGCTAACCATTACGAGCCTTTAATGAAGGATATGATGCTATAATATCTTACAATGGGCCATGTTGTTGTATTATCAAATTTCTGTTCGATAACCATAGCCTAGTGGGCGCTCAGGAATTTTTCCGATTTATAAGGAATACACAGTGGAAGCGTGCTATTGATTGCATGTTGGTTCAGCCACACCATTTCATCGTTCCGCTGCTTGCGTAATGTTTGTATGCAGTTTGTGTTATGCATAATAGTTCCAATGCCTATACATGACTAGTTTAGACGGGAGGGTTACTGCGGTTTTCCTCACGTCGCCATGCTTCTGTACTACAGTTGGGGTGGGTGGGGTGGGGGGCTGTGGGGGATTGGGGGAGATGGGTGTTGTGTTGTATGGTCTATGTTATTTTCTCTTCTTTTTCCTTCCTTCTGTTCCACTTTTCTTCTTCTACTTTCCGTGCCACTTCTCTCTCTTCTCTCACTTCTTTCTCTTCCTTCTCTTCTGGTCTGTCTCTTTACTCTTGATTGGACAAGTTGTATCATGCATATGATGTGTTTGTATACTTGTACTCAGGCCACTCATGCTATATCCATAGGCACCCAAATGTGTATTCATGACTGTCGACCGTTTTACAACATATGGAGCAAAACAGTGTGTTCTTTGCATAATACATCGTGTAAGATGTTTTTCCTTGGTTCTCATGGAATAACCATAATGCATATACTACTGTAAATGTCACATCCACCACTGTCCACTCCACTTGGTACAACCTCACTTGACCGATTGAAAATTCTGTCCATGAATGTTAAGGGTCTGAATCAGCCCGTTAAAAAACAAAAGATATTAGACTATCTGCGTAGGCAGAAGGGGGACATTGTTCTACTGCAAGAGACCAAACTAGATGCAAAACAATTCTACACTCTGCGCAACAAGTTCTATTCGGAGGTTGTAGGATCTAGTGCACTCGGTAAAAAGAATGGAGTTCTGGTTTTATTGTCAAAAAAGTCCAAGGTAGAATTATTGTCATCCTCATCTGATGAAAAAGGTCGCTGGGTCACGGTGAAACTCTCTAGGGATAACACGGAATTCTTTGTCACTAATGTTTACGCACCTAACACTAATGATTTAGAATTTTGGCAGGATTTAGTCAAGCAGATTGCAACGATACCCGATACGGAGGTACATATAATTGGAGGTGATTTTAATCTTCCACTTGACCCGGCCTTAGATAGGGATTCTAAGTGTGCATTCAAACCCAACAAGTCGCATAATGCCTTCATCAAATTATGTCAACAATTTCATTTAATTGATGCTTGGAGAATACAAAACCCTACGGATAGGGATTACACATTCTACTCTTCCCCTCACGATTCATTCTCCCGCATTGATTACATTTTCATTACACAAAATGGCGTCGCAAGGATAGAGGATACATCAATTGAACCAAGGGTACTGTCGGACCACTCATGCATATCTCTATCCATCTGTAACACTAAACCATCACCTAAACAAACGTCTTGGAGATTCAATGAAGAAATCCTACACAAAGAACAATATAGAGCTGAAATTCTGGCAGCTATTAGATCTTATTAGGAGATTAATGCGAGAGGGGACACTTCAGACCTAGTGCGTTGGGAGGCTCTGAAAAGTACAATAAGGGGGGTGTGCATCAAAATCCGTTCAGCAATGAACAGAAATTGTAATGCAAAGCTGGAAGGGCTGGAGGCTGAGATAGCTGCTCTAGAGAACAAACACCAAATGACAAGGGACCGGGAAACACTAAATATCATGACCAACAGAAAATACGAATATAACAAGCTAGTGAGCGAAAGGGCGGGAGTTTGGCTGGATAGGAAGCGAAGGTTTAAGCTATGTGAATCTAATAAAGCCGGTAAGAGCCTGGCGGCATACTTAAAATTCAAAGTGCAAAAGAATGCAATTAATGTTATCAGGGATTCGGCGGGAGTTGCTCACTCGGACCCCCAAAAAATTACTGAGGTCTTTAAAGACTTCTACGAGGACCTATACGCTAAAAACGAATTGGTAGATGCAGACAAGATTCAGGAATATCTACAGGAGTGTGTATTACCAAAGTTAAAACCTGAAGAACAACTTAGTCTTAATGTGCCGATCTTAGCTAAAGAGGTGCAAACAGCGATCAGGGGATTGAAATGTGGGAAAGCACCGGGTCCGGATGGCTTTAAGGCCAAATTTTATAAAAGCTTTGCAACAGATTTGGTTAATCCTCTTTTGAACCTCTTTCATGAATTTACGGAGTCGGGGGAGGTGAAGGGCACGCTGGCAGAAGCGACTATTGCAGTTCTGCCTAAGGACGGCAAAGACCCGTCATTACCAAAGAATTATAGGCCGATTCCCCTGATTAATCTAGATTGTAAAGTGCTAGCCATGATCTTGTCAGCCCGGTTGCAAAAAGTCCTTCCTACCCTCGTACACCCGTCTCAAGCGGGTTTCTTAAAACATAGACTGTCTAGTGATAACACTAGAGTACTAGCCCATGCCCTAGAGAAAGCAAAACTCCTGAAAACTCCCACGGTAGCTGTCACACTAGATGCGTAAAAAGCCTTCGACAAGGTAGATTGGTCTTTCCTTGAGGCAGTTTTATACAACTTTAACCTAGGAGAGACGTTTACTAAACTTGTGATGGCTCTGTATGCCGGCCCTACTGCTAAGGTCAGAGCAGGTGGCTCCTTCTCTTCCTCTTTTTGTTTAAAACAAGGGACGAGACAAGGTTGCCCGTTATCACCATCTCTGTTCTTACTAGCAATAGAACCCTTCCTGTGGCATATTAGACATAATGACGCCATTGCTGGGGTCCCATTTGATGACTGTACTGTAAAATTGACTGCATACGCTGATGATGTGCTGATCCTGACGGAAAAAGCTGACGAGGCTATCCCGGCCTTGATGGACACAATTGAGGGGTTTTCTAGAGTCTCAGGGTATAAACTGAATAAAGATAAAACAGAAGTTAAGTTACTAAACAACATCGGGGGTAAAGAAATCCTGGGATCATCCAGTCTCACCTGGCAACCAAAAGCTTTTAAATACTTGGGCCTAGATTTCGAGAAGGACTTGATGACAACGCTGAAGTTAAATGAAGACTTAACGTTAAAAAAGATATCCACGCTGCTAGACAGCTGGTCACCTAACTTTTTGTCCTGGTGGGGTAGGGTTGAGTCTCTTAAAATGGTGTGCACGCCTCTAGTCAACTACCTAGCTTGCATGCTCCCCATGACTTTCTCAGAAGAATTCATCAAGAAGGTAGACAGGGTGTTCGGAGAGTTCTGTGGCGAGGGAAAAAAGCCAGGATATCGCTAAAAAAGCTGCAACTAGCAAAAGAAAAGGGCGGCCTGGGCCTGCCCTCATTCAGGAACTACCAAACAGCCTTCCTCTGTAAGCAGGGAGCCCTCTGGCTGGTTGATGGTACATCCTACACTCCAGTATGGCTAACTATTGAACGGTCGCTAATGGCACGTGCACCCCTCTCGGCTCTCCTCACCATGGACTTGGCCCATGTACCCCACTCTAAATACATCCTACTAAATACCAGAAGAGCACTCCTCCGACTCGACCAGTCGCATAAAACTGCTTTGGTGGTTAAGAGATCCACCCTGCTTTCATTATGGCATAACCCTATGCTCCGGATAGAAGGGAAGACCCTTTTCTGGGAACTATGGGCTGCAAAAGGTATACACATAGTGAATGACCTCTATGATAATGGTAGGCCCCTACCCTTTTCGACATTGCAAGAGAAATTTGATTTACCACCCATAGAATTCTACCAGTTCCTGAAACTAAAAACTGCTATCTCCAAATGCTCCCTCAATACAGACTTGCCCTGGCTGGTGACCCGCCTCCGAATACTGTACCATGCTGATCATTTTGTTTCCAGAATATATAAACTACTCCTCCCCCTGCCCAAGAAACCACATAGGATGACCGAAAGTAAGTGGGAGTCGGAGCCTAACTCCACAGGCATTGTGTTAGACTGGGAGGTAATACTCAACACTGCACTAACAAACAAGATATCCCCGGTCCTATGTCAAACAAAATATATGTTGTTAAACAGAGTGTTCTGGACCCCTCAGAAATTGTTTAAATGTAAACTGAGGGATACGCCTAATTGTTGGAACTGTCAGGAAGCACCTGGTGACTTGGCACACATGCTTTTTAATTGTTCCCTATTGCGACCATTTTGGAGTAAAATATTTACATATATTCAACAAGTGCTTGGAATCACACCCATCCAAGAATTTATATATGTCATTTTGGGTCCTCTGGAGGCGCAATTGCCGGACATTCATGACAGACAACTGCTTGATATTATGTTGACATTGGCGTGCAAGGTCATACTTTACAAATGGAAAGATTTTGCTGGAGTCAACTTCAAAATGTGGCTAGAATGGCTCTCCTTCTTAAGAGGGGCGGACAATCCTGCGCTACAGTCAGCCACTTGGAAGCCTTCGAACTCCAAACTTTGGTCATCCCTGGATGCGTCATCCTCCCACTTTGAACCCCCATGACGCGCATCCCAACAGTTAGCTTTACTATATAGGATCTATATAGAATTTGGTGTGTTTGATTATGTATGCCTACTGTATATTTCCTGTTACGCATGCAGCGTGCCAGGTCTGGGTAAACCAGTTGCTATTGCTCTATGGATACACCTGTCCTCTCTCTTCTCTCTCTCTCTTCTCGCCTCCTCTCTCTCCTCTTCTCTCTTCTCTTTTCTTTTTTCCTCTCTTTCTCTCCCCCCCCCTTTTTCTTCTTATCCTCTCTTTTTGATTTGCTTTGATTAGTGTAAGCGCCATTATGCCAACATTTTTGTCCATTTGTACATTGGAAGATTTATTGTATTGTCTTTATTTTCATCTTTACTCTTCAATAAAAAAGATTTGAATTAAAAAAAACAATAAAACGAGCGGGCAACTTCGGAAAAAAATGCTCCTTGTTGTCCCAAAGGTAGGTCTACATGTTTCAGCCCCATAAAAAGTGGGGTGCTTTCGTCAGGACCAAGTGTGTGATGAGGGTGTGGCAAAAATAAACCATGTGTACAGTGATTAACAACACACGCACTAAGGCGTGTTGTGGGGTGAGTGGTGTCTGTATACTTACTGAGCCACGGATAAAAAACCTGTTGGGAAAAGAAAGACAAGAAGACAGAACACATATAACATAAATGCAACATAAAATGCAATCCGTCTAGCAGTATTCATGTGCCACTGTCTCAAGTAAGTAGGCACTCTTGTGAGTCAGTAAGTGGTAATAACCGGGTGATTACCAGTAATGCATGCTGTTCAGGTATACTGTGCTCCCATATCATGCAACAGTCTACTGGTTGTGGCAAATTTGTAGCATGCTGGTACATCGCTAGAATAAGTGCTAATTAGCCTTATAGTTAAGAGTTCAGGTCAAAAGAGCTGATGCAGCCAAAGACTATATGGCGGTCATGCGTTTACCATATCAGATTAGCGATTCAAAATGATTGCAAGTATCAAATATATGTGAAAAACAACATATTTACAATAGCTTTGTGTTGCTAGTAGCTTTTTGCAGGACCCTGGAGAGGCATCCATTTGTAGTCACACACTGAGGGCAAGAAAGGGGAGGAAATATTAGCAGGAATAGACTTGAGGAGTCTTGATGAGTGGCAAGAGTCTCGGTTAGTAGAGACGCATGATTGTGCCTAAAGCGGAATTGGAAAAGTCTTAGTGTAATCAGGCATCGCAGCACAACCAGGTGGCATTCGGTTACCCGGTTGGGGCCCCAATGATGAAGCATGCCACCAACTAGGTTGGTGGGTGAGGGGTCTCTCTTATTAAACCAAAAGGTTTTCTGGTACTCATGTAAATCACATACAAGCCGTCTTCTTGCAAGTGGGTTCGTACACCTTGTTTGTTTATTACTTATCTTGGGGATAGGGACAGGGAGGGTATAGGGACGTACCCCTACATTATCCTCACTCTCTCCCTGTTTACCCATAGCATTTCACTGTACCACATGGCAGGCGCCACACAGTGCCTGCCACTTGGTGCAGTGAAATGTAGTGGGTACCATAGGTACCCCGCAAGTGCACCCCATCTGTCCGAGATGCAACGGGCCCCTAGACCCAATCCCTGCCAGCCTTTCTAATGTGGCTATGCTGCCATGGAAGGGCCTTTTATTTCCCACATCCTAATATGGCAGATAGTGACTGCTAGGCACCGCCACCATATTGGTGGCCCAGCTCTGCCCGCCAAGCAATCGTTACGATTGCCACCGAAGGTAAAGCAGTGGACAGACATTGCGTCCATCGCAAAACCCACCACCATCCTAATTTCTCTGTAGGTAAATCACGTTACGATGGCGGAACGTTCGCCGCCAGCGGCGTGTCTGTGCTGATCGTTTCGCCATTGTAATCAGCCCCTAAGTTCTTCCTACATTCTTCAGAGACCATTTAATATAACTTTGAATCAGATACCAAGCAACACCACAATACAGACACCACCTAGTTGGTGTTCCTTTTAATCTTCAGTTAAAGGACCCTGGGTCCTGCTCCACATTGTATTGATTCTTCTTGGGAAAACGATCACACTGGAATCTCTTAACAAGTAGAAAAACGGTTCTGTCCACATCAATCAATAAGTTCAGGAAAGGATATAGGGTGATGCGGACAAACCAACTCATCCTTAATTTAGTTTATCAAGCCATGTTGAAAAAGAGCCCTCTAAAGTCTTTTAACATAGGCAGTTTCAGTTGTGAAATGACATAAATGAGTCACATGCCATGCCATCCATTCCATCTTGCCAGATAACACACTGACCTTCCTCAGCAGAAAACTCCAAGTCAGGACATTTGAATATCTTCATAAATCTGATACAATAGATTTTTATACCTAAAACAGGCATCTGAATTTGCGACTAAATGATTTGGCAGGGTCAAGATCCAGTAAGGCATTGTGCTGGATCCTGACTAAACTTTGCATAGTTAAAAGCAAAATGCATTGTAAGAGCATCTAAAATGTTCTTAACTGCAATGGATCCCCAAAAATGGGCAATGCAAGGGACTTCTGAAGTACCTGTAGACCTCAAAATCAATGTCTGTTTGACCACTAAATTTCCTAGGCTTATTTGTTGTAATTATTGAACTAGGTCCTGTAAAGACTCCTTAGTATACGTGCAAAAAGAACAATTGATGGACAGAATGCAGAACAATGTCATACATCCACCCCAGTACAGAGATCTGGGTCTAAATCCATCGTTTGTTTGCTCACCATGCATATGGCTGGGTCCAGACTGGAATGACATGGTGAGCAAAAAAACGATGGATTTAGGCCCAGATCTCTGTACTGGGGTGAATGTATGACATTGTTCTGCATTCTGTCCATCAGTTGTTCTTTTTGCATTTGTCACCCTAAGTGCGCCGGGTATGCCCAGACATGGGTCCCGGGCTCACTGTGCCACTGGAATAAAGCTACCCTGGCTGAAGAGGGGTGAAACCCCAAAACCGGTCCTAGGATGCTTGTTTACGGTCCATGGAGGACCTGGCTTGGCAGTTCGGGCTGGGCTGTTCCTATGAGACTCCTTAGTATAGGCAAACCAAAGGAGTCATTGGCATCACAGTCTGTCAAGGAAACATTATTGAAAAGTTCTGTTGAATTGCATTCTTAATTGCTTTGGAAAGGACGACTCCTCCTTGTAGCCAGACTGCCACTTAGCACTTACTAGTACATGTGAAAGGTGTCAAGTGTTTCATTAGGAGGGTCCTCAACAGGAGGAAAACACATGAAGAGATAAAATAGGTTTCCTTCATAATCTTGTTGCTCTTGATTGCAGATGAAGATTAATGTAAAGATTAATAGTAAGGCACCAAGCTGCCCCTGACAGCAGGTTTGAGGACAAGTTAGGCACTAACAAACAAATCCAGTTGAATAACTTCCAGATACTTTCTTACACATGATTTAAACAGAAACTGATCTCACAAGTAAAACATGTTCTTCTTGGATTGAGAATCCTAGATATGTGTGCATGGATACTTGGAAAAGGCAGCTTATAAGACATCACCATACTTTCTTTCTGAAACGGAGGTTATTAGTTAGGCATGGAAGGCTACCTATGACTTCCTTTGTTCTCCATGGTACTCCGCTGCTACCTTCCGTGCTGGTAAGCGCTTAGCACTCTGCATTCTTATAAGAAATGTAATATTTTGTTTCCCCATGTATGTTATTATCAGCCTTCAACATTCCCAGAATATGGCTACAGATGTACAATCAGTAAACCTTACATTCTTGCTCAGTTGCTTTGAATATAACGTCTCCACCATAAATCTGAGGTACTACTCTGGTCATCTTCTTAAAGTACCCACATTTTGTAAAACAATAATCTTAAAATTATTGTCATCTGTTGAAGCATAAAAACCCTGGATGCTGTTGTGGAGGCACCTGATTGAAACCAAAGATAACCTCTCTTTTAGTATCAAACTAGGTACTTTGGTTAATTTAAGTTTGGCAGCCCAGCCACCAAATCACCATGGCATCAGAGGCAGTTTGTGTTCCATAACAGCAGCAATCAGGATGCCAAATAAAAAAATGATACATGAAAAATGTTATACATCAAAATGTATTAAATTAAGTCTGGCAAATATCTTTGTAAACAATGTCAGATGCATTTTTATTACTCTGATCACCAATTAAACCCAGGATCTTTCTGTATTCCCTAGATAGCTAAACAACTTCAACGTTTTTAAATGTTGCTTTCAGTTTCAATCTTGTAAAGTAAATGTAGATGAGGATTGTGATGGTGATAATGATGTTGATGAACAGGGATATTCACGTTTTACACTATGGGACAATTTGTATAGTGTTTTTAAAATTACAGTAGAAGTGACATACATTACATGTCCTTTCGCCATATAACACCATGAAGTGGCTCTGATGAGAAGTCCATATTTCTTTTTAAAGCAATTATTCTTTTTCAAATATTGAAACTTTAAAGGAACATGAAACACATAAAAAGTATGTACTGCATAGTAATACATACTTAAGTATAAAAGTATTTTCAAAACATTTTAAGGACTATTACCTTGCTATAAAAGTTAGCTAACTTATAGCATGAAATAAGATAATGTGGGATAATGATAGTAATATAAAGCGAATATATGAAACAAAAGGTATATCAATTATATAGAAATGCACAGTTACATAAAGGAAAAAGGAAAGTCAGAAATCCCCCTAATGCAATTAATAACATCTGAAATATAGTTATCGAAAGGTTTCCAGCATAACTGATAAGAAGGTGTGAATTTGTTACACTTCCAGGATAAATGCAAACATGTAGCTCTTACCTCCCCATAGCACACATACCTAGCCCCTCTAGAGGAATGCATTCTATTTATTATATAAGGTATTATGCAATGTGAAAAATGAAAATGAAGCAGCTTGAAACCACTATTACAAGACACTGTGCACTCCAGCGCTGCTACGCAAGACATCTAGTGGCCGAAACTGGCTCCCCCAACTCACACTCCCAGACCCTTCATGCTGTGTGTTTAAGCATGCCTCCCTTAAGGGTCCTATAAAAGAGTGTAATCAGGTGTCTCCCCCTCATGCAATTTGGCCACCGAGCACCTCTGAGGGCAGCGGCGCTGCAGGGAAATCACTACACACCCACCTTGCAACATCCTCTAGTTTAGCATATTGTAAAAAGAATTACCAGGGCCAACCCCAGATGAATTCTGAGCATCCTGAAAGGTGATAAAAATCTCCCCAGGATAAAGATCTCCCAATACCTGCCATCCCCCTATCCTTCTTTGTCAGCGTCATTGCCACGGAATGGACATGTCAGCGTGATTGCAGCGGCAGGGCGCAAGATCCCACAGTTGCAGCTCCCTAAAAGGAGGCTCTACGGATATCTTTCTGAACCACCTTTTCCCAGATCTTAGCGGTAGCCGTGACAAATTATGGTGCTACAACCTGCCCCCTCACATTAATAACTTTAGCAAGGTGTCTTCCCCTATCATATTTCCCAGCAGCCTCTTCTCCCAGTTGTATGGCTCTGCCAACTATCTTTTTTTTTTTTTTAAATTTTTGAAAACCTTTATTTGAGATCAGAACACACAGCTATTTAGCCTAACATCCCGGAGGCAAGGCAGCAAAAATGGAGGAGGTCATTAGTGTTCAACAGTAGAAACATAATCATCAAAGGTTAATTTTTATGATAGAGAAACAACAACTGGTGCCCGTGGGCGCGAAAGTGGCAGTAAATAAAACGTGACGCTGGGTGCCGGGGATGGGTAGGGAATAAGGCAGGAATACTATCAAGAAAGGAAGAATACAGGATGGGATGGAGGGAGGTGGGGGAGGGCCTCAGGAGAAAGAATCACTTCGAAGCTCAGTTGGCGTCACAGGTCAGGGAAAGTCAGCATCTTGTTGGTCAATTGGCTCAGGTGGTTGGCACACACCCCCCCTATATTCATTCCATGCTCCCCAGACTTTCGTCCAAGTCCGCGGCCTCCCCCTGGCTACATAGACTGTCTTTTCCCTAAACATACACCAGTCCATGTTGGCCTTCCACTGCACCAGTAGAGGGGCCGCAGTCGCACCCCACCGCTGGGCTATGTCCCTCTTCGCCACCATGTTGCCAAGGGTGACCCACCTAGTCTGCGCAACATTATGGTCGGACGGTTCCCAAACATTTAGGAGGCATCGACGGGCCTCCGCATGGGAAGCCACGCCAGTAACCTCCGCCATCACGCGGTGGATCCTCCTCCAATAGGAGGCGATCACCGGGCAATCCCAGAGGATATGTAGGAAGGTGGCAGGAGCCCCACAACCCCTGCGGCAAAGGCCGTCAGAGGAGAAACCCATGCGCATCAATCGGGGCCCAGTCACGTACACCCGGTGGAGGATCTTAAACTGCACAAGGCGAAGACGGGAAGAGATGGCAACCTCTTTAGGAGAGGAAACCGCACTCTGCCAGTCCTCTCCGTCCAGCTCAAGGCCATCCGCCACCCACTGATCTCTCAGGCCAAGGAGGAGGTCTGTGCGTACATTTATCAGCTTCTTGTACGAAAGGGAAATCGCACTGTCTGGCACATGCCCATCCAGGATCCTGTCCTCCAGCGGGGAACTTTCAGGAATGACGCCATCCGGCGGGGAGGCCGAAATCAGCGCATGTCTCAACTGTGCATAGCGGAAGAACTCCGTCGCGCCCAGCTGGTACTCAGCCTGTAACTGGGGGAAGGTCTTAATCAAACCCCTAGAAAGCATGTCCTCAACCCTGCTGATGCCAATGAGGTCCCACTTGTCAAAACCTTTGGTGTGCCACAGCCTACCCAGGATGTCGGAGTCAAAGAGGGGAGTGAACCTCGTGAGTCTGCCCTGCCATCCCTGCGCCTTGGTAACCGCTTTCCAAATGCGAACCGCCGTGCGAGTGGGGCCCGTCAGTTTGCGGTCAAAGGACTTGGAGTATAGGGCACGGTAATAATTCCCGCCGCCCATCAGCCATCTATCCATGGCGTATCCAGGGTTCTCCACTGGGCCGTAAAACCCATGGTTCAGGGCAGCGAGCTGCGACGACCAATAGTACCGGCGCACGTCGGGGAGGGCTATGCCCCCATCATACCAAGGGAGCGTGAGTTTGTGGAGGGCTACACGAGGGCGACCCTCCCAGAGAAGATTACGAAGCAGGCCTTCGATGTCGCGGAAGTAGCGGGCCGGGACAGGGTCTTGCGTATTCTGTAGTGCATAGAGGAATCTGGGAAGAGCCATCATCTTAAAAAGGGCAGCGCGGCCTAGGAGGGAGAGTGGCAGGTGGCGCCAGCTTTCGACGTCACGCCGCAACCGCTGAAGAGGAGGGAGCAGATTGTTATCATACCGGAGCTTGGCATTACCGGATATGTATATACCCAGATATTTAAAGCCGCGCGAAGCAATCTGGATACCGCAGCCCCCCGGGAGGCGCGGGGTATCCCCTTTGAGGACATAGAGGGACGACTTGGCCCAGTTAATAACCAGGCCGGAGTATCGCCCAAAAAGTTTGATGACATCGCAGGCCACAATGAGGGAGCTACCCGGTGAAGACATGTACAGTAGTATGTCATCAGCGTAGAGAGAGACCCTGTCCTCAAAGCCGGGGGCCCATTCAATACCTCTCAAGTCGGGATGGGAACGCAGCTGCGCCGCAAGGGGTTCGAGAGCCAGGGCAAACAACAGGGGGGACAAGGGGCAACCCTGTCTGGTGCCACGGCGCAGAGGGAAGGGCGCCGACAGGCGACCATTGACCGTCACATTGGCCATCGGGTCCGCATAGAGGAGTTTCACCCAACTAATGAAGATCAGACCGAATCCGAGTTTAGCCAGAACCGCCCATAAGTAAGGCCATTCTAGCGAATCAAAGGCCATGGTGGCATCCAGGGACGCCAACACCGCTGGGTCTTTAAGAGTGTGGGCCCGGGCCATAACCCCATGGAGGCGGCGCAAGTTCAGGGCCGTGTTACGGTGGGGGATGAATCCAGATTGATCGGGGTGTACGAGGTCACTAATGACTCCAATCAACCGATTAGCCAGGAGTTTGGCAAGGACCTTGGGTTCCACATTAAGGAGGGAAATGGGACGGTAAGAGCGACAAACGTCCCGTGGTTTACCTTCCTTGTGGATAACCACGATGGTAGCCAGTCGTTGGTCCAGGGGAAGGGAGCCTCTCTCAAAGGATTCGAGGAACATCTTGCGGAGATGCGGGGAAACCGCATCCGATCGGATTTTATACAGTTCCACTGGTATACCGTTGGGCCCAGAGGCCTTGCCTGAATTAAGGGAGCGGATCGCAAGGTCGATCTCGTCCGCGGTAATGTCCCTATCCAGGTCCTCCCTTTCTTCCTCGGAGAGACTGGGCAGGTCGATATCAGCGAGGAAGGTCGTAACATCCGCCTCCGAGAACTCCGAGGCAGACTCATAGACTCCACGGAAGTAGTCCGCGAAAGAGTCAACAATGGCGCTGGGATCCGTAAGGATCGTACCGTCGTCTCCAAGGAGCTCCGGCACCACTCGGCTGGCCATCTCCCTCCTGTCGAGCCAAGCCAACAGTTTCCCGGCCTTATCGCCCACATCGTAGATGCGGCCTTGCTGTTCTTTGGCGAGAACAAGAGCGGCATTAGTGGTCAAGTCGTGGTACTCCGCTTGTTTCAGCGAGAGATTGTGGAGGGCCAGGGGGTCCGGATCGGAGCGCAGCTGGGCCTCGAGGTGTAGCACCTCCTGCTCAATGGCCAGCATAGCCGAGTCCCTATCACGGCGGGTGGCCGCGATGAGTGCCTGGGCCTCACCACGGAGCACCGTCTTAAAAGCTTCCCACAGTGTAACGGCCGACTCCACCGAGCCCACATTTTCGGTGAAATATAGGTCAATAGATTTGGCCAAAAGGGTGCGGGTCTTAAAATCACGAAAGTACCAAGGATTGACCGCTGCCGGGCGTTCCGACAGAGTCACGCCAAAGTCGAAGGAGACCCATAACGGGGAATGATCGGAAATGCCTCGGGCAAGGAAGCGGGCCTCCGACACAGCTAGTGCATCCGAAGCCAGCGTAAGGACATAATCAATCCGCGAGAGACTCCCGTGCGCACCCGACAGGAAAGAGAATTGACGAAGCGTGGGGTGCAAAAGCCGCCACGCGTCCACCAGCCCAGTAGATTCAAGGAAGGACGGCAACCACATCTGTGGTCCACGTAGGTCGCGAGGCGGTTGGCGATCGAGGAGACCAGAGCAAACCGCATTAAAGTCACCCCCCACAATCAAACGACCAGCCGGCATAGACAAAATGGCACCACCAAGGTCCTGAAAAGTGCTAGACTGAAGCCCTGGGGGGACGTACACAGACAACAACGTGAGGGAACGCCCTTCCCATCTCCCGGATACGGCGGCGTACCTCCCCCTATCATCTATCAAGGTGGTCACTATCTCTAAGGGAAGGGATGCGCGCACAAGAATCCCCGCCCCCCTGGAGCCCGAAGAGAACCCCGAATGAGCCACCATTTTATAACCTTTGCGATTTAGGGCTTTACAGGCATTGCCCACCAAGTGCGTCTCCTGAAGAAGTACAACATCCGGCATATGCCGTTTAACCAGTTGAATAACCACCCCTCTCTTGATACGATCACCCAACCCGTTAACATTCCAACTAAGAATTTTCAACACCCTACCCCTCATCCCTCCACCACCCGCCCCACCCACCACCCAAAGACACCAGCATCAGAAAAAGTCCAGGATCACCATTGTCTGTGTGCCACAAGAAAGAGAAAAAGAGAAACACAAAACAAACCAAAACTGTACCCAACCAACCCCCCACCCTGCACCCCTGCGTAAGACTAAAAAGCCCTCCCAACCTGCAGTGTGCCTGTCGCCCCATTAACTACTCTACCGAAGACCCAGAGGAGGAAGGAATCCCCGTGGAATCGTCCCGCCACCCACCATAAAAATGAAAGGAGAGAGTAATCACACCAAAACAGCAGTCCGGCGGTCATTCGAGGCAGGGGTAGCCCCGGCTCCCAGTTCATTCTTGCCGCTCCGCTCCGCCTGAGGCTCCTCCAACATCTTCCTCACGCTCTTCCCGTTCTGGTGTTACGGTGTCCAGCCACTCGCTCACATTGTCCGGGTAATCAAAGAAGTAGGCACGGCCCTTGAATTCCACACGGAGCTTCGCAGGGAATTGCATAGAGTATTTGAGACCCATGTCCCTGAGGCGTCTCTTGACTCCCGCGTAGCTCAGTCTTTGGCGTTGCACCAGCCTGGTGAAGTCCGGGTAAAAGTGCACCTCCGCGTTCTGATATTGTAGTGGCCCGTGCGATCTGGACGCTTGGAGGATCGCATCTCGATCTCTGAAGTTGAGAAGGCGCGCCACAATGGGTCGCGGCGTCGCCCCTGTTTTAGGTGGACCGCCGGGCACACGATGGGCACGTTCTACCGAAAAGAAGTTGCTCAGCCCCGAGGGCGCCAGATGCGTCTTGACCAGTTCTTCCACAAAGAGATCCGCTGCACCATCCTCGGACCCTTCCGGAACCCCCACTATGCGGACGTTCTGCCGCCTGGCTCGCCCCTCAAAGTCCTCAAGCCTTTTCGAGAACTGATCGGCAGTCGATCTCAGGTTCCGGACCTCCGTTTGTAGTTCAGAGACATCCGAGGTCAGACTAGTGGTCTTAATGTCTAGCGCTCTCACACGGTCGTTCGTCTTGCCCAAGTCGGTCCTGATTAGAGCAATATCAATGGCCATGGAATCCACCTTGTGGGACAGAATCTCGTGCTGGTGTTGTGCGTCGGCACGGAGGCTGGTGATGGCACCCATAATGTCCACCAGGGTAGGGTCCGAGCCGTCCGGCAGGGCAGTCACTGGGGTTCCCTTGGAGACAGCACCCGACGTAGGTGGCGATTTGAGATTAACATACCGCTCCATACGGTTGTTCTGCGTCTGCGGTTTGCCCCGACTACCTTTATTCGATGCCCTGTCCGGATCGCCTCTGCCCGCCATGTTGGGTCCTCAAGAACAAAGGACCGGTGGTCGCAGGTCAGGGTCCACAGCCAGGAGTCAATCAGATCAGAAAAGACAATCAGGTCGACCAGGGCAGGGCTAGAGCACCGCGTCTTCACCAAGGAGATGGCAAGCAAGGCCCTTGCAGTACGATCGAGCGAAGTGGCGAAGTGACGAAGTCCGGATGGACAATGGCACCGTTACGGAGCGGAGTTCAGCTCGACGTAACTTCGCTAAGGAGCCACCGATTTGGGACCCGATTGCAGCCCCCGCCTCAGCAGGCCGCCAGCTTTACAGTGCCACCAACGTGGACCAGGATTCTAGGCAGGATAATTGCGGTGGATCGGACGGTCCACGGAGCTCCGAGCTTACGCGGCCATCTTGGTCGCCCGCGAAGCTCCTCCTCCTCTGCCAACTATCTTGATGCATGTTGCAAATGTGCTGCATAATACTAAAAGTATATTTCCGGAATGTCTAATCCTCCATAGACCTCTTAAGCACCGCCAATGTCACCTGACTACAGGCTATGCAGTCTACTAAAAAAACTATCCTCGAGTGGGAAAAGTGAGTTTTGAACGAGGCAGGGGAAAAAGACCATCTTCGCTATGGCTGGTCTGCCCATCATGGAAAGAGGGAGTTTCTTCCAGAATGGGATTGAATTCTCAAGGCCCAGCATGATCCTGTCTACGTTCCTGCAACTGTGCTCTGCCTCCGTGTGCGCGACCCAAATCATTATGAATAATTGATGTAAGAGTTGTGGACAGCCTATCTGGTAATATTTTTGCATATATTGTATAATTCCGGTTGAGAAAAGAGAAAGGTCTATGATTAGTTCTGGTTTAAGAAGAACAACTATTAAGGCATTGCTCTGTGACTTGTTAACTATAGCAGTTTCAGAAAACTCTTTGTATGTAGACAACAAAATTGAGAATACATTGAATGAAAGTTCCTGAAAAATGTCTGTTGAGATACCATCAGAACAAGGGTTTTGCCAGACTTGAGAGATTTGATAGCTATATTAAATTGTTCTACAGAAAAACATTCATCTAATAATAATTTGTATTGTATGGACATTATAGGTAAACCCCAGAATACCAAAACAAATCATTAATACAAAGATTAGAAATCGTTAAAGGATGACTATATGATTGTTCATAGCAAACACAAGGAGATGATGGACAGAGCGCTGAAACTTTTCAAACACTCACCCTAGTCACAGATCTGCGTTGAATTCATCATCATTCTTTAGCTCGCTTTGCCACTCCAATTCAAACACAGCTATATGCAAATCAGTCTTGACCATGTGCCTCATGGGAGCAGTCCAGCCTAAACTGCCAAGCCATGTCTTCCCTGGTCCGTAAACAAGCTTCCTGGGACCGGTTTCGGGCTAATAGCCCTCATCAGCCAGGCTAGCATGAATCCAGTGGCAAAGTGAGCAAGGTGCCCACGTCTAGGCATACCCTGCCAACTTAGGGCAAACCAAACAAACACAAGGAGAAGATGGACGGAGTGCTGAAACTATTCAAACACTCACCCCCAGTCACAGATCTGGGTTGAATCCATCATCATTCTTTAGCTCACTTTGCCAACCCTGTCCAGACGCAGCTATATGCAAATCAGTCTTGACCCTGTGCCTCATGGGAACAGTCCAACCCGAACTGCCAACCCATGTCTTCCCTGGAGCGGAAAACAAGCATCCTAGGACTGGTTTCAGGGTATGTCATCCTTCTTCAGCCAGGCTAGCTTGAATCCAGTGGCACAGTGAGCAAGGGACCCACGTCTGGGCATACCCATCCCACTTAGGGCGAAAAGTGTTACAGCAAACAAATGATGGACGGAATGCTGACAATGCAAATATTCTTCCCCAGTCAAAAGATCTGGGTTAAATCTTTTGTTCTTTTCCATATACAGGTTGGTTTCTTGTTTTTTTAAATTTTCAGATATTTAGGCATGGGTTTATCATATTTGTTAGACCCAAATATTACTTTTCATTTTCATGAGAAATGTGTATTCCAGCTGTTTTGATAAGTCATTTAATACATTTTTACCCCAGTTTTTGTAACTTAAATTTGTATTTAATACTTCTTGAAGTTATGAAAAGTCTCTCACATTTAGCAATTTCCTTAAAAATATCAGCAAAATTAACTTTAGCTTTTTTTAATTTTCAAAAGGATATTAATATGCCACGAACAAATGGCCTAAAGCATCCCATTGTTTAATCTGATATGTATCTGATGCTTTATTGTCAGTAAAAAAAAGTAATAACAGGATAACGGAGATGCACTTTATTTTGCTCATACAAAATATTTCTGCATTCATTCTCCATTTAGAAGGATGAATTGAAAGATCATGCACAATTATACCCAATGAAATTAACGCATGATCTGAGATATCAATTGACTTAATTTTAGGGTTTGTGAATAGGTGACAGATGTTAAGTGAGGAGAGAAAGTTGTCAATTCTGAAGAAAACAAGAATGAGAATTGGTGTATAAAGAATGGCCCTCTTTTATGTATTTTTGCTGTAGTGCAGCGCAGCAGGCCTTCCTGCTGTGCTGCCCTATGGCAAAAGAAAAGGGCAGGAATGCGTTGTATCTAAGAGCTATGGCGCATTTTTGTCATTTTCTCCTGTGCCGGCACACAATGGGTTGGCGTGCGCCAACTCAGGCACCTTTGCACCATGGTGCAAGGGTGCCTGCATTGAGGGGATGATTGTTTTTCTGCAGGAAGGGAAATCTTCCTGCACAAAAACAATCACAATAGGCTTTTTCCTTTTTCTATGTGTGTTACAGAATGCAGCACACAAAGAAAAAGGAACAACAAGGAGAAATCCTGGTATTTCTCGTCGTTGTGCCTCCCTTACACCTCTCCTGGGAAGGCATACGTTTTTGGCGCTGCCTCAGATTTACAATTTCTGGTAAATCTAGGGCAGTGTCAAAATGCCCCTTTAACGCAGAAAACTGCGTTAAAGGGAACAACATTTAGGAGGCAGCATTAAGCCCAAAAAAGTGGCTTAGTGGTGCCTTGTAAATATGAAGCCCTATATTCTTTTCTATTAGTCACTAATTTGACAGTGTTAAAACATATTTGAATAACATACGTTTTAGAAGGCTTAACTGTGACTGTTGAAACTCTATCCAGTGGTAGGGCATTTATTAAATTAAAATCACCTCCTACAATAAGGGCTACATTGCCTGGTTGAATATTTCCATTGTAACATGTTTCCAAAAATAGGATCATCACCTGTTGGTGTATAGAGAATAATTAAATGAATAATAGAGCTATCAATTTTAGTTTGAACATTTCGAAATCTCCCATACACATCACTATGCCGTTGGAGAATTTGAAAATTTAGGGGCATATGTACAGGAACTGCTGCTAACTAACGCTAACACCAGTTAGTGGCAGTTTCCTTAACGCGGCCTATCACCAAAAACTATTGCCCTGTTAGCAATGTATTTACAATACATCGCTACATCACAATAGTTTCAGGTAGATGCAGGGAAAACTGCTGGTAACACTAGTGTGAAGGCGATACAAATTCCGACGTTAGAGGCCTAAAACTGATGAAAGGCCCATTAGCGGCAGAAAAGCTGACTTTAGTCAACCCAGGGTGACTTTTTTTGCCTCTAGAGGCAAAAATAACCGATAAGTCCACCTTCAATGAAAAATATGAAATAAAACCAATGGAATGTAGAATGGAGCAGCCAGGGCTAAGTGCAGCACATATCAACACTCCCCCACAAACCCCCCAACCGCCAGGATGACCAGCCAGAGTCCCATCGGAAGATGACATTCAGGGCTATCTCTGTGTAAAGAGGCGTATCGCTGTGTCAAATCAGTGATGCATCACTTTTCATTGCACAGTCCTTGCAACACCATAGCATCCAAAATCTTGAAAGCACAGACAGTCCCCAGGGCCCGGAGATCTTGCTGGGCCTGCGTCTGGGACCCGGAGTGGGATGCGGAGGTGCTGTGAGTCACTGGGCGGTGGCAGTAGACATTGAGGTGCAGTGATCGACCTTACCTGGTGGTGACATCTGGCAGGTCGCATGGAGAGAAGACCGACTTGTGCAGTTTGAAGCTGTGAACAGTTAAGGTGTTCCTGCCCACCAATGTAGGGAGGTCTGCATCATGTACTACGATCCACCACTACCACAGGGTGCACGGAGGAGATAATCAATGGTGTGCTGCACCTCTCTGCATCACAGGCCACAGGATGTTGTTCTGGCCGGATGCAGTGGAGGGTGAGCCCCATGAGCGGTACTAAAGTTGTGTGGTGGGAGTGCTGCAACTTTGCGCCTAAGGGGGCACTGTTGCCGCACCTGCACCTAGAGGTTCACCAGCGGACTTGGCGGCGACTGCCCTTCCTTGCCCCCTGCTAGTTTGATTTTAGGTGTACTGGGGACTAACCCTTAGTGGACCTCCTCTTTCCACTGCGCTGCCACGTCTGGTTGCTGCGGCTGCTCTTCCCATCTGCTGCTGTTGGTTCCTCTGACACGGAGGTCATGTGTTCCTCCACCCGCTGGCTCCTGCCTGGGCCTCATCCCTGGTGGTCCAGTGGTAGAGCGTCACTGCTCTGCAGCTTGACTGCCCTCCTGTCCCTCTCGTCTGCTGTTCCTGTTCACCTTTCTGCTCTTCTCCATTGCTTTCCTACCTTTTTCTTTTTTTTACTCTTTGCTGGGTTTGGCTTTATTTTTCCTGTGTTTTTTTGCAGTTTCTTTTTCTTTATCCTCTCCCTCGTTGCCACTCGATCACTCGTGCCCCCACCCCGCCAGTGTCCTTTCCCGTGCTTCCCGCCTCACAGCTGTCCATCCCCCCTGCAGCACTACTTAATGGCAGATGCTGTGCGGCAATGCACAGCGGTCGTGCCACTGGTGCACCGAACAGAAGCTAAATACAAGCCTGTCTGTGTCCGTCCGGCCCAGTACCGTGGCCAGCAGCAGGTACCCTCCCTCTTGGACACTCCACTGCTACTACTCCAGCACCCTCCTCACCCTCAACCATGGACACCACGCCGCCTGCCATCTAGCATCACTGAAGAATACCCCAGTACCCTGTACTTGTTGAAACTACAAACGTAACTTCTGCCACATCAGCGCACCAGCGCCTCTTGCTGCCCAGCTGACCAACAGCGCACCCGACCGGATCAACTCCATCCTCCTCAATGTGCAGTCCCTCCACAAATACGCCTCAGACATCAGGGTACTCCTTGACGCCACTTCTTCAGACATCGCCTTCTTCACGGAAACCTGGACCGACATCACCATCGTCATCGCTGATGGCTACTAATTCACCCGCAAAGACCACCCGACTGTCCAGGAGGAGGCATTACCATTGTGTACATTTATCGGGAGAAGGTGGTCTATCGGAATTGGAGTGGCACTAGCTCCTCGACTATGGCTGGAGGTTTTCTAGAAGCAAAGCCCAACCCCAGTCTAGAACTTTATTGGGATGCCGTAACTGTACCAAGGGATAGGAAGCTCCTCTTTCAACTTAGAGCAGGTGCCCTACCCCTAAGATCTCTGACAGGCAGGTGGCGTGGTTTGTCCACCAGCAACTGCCCTACTTGTGGAGCACAGAAGGAAACAATTGGCCATTTTTGTATTTGCTTGTTCGGCCTATGCAGAACCTAGACGCATTTGGTTAACTCCATGGTGTAAGTCCTTAGGTACTACTAGTAGCACTGTAGCCTTAAGAATTATATGCACTTGCACTTTACTGCCTATAGCAATAGCCACCGCTAAATATTTAGGATGGGCAGGGAATGTCAGGCAGAAGTTTTTAGATCACTGATTCTGTCATTCATGTAAACTATCATTAAATTGGTAAAATAATGTATTAAAAGAGTATCTGCATTTTAAATGTAATTTTTATGATGTAATTTTACTATGTTTTTAAAACACTTGCTTGTACACCACATTTTTAAACTACTATTTTTGTATTATGATGGAAGATTGTATATGCTTTTATGAGTGTACCTCGAATAAAGCAAAATATGACTGACTGACTGGATCTCCAATTGGCCGCCACACTAGCACCCCTCAAGAAAAGACCAGGCAAACAATGCTCCAAGAAGGCTAACTGGTTAATTCCCATCCTCCACTAGTCCAGATGCACCTACAGATATCTCGAGAAGTGATGGAGCCAAAATATCAATCAACTCCACAACACAGTCACCCTTGCACCATGGCACAAGGGTGCCTGTGTTGGCGCATGGCAGCCATTATGAGCCAGCGTAGGGGAATAAGACAGGGGGCCTTATTCATGAGCCCCTTCTGACTGTTTTACCCCGCCAGTGATTATTTCCTTGACGTTCTTGCAGCGTGATTCTTGCACCACATTGTGCCGTATTTACAAAGTGACGCATTTAGGCATATGCGTGACCTTATGAAGCCCTGTGCCACATTTTACTTGCATCAGGTATGATGTATGCAGGGTGGGCTTTCCCACGCAACAAAGCCTCATAGGAGTGGCGCAGTAAAATCCATCATTTTCACTGCAACAATTGTAGGATGCCACTGCCTCAGTACCTTACGCCTGCTTCGTGGCAAGCATAAGGATGACCCAGTGCCACAGGGATAGGCTAGCCTTATGCATTGCTGGTGTTGTGTCATGCTTGTGACACAACTGCAGCAATGCGTGACTTTAGCACTGACAGATACGTCAGGATTACAGACGTATCTATCATTAATTGCGACGTTGAGCACCGTACAGTGAATATAGCACATTCATGGTGTCGCAAGAAGGGCTTCGTGAAAAGTGGTGCAGCGTTGTTTTGTAGCAGCAATGCAATACTTTTCATGAATGAGGCCCAGGAATGCACCCTATCTTATTGATGGTGCACATTCCTGCCCTTTAGTTTTGTCACAGCCGCTCAGCTTTCCAACACCAAAACCTTCTGAAATGAGGCCCCAAGTATTTGCACCATTTTTAAGACCAGCAATTTTCTAGTCTTAAAAAACTGCCTCTAACTACAGTTAGAGGCAGTTCTTTGGGTTCTGCACCATACAAGGAATTCCTTGTAAATAGTGGCAGTTTTTGCACAGGAACACCTACCTTGCATGTCATTTTCGTTAACACCCTCTAACAGAATTGACATTTTCACCAGAAAACTGCTGCTAACTAAGGTCAACGGCGACTTGTAAATAAGACGATACAAAAAAAGCTGCCATAACATCAAACAATTTACACTACGGCTGCATTAACACCTTGTACATATGCTCCTTAATTTCTTCACAAAAATATTGCTTCCAATAACCCTTGAGGAAATAATACTTCTGACTAGGGGTGGGCAGAATTTGCGTAGTCGCGTTATGCAAAGTTCCACAAAATTGTAAAAAATCTCTGTGAGCTATGCAGAATCCCGCGAGCACGTGGAATTGCTTGTTCTGCCTGTTCGTGATGCGTTTTTCCTGTTCGGGACACTGTTTGCGTGCTCGGGGGGAAATATCTCAGAAACTTGCCCATGCGGTCGCGGCCATCTTGTTTCACTTGTCCAGACCGCTTGCGATGCGTGTTTCCTGTTTGCGAACGCGCATCTACAATGGGGCGTCCGAATGACGTGTTCGCAAACGCACACTCTCGCGGTATCGCGCGTCCAGATGCAAATGGATAGGAAAACTCGTCGGCGAACGCAGGGATACTTGTAAGTTGCTCCCATGCGTGCAAACACGCATTTTGAAAGCACGAACAAGGAAAAAATTCCACTACCCCGCGGATCGCGTAGTTTTCGGAAAATCTGCGTTGTCCGCGGAATGTGGAATTGCTTACTTCTGAACCAACCTTTGTTTGTAGAAAGCATCATTTTCATTGTCAACAGAGGTATCTTGTAAATAAACAATATACGTTTTATATCTATATAAATATTCCTTAATATTCCTCCTTTTAACTGGATGACACAGATCTTTAACATGTAAAGAAACAATTGTAATATTGTAACTAGAATTCATATATTATATTTCATAAGAATAAGAAATGTCACTATTGAATCAAGTTTACAATATGGAAGTTTGATCCAGCTGTTTCTTGGTATCATTTATTTTGATTTTATCAGACCTGCTTTTGGAAAGGCCACCTAATTCTCCATAAATGCATTCAACAATTAGACTCTGACAAAGAAGTAGTCATTTTAGCAAAAGCATTAAAATTGTTGAAAAGCATACCAATTGAAGTAAAACATTTTGAGGAGTATCCAATGAATAGATACATTAAGGAGAGAATGTAAAATATAGTAATAGACGTACTTTGAACCAACACCAAACTACACTGGCAACAAAGTGATTAGTGAATAATAAAAGGGCATATTATCAAGGGGGTTTATCTCCGCTTTTTTGGCTTTAAAAGCCAAGAAAGCGGAGATAAAATTATCTCCCTATTACCTAGCTGTCGCTAACACCAGTTAGCGACAGCTAGTAGGAGATAGCGACCATCTTGGGCCCCACTTTGCATCTCAGTGATATTTATCACTAATGACATGCAAAGTGGGCGTGCCAAGATGTTAGCGACTGGAAACAGTCGCTAACATCGCTATCTCCTATTACCAACTTTTGGAGATATTCACGCTAAGCGCGAATATCTCCAAAAGCTAACACCTGCCCTGAGCAGTTCTTAGCCATGTTATCCAATGGGAGGTGGATAACATGGCTAAGAGCATTAGCTCGGTAATGCATGAATATCTCTGACTTTTCAGCGATATTCATGCATTGCGCCGATTTTTATCGCATTTGCGATACACCTTGGTAATACCAAGGTTTATCTGCGATAAAAATCGCCGCAGCTCAGCTGTAAACTTTTGTCTCTAACCGAGCAATAGCGATAATTATCCCTATTGCTTGGTAATATGCCCCAAAGTTCTTGGCGCAAAATATTGAAGAAAACTAGTGCAACAGCTAAAACTAGCTGTGGATGGAGACTTGAGTGGGAACACTTCTCTCCTCATAATATGCCCTTAAAAGGCAGAGTAGGTGTGGCTAAGAATTACCTTAGCTAAAACAGCAACATAACAAAATACCAATAAAAGTCAGGATACCAAAACTGGCTGTGGGTTTCACTGGAACTACCTCTCATTACATGACGTGCCCCCAAAAGGGAAACGAGGCATGGCTGAGGATTACTTCAGTAAGCTGCAGCCTAAGCATGGGCGGAAAATCCGTTCCGCTCGTGGATTTTGCGGATTTTCGGTAAATTCGCAATCCACGAACTCTCGCGAATTTACAGAAAATCCGCAAATTCGCAAGCAGCAGATTTTTTTTCTTGGTGATACAATATCGCGGCGTGCGGTGTTCACTTACCGTCATTCAGCGTTTGCTGAGTTGTTTTTCTTGATATTTTGCGAGTGCTGCGCCATTTTGGATCTTGCTGCGGGATCCCGCGGGAGTTTGGCGACCGCGATTACCTAATCGCGGCTTGCCACCTTGCACAGCACGCATCGCGAGAGTTCGCAATTGCGAACACGTAGATGCGGCGGGCAGCAACAATCTCGCACTCGCGAAATGCAGAATTTGCAATTCTGCACAAGAAATCCACCAGTAGGCAGCATAAACCTTCTGAAAATGATGATTTTTATCAGAATAACTCCTCAGGTTGACATTTGCCTGCACTTTTTTTTGCAAGGAGTCCATTTTGGGGGGGAGGGGGAGGAAGGAAGTGCCCCACAGTCTCCAACTTCCTGTTCCTGTCCAGCAGGCTCCTCCCAGTGCTTTCTTCATGCGCTGGTCACTTTCATTCGGATCTTGACCTGGAAGGATTACTTTTTGTGGATGCTGCTGGATATTTGGATTTGAGGCCTTTTTGACTTTCTTTGGATCACTTTTGGATTAGAAATTTCACAAGTAAGTTTGTTTGGGGCATTACAGTTGCTGCAACTACAATTTTGGAATTTTCGATTTTTGGGCTGTTGTTGGGGCCTTTTGACCAGAGGTAGTGAGTGGTGCTTGGGTCTAGTCTTTCTGTGGGGTGTCTTGAATTTAAACATCATAGAGGGCATGGATGGCATGGGATTGAGATGATGTTTCTGTGTTTTTCGATTTTTGGGCTGTTGTTGGGGCCTTTTGACCAGAGGTAGTGAGTGGTGCATGGGCCTAGTCTTTCTGCGGGGTGTCCAGAATTTAAACATCATGGAGGGCATGGATGGCATGGGATTGTGCTGATTTTTCTGTGTTTTTCGATTTTTTGGGCTGTTGTTGGGGCCTTTTGACCAGGGGTAGTGAGTGGTGCATGGGCCTAGTCTTTCTGTGGGGTGTCTTGAATTTAAACATCATGGAGGGCATGGATGCATGGGATTGTGCTGAATTTTCTGTGTTTTTCGATTTTTTGGGGTGTTCATGGGGACAGGCCATGTGGGTGGGGGCCATTTTGAGTGCTGGTACAGGCAGGCCCTGGGCATGTGCTGGGAGGCAAGGGGCCATTTTGAATGCAGGCAGTGTTCTCAGGCCTGCACCCATTTTGCCTAGCTTTCAGACATTAGGCCCAGGGGTAGTGAGTGGTGCATGGACCTAGTCTTTCTGTGGGGTGTCTTGAATTTAAACATCATGGAGGGCATGGATGGCATGGGATTGTGCTGATTTTTCAGTGTTTTTCGATTTTTGGGCTGTTGTTGGGGCCTTTTGACCAGGGGTAGTGAGTGGTGCATGGGCCTAGTCTTTCTGTGGGGTGTCTTGAAACATCATGGAGGGCATGGATGGCACGGGATTGTGCTGATTTTTCTGTGTTTTTCGATTGTTTGGGCTGTTGTTGGGGCCTTTTGACCAGGGGTAGTGAGTGGTGCATTGGCGTAGTCTTTCTGTGGGGTGTCTTGAATTTAAACATCATGTAGGGCATGGATGGCATGTGATTGTGCTGATTTTTCTGTGTTTTTCGATTTTTTGGGGTGTTCATCGGGACAGGCCATGTGGGTGGGGGCCATTTTGAGTGCTGGTACAGGCAGGCTCTGGGCATATGCTGGGAGGCAAGGGGCCATTTTGAATGCAGGCAGTGTTCTCAGGCCTGCACCCATTTTGCCTAGCTTTCATACATTAGGCCCAGGGGTAGTGAGTGTTGTATGGGCCTAGTCTTTCTGTGGGGTGTCTTGAATTTAAACATCATAGATGGCATGGATGGCATGGGATTGTGCTGATTTTTCAGTGTTTTTCGATTTTTGGGCTGTTGTTGAGGACTTTTGACCAGGGGTAGGGAGTGGTGCATGGGCCTAGTCTTTCTGTGGGGTGTCTTGAATTTAAACATCATGTAGGGCATGGATGGCATGGGATTGTGCTGATTTTTCTGTGTTTTTCAATTTTTTGGGGTGTTCATGGAGACAGGCCATGTGGGTGGGGGGCATTTTGAGTGCTGGTACAGGCAGGCCCTGGGCATGTGCTGGGAGGCAAGGGTCCATTTTGAAGGCAGGCAGTGTTCTCAGGCCTGCACCCATTTTGCCTAGCTTTCATACATTAGGCACAGGGGTAGTGAGTGGTGCATGGGCCTAGTCTTTCGGTGGGGTGTCTTGAATTTAAACATCTTGGAGGGCATGGATGGCATGGGATTGTGCTGATTTTTCTGTGTTTTTCGATTTTTTTGGGCTGTTGTTGGGGCCTTTTGACCAGGGGTAGTGAGTGGTGCATGGGCCTAGTCTTTCTGTGGGGTGTCTTGAATTTAAACATCATGGATGGCATGGGATTGTGCTGATTTTTCTGTGTTTTTCAATTTTTTGGGGTGTTCATGGGGACAGGCCATGTGGGTGGGGGCCATTTTGGGTGCTGGTACAGGCAGGCCCTGGGCATGTGCTGGGAGGCAAGGGGCCATTTTGAATGCAGGCAGTGTTCTCAGGCCTTCACCCATTTTGCCTAGCTTTTATACATTAGGCCCAAGGGTAGTAAGTGGTGCATGGGCCTAGTCTTGCTGTGGGGTGTCTTGAATTTAAACATCATGGATGGCATGGATGGCATGGGATTGTGCTGATTTTTTTGTGTCTTTTGATTTTTTGGGGTGTTCATGGGGACAGGCTATGTGGGTGGGGGCCATTTTGAGTGCTGGTACAGGCAGGCCCTGGGCATGTGCTGGGAGGCAAGGGGCCATTTTGAAGAAAGGCAGTGTTCTCAGGCCTTCACCCATTTTGCCTAGCTTTCATAAATTAGGCCCAGGAGTAGTGAGTGGTGCATGGGCCTAGTCTTTCTGTGGGGTGTCTTGAATTTAAACATCATGGAGGGCATGGATGGCATGGGATTGTGCTGATTTTTCAGTGTTTTTCGATTTTTGGGCTGTTGTTGGGGCCTTTTGACCAGGGGTAGTGAGTGGTGCATGGGCCTAGTCTTTCTGTGGGGTGTCTTGAATTTAAACATCATGGAGGGCATGGATGGCATGGGATTGTGCTGATTTTTCAGTGTTTTTCGATTTTTGGGCTGTTGTTGGGGCCTTTTGACCAGGGGTAGTGAGTGGTGCATGGGCCTAGTCTTTCTGTGGGGTGTCTTGAATTTAAACATCATAAAGGGCATGGATGGCATGGGATTGTGCTGATTTTTCTGTGTTTTTCGATTTTCTGGGCTGTTGTTGGCGCCTTTTGACCAGGGGTAGTGAGTGGTGCATGGGCCTAGTCTTTCTGTGGGGTGTCTTGAATTTAAACATCATGGAGGGCATGGATGGCATGGGATTGTGCTGATTTTTCTGTGTTTTTCAATTTTTTGAGCTGTTGTTGGGGCCTTTTGACCAGGGGTAGTGAGTGGTGCATGGGCCTAGACTTTTTGTGGGGTGTCTTGAATTTAAACATCATGTAGGGCATGGATGCCATTGGATTGTGCTGATTTTTCTTTGTTTTTCGATTTTTTGGGGTGTTCATGGGGACAGGCCATGTGGGTGGGGGCCATTTTGAGTGCTGGTACAGGCAGGCCATGGGCATGTGCTGGGGGGCAAGGGGCCATTTTGAATGCAGGCAGTGTTCTCAAGCCTTTACCCATTTTGCCTAGCTGTCATACATTAGGCACAGGGGCAGTGAGTGGTGCATGGGCCTAGTCTTTCTGTGGGGTGTCTTGAATTTAAACATCATGGAGGGCATGGATGGCATGGGATTGTGCTGATTTTTCTGTGTTTTTCGATTTTTTGGGCTGTTGTTGGGGCCTTTTGACCAGGGGTAGTGAGTGGTGCATGGGCCTAGTCTTTCTGTGGGGTGTCTTGAATTTAAACATCATGGAGGGCATGGATGGCATGGGATTGTGCTGATTTTTCTGTGTTTTTCAATTTTTTGAGCTGTTGTTGGGGCCTTTTGACCAGGGGTAGTGAGTGGTGCATGGTCCTAGACTTTCTGTGGGGTGTCTTCAATTTAAACATCATGTAGGGCATGGATGGCATGGGATTGTGCTGATTTTTCTGTGTTTTTTGATTTTTTGGGGTGTTCATGGGGACAGGCCATGTGGGTGGGGGCCATTTTGAGTGCTGGTACAGGCAGGCCATGGGCATGTGCTGGGGGGCAAGGGGCCATTTTGAATGCAGGCAGTGTTCTCAAGCCTTTACCCATTTTGCCTAGCTTTCATACATTAGGCACAGGGGTAGTGAGTGGTGCATGGGCCTAGTCTTTCTGCGGGGTGTCTTGAATTTAAACATCATGGAGGGCATGGATGGCATGGGATTGTGCTGATTTTTCTGTGTTTTTCGATTTTTTGGGCTGTTGTTGGGGCCTTTTGACCAGGGGTAGTGAGTGCTGCATGGGCCTAGTCTTTCTGTGGGGTGTCTTGAATTTAAACATCATGTAGGGCATGGGTGGCAATGGATTTTTCTGATTTTTCTATGTTTTTCGATTTTTTGGGGTGTCCATGGGGACAGGCCATGTGGGTGGGGGCCATTTTGAGTGCTGGTACAGGCAGGCCCTGGGCATGTGCTGGGAGGCAAGGGGCCATTTTGAATGCAGGCAGTGTTCTCAGGCCTTCACCCATTTTGCCTAGCTTTCATACATTAGGCCCAGGGGTAGTAAGTGGTGCATGGGCCTAGTCTTTCTGTGGGGTGTCTTGAATTTAAACATCATGGATGGCATGGATGGCATGGGATTGTGCTGATTTTTTTGTGTTTTTCGATTTTTTGGGGTGTTCATGGGGACAGGCCATGTGGGTGGGGGCCATTTTGAGTGCTGGTACAGGCAGGCCCTGGGCATCTGCTGGGAGGCAAGGGGCCATTTTGAAGACAGGCAGTGTTCTCAGTCCTTCACCCATTTTGCCTAGCTTTCATACATTAGGCCCAGGGGTAGTGAGTGGTGCATGGGCCTAGTGTTTCTGTGGGGTGTCTTGAATTTAAACATCATGGATGGCATGGATGGCATGGGATTGTGCTGATTTTTCAGTGTTTTTCGATTTTTGGGCTGTTGTTGGGGCCTTTTGACCAGGGGTAGTGAGTGGTGCATGGGCCTAGTCTTTCTGTGGGGTGTCTTGAATTTAAACATCATGTAGGGCATGGATGGCATGGGATTGACCTGATTTTTCTGTGTTTTTCGATTTTTTGGGCTGTTGTTGGGGCCTTTTGACCATGGGTAGTGATTGGTGCATGGGCCTAGTCTTTCTGTGGAGTGTCTTGAATTTAAACATCATGGAGGGCATGGATGGCATAGGATTGTGCTGATTTTTCTGTGTTTTTCGATTTTTTGGGGTGTTCATGGGGACAGGCCATGGGGGTGGGGGCCATTTTGAGTGCTGGTACAAGCAGGCCCTGGGCATGTGATGGAGGCAAGGGGCCATTTTTAATGCAGGCAGTGTTCTCAGGCCTTAACCCATTTTGCCTAGCTTTCATACAATAGGCACAGGGGTAGTGAGTGGTGCATAGGCCTAGTCTTTCGGTGGGGTGTCTTGAATTTAACCATCATGGAGGGCATGGATGGCATGGGATTGTGCTGATTTTTCTGTGTTTTTTGATTTTTTGGGCTGTTGTTGGGGCCTTTTTCCCAGGGGTAGTGAGTGGTGCATGGGCCTAGTCTTTCTGTGGGGTGTCTTGAATTTAAACATCATGGGGGCATGGATGGCATGGGATTGTGCTGATTTTTCTGTATTTTTCGATTTTTTGGGCTGTTGTTGGGGCCTTTTGACCACGGGTAGTGAGTGGTGCATGGGCCTAGTCTTTCTGTGGGGTGTCTTGAATTTAAACATCATGGGGGCATGGATGGCATGGGATTGTGCTGATTTTTCTGTATTTTTCGATTTTTGGGCTGTTGGGGCCTTTTGACCAAGGGTAGTGAGTGGTGCATGGGCCTAGTCTTTCTGTGGGGTGTCTTGAATTTAAACATCATGGAGGGAATGGATGGCATGGGATTGTGCTGATTTTTCTGTGTTTTTCGATTTTTTGGGGTGTTCATGGAGACAGGCCATGTGGGTGGGGGCCATTTTGAGTGCTGGTACAGGCAGGCCCTGGGCATGTGCTGGGAGGCAAAGAGACATTTTGAATGCAGGCAGTGTTCTCAGGCCTGCACCCATTTTGCCTAGTTTTCATACATTAGGCCCAGGGGTAGTGAGTGGTGCATGGGCCTAGTCTTTCTGTGGGGTGTCTTGAATTTAAACATCATGGAGGGCATGGATGGCATGGGATTGTGCTGATTTTTTTGTGTTTCGATTTTTGGGCTGTTGTTGGGGCCTTTTGACCACGGGTAGTGAGTGGTACATGGGCCTAGTCTTTCTGTGGGGTGTCTTGAATTTAAGCATCATGGAGGGCATGGATGGCATGGGATTGTGCTGATTTTTCTGTGTTTTTCGATTTTTTGGGCTGTTGTTGGGGCCTTTTGACCATGGGTAGTGATTGGTGCATGGGCCTAGTCTTTCTGTGGGGTGTCTTGAATTTAAACATCATGGAGGGCATGGATGGCATAGGATTGTGCTGATTTTTCTGTGTTTTTCAATTTTTTGGGGTGTTCATGGGGACAGGCCATGTGAGTGGGGGCCATTTTGAGTGCTGGTACAGGCAGGCCCTGGGCATGTGCTGGGAGGCAAAGGGTCATTTTGAATGCAGGCAATGTTCTCAGGCCTGCACCCATTTTGCCTAGCTTTCATACATTAGGCCCAGGGGTAGTGAGTGGTGCATGGGCCTAGTCTTTCTGTGGGGTGTCTTGAATTTAAACATCATGGATGGCATGGATGGCATGGGATTGTGCTGATTTTTCAGTGTTTTCCGATTTTTGGGCTGTTGTTGGGGCCTTTTGACCAGGGGTAGTGAGTGGTGCATGGTCCAAGTCTTTCTGTGGGGTGTCTTGAATTTAAACATCATGTAGGGCATGGATGGCATGGGATTGTGCTGATTGTTCTGTGTTTTTCGATTTTTTGGGCTGTTGTTGGGGCCTTTTGACCATGGGTAGTGATTGGTGCATGGGCCTAGTCTTTCTGTGGGGTGTCTTGAATTTAAACATCATGGAGGGCATGGATGGCAAAGGATTGTGCTGATTTTTCTGTGTTTTTTGATTTTTTGGGGTGTTCATGGGGACAGGCCATGGGGGTGGGGGCCATTTTGAGTGCTGGTACAAGCAGGCCCTGGGCATGTGATGGGAGGCAAGGGGCCATTTTGAATGCAGGCAGTGTTCTCAGGCCTTAACCCATTTTGCCTAGCTTTCATACATTAGGCACAGGGGTAGTGAGTGGTGCATGGGCCTAGTCTTTCGGTGGGGTGTCTTGAATTTAAACATCATGGAGGGCATGGATGGCATGGGATTGTGCTGATTTTTCTGTGTTTTTTGATTTTTTGGGCTGTTGTTGGGGCCTTTTTCCCAGGGGTAGTGAGTGGTGCATGGGCCTAGTCTTTCTGTGGGGTGTCTTGAATTTAAACATCATGGAGGGCATGGATGGCATGGGATTGGGCTGATTTTTCTGTGTTTTTCGATTTTTGGGCTGTTGGGGCCTTTTGACCAGGGGTAGTGAGTGGTGCATGGGCCTAGTCTTTCTGTGGGGTGTCTTGAATTTAAACATCATGGAGGGCATGGATGGCATGGGATTGTGCTGATTTTTCTGTGTTTTTCGATTTTTTGGGGTGTTCATGGGGACAGGCCATGTGGGTGGGGGCCATTTTGAGTGCTGGCAGTGTTCTCAGGCCTGCACCCATTTTGCCTAGCTTTCATACATTAGGCCCAGGGGTAGCGAGTGGTGCATGGGCCTAGTCTTTCTGTGGGGTGTCTTGAATTTAAACATCATGGAGAGCATGGATGGCATGAGATTGTGCTGATTTTTCAGTGTTTTTCGATTTTTGGGCTGTTGTTGGGGCCTTTTGACCAGGGGTAGTGAGTGGTGCATGGGCCTAGTCTTTCTGTGGGGTGTCTTGAATTTAAGCATCATGGAGGGCGTGGATGGATTGGGATTGTGCTGATTTTTCTGTGTTTTTCGAGTTTTTTTGGGCTGTTGTTGGGGCCTTTTGACCAGGGGTAGTGAGTGGTGCATGGGCCTAGTCTTTCTGTGGGGTGTCTTGAATTTAAACATCATGGAGGGAATAGATGGCATGGGATTGTGCTGATTTTTCTGTGTTTTTCGATTTTTTGGGGTGTTCATGGAGACAGGCCATGTGGGTGGGGGCCATTTTGAGTGCTGGTACAGGCAGGCCCTGGGCATGTGCTGGTAGGCAAAGGGCCATTTTGAATGCAGGCAGTGTTCTCAGGCCTGCACCCATTTTGCCTAGTTTTCCTACATTAGGCCCAGGGGTAGTGAGTGGTGCATGGGCCTAGTCTTTCTGTGGGTTGTCTTGAATTTAAACATCATGGAGGGCATGGATGGCATGGGATTGTGCTGATTTTTTTGTGTGTTTCGATTTTTGGGCTGTTGTTGGGGCCTTTTGACCAGGGGTAGTGAGTGGTACATGGGCCTAGTCTTTCTGTGGGGTGTCTTGAATTTAAGCATCATGGAGGGCATGGATGGCATGGGATTGTGCTGATTTTTCTGTGTTTTTAGATTTTTTGGGGTGTTTATGTGGACAGGCCATGTGGGTGGGGACCATTTTGAGTGCTGGTACAGGCAGGCCCTGGGCATGTGCTGGGAGGCAAGGGGCCATTTTGAATGCAGGCAGTGTTCTCAGGCCTGCAACCATTTTGCCTAGCTTTCATACATTAGGCCCAGGGGTAGTGAGTGGTGCATGGGCCTAGTCTTTCTGTGGGGTGTCTTGAATTTAAACATCATTGAGGGCTTGGATGGCATGGGATTGTGCTGATTTTTATGTGTTTTTTGAGTTTTTGGGGTGTATAACTGAACTGATGTTCCTCTGTCTTCCATTGCTTTTCTGCGCACAAGAATCAAGAGAACCATCAGTGCCAGGAAGAAGTCCTGCAGCGGTGTCTGTGTGCAGCATTAAGTCACGCGACGTCACGTCTGGCCACAGACAACTCTGCAACTCGTGCAACTGCGGCCTGCTGTTCCTTACCTCTGAAGAAGATGGCCCCAAAAAAAGTTCCCCGTAGCTCCTCTAGCAAGAAAGTTGCCAGTAAGGAGCAGAAGAAGCAAGTTACCAAGGAGACTGGTGTGCCGCCCTCCACATTTTTTGGGAGTAAAAAAAGGTACGCCTGCAGCAGCAGCGGAATCTGCTGGGACCAAGCTGGGAGCAGCACCCCTGCTCCATTGGGCTCAGTGCCACCACCACCACGCCAACTTAAGTCCAAGCCCTTGAGTGCTGCAGAGGCACTTAGTCCAGTTGTTCAATCACCTTCGACCAGTGATGTTGGCTCATCGCAAGAAAGTAGCAGCAATGTCCTTTAATCAACACAGGTTGTTGTAACTCATCTGACGAGTGTTGAACAACCACAGCCGCAACAACAACTTCATGTGCAAGTACAAGCCCAAGTACATGTGGAAGGAGAGGCAGCGCAAGGAGATGCGCAAGCAGAGGTGCATGGAGGGTCACAAGTGCCCAGAATAGTTGTTTCTCCCGAAGTAGTGGCACATCAGGAAATCGACAATCAAGCCGAGGTATCATTTGAGGAAGCCACTCCTCCTGATGATCATTCATTGTCTTCCACATCCCGAGCAAGGAAAAGATCAAGGGTGGTGTCTACATCTTCTTTAAGCCCACCTCCTTCTGATGATATGGATCTAAATTGGGAACCACCACCACTGCCGTCTGAGAGTGAGGCACACCATGATCTGACAAAGGTAGCTAAGTGTAAAAGGAAGGTCCCCGAAAGTCTTGTACTTTTGCAGTGTGATGATGACGCTCAACAAGAAGTGGCGTATACTCCTGCTGATGAAGATTCTCACGACGACGATGCAGTCATCATACACGTCACTCCAGGCTCAGCGGGCATGCAGCAAACAGACATTTTGACCCTACCCCGAGAAGCTGTTGAGCGTGAGGATGTTGTCGACGAGGAGGCAATGGCAACAGCCCAATCATTGGAGTTAACTAGTACACCACCACCTACCGCTTCCATATTTCTTCCTCGCCAGAAGGGACCTCCATCCACCTCGACCTCAATTAGTGGTGGTGAAAGTGCACAACGTAGTAAAGTTCGGCAATACACATCCTCCACTTCATCTGGCATTAGCAGCATGACCACCACCAGTATTGCCTCCTCCGGCCCCCACAGACATTTCAAGTCCGCAGTTTGGGACTTCTTTAGTGTTTGCCCAAAAAAGGAAAACATAGCCATTTGTAGCATTTGTAAGTTTACAGTTAGTCGTGGTAAGTTTGGTACCAACTATGGCAACGGAGGCCAGAGAGGTCATCTTAAGAGACAGCATGCTGTCCAATGGTTTGCGCACCTAAAGGAGATCAAGGAAGCCCGAATTGCAAGTCAAGAAAACGTTGATGTTTCATCTGATGATGACGAGGAGGAAGAAGTGTCAAACACTTCACTTACACCCAGTACCCCTGTCATCACACCCCCTGTGAGCCACACTAAGAGTGTGGGAGAGAGTGACACACCAATGCGAAAAAGTTCATCAGCGAGCGTAACTGGGTTGAAGAAGTCATCATCATCATCATCTCGTAAAATCATGGTCCAGGCCAACATTAGAACCATGTTGTTTTCAGACGCGCCATATGAATGCAACCACCCACGGACGCGTCTGTATAATACAAAGCTGGCTAAAATGCTAGCTCTGGATCTTCTCCCTTTTTCTTTTGTAGAAGGGGTTGGTTTTCTAGAATTAGTGGCAGCGCTCTGCCCTAAATGGAAGGTTCCTAGCCGGTTCTATTTTGCCAGAGTTGCGGTTCCAGCACTACATGAAGATGTGCTGGAGGTGATTGGGGCAGCTTTGCAGAAGAGTGCTGTTCACACTATACATCTGACAACAGACATGTGGACCAGTGCTGCAGGCGCTAATTACATGTGCATCACTGCACACTGGGTCTCTTTTTCAGGGGTTAAAGCAAAGCTAAACGCAGGTGTTGACCCGGACCAAGTTTTTAAAGCTGCTCGGAAACATGCAACACTAGCCATGTTTGGCTTGGAGAAACGTCATACAGCAGAAAACATATTGAATGAGTTTAACACAAAGGTCTTTCACTGGCTGTCCCCAAAAAAACGCCAGATTGGTTATGTTTCCACTGATAATGGCGCCAATGTAGTTAAGGCCATGGAGCTGGGTAACTATTTCAGAGTGCCGTGTTTGGCGCACTGTATAAACCTGGTTGTTAAAAGTATTCTTGAGTGAAGAAGACAGTCCAGCGTGCGAGTTAGTGGCTACCTGTCGAAGAATGTGCAACCACTTCAGGCATTCTTTTAAGGCCCGGAAGCATCTGAGGGGCCTGCTACATGAACGTCGAATGCCAGTGAAAGCACTCATCCAGGAGGTGCCAACACGTTGGAACTCAACCTTCTACATGCTTGAGCGTCTGTATGAGCAGTTTACGGTACTCGATCAGTATTTCTTAACACTGTGTCCAGCTCAGAAGGACCTGAGGCTAGATGCGGCGCAATGGAAGCTAGTTAAAAGCCTGATAGACATGCTTCGTCCTTTTGAGGTCTTCACACGTACAGTCAGCAGGGAGGACTGTAATTTGGGAAAAGCTATCCCATTGTTGCGCATGCTAGAGCACCAACTGAAGGCGGTGTGTTCTATGTTTCAAAAAGATAAAGAAAAGCAAGACGCTTTTGTTTTGGCGGAGAAATTATTAGAGCGCCTACTTGGCGAGAAACGTCTTAAAATGATCCACTCAGAACAGCATTACATTTGTGCTACTATTCTGGATCCACGCTACAAAAAGGCGCTGGCAGGCAGAGCATTCTTTCCTTTTGGTGATGAAGATGTTACAAAGTACAAACGTTGGCTAGCCTTCTCAGCCATGAGGTTTGAAAGAGAACGGCAGCAAATTGAATTAAAAGGCAGTACATCAGCATCAGCAGGCCATCCCCAGTCAAAAGAATCCACTTCTTCACCTGTGGCACAAGTGACCTCTCAGCAGTTAAAGACACCGGCAACCGGATCATCTGCACCAGACACAACAGAACCATTGGATGAAGAAGAGGATTGGCTAACTCGGCTTGGGTTTGGTTCTCAAAAGGTCCCAGCAAAAAGTAAGCAAAGTGGAGGAACCTTGGAGAATCTTCAGTCGATGGTGCAGGACTATCTGAATGACTCAACAGAGGTCTATGGTAATGCTGACCCATTGGCGTATTGGCATGGGAAAAAAGAATTGTGGGTACAGATCTCCAATCTGGCTATAAACTACTTGTCTTGCCCACTTGCAAGCGTGTCTTCTGAACGTGTTTTCAGTGCTGCTGGTGGCATTGTAACTTGCAAACGGACCCGCCTCTCGCCCAAAAATGTGGAGAGGTTAACAATGATCAAGATGAATCAGCACCTCATACCACCAGATTACAAAGTACGAGAATACACGCCGGAAGAAGACGAGGAGGACAGCATCTTAGATGAGGGATTTCTTCTCTGTTAGGTGACACTGACCTACTCCTGCCTGAATTTGCAGAATTTGAGGACGAACTCTTATTCCCTGACACGAGCCCTGAAAATGAGCCAATGATTCAATAACTTTCTTTTTCGTCCTTATTCACTTTTATTCCTGTGTGTCTGTCTTTCTTTGTTTTGCACAGTTAATATAATTAAAACTTTAATCACCTAATCACAAAAACAAGCCCATCAGCAGAATTGTCTTCACTTATTTGCTTATTGATTTGAAGGTGCCACAGTCTGCATTCCTCAGGTTCACAAGTTCACAAGAACATGCTCCTCTATCCTCCTCCTCCAGACTCCTATTTCCCTCAAAGCAGAGGGCTGGATTACGCCCAATGAAGAAAGACTCTGCACTTGTGGGGGTGTTCTACTTCTTTGCAGGTGAGTTGGAGGGTCTTGGGGCATTGCTGGGAAGGTCTAATACGGGATAAAACTGGTTTTGACCAAATCAGACCTGAAAACGTTTTTGACTTTTTGCTGACTATCATGTTTTCAGGGGCCTGTTAGGGGGGCTTCCTGGTGTTTGTGGGTGGCTATCGGGGTCTGGGAGCACTGCTGGCTATTGATACTTTTGATTGCAAGAGGTTTGAAGCAAATCCATGGTGGCAGAGGGGAGTTAGGGCCTAGCTGCAGAGCGCACGCGGAGTGATTTTGGAAATTGCCATGAAAAGACTGAGTCCCCATTTTTGTACTTTTGCTTTTTGGCTGTTTGGGGGTCTTCTACTAGTTTTCGCCTGGGTTGACGGCTCTGGGGCCATTGCTGGGAAGCTCTAATACCGAATAGAAGTGGTTTGAACCAAATCGGAGGCGAAATTATTTTTGTGTTTTTGCTGACTTGCTGGTCTTTGAGGTGTCCTTTGGGGGGGTTCCGGGTGTTTGTGGGTGGGTTTTGGGGTCTGGGAGCACTGCTGGGACAGTCTAATTTTGATTGCATTTGCTTTTCAGGAAATCCGTGGTGGAAAACGGGAGTTATGACCTAGCTGCACAGCGCATTTGAACCGAAGGCCGATAAATGTTGTAAGTATGAGATTTTCCTTTTTGGCTCTTTGGGGGTGTTGTGCTATTTTGTGGGTGGGTTGGCGGGTCTTGGGGCATTGCTGGGAAGGTCTAATACCGAATAAAACTGGTTTGGAGAAAATCCATGCGGAAAAGCCTTTTGGCACTTTTTGTAACTTAGGGTTCGTTAGGGTTAGCCCTAGCAGCAGGATTGCATGTGTTTCGGGGTGTTCTAGATTTTTGCAACTGAGTTCTGGGGTCTTAGAGCACTCGTGGGAATGTGTAATTTTGGTTGCAAGTGATTTGAAGAAAGTCCATGGTGGGAAAGGGGGGATTTGGCATAGTTAAAGAAAGCGTTTGCCACTATTCTTAACTAAGGGCTCGTTAGGGTTAGCAGTATTTGTATTGCATGTGTTTGGGTGGGGGGCTGTTTGTGGGGGGTTTGCGATTCTTGGAGCGATGCTGGGTATGGATACTTTTGCTTGCTTGCAAGTGGTTTGAATACAATCCACGGTGGGTAAGGGGGGATTTGGGCCTACTTTTACTTCCAAAGTACGTTTTGTCACCAGTTTTCTACTAGGCCTCGTTTTTTGAGATCTGATTGGGGTCTTCTACATTTTTGCGACTGGCTTTAGTAAGGGTCTGGGTGGGAGCACTGCTGGGTAGGTCCAATTTTGTTCTAAAACACAGTTTACAGTACACCTAGCTTGAGGGGAAAGATCCGCTAAATTAATTTGCCCATACTTATTTATCCTTCAAAAGGAGACTCAGACAGAGTACGCACTTTCAAAAATATTGTACTGTCTATTAGGAAACTCAAAGTGTGACACAGCGTACATACCTTATATTTATTTGTCAGTGGTGTTCTAATATCACTTCCTGTTTTTCCATCAATAATTACAGGCCGGGTTTCAGTCTGTGCAATGGGAAAAAAAGGATGAAGTCAGGCTTCACATTAGCGAGCCGCAATTCAGCATCCACCAGGCAGGCAGTGGACAGGGTGTCTTCTGGTCACCAACATTGATGGACGAAGCGTCAGCTGGAATGGAGGAGTGCCGCTAATAAGAGGAATGGTTTGATGCGTGCAACTTACTTACCAAATTCAACAGAACAACTACAACAATATACAGATACAGTATCCATTTTTTTCAAATTATTTTTTAGGTAATGTTATTGCTGTGAACTTCTATGAGTGTGACTCTGCATTTCTTGGATCTCTCTCTACTTCTAAATTGATCCCTACAGCCATTCTATAGATTTTACTTCGGCTATTTTTTAAACCTAATTTAATGTAAGAAGTGTTTCTCTGAGTGCAGAGATAGGCAAGTGAAAACGCTGCAGCCATGTACTATCGCATTCTGTCATTCACTTACTACTTACTTTTCAGTAACAATGCATGCAGTAGTGCATGCACTTCCTTTATGTCACTTAAAATATTTATGGTTAGCTTTGTACCCAAAGATTTCTTTATCTTCAATTATTGTTTGTCCATGCTGTGCTTTCTTTTCTTCTCTCAAAAAAACTTTCCCAAAATCCCCCATTCCCATCCAATTTACAAACCCTAACCCTCTTCCCCCGGGCTGTGTGGTTTTGATTGATGTGTGACTAAATGAAAGCCATAATTCCACACACTTGCTGGGGAGGATAAGGTCATAGCAACAGGCTGGTGAAGGAATCCGAGGATATATTCTAGACGTACTCAGCTTCAGTACTATTTCTTGTAGTAGTAGCCAATGTCAAAGAAATTCAACGCAAGTACTAGTTATACTTTCAATACTTTACCATTTGTTAGGCTACATTGTGGCACTGTTCTAGTGTACTGTCACCTGCTATATTCTGTATCGTACCGTTCTAATGCTACGGTAAAGACAAACAAGGTTTCATTTTCTTTTTTTTCAGATGCTGCAACTGCCACTGTGTAACACCACTAGTACCAACGCAATGAGGACAATTCATCCGCCCAGGATTGCCATATCGCCATTTGACGTGCAGCCAGCCCTGTGCCTAGCCCTATTTCCAAACACAAATTACAGGTAAGATAAGCGTTTGGGGGGAGGAAGTATAATAGAGTATTAGGAGAGACGAGAGACTGACGCTAGTACTAGTAAAGTCCTATGACTATTGAATTCACTTACTCTGTGAGAGGCACTTAGTTTTGAAAACATTTGGGCAATTAATTACACAAATTGAATCAAGATGCCACTTAAGTGTCACCAAAGCAAAGTTACTGTTAAACCCCCACCCACCAGCCTCAAAAGCAGTAAAAAAACACGTATGCTAAGATAAAGTTTAAAGTATATTTATATCCCTGACAAAAATAATCTCCCACAAAACCCAACCCACCCCCACTATCTAACCCCAACGAATGTCCGTGAAAAGTCCAAAAAAGTGAAAAACCCAACTCCCAATTCCCACCCCCCAGAAGTCTTTAAAAAAGGGGCAAGGGACATTCTCCTCCTACTGCTGGCTGCTGCTGTTGAATTTCAGGGCCAGGTCGGAATGCTCCTTGCGGAGGGTCTCGAGCAGGGTTTTGGTGTTGAGCAGCTCGTGCTCGAGGTAGGAAACCCTCAGGGAATGGCGGTGCATACGTTTCTTGCAACTGCTGTGGGGGGCAGCTGATTTCTTCACTCGGCGGTGGCGGGTGGCTGCGGTATCCCGGCTCCGTACCGCTGGAGACCTGCGCCGTCTGGGTGACCCAGGGAGCGTGGAGGAGGATGCAGCTGTCCCGGTAGATGTTGTGGTAGACTGCGTGTCCCCCTCCTCCTGGGCCACCAGCCGCCGATATTCAGCGACAGTGGCCTCCAGCCTCCGTTGCCGGGCCCGTCTAGCCAGCTCCTTCCGGGTTGGTTTGGAAGGAGCATCTAAATGAAGAAAGAAAGACATAGTCTGTAACCAATGCTCTTTAAGATTAACAAAAAATGATTCAGCAGAAAGTTGTGTCACAGTAGAACTAGCAACTTGCAAGTGCAGTACATAACTATTGTGGCCAGTATCTATCTAACCTCCCACTTCTTCACCCTTGCTCTAACATTAGTGGGAGTTTAAGGAATCAATTCTACGAGCACTATGGACTCACTCCATTAGAGTCGACTATGACAGTACACCAGTCTTATTCTTCTTCTTCTCTCTTGCTTAGCAAAATTGGTACGTTAACTTCTGCAAGCCGGCATAATGCCAGCGCAGTCAACTTGCACCCGAGGAAAACAGACGCCCGCCATGATGAGTGAGACAGGCTTGCGTTACTGTACCAGTCCAGTACATGCAGGTGGTGATGCTCTTACTTTTCTATTACGGGTGGCACTAAGAATACTCTGTTACAAGGGCTACAGCTTAATTAATTTAACTTTCACCCTACAGTACCAATGAATACTAGAAAAGGAAAATGAAGAAGATAAATAATCTGATTATCTATCACTGCACATGGTGTGTATTTACTTACATATGGGATGACTTTAGGTGCTTTGCTTTTTATTGAGTGAACAGTGATACATCCACACATGAATGACCGAGTTCTACTAAACTTATTAACAGAGGTAGTGAGTGGCCATCGTAATAGCCGGATATATGCTGTGCTTGCAATACAAACTACTGCTACTATTCATGGTAGTATTCGGACAAAATTACAACTTCTTTTCCTTGCCTTTCCTACACTGGGACGGACGTGCGGGTGCGGTGTTACATGCTCTTCAAAGTAACACTTAGTTCATCCAGTGACCGTCTACTCTCTCTAGATACACATATGCTATCTAAGAGTCAGATAGTACCATGATCCGCGCATCCATCCATTCAAACTATGGGCAGATTAGGATTGCGGATTTCCCGCATTCTCCGGGCCGGCGGAATCCACCGCCGGCCCGGAGGATGCGGGAAATCCGCAGCAGACTGAAAAAGACCCCCGCCAGATTAGGATGGCTGAGGGATCGTTTTTCAGTCCGCAGCTTTTCCGCCGCGGTCGCCTCCCGTCCGCGGCGGAAAAGCACTAACATGGCTGGCGGTGTCTACCAGCCATATTAGGATGTCTGGAGGAACATGCCTTTACACGGCGGCATTTCCGACGTGCAAAGGCATACGGATTTTTGTTTGGAGGCCCGTTGTGGGCCCCCAGAGGTGAAGGGGGGGCGTGGGGGTGCAAATGGGGGGTACCTATGGTACCCCCCTGGATTTGCCTGCACAAAGCGGCAGGCACCGAGCGGTGCCTGCCGCTTTGTGCATGCAAATGCACAACTTACATTTTTATCATTGCAGCGGGTGCTGCTTCAAGCAGCACCCACCGCAATGATAAAAATACAGGATGTGACCGCCAGGGTGGCGGTCACATTCTAATTACAACGGAGGGACTGCCGCTGCCCCTGCGGACGGTCCCTCCTACTCTATAGTGGCGCATGGACTCAGGTCCGTCCGCCATCATAATAGGCCCCTAAATGTCAATCATTCTTCTTCATGTCTCTCATCTGGACAAACCTTACATTTTCTCACGGGGAGCACACTATGCAGTCTGCAATCTCAATAAGTAAGGAATATAAGAGCTTACCACTGCCCGCCACTACCGTGGCAACCCGCACAGCAGTTTGGTCCGGCACTTGCACCCCCTCTTCTCCAGAGCATTCCTACTCCACCTCTGCGCTGGGCCCAGCACCAGATGTTCCACCTACAAAGTACATTTAAGAATGTTAGATTTCATAGACATACACCACTCACTAGAATTTTGTCTAGGAATGAAGAAATGTGAATACAGAAACAAATCTAATAATTTGTGACTGTCTACTCTAAAGTAAAATTTTCCAGTGAAGGGTCTTGTCTTGCTGCACTTTTTGGCACAACTGATGAATGCTTGCTTTTTAACACGCACCATTTCTCTCATAACAGACAGAAGCTTCACTTCTAAGAAAAAATCATCATCATCACCACTAGGACAGAGGGACCAACGATTCAGCACCAAAAAGAAAAATTAAAGTTCATACCAGGTGAGGGCTCGGCTCGCCCACAATAAATGTGTGAAATAAATCACTATTAGCACTTTTCCATTTTTAATCAACCGTTTCTGTTTTATGACAAGCTTGATTTTAATAAATATTTTTACTTTTAATAAAGCTTTCAAACTTAAATAGACTCTGTGGTTTTTGGTCATGAGTGAATGAGCAAAAGGTTTTGCAATTTGCAAGCATGAGTCCGTGCCTCTGACACTTCTGGACTCTGACTCCGTACTCTTGTCCTGGTTTGGATAATCATCATTGGGGATCAATCATCAATGAATTCGGGAGCTAAATGACTCTATCTAGTCCGTAAGGAAATTGGGGGTTCTTCAAAGTCTGATATCACTGAGGTATGTGGAAAGTCTACCTGCGCCTATTTTAATTGATAAACAATGCATTATTTAGTGTCCATAGTTCTATTTGTGCAGATTTGTCCCTGCAACAGTAGTAGAATGGATTGTCCTCCTAACCAAACCAAAAGTAAAGTAGTATCTTATTCTTTCTTGGTGGCCATTCACTTTTTTATTGTTGGCAATCGTCAAAGCATAAACATTTAGAAGACTTGAAAAGACATTATGGACAATCGCAGAGGACTGCACTCAGTGCATAGAGCTATTGCTGACTAGAATGGGAGTCCAATGGAATTGCCAAATGTGCAATCTTACTTAGCTACACAGACAGACTAATAGGAATAATCTAGTAATACCACAGGGAGTCATAGTCGAGGCAGGATAAGAATTTAGATACAGTCTACAAAAAGATCAAAGACGATTTAGAAAAAATCGAATGAGGAACGCTCAGAAAAAATAGGTACTGTATATTAAAATTAAAACTTACCGGGGCCAGCAAAGGAGCCCTCGCCTGACCGATCCTGTTCAGCAGCAGCAGCAGCCTCCTCCAATGCCCTCTTGCCCCTGGGGGAGCTGATGTACAACATGAAAGAAAGAAAGACCAGAAAACATGGATGATATTTGTCAACCAAATCAAACATTTCAAAAGAACAATAACAAAATATTTTGGCGAAATAGCAAATAGACAACTATTCCACGGGATATATTGACTGATCTCATGTGGTCTACTACGTTATTAGTATTGCTTGATTTTCGGACCGTCGACTTGGAAAGTTCTTATGTAACTCACTAAATAAACTACTAAAAAGGTTCGCCTAGGACTGGCAGGCAGCAGTCCGCAGCACGCCCCCCAGGCCCTCCCACTAAATTTCTGGACTCAGTAGGTGACGTGCTGAGTGATTTAACCCTTAGGTTCTCAAATTTTTCGGTGTTGGGTGATCTCAACTTGCATCTTGAGTCCCCAAACGATCTGGGAGTTAGCTGTTTTCTGGACACATTAGAAGTGTTGGGTCTTACTCTTGTGAATCGGGAACCCACCCACCAGGCAGGACACCTATTAGATTGCATCTGTTCCAATCTTTCCAGCCTGACAGCTAAACTACCCTGTCCTCAGGTATGGACAGACCATTTTTTAATTCCTTTTTATATAGCTGGGATTGGGAAACCCACTATAAACCCCTTAAAATGCAGAGACAAATCTCAAACGAAATCCATCCCAGACTGGAAGTCACTAGCTAGCAGACCTTATGTCGTTGAAAAACTTAAGAATAGTCTGCCAGCCCTTGTCGACTGCACTTCTTCAGATTATCAGACCTTCTGTGATTGGATTGATGGAGCGGGCACGCTGCTTAAACAATCTAGAAATGAGAACTCTAAATCTAGGAAGATAAAAAAGAATGCCCCCTGGTTTTCGTCAAATTGTAAGCTCGAATTAGGTGAAGTGAAAACACTAGAACGGAGGTGGCGTCGTAATTACGACACCGCTGCACGTAATATCTATATAGCAGCGAGACGGAAGTATCACACAGGAATAAAATCCGCAAAAAAAATACACTATCTACACGCTATTTCTATAGCAGGCCAGGAACAAAAAGCAATCTTTAAGATTGTTAAAGATTTCATGAACCCTTCAGCTCTATCGCAAGAGATTCCTCCATCGCAAGATCTCTGTAATGCGATATCTGACTACTTTGACAATAAAATCCTGACCATTACAAAAACCTTCCCATCAGAAACTACCCCAGTGATGGTTGTTGAAGAGATAGTGAAGATGACTTCCTCCCCCCGTCTTGATGAGTTTGCCCCAGTATCTTTGGAGGAAACTGCTAAAGCCTTCTTAGCCAGCACATCGGGTTCCTCTTTTGACCCCTGTCCTCCTCCGGTGTTGCACTTCTTAATAGAGATGGTTAATCCGATGATTAATAATATCATCAATTCCTCTCTAGTAACAGCAAGTATCCCTAATGATTGGAAATTGGCAGCTGTTAAGCCACTCCAAAAAAAGGCCCTTGCCGATCCTACTACCCTCTCCAACCTACGCCCGATCTCCTTGTTACCCGTTCTATTCAAGCTGACTGAAAAGTTTGTCAACAGTCAACTGACCAACTTTTTGGAGAAGAATAACGTTCTCCATCCCAATCAGTCAGGATTTCGGTCAGAACACTCTACCGAATCAGCCCTATTATACTCCGCAGAAACATTAAGGGCAGCAATGGATCAAGGAAAACAGGCCGTCCTTATCCTACTCGACCTGTCGACAGCCTTTGATACCGTGTCCCATAACATCTTAGTGGACCGGTTGGCTGCCGCAGGGGTAGGAGGACAGGTGTTGGCTTGGTGTAGGAATTTCCTTACCGATAGACGTCAAATAACAGTGTTGGGCCCTTATCAATCTGAGGCCAAGAACGTCAGCTCGGGGGTGCCACAGGGCTCTAGTTTGAGCCCTGTTCTTTTCAATCTATACATGGCACCTCCGATGAATCTGATCGCGTCATTCAGGATCAGTTCTATTTCATACGCTGACGACACCCAACTGATTTTGGTGTTGGATAGGGAACGGCCAGGTGCCGAGGAAGATCTTAGGGACTGTCTTGCAGCAACTTTTAAATGGATGAACAACAACCATTTAAAGTGCAACACCGGAAAAACTGAAATTCTACCTATAGGGAACCACAATCTTTTCTCCCCCACAGCATGCTGGCCACCAGATGCCGAAGTGCCACCCAACACAATTGCATCTGCCCGCAATCTGGGTGTTAAATTTGATAACCACCTATCCTTCAAACCCCAGGCTGTAGCAGTAGCAGGTATGTGCTTTCAAATTATAAAGGCACTTAGGAAGTTTTTCGATCTTCTCCCTCTACCAGCGAGGAAAACAGTAGCAGTAGCCTTAATAAATTCTAGGCTAGACTACTGTAATGGACTTTATGTTGGAGTAAACAAGACCGTTCTCCATAAATTACAGATGGTCCAGAATGCCGCAGCCCGCCTCGTACTGCGTCTGCCTCGTAAATCGTCAGCCTCAGCAGCCTTAAACACCCTACACTGGCTACCAATAGGGAAAAGAATTCTATTCAAACTTCTTTTAATCACTTTCAGAGCATTCCACCAACGTGGCCCAACCTATCTACGAAATGGGTTTAAAAGATACTATCCAGCGCGATGTCTGAGATCCGCAAGCCAAAATTTACTTACTCCGCCTCACTTCAAATTGGCCACAAAGGGTGGCAAATCCATCTTTGTACTGGGATCTAAAGCCTGGAACAAACTTCCCCCCTCCTTGCGGTCTTTCTCCCAAGAAGCTCCTTTTAGGAAGGCATTGAAAACTTGGATCTTCTCTTTGCCTGATGCCTTGTGCAGGACCTTAGTGTAATACGTGTGCAGAATCCAGGACATCCTTCCCTTTCCCAACTCTTTCATCTGAGTTGTGTAGGCGCCAAGATACTCCTTGGAGTGGAAGTTGCGCGGTAGAAATGTCCCTTACATTACATTACAGACAAAGTCCATCGTGATTGCAGATCAGCGACAACACTAAAAAGTTTCCTACTACATTAACCAGTCATTAAAATACTCAAACTATCAATCCACCCCCACTATTTCTTCTTATCGCCATGTGTACAAAGGAAGGACTGGACTTGAGTTTGTAGGGGCTGATTAAGAAGCCCCTTGTGGCTCTTTTGCTCCATTGTTGCGTGACTTTTGTGGCGCAGCGGCAGAACAAAAGAGGCGCCATGGTGCGGCGTATATTAACAAAGTGTCGCATATGGGAGATGCATCACGTTGTAAAGCCCTGCGCCATCAGGGGGCGTTCCGGCGCAAGGGAGGGCGTTCCTGCGCAGGAACGCATCCTAAAAGTGGCTGAGGGAAATCTACAAGATTTCAATCAGTTACTTTGAGGACAATGATGCGTGACTCAAACCCTGCGCCTGCTTGAAGCAGACGTACGGCTTGACGCAGCATTGGGGAGATAGGGCACCCCAGAGCATTGCTGGAGCTGCGCCATCGTTGCAACGCAACTCGAGCAATGCGCCGCCTTTACGGCACAGATGCATAACGCTTTGGTGACGTTTTGGGCCCATGGTGCGCCGCATTGTAAATACGGCGCACCATGGGTGGTGGTGACGTGGCGCACAATTACTGGCGCATCCCTGCTACTTTGCAGGGATGCGCCGGTAATTAAAAAGCTGACCCTTAGTGTCTAGCATTACGCAGTTCTTTAAACTACACTCATACATAATTTCACAAGCCAATGAAATGAACACAAAATCGAAAACAAATAAGCATAGTAGCAACGCTACTGAGAAGGAGAGCAGTGCACCTGAAATGCACAGAAGACTTTGAAATATAATTTACCTACAATGTAATCAGCAGCATTAATGCTCTTGGTAAAAAACAAAAATTTGCAATATAATAACACACAGAGCAGGAGTAAACAGAGTAGTAAAGAAATAGCTACTACTACTCACCAAGCCAGGGGCATGATGGTCCTGGAGAGGCGGCGCTGAACATAAAAAATTAGTGCGGCCACCTCCTCCGCGCTGAAGATCTCCCAGGCTGCGACCTGCTCCCCCCTCAAACACCCGCACGGGAGCCGGGCACGGGGTGCGGGACCCTTCCCCTTCTCAGGATGCTTCCCGGCTCCCTTTACCATGGTCTGGGCAGAAAGGAAGCTAAATAATAAAGAAGAAATAGAATAGGGAAGAAGAAAAGAAAAGAGTTTAAAAAAGTAGTTTAAAATTAACCAAAAGTAGCAGAAAACACAAACATATAGAGCTAGAAAAATAGAGGGATAGATAATAAGTAAAATAGATCCAAAAAAAACTTCAAACAAGCAAAGGATGGCAGAGATTCAGAGAGGATACAGAAAGCATGCCCAGAACCATAGCAATGAATGAGAAACAAGATGGCCGCGCCCGTTCACGACCACGTGGGTAAGTACGTGCGAGATTTTCCTCGCGATCACACGCGAAATTGTACTAGCGAGCCGCACACTTTGCGAGATTACACATCGCGCCCGGAAACTGAAATACGTCATGCAAACAAGATGGCCGCGCCCATGAACGACCGTGAGGGTAACTTCGCGCTGTTGCGCTACAAGCGGCTCGCTAAAACGCACAAAACCTTGCGAACTAACACGCCGCAAAAAAACAAATCGCATATTCGCACGAATTCACGGCTTCCGAATTCGATCTCGCGCAAGTTCGCGCCCCGCGAATCCCGCGAAATTGCAGAAAAAGGAGTTTTGCAAAACTGAAAGCACTCAGCAGGTGCAAAAGTTCAAACTCATCATTAGTAACCATTCCCTGTAGTGCTTCCTGAGGGGCCCCTCCAGAGTTCAGTTGCCTACTTGCAACTATTCTATGACCCTGCTCTGACCCTCACAGCAGGCTCATAGAATAGCTACAAGTAGGCCACAAAGGTCCTGGGAAAAAAAATTGCACTGCAACAGAAAGCAAATGACAGATAAGGAAGCAGGTGCCAGACTGGAATTTTAAAACAGTGACACATTAATAAATCAACCCCAAATTAATTCCTGTCAGTTGAAGCAGGTCAGGTGTGCTTGCTTTTCCCCCCCATAATCTACAGTGATGACCCCAGAGGGTGGCATTGATGTACCAGAGGGTGGCATGGGTGAAACAGAGGGCAGCAGTGGTGAAACAGAGGGTGCTGTGAACCTGTGATGATGAACCAGACGTAGAAACAACATAGTCACGACCGTTGCGAGCCGACAAGTAAGTTCGCAATTGCGAACTGGTACAAAACTCTCGCGAACTGGCAGAAACCCTTGCAAACACAAAAAAATACGCAAATTCGCAAACGCCAGATTCGCAAAATTCGCCCATTCTTACTGCAGCCCTAAGAGTCGTTTCTCACAGAAAAATGCCTAATAGCAGGATGCTGGCATTATAAAAAATCTGCAACTTGAAGGAAATGAAAGATGCTGCCTTTCGACATCAAAATCAACTCTTCAGGATAAAGCAGCCGGCTTTCGTTTGTTGGCTAAGTTTCTGCGCTTTGCAGGTAAGTGTGGAGCTAAGCAAGAGTCACCATCTTGGCGGGCTCATCAGACCTCATAAAGCAAATGGTATTGAAAGCTCAAGGCAAGCAGATACTTACACTTTCATAAGGTAAAGACATACTTCAAACGATCAGTTGTCACATTTGGTTAAAACACAAGTGTTGCAGAGCAGTTTCATAGTAGTTGCACATGGGACAATTGCTACCCCTACACTAAATCTAATCACCCATTCTGTTTAAGAGACAGTGAATGGCTATGGCAATAAGGCACCCTGTACATCAGTAAGTATTACTTACACATATTGACACTTGATCTAGTGGAATATTTAGGGCAAGGCTGTTATACCTGCCAACCTTAGGGTGTACCGTCTCCAAACCTTTTGCCTATCACATTTTTGTTGAGCATGCTGCTAGCTAACCAGTGCTAAAGTGTGTGTACTCACTCCTAAAACATGGTAACATTGGCTTGCCCAGCTGGTATAATTAATTTATTTATAAGCCTCTAGTAAAGTGAGCCAAGGACTGTAAATTAAATGCTACTGGTGAGCCTGCAGCACTTGATGTGCCACCCTCTTAAGTAGGCTTGTTAACTTGTCTCAAGCCTGCCATTACAGTGTGTGTCTTCAGTTTTAAACTGCCATTTCAAACTTTTGCCATGCTCAAACCTATCTTTTTAATACACATAAGTCACCCCTTGGGTAGGTCCTAAACAGCCAAAAGGGCAGGGTGCAATTTATTTAGAAAGTAGGACATGTACGTTTCAGTTTTACATGTCCTGGTAGTGAAAAACTATTCATTTTTTTCTTTCACTACTACAAAGCCTGCTTCTCCGATAGTATAACATTGGAGCTACCTTATTAAATTTTAATAAGCTGTAACTTTGAAATGTGAATAGTTGAATAGTTTATGTTTGGTGTAATTGGAATGAAAAATCCTCTTTTATGGCGAAGGCAGATTTTGAAAGACTTTTAGAAAGCTGGCATTTTTCTGACTTGGCCATTTTGTGCATGTCTCTTGGTCACATGACTGATTGTAGCTCACAGTTAGTCTTTTTGATCTTCCTAGACAGCCACACACAATAGAGAGCTTAGATGTACCTGGATGGGCGGAGTTATGTACAGCTCCACTTACAGCTGAATAGGCTGTGTCCTGCCTTCACACAAGAGATTGCATATCCACCCCCTAATTAGTCTGGAGCCAGGGCAGGGTAGTCAGGAACCCCGTGCACTTCAAAGGGAAACCTCTAGAAGGTTCTCCCACTTAAAAGGAGGCACCAGGTATAAATATTGGACCTCAGAAACAAACTATTCAGTACATTTCTGGACTGTTGAAAGCACTGCCTTTCTGCTGGACTGCTACTCTGCTGAACTGCTGCCTGCTGTGCTGACCTACTGCCTGCTGACCTCCTGCCTGGATGAGAAGAACTGGACCTGCGAACTGTATCCAGGACCCCAAATGTTAGGCTCTTTTAGCCGGCATCTGGGCTCAGCGACTGTGAGTCCTACCATGCTAAGCGCTGACACTGCAGTCCTGGACCATTGTTAGTGAGCCTGGAGGTGCTTTTCCAGCCTGCAGAACTGACACATCGCCTCTGCTGTGAGGATTCTTCCAGCGCAAGAACTTCTTATCGACCCTGCTGCTCCGCAGCCCTCAGCCTCATTGGAACCGCCGCTGTTCGACACATCCCGACACATCGCAAGTCCTCATCGACGGCGGCCTTGACGACGACGCATGACTTCAACGCGCAAGCAGCCGTTGCACAATGCACCGTCGATGCAGGCCTTTGCTTCGCAAGGTAAGTGGAGGAGCTCCCCCCACTTACCTGTCTAGACCTTTTCAGACCCGGCCTTGTTCTTCAAGGCTCCCGCCTCACTCATTCCACTCTCCCGCTCTCTCACATGCTAATGGTGCTTCAGGCTCTCTCTCTTTCTCTCTCACTCTGCATCCCTTTTTTTCTGCTTTTATCACTTTCCACTCTTTGTGTGTGCTTTTTTCTTTTCAACCTCATTTTCTTCTTTCCTCACTCTCCACTTTTTCTGCTTGCCTCTCTCCTTCTTTTCATCTCCTTGGTTTCTGTGACTCTCTGCCCTCTTCTCACCTCTCTCATATCCCCCCTCAGCCACCCTTCCATGCTTTTACCATCCCTCCTGCCTTTCACCACTATTTACCTGCTTTCCATGTCTCCTCTTTAGCCCTGCTCACCACCCCCATGCTTCTCCTCTTCCCATAACCTACTCAATGGAGAAACCATTGAGCAGGTACTTTGGCCCAGCTCCCCCCACTTATCTGGAACTGGTTCTCTGACCGGTCTAGGTGGTTTCGGATCGTGCCTTGCTCCTAGAGGATACTGTCTTCCTTCTTCCACACCAGGGCACTCACACACACTCTTCAAATGCTCACTCTGTTTTGGGGCCACTCTCTCTCTCTCTCTCTTCGCACCTCTGCTTGACTCTTCTTTTGTTTTCTGATTTTATCTCTTTCCACTGCTTGGGCATGCCTTTTTCTTTTCAACCACTTTTTCTGCTTTCCTAACTTTCCACTCTTCATGCATGCCTCATTCCTTCTTTCCTTCCACTTAGTTTCTGTGCCTCTTTTCCCTCTTTTGACACTCTCCTTACCCCTCAGCCACCCACCCCTGTGCTTTTCCCATCTCCACCACCTCCCCCAGTTCCTTACCTGCTTCCCATGTCTTCTCTCTCTCCAGCATCTTTTCTCCTGCCATCTTTAATGTCACCCACGCTCCTAGCTCCTCCTAAGACCTATTTAATGACAGCTGCTCCACAACCATTTGTGCCCGTCCATGCCAAGTGCCATGAGCTCCTGTCAAATCACCCATCGCTTCTACTCAGTGGTGACCCTTTGCATGCTCATCCCAGGAAGTCTATCCACCCTCAATGCCGCACTGCACCCCTCTGCACGGGGGGACCTTCTGCTTCACCTGCAGCAACACACTCTCATGCACACCCCATACTCTGACCCCCACACCACCCTCTCACAACCTCACCCCACCAAACACCACACCAGACCCACAGCAAACACCCACATGCAGGCTCCTCAACACGTGAGCACTCAAAAAACACACAAAGGAAATTTGAGACCTCAGCAATAGCTCACCAGACCTCCTCTTCCTGACGGAAACCTGTATGAACCCTGTTTCATTTCCCGACAATGCTATGGCCATCGCAGCAGGACCCAAGATTGCATGCCAAGACTGCCTTCACAAACCTGGAGGAGGACTCGCCATCATATACAAGGACAGCCTCAAATGCACAACCACCTCGGACCTAGACACGCCATTCACAGAAGACATGTACTTCAGCTTACAAACTAATGGCAGATACACCCTGAAGGGCACACCAGCATACAGACCACTCGGATCACAAAGCAATTTCAGCAACCTCCTCTCAGACTTCATATCTCCCCTCACCATTCACTCCAATGACTTTCTACTTCTGCAATTTCAATTTCTACCTGGAAGACCCCTCCGATCAATACTCCACTAGCCTCCACTGACCACATAAGATTTTCCCAGCACGTAACGGACCAAACAAACTACCCAGGACACTCTCTAGCTCCATCTTTGCCTCAGCACATCATCATCTACCATTCTACTTCACCGCTCACGTGGACCAACCACTCCCTCATCCACTTCAAGATCTCCATTCCACAAACCAAAGCTCCCATCAGTATCAGCCCACCCAGCTGGAACTGCAATAGACTAATGGAAATGGAATGATGCAGCACACTCAAAACCAACCACCTCAACACCACCGACAACCTAGCCAAGAAGATCACTAACTTTAACCAGTAGAACTTAAAATGTGCACACAATATTGCACCCATCAATACTCCCATACTCCACAGAACTAACAAACAAGCCTCAAGGTACACAGACAAACTCCGGTACTTCAAAAGTTAAAGTATACAGCTGGGAAGGAAATGGAAAGGCAACTATGAAGCCAACACCAGATCAACCTACAATGCCACACTTAGGCACTACCACCACCTTCTGAGAGACGCCAAGAGAAGATCCTTCACCAAACAGATCAAAGCCAGCTTTAACAACACTAAAGAGATTTATGCTATTATCAAGTACACTGACCCAGAAGCCTCATCCAACCCCATCAATCCCTCCTAAGAACTCTGCAACAAACTCTCCAACTTCTTCCACAGCAAAATTGAAAAGATCTGCAACTAGACCCAAGAACATCACCAGTAACCACTCGAACACTCGAACACATACATATTCAACTGGAGAACACTCATCGAGAGAAACACCTCCTCAATAATTAAAACTGTCCACTACAGGGCCCCCACTGACCCCTGTCTCCATCTCACCTACAACTTAGTACAACCCTTCGTCAGCAAATTCCTTGTGCACATCATAAACTACTCCCTTGGTGCTGCAATCTGAGACTGGAAACATGCCATATTCCTGGCCCTCCTCAAGAAACCCTTGGCCGACCCCAATGAGTTGAACAACTTCCACCCTATCTTCCTTCTACAGTACCCAGCAACAGTGCTAGAAAAGGCAATCAATCTTCAATTAACCAACTACCTGGAACTCCACAATCATCATAGTCACACCGAATCCAGCTTTTGCATCAACCACAACACAGACACTGCACTCATCACCACAACAGGTAAAATCCGCACCCTTCTGGAATGAGGAGAAACCGCTGCCCTTATACTACTAGACCTCTCTGCTACATACACTGTGTCACTCTTTAGTCTCATCAAAAGACTACAAGCTAAAGGCCTCGAAGGTCCAGCCCACTAATAGATTTGGTCCTGCCTTGTTGGGAGAGCACAAAGAGTAAGACTCCCACCATACAAATGAGAACCCAAGGACTTGATCTGTGGAGTCCCTCAAGGAACATCTCTTAGCCTTACCCTGTTCAACATTAACATGACACCACTCACTGACATCAACAGAACTCATAACAGCTCCAATAACTACTAGCTCATCCTCTCAATGTCCGACCAGTCCTCCACAACCTGATCCAACTTAACCAAATGCATGGCCTGCACAGCGGAAGAGATGAAAACCAACTCTCTAAAACTCAGTACGGACAAGACCAAAGGATTAATCTTCAGGAACAAGAACCCCCTTACCATCCCCCCTCCCCCCAGGACCCCACCTTGTGGCCATCAGAGCTCAGCCCAACACTTATACCTTCCAACCATGCAAGAAACCTGGGAATCATTTTAGATGACAAATAAACATGGCCTCACAGGTGAACGCAGTTAGCTCCTCCTTCTTGTACATACTAAGCATCTTCAGAAAAATCTTCAAATGTATCCCCAGACGTACTGATACTGAAGCCCTAGTTACCAAGGGCTAGAATACGGCAACACATTCTGTGTTGGGATCTTAAACAACCTCCTCTACCTTCAGACAAGCCAGAATCCTGCAGCTAGACTCATTCTGGACCTCCCATGGGACACAAACATCATACCACACCTCAGAGAACTCCACCGGTTACTGTTAGAAATGGGATTTCTGGTTGGCTGAGTTTGCGCCAAAGCCAGGCAGAAACCACCACTCTAGTTAGGGCAAGGGAGTTACACTCCAAAGATAACCCCTGCTCACCCCCTTGGCAACGTGACACGAGCAGTAAGGCTGATCCCGCAGGCAATGTGTAAAGCATTTGTGCATGCACCCACCAGCAGCAACATCCCAGGCCAAAAGGAACTCCACACAAGGGTATATAAAAAAATAGCCTTTGTATTATCAAAAAACATCAGATAGTAATCACACCATATACATTGTGCCAACTGGCACGGGCAATATTTACAAGGGATTATGTACACCTGACAGCCAGACGAAACTGGTTCTTGAGCACTTTGTTTTGCTCAGCCCCTCTGCCAGGGTGGGTCAGGGTCATCAGACACACCACAGGGGGTGGAGCCAGCATTGTGGAGGGAAGGCCCAGCCCTATTCAGGTCCCAGGTGCACTCCTGCCTCCCATCAACATGCAGATCTCGCCATTCACCACCGGGGCAGACTCATCCTGACTCCTGGAGCCAGGCACACCAGCCAATCACAAGCCAGACAGTCAATTCACATTAACTGCACAGACATGCGAACTTCTAGAAGTGGCACTTTTACATTAGACACAATAAATCTGCACACATTCTCGCGCAGAAATCACTATAATTATGTAACATTAAAAGGCAAAAAATTCAGGGGTGAACCTGCCAGAAGGGCCAAGCCCAACACAACCACATTCCAGCCAAAACGCAGGGCAGACTAATCACCACTGTGATGGACTTCCCTGCTTTGGGCGATAGAACACGGACGCGGGCCCGCACTGCAGGGACACCCTCCGGTTCTACGCCATGTTGTTCCACAAAACAAGCACAGATAAAAATAAAAAAAATTCAGGCCCAACTAGGCTACCCCACCGGTACTCCTTAGTTGTCGACGGCTAGGACCAGGCCCTAGGCCACCCAGATACCACTGGTCCCCGGTCCTTCAAACTAGGGACCGCACCCTCAGGCTGACCAGAGGTCACGGGAAAAAATGCCCCACCCTATCTCTACTTCTGGGGTTGCGCACTCTCCCAGGAGAAGCACCCTCCAGAACACAACTCTACCGCCAGTTTAGACCCTCTCTCCCTCAACTGGTCTACCACCTGGGATCCAAATTCACCGGATGCACAGAGGCCAGAGGCGAGGTCTCCCTCCCTCTGCACCCCCTTCCAGAGTTCTGCACCCTCCCAACTGGAGTGGTACCATAGAAGACAAACCGGTCAGGACACTGGCTACAGTCACCCTGCCGTCCAGGACAGACAAACACCTGAACCTAGCTCCCCAACCTAGGGACGCTACAATTTGGTTAGATGCCTGGCGCACCTGGACTTCCTGAGGGTGACACCTAACTAATGTGTTGTGTCACAAGTTTGCCTGTTACCCAGGACAGAAGTGGCATCACCATGGTCACTCCCCGGTGACACAGCCCTTCTGGCTGGCCCCTGACCCACTGGTTCCTCCACTGGGGAGCCTATCCAACTCGCACCCCTCCATCTGGACTTCTGCACCCTCCAAACTGGAGTGGTACTGCCAGATACCAGAACAGCTGGAACCCTGCTTACAGATGTTCCACATTCTCTAGACACTGGGAGATCCTCCTCAAATGGCCTATTAGTACAGCCTAGGCCCCCGACCTGATGTTCCCTGAAGAAACAATCCAGTCCCTGAGACTGGGTTTCGGGCACCTGGAGACACGCAGTTCCACCCACTCCTTCTCCTCTGAGACAGGATGTGAGCCCCGACACCGGGACCTAGCTGGGCTACTCTGAACCTCTTCCACCACGCTGGGCTGGAAGACACCTCAGCCACTCCTTTTGGAATCACTCCCACCTCTATGTCTCTCTCTTCACAGAACCTTACCAACTCTAACATACTGTATCTAAACAGACCACAGAAATCAAAAGCAGGCTCCATTTTGGCGGACGTTCTCAAGAAAAGTTTAACACAAGGAACCTGGGTGTCTGAGCTATAACAGGAGTACACACCAAAGTATTCAGCAAGCTCCCTATCTCAGAGAACTCACTCCCAATCATTCAGCAAGCTACCTATCTCAGAGAACTCACACTCACTTGTTCAGTGCAACACACCATTCATCCACACACACACACCCAGACCGGTGAGACAGTATCTACTGTCCCTGAATCTCAACTTGCACCCCTCTTACTGACCACCAGGTACCATACTCTGGGAACGGGACGGGGAACACATGCACTAGACACATTTATGCTGCTACCACTGGATCCCACCCTCACTGGTGAATCCAGACACACACTTTTGTTGCTTCCACTGGATCCCACCCTTCTGGTGAATCCAAAAAACTCACACTGCACTTAGGGGATAATCTACCCTCCCGAGCTAGTGATTCCATACCAATTAAGTACCCACTGTAGGCCAACCCAAGAATCAGCGCAATGGCTCAAGGGCAGTTATTCCTCCTCCAGATTCTCTAGTTTCTATCCTTGGCAGGACACCTAACTCAAAGCGCACAAGAAACACATTTCCAAGGAAATTACATTTAGAACAAACTTAGAAAAAATAATCCCTTTCCATGTGACTATCTAAAATGCAGAGTTTTGTAGTGGAGCCAGTTGTCGCTGTGGCACTGCGCAAACGCAAGTCCTCATCCTTACGCTTGCTTCCAGTGTTGCATTTGGGATTTCTGGTTGGCTTAGGCTTGCGCCAAAGCCAGGCAGAAACCACCACTCTAGTTAGGGCAAGGGAGTTACACTCCAAAGATAACCCCTGCTCACCCCTTGGCAACGTGACACGAGCAGTAAGGCTGATCCCGGAGGCAATGTGTAAAGCATTTACGCACGCACCCACCAGCAACAACATCCCAGGCCCCCCACAAAAGGAACTCCACACAAAGTTATATCAAAAAATAGCCTTTGTATTATCAAAACGCATCAGATGGTAATCACGCTATATACATTGTGCCAACTGGCACGAGCAATATTTACAAGGGATTCTGTACACCTGGCAGGGCAACAGGGACCACTGTCAGGATCATCACTAAGGGAACTTGGTAAAGGTGAACTAAAACATACAAGTAAAAATAGGTCCTAGAAAGTACAGTCAGTAAACACTGATAATCACTGCACTTGCAACAGTCTGTGCCATGAAATCCATCATACACAGTACCCCATCAGTCTAACTACATTAGACCCTCACCACCTAAGTAAAACCTTACACTAGGGGCGTAAATCACACAGGAAAGTATAATCTCCCTAACAGAAACCTAAACAGGTAAAACAACCTCCTATGCCTACATCATATCTAGAGGCATCAAACACAGGGTGCACAAAACCTACTACACACAGTACATTTCCTAACACCCAAAGCATTAGCACATAAATCATATCAAGGTCCAGGTTGCTCCACTGTGCCAAAACCTAAACGTTGCAGCTGCCCACTACTTGCTGGGCAGCTGAGAACAATGAACAGGGCCTAAACGCTGCAGCTGGCACTAAGTGCTGCGCAGCTGTGGAAGGCCATGGTAGGGGCGAAGGAGTGCGACCCACTCCTGAGTCCAAAGACATGTCCCTAGAAAGAAAAACCTAAACGGTGCAGCTGCCCACAACTTGCTGGGCAGCTGGGACTCAAAAACTGCGACAGGGGCCCTCACTGGCCCTTCAGGACAAGTTGCGTCAACGTTGGAGCCTTCCAGGCTCTGAAACAATACATGTGCCCTTTGGAGCACTCTGGCTCCTCAAATACATAATGCCCCCAAAGGTTGGAGACTGAATTTGGCTGGGGCAATAAAGCATGGGCCCCTCGGGCCCGTTGAACAAGGGAGCCCCACGGGGCTCGGGGAGCAATGGTGGGGACTGGAACTAGCCCTGAGCCACTCTGGCCCCTTTTTCGAAAGACATGCCCCCAATCGGTGGAGCCACGCACACGCTCTAGGGGAACACGGGCCCCCGGGACCTCCACGGGACCCCTAATACAGAAGATGCCCCCATCATTGGAGCGGCCCCCTATCAGGCGGGGGCCGCTCAAGAAATAATGCGGCCATGCCCCCCCCCCATGCCCAGCCCTCACTTACCGGGCTCCTGCATCGGGGGAGCTTCTCTCCTCGCGGTCTCCTCTGAAGTGTGGCAGGGGCCGGCTTCGCTCCTCGCCGGTGTCCTGCTTTACTCACGGCACCGGGACTCCCTTTTCACCACGGGAGCCCTGGAGGGGACAAAGAACCGGCGCTGCCTCCACTGGCCGCCTCGATTCCACCAGGCAGCTTCTCCTCTCCTCAGCGCGGCAGTGGGGGGACTTCCCTTCCAAACCGGAAGTCCCGCCCAGTGTCAGGCACTACGTGTCTGACTTCCTGTTTTCAGTGCGAGGGCCGCGTCGGTGATTTTCGGGCATAAAGGAGGGGTGGGCACCCTTGGTTTTAAAAATAAATATCAGGAAGCGGCCATCAGTGGGGTGGGCACCCAAAATTGGACTCTGGCATAAAAATGGGGTGGGCATCCGTAATTAACCCCACACCACCACGGGCATAATGCAGGGTAGGCACCTGCTATAAACACGAGCCGGACAGTTCCAAAACAAAGCGCTTCCGAGGCGCTAAGGGAGACAGAAACTGGAGCAAAAGCGTTTCCAAGAGGTCCTGGGCATCAGGAGGGGCAATGCCAGGCCCAGGGGGCAGCACACAGTGAGGTTCCGTGAGAATCGTAATGACGTTCTCGAAAATGGACGAGTTTGGTATCTATGAACCGCAAATGACGAGTTTAGTGGGTGTACGCGTTTTCGCTATTCTACGTTACACCATTCGTCTAATTCGTGGGCTTCTTCATCTGAACCCACGGGTTCCATTTTAGATACGGCATCCATTTTGTTTCTTGCCCCAAGTAGTCAGCGAACGGACATTGTCCTCTTTGTGACCCTGGGATTCCCAAGCTCTTGCGGAAGACCCGGGTTCCTTTGAGGGTGTCTTTATGACGAGGGGGATGACACTGCAAAGGCAGATGGCTCCGCTCGAGGCTCATCTTGCCGTGCCGGTCTATTGTTTCAGCCGTGCATGCATTAGGCACGAATCCTTTGATCCTGCAATCGTGCTTCCGATATTGCCCCCCTACACTCTTATTCAATCTGTTGTCTATCTTTGTCTTCCTTGCACCTGTTTTTGTCTCTTTTCTTAACTCGTTTACAGCCAGAATGGAATGTACTTAATGGTGAGATAACGTACTTTTACAGTTGGGAACCGGCGATGCTACTGTAATTATGTTCCAGGCTCTTGAATACATGAAAGCAACCCTTTTGAAGTTTACTGTGGGAACTGAGTTGTTACCTTTTGTTCGCCATGTTGTGCTATGACTAAAATATGTATAAAAGGAGCGATCCACTGTTGCAATTCGAAGCAGTCTCTCAGAACCTACACGTAGTGTACTTCTTGCGATTTCTGTATCCCTGCAGTAAATAAACCTTGATCTTTGACGCCGAAGGAAGTGTCCCGTGTCTCTGTGATTTGTACGCCGGAACAGGTAACCCGCGAAGGTTTCAGGTGTTGTTCCCTGGCACCGCTGGGCCTTAGAATAGCTCAGTCCTTCAGTTGGCGCCCAACGTAGGGCGACATCAGCGGTACCGGTCCAAAGCCCGACGATCGTGAGGAACTTCGTGTGAAATCTCAGAGGAAAGGTGCAGCCCGCTTCATCGATCCTGTTGTCGAAATAAGTGGTCCGAAGACTTTTCCCGCGAAGATTCCCGCCTCCTGACGGCTGCGACGGACTGATGCCCTGACTGTCGACCTGTTTTGGCGCCTGGCGTAGTCCTTTGTACAGCGAGACGATAGACGGGCCTTCCTGGTGACGCCATTGCTCTTTCAGTTAAGTATTTGTGGGTCGCTCCCAGAGTCCTTGGTCGTTGTTGTTGAAACTTGGTTGTTTGCATGGTTCCATTGCATTTGTGGTTCTTAGTTGTTGGTTCTTAGTTGTTGGGTTTTATTTGACGATTGCAATTGCCAAAAACCGAGGGTCTTGCATTTTTGCGAGGACATCGTAATTCGATAACCCTTGAAGTTTGTTTCCTTAAATGTTGCGGTACAGATTCCCGGTTGGAGGACTCATGTCCGATACCTCCAGTTGGAACTCCAATTTATGAGCTCTATAGTCGTCACGGAGTGGGTCCTATCGTATATAATGATTATTGGATCCGCTAGACTAAAAGTGATGGTGTCCTTAGTTGGCCACCCCATGGTAGTTTCAAAACCGCAATTTTGGACAATCTCGAGGCAAAATTGTTTAAAAAGAAAGCTAGGCCGGCCATGTTTGATTCCTTCCGGTTATGGCGCAAAGAGGCCAAGCAGAAAGAAATCAAACAGATTAAGAAAAACAAGAGAGAAGGTATCATCACGGTGATGAGAAATGCAGAGCAGTTTCAGCGAGACAAAGAAGAGAAGGAAAAGGAAGTTTTTGCTAGACTGCAACATATGGCGGTGGATAAGTGTTATCCCATTTTACCGTCAAGTTCTGATAAGAAGGGAGAAGAAGCGGTAGAGGACCCTTTGTTGTCCTATCTACTGAAATCACCACCTCCATACGCACAGGATACTACCGCTCCTGTGATTCCTCCTGTACCTCAACCTGTTGTTCCGGCAGCTGCTGGTCAGCCTGCCGTTATTCCTGTCCTCCCGAATCCTCTTGTTCCTCAAGTTGTCCCTGCTCCCATATCTGCCCTTCTTCCTACTGCTCCACTGCCTATACCTACTCAGTCTATTGTTCCCGCTACTTCTGCTCTTTTGGTTACTCCTACTGCTCCTACGTTTAGCCCTCATGTTGTTGCCCCTGTACTTCTCTCCTCTTCTCCTTCTGTCCGTAGTCACATACCTAATGCTGTTGCTAATCTTTACTCTCCATTTGGACCGATCCTTGGGTCCGATGTTTCTGATGTCTCTCAGAGACGAAGTCAAATTCCTGGTGGTAGGGAAAGTGAGACGTTAGTGAAAATGACGCGTAAATGGATTAGGCATCCTGCTAAGTACACCCCGTGCATAGTTTTCGAGACGTTCTCTCAATTTAATGAGCCCACGCAAAGATTTGTGTTTGAGGAAATGTGTAAATCCTTACGAGAGGAGTGGGATAATGATGAGGTAGACAATGTACCGCCCGAAATGACTGAACTCCAGAATCAGTTTTCGAACGGTATGATTGTGGGTAGTAATGTTTGACGTGCTTTAGAGCGTCTCTTATCATTTCGATCTACAGTACAACCTCGAGTATTGTTTAATGACGACACTGAGGAGTGGATGGCACAACCTGGTCAGTATCCCATGCGAGAAGTTCCCCCGGTGTGGATTCCAGGTAATCCCGCTGCTAACCCTGCAATTTTGCCACACTTCCAGAGAGTCTGGATACACCTCCCGTGGAAACGATCAGAGGTTTTACAGGTGAAACAATCTTTACCTGACCCCCGCAAAAATCCGGCAGGTTATTATAAGGAGTTATCCCAATTAGTGGATGCTACTATTATGAACATTGCCGATATTGACATGTTGTTCGGTAATGTAGTACCTCAACCAATTTGGGCAAAAATCCGTCAAGAGAATCACGTAGCTGAGTTAGGCGGTGATTGGGCTGCTCTTGCGGCGGCTGACGGACGACAAGTTGGTGGGGCTAAGCCTGAACAGCTCATTACTGATCTGCCTCAGAGGATTATTACACTTATGAAGACACTTATGCCAGCAATGAGAGTTAACTGGGATAAATTGTCTGCGCGCAAGCAAAAGAAAGACGAGAGTGTCTCTGATTTCTTTACCAGATTTGAGGAGGCATTCATCGATCACAGTGGTCAGGATATGAGCACTGAGGGAGGTCCGCGACTGTTTGTGGATAAATTTGTGTCGAATCTGTTGCCTGAACTAAGCAACAAATTGAAAAATTCCGAAAGTTTGTGGGCTGTTTCGGCCACTGCCCAAATTTTAGCCACGGCTCAATATTATGAAAACAGAGAAAAGGAAGAAAGTGACCGTGCAGATAAGAAAACGAAGGATCTTAAGACTAAGGTTTTGTTACAGCAAGCGTATCCTCCGCGCTCGAATCAAAATGACTCACAACAGCAAAATCGATCGCAATCACAGTCTTGTAGGACTCAGTCGCGTACTGACTCTTCTACACCGAGATCTATGCTTGGGTACAATCAATGCGCATACTGTAGAGGTGAAGGCCATTTGAAGTTTAATTTTCCAGTTTTGCGTGACCGAAACAATGGTGTTTCGGCTCGAGGAGGTCGTAGTGGTCCTCAACAGGCATCTCGCGGTAGAGGTCGTGGTGTCACTCAGAGTCAGAATGAGCGTTCTACCACTTCGTCAGATTCGAACAATTGCTTTGATCAGCGCGATTCATCATCAGGTAGATCTGCACAGTATCATGTGGACGACTATTACGTCGAGCATGATATTGATGCTGACGGTAATTACTAGGACATCCACAGACAAAGAGAGGGAGTAGTATCAGTTCCGGTTGATCAGAGAGGGCCTTACGTCGCAGTTGCCACATCGGGCGTAGTTGAGCCTTTTCTGTTGGACACTGGTGCAGCGAAAAGTTCCATCATGCATTCGAAACTCCCTGGCGCACCTTTGTCTGGCTTAACGAATGTTTCCGTTGGATTCTCTGGCGCCCCTTTTAGCAATCCGGTTTCTAGCCCTTTGCCCCTTACAATTGGGCCTCGTGAGCTAGAAGCTCCTTTGATTTTAACTACTGGTTGTGGTGAGAATCTTTTGGGCCTGGATTTGTTGAAGCGGTTATATGCGACTCTGTATTGTTCTCCTGCGGGAGTGGAGCTTACATTGGGTCAGAGAGTGATCTCTCCTATGTACTTGTCAACTGATAAGCTTCCACCGGAATTGAGTTCTCTTCCTGAGTCTTTGTGGGCAACAGGTCCCAATGACGTGGGCCTGCTGGACATATCACCCTATGTTGTTCAATTGAAATCGAATGTGCGATTACCACGTATCCCCCAGTATCGTATTTCTCTTGATGGTGAACGAGCGCTATTAGCGATCATTTATGACTTGATCAAGAAGGATGTTATTGAGGAAACTCGGGGAAATGTGTGTAATAGTCCTGTGTTACCTATTTTGAAACGAAATGATCCATCCAAGCCTCCTGTGTATCGTTTTGTCATTGATTTACGACAGGTAAATAAAATTGTGATTCCACAATTTCCTGTGGTGCCCGATATTACGGCTTTACTGACTCTGATTCCAGCCTCTGCCTCTTGGTTCTCAGTAATCGATTTGAAGAATGCTTTCTTTAGCATTCCGATTGCTGAGGAAAGCAGAGATCTTTTCGGCTTCTCATTAGGTGGTCGCAGCTTCAGGTTTAAACGCGCTCCTCAGGGCTACTGTGAGAGTCCATCAATCTACAGCCAAGCTCTTAAGAGTCAACTTGACGCGTTTGTGTTACCGGCTGGTGCGGCTTTGATTCAGTACGTTGATGATCTGTTGGTGGCTGCTGACACTAAGCAGATTTGCAAAACTGCTACAGTATCGCTGTTACAGCATCTCTGTGACTTACATCACAAGGTGTCACCTTCTAAGCTACAATATTGTTGTCAAGAAGTAACCTATCTAGGTCACTTATTGTCAAAGGAGGGAAGAAGGTTGACCCCAGAAAGAATTGCAGCGATCGCTCGAATGACTGTGCCAACGACTCAGAGAGATGTGCGTGCCTTTTTAGGTATCACGTCATACTGCAGGCAATGGATTCCAAATTTTTCATTGCTAGCGAAGCCATTGTTAGCCCTCACGTGCAAGGATGTTCCGACTCCTTTGCCATGGACTGAAGAGTGTCAGAAAAGTTTTTCTGAATTGCGCGATGCGTTGTGTTCGGCTCCTGTGTTAGGTACTCCTGACTACAGTAAGCGGTTTACACTATACGTTCACGAGAGAGAGGGTTGTGCGTTGAGTGTTTTGACGCAACAATTTGGCGGTAAGCAGCGTCCATGTGCATATTTTTCCTCGACCTTGGATCCAGTGGCTAGAGCATTGCTAAGTTGTCTAAGAGCGACAGCGGCAGCTGCGGTGTCCATCCGGCAATCTGCAGGATTGGTCATGGATAATATGCTTACGGTGATGGTTCCGCATGCAGTTGACACTCTCTTAAATCGAACGAAAACTCAACACTTGACGAGCGCAAGGTTGTCCGGTTATGAGTTGACGCTTTTGGCAAGTCATATACAAATAAAGCGTTGTAATGTACTGAACCCGGCGACACTGTTGCCGACTAATATGGAATCAGATGATGTACCACCACATGATTGCTATTTACGAACTGAGGAAGAAACGAAGGGTCGTGTTGACCTAAAAAACACTCCATTGGCAGATCCCGATGGTACTTTGTATGTTGATGGTTCGTGTTTCAAGTTGCCGAATGGTGATGTGACGACTGCGTATGCTGTGGTGACGTTGAGTACGGTTGTGGAAACTGCGAGATTGAGTCAGAATTCAGCGCAAGCAGCAGAGTTGATTGCGTTGACGAGAGCATGTGTTTTGTCTAAGGGAAAGCGAGTGAATGTGTTTACAGATAGTCCATATGCGTTTGGCGTTGCACATAGCTTTGGTCGATTGTGGAGAGAAAGAGGATTTATGACATCGCATGGCACAAAGATCCAACACGGGCAGCTCGTGAACGATCTTTTGGACGCACTTACATTACCTAAGCAGGTGGCAATCATCAAATGCAGCGCGCACCAAAAGGTTACGGATGATGTTGGTCGTGGTAACGCGTTTGCGGATGAGATTGCTAAGGAAACAGCTAAGAATCTTGCAACCCGAATGTACGTTACGAATTCAGTGAGGTGGCCGGCGGAGACTGGTATGTGTGAGGACACTGTTGAGAGTGTGAAAGCGATTCAGAATGAGGCCACTGAAACTGAAAAGACTAAGTGGAAAGAAAGCACGGGAAAGTTAGATGCGCATGGATGTTGGATTGATTTGTCGGAATGTCAGAGGTGGATGTTACCGGATGCATATGTGCTAGCCGTTGTGACTAGGGCTCACGGCTTGTCACATATTAGCGTGAAAGGTATATGTAAGTTATTGTCTCCTGTATGGAAGAATGATGGTATTGCTAAGTGTGCTGAGAGGGTGGTTAAGAATTGTATGGTATGTATGATGTATAATCCTGGCAAGGGCACCCCCACTCCACCTGGCCATTTTGCTCCTCCTACATGTCCCTTTGAAGTCATCCAATTGGACTTCATCCATATGGAGAGATGCAATAACCTGAAGTACGTTTTAGTTGTGGTTTGCGCGTTCTCCAGATGGATTGAGGCCTATCCTCTTAAAGATAATACTGCTCTGTCCACAGCGAAAGTCCTACTAAAGGAATACTTTCCTCGGTATGGAATGCCACGGATTGTATGGTCAGATAACGGAAGTGAGTTTGTGGGAAGTGTGATGAAGAGTGTGTGTAAGGGCCTTGGAATTCGACAAAAATTCCATAGCGCCAATCATCCCCAGTCAGCGGGTTTAGTTGAAGGGTACTGTTAGACCTGACATCATTGGCTTGAGTTTCTCCTCCATTTTTTCTGTTTGCCTCCACTGTTTTACGATGTTTTGCTGGTATATGCTTTGGGCGCTGTGCACCCCCCCGTCAGTTGGCGAGTGTAGCCCTGGGAGGGGAGGAGATGGTTGTCCCTGGTGGGAGGGGTCCCGCAGAAATGTCCCTGGTCTCGCTAGGAGACATGGAAATGGTCCCTCCACCCCCTCTGCCTAGTAACATTAGTAAATATAGGCAGTGGGTGACCATTAATGGCCATAGAGTGGAAGCCCTCAGAGACACCGGAGCGAGTGTGACAGCTGTCAAGTGTCACTTGGTGTCCAGAGAGCAGGTGGTTCCCCATGCATTCTACCCTGTGATAGCTGCTGACAACTCCCAGAAAGAGTGTGAGGTAGCTCAGGTTTCCTTTGAATGGGGGGGGAGTTTCAGGTACTCTTCAAGTTGCTGTGAGGCCCGCCATGCCTGTCTATTGTCTCCTGGGCAATGATTTGGAAGACTCCCCTTGGGCTAAGGTGGAGAGGGAGACGCACTTGAAAATGTTGGGCGTGCCAGAGTGGGTGTGTGCAACCACTCGATCGATGACAGCGAGTAAGGGTGTTGATGGGGTCCCGGAGCCTGAAAGTACGGCCCAGGACCCAGCTGTGAAGAGAAGAGGCAGGAGGCGCGGGAAACCAGCCCCCGTAGTTCCCGTGGTCCAGGAGGAGGTAGACCCTGAGGGGGATGCCCTGGAGCCCACAGGGGAACAAATTGCCGAACTGGGAGACCTGCCCGAGCTGACCCATTGGCAGCAGGATGGTGGTCCCTCCAGTGAGGAATTCTGTGCCGAACAGAAGGTGTGCCCTTCTCTTGTGGGCATGAGGCAGCAGGCCTCAGCCCAATCCTCAGGTGATCAGTCAGGGTCACATTTTGTGTACTGGGAGAACGACCTCCTGTATAGCTAGCCTAAGGCAGCTGAGCCTGGGTCAGCCCGTGTGCTGGTGGTACCCCAGCGCTTTAGAGCCTTCCTACTGAGTTTGGCTCATGACGTTCCGTTAGCTGGACATCTGGGGCAGGACAAGACCTATGACAGGCTTGTCACCCATTTTTATTGGCCTCAGATGCGCAGGGATGTAGACATCCATTGTAAGACTTGCCACACTTGCCAGGCAAGTGGGAAAAGTGGGAGGAAGCAGAAGGCTCCCCTCCAACCTTTTCCAGTGGTCAGTACCCCCTTTGACCGGGTGGGTATTGACATTGTTGGGCCCCTGGACCCCAAGACAGCCCTGGGCAACAGGTTCATCCTGGTCTTGGTGGACCATGCCACACGGTACCCGGAAGCCATCCCTCTCCGAACAGTGACGGCCCCCGTGGTGGGACGGGCACTGATGGGTGTTTTCTCCCGGATGGGGTTCCCCAGAGAGGTGGTGTCAGACCGGGGCACCAACTTTATTTCGAACTATATGAAGTCTCTGTGGAAGGAGTGTGGGGTAACCTACAAGTTCACCACTCCTTACCACCCTCAAGGAAATGGGCTGGTTGAGAGATTCAACCGGATCCTGAAAGGCATGATCATGGGTCTTGAAGAACCAATGAGGCGGAAATGGGACGTCCCCTTGCCATGCCTGTTGTTTGCTTACCGAGAGGTGCCGCAGAAGTCTCTAGGGTTCAGCCCCTTTGAACTTTTGTACGGTCACCCGGTAAGAGGGCCTTTGAGTCTGGTCAAAGAAGGCTGGGAGCAATCTCCCAGGAAACTCCCCAGGATGTATACAGCTACATGCTGGCCTTTCGGAACCAGACTCAGCGCTTCAGAGAACTTGCTCAGGCAAATCTGGAGGCCAGCCAGGAGGAGATGAAGCGATGGTACGACCGGAATGCCACTCTGGTAGAGCTTCAGCCTGGTCAAGAAGTGTGGGTCATGTCCCCTGTGGAACCTTGTGCGCTCAAGGACAGGTGGACTGGACCGTTTAAGGTTGTGGAGAAGAAGAGCGATGTCACCTACTTGGTGGACTTGAAATCTCCCAGGAACCCCTTGCGGGTCCTGCATGTCAACCGTTTGAAGCCCCACTTAGAAAGGTCCGAAGTGGGCATGCTCCTAGCTACAGATGCTGGATTGGAGGAGGAGAGTGAGCCTCTTCCTGACCTCCTGTGTGCTAAAGAGCAAGACGGGTCAGTGGATGGTGTGGTCCTCTCTGACACACTGACCCTTGAGCAGAAACAGGATTGTCGCCACCTGTTGGGACAATTCCCGGATCTGTTTTCCTTGGTTCCGGGTGTCACTCATTGGTGCGTCCATGACGTTGACACCGGAGACAGCCCTCCTGTGAAGCACAAGGCTTACAGGGTGACTGACAAGGTTCAAGCATACATTAAGGAGGAGGGCTCCAAAATGTTTGCGTTAGGGGTGGTTGAGTCCTCTAGCAGTCCTTGGGCCAGCCCAGTGGTCTTGGTCCCGAAGGCTGCCGCGCATGGTGCTTCACCAGAACTCCGGTTCTGCGTGGATTACCGAGGACTCAATTCGGTCACGAAGACTGACGCGCACCCCATCCCCAGAGCTGATGAGCTCATCGATCGGTTGGGGGCTGCCCGGTACCTTAGTACATTTGATCTAACATCTGGGTACTGGCAGATCGCCTTGACTGATGGGGCAAAGGAGAGGTCCGCATTCTCCACACCAGATGGGCTATACCAGTTCCGGGTGATGCTCTTTGGGATGAAGAATGCCCCTGCCACCTTTCAGAGGTTGGTCAACCAGGTCTTGGCTGGACTGGAGGATTTCAGTGCCGCCTACCTGGACGACATCGCAGTGTTCAGCGCCAGCTGGGAGGAACACTTGCGCCACCTCCAGGAAGTGTTGTTGGCCCTGCGCAGAGCAGGCCTCACAATCAAAGCCAGTAAGTGCCAGATTGGGCAGGGTTCGGTGGTGTACTTGGGGCACCAAGTAGGGAGCGGCAAGGTTGCCCCCCTGCAACCCAAGATTGATACCATCCTGGCTTGGGCACCGCCCAAAACCCAAACTCAGGTGAGAGCCTTCTTAGGACTCATGGGTTATTACAGGAGGTTTGTCAAGGATTACGGTAACATTGTGCACCCCTTGACTTCGCTGACTTCCAGGAAGCAGCCACGAAACTTGATCTGGACTGATGCCTGTCAAACGGCCTTCGACACCCTGAAAACTGCAATGTGCACAGCACCTATACTCCAGGCACCCGACTTCTCGAAAGAATTTATTGTCCAGACGGACGCTTCAGAGCATGGCGTGGGGGCTGTTCTAGCTCAGGTGAATGAAGAGGGCCAAGACTTGCCTGTAGCCTCCATCAGTAGGAGGTTATTTCCCAGGGAAACGAGGTGGAGTGCGATAGAGAGAGAAGCATTTGCTGTGGTCTGGGCGCTGAAGAAGCTAAGACCCTACCTGTTTGGGACTCACTTCCGGGTTCAGACAGACCACAGGCCCCTCAGATGGTTGATGCAGATGAGGGGTGAGAATCCGAAACTGTTGAGGTGGTCCATTTCCCTACAGGGGATGGACTTTACAGTGGAACACCGCCCTGGTACAGATCACGCCAATGCTGATGGTCTGTCCAGATTTTTCCGCCTTAGTGAAGAGGACTCCCTAGGTCAAGGGTAGTTCTCCCCACATTTCAGCTGGAGGGGACACGTGTTAGACCTGACATCATTGGCTTGAGTCTCTCCTCCATTTTTTTGTTTGCCTTCACTGTTTTACGATGTTTTGCTGGTATATGCTTTGGGCGCTGTGCCACTGCTGATCAGTGCCACAGCGCAAGTGCTCCCTATGTTAAATTAATGTATCGATTGTATCCATGTTTGGCTTATTTGGTTTACTGTCAGTCCCTAGTCTAGTGCACCAGGAGTGCCGGGGCTTGTAAATACAAATGCCGCTCGTGGGCTTGCAGCACGTGTTGTGCCACCCACAAGAGCGGCCTCGTAAAAGAATGTCTCCGGGTCGGTCATTGTGAGACCCACGTGCGGCCTAGTGCTGTCACGCGGGCTGCACAAGTTTACCTACTTGCCAGCCCCTCAAACCTTCCCTTGACTTCATGTTAGTCACCCCTATGGTAGGCCCACGGGCAGGGTGCATTGTAAGTATAAGATAGGACAGGCCTGACCAAGTTGGCCTGCCCTAATAGTGAATTACCGCCATCTTCGTTCTTCACTATTGCGAGGTAGCCTGCTCTCCATTAGTTAGAATGGGCCGCCGGGATTATTAATGCTATAATCCTAGCTGGCTCGGGGAGCATGGCGCAATGTCGAGTTTGGTATCCCTGAACTCGGGGTTTAATTACGCATCCGTTGGTGTGGATGGTTTTTGGACTCTGGGTTTGAAAATAGCACTTTTAGAAAGTGTCTATTTTCTTGTCTAACCATTTCTGGTTTCTGCTGGTCTTGCATGTGTGTGACAGGAGCTGGGTGGCTCCACAGGTCTGGATGAGTCAGTGTGGGATGAGTGGGACATTTGCGTTGAGAGTAGGGGAGAGTAGTTGTTGATAGCCTGCCCTGCCTGGTACAATGCTGGCTCCACCTCCTGCTGGGCGTCTGAGGACCCAGCCCTGCTCAGTGAATAAGCCAGGTGCTTCTGCCTGGCTCCACCCACAACAGACCCAGGATGTTGGGAAATTCCCCCGCATGGACAAAGGGATCAAAGCCGAAAAGGGGTATAAGAGAAGGACCCCTGAACCAAGAAATTAGATCACTTCTGACAAGGAACCCTGTAATCAAGGACAAGAGGCCTGCTGATCTAAGGACTTGCCTACCCCTTCTGCCAGTGTGCTGTTTGCTGGGGGGAATCCTGCAGTGCTTCTTTATTTTTGCCAAGGAACCAGGAGAGAGGAACTGTGTGTGTACTCTCACGCTTGCTAAGAAAATCTCCAAGGACTGGAAGAGTGCCAGTCTCCTGCTGAAGTCACAGGGCTAAAGGACTTCATCTGCTTAAAGTGCTATTTGCTGGAACCTGTGAATCCAGCACCTCTGAAAGAGCCAGCAATCTCGACGCCGACGGACGTCGCCGAATCCAGCTCGACACCGTGAGTGACGGCTCAAGTGTCCCGCTTCCTCGACGCCGGCCGCCGGGCCCGATCGACGCCAGCAGCAACGCCAGTTAGTAGTGAGTTCGGCTCCAGCTCCAAGGGACCTTGTGTCTGCACCGCTGCTGATCGCATCGCCCTCGTGCCCGCTGCTCACTCTTTGCAACAGCATCATCGACGACGACGCCTGCTGAGGCCTGATCGACACCGAAGACGCGACGCCGGATTGCTCGACGCCGCTGATCATCGTGTGCTTCACTTTCCAAGGTACTGTGTTGTTGGGGGTCCGTGTGACTCCGGGCTCGACGTAGCGCTCCTCGCGGTCGACGCTGAACCTTTGGATTAACTTGCCCCGACGTCGTGTAGCCCCCGTGTGGGTGACCTTGTTGCTAAGAACTGTGTTTCCAAGAAGAAGATTTGCTTTGATACTAAAGACTTCGTGCCAAAGAAGAAACTACCTTTGAACTATTTTTCCCTTCCCAGAGTATTTATCAAGATTGTGTATATTTTTGTCGTTATTTGGTCTTGTGCTAAGCCTTATATAAAAATACTTATTTTTATAATACTACGGAGTCGTGTCCATTTGTAGTGTATTCACCTTATTACTGTATGTGGTCGTAAATGCTTAACGCACAGCCTCCGAGATAAGCCTATCTGCTCTGCCAAGCTACCGAGGGGGTGAGCAGGGGTTATCAAAGGGTGTGATCCCCTCGCCCTGACTAGAAAAGGTGTGTCCCTATTTGTCAGAAGTGTATACCTCTGCCAACTAGAGACAGCCGGTTCTAACAGGTACAATGGTACTCTGAAACTGAAACTTGCTCAGATTCAAGCGACGACTGGCTTGTCATGGCCTGATGCCTTGCCTCTAGCTCTCTTGTCGACCAGGGTGACTGTGCACTCTCGAGTAGGGCTTAGCCCATATGAGATTGTGTTCGGCCGTCCTGCGAACATTTGGGGAGTCCCGAGGCCTAAGGCATTTGATAGTCTCGAATACCCAATGTTGATCGATTATCTGTATGATCTGACAGCTAAACTGAGGTAATTCATCAACCGGTCTTTGAAGCTCTACCGGCACAGACAGAGGGTCCTGGACATCGGCTCCAACCGGGTGACTGGGTGGTCACCCGCAACTTTGGAAGAAAGCGTAACTTGGAGACGAGATTTGTGGGTCCCTTCCAAGTCCTGCTGGCTACAAGGACTGCAGTTCGGTTGGAAGGCAGAAAGAATTGGGTGCACGCCACCGACACCAAGAAAGTCCCGATCCCCTTGCCAGCAGATTCTTGGGTTCGAACTGGGATTGCCGCAACGGAAACTGAGACCCCTCTACGTTTTGTGCCGTTTAGTGATGCTCAACCTGTAGGAGACACTTCATTGCAGCCAGATACAATTGTTGAATCGTCAGCGGTGGAGAATTCGAGGCTTGAACTGTCACCTGATCAATTGAACACTGGTTCGCAACCTGACCAATTATTTGAAGAGCAGACTCGACCTGGAAGAAGTCGATATTTTCTTCGTTCACGTGACAAAGACTAATAAAAATCCTTTTTGTTTTTCTTTTTGAATTCATCTTACCCCCTTACTGTTGCCACAAGCATTATGAACAATTGCATCCTTTATTTATTTTTGAGATTCTTTTCACGTGTGTTCCTCTTTTTCCACAGCTAGGAGATTTGCATTAAAATTGAATGTTTTGATTAAGAAAACCTTTCATCCGGGTTGACCGTAGGGCCGTGCGGGTACTTCCTTCTGTTTAGCAGGTTCCTGACACTAGGTCGGTTACTTTTGTCGATTCCTGGGAACTCCTGGGAATTGATAATCGCTACTCAGAACGAAGTGCGTCAAGAATGTTACGGACGTTTTTTTTAGAGGATGGATTTTTCTAAGTTGTTGGAAGTAGAGAGGATGTCAGCTCAAAGATCGAAATTGCATAGGGTTGTACGAACAAAATGCTTTCTGTTTCAGGTATTCCTGCTGTTTCTGACTGTTTCTATGCTATTAGTGGGTGGAGTGTATTTTGGAATACAGTCATTATTGCCTTCCGCTTCACCTACTTCTTCTCCTTCTGAACTGAATTCTATTTCCACTATTTCTCCACATTCCTTTCATCCTCTGCCCCAACATGAACAGGTTAGACGTTCGGAATTCATGAACAACTCCTTTGTCCAGCTCCTACATCAGCATCAGTTAGTGATGAATACTACTAACTGTTGGGTGTGTGGGTTAATGCCACATACCATGGATAGGGGTATTCCGTATTTGGTTCTTCCTTATAGCTCCCAGGGGTCAGCTCGAGCATTCCAAACTATGTTCCGTAGTGCACTAGATTCCTACCCCCATCGAGAGCCACGCTCTGCAGACCTTGGTCCCGGCCCGTACCACAAGACTTTGGCAAGAGCGATTGTTGACTTGGATAGAGATATTTTTGATGCATCGCTTATTCCAGAGGAAGAGGTGCGAGCATACAAGGATCTGAGTGAGGCTGAGTATAGCATGTCAGTGGGTGATAAACAGCTTAAAAGCTCGTCTCCAATCTGGATCGTACCCCATCTCGGTAATTTTTGCTTGCAAGGTCTTGGTCGAAATCCGCGAGCTCAGCTTGGGAAGAGTGCTTGTACTGAAACGTATGTTTTACGAATGCTCTCTTCCCCCGTTTTCCTGACTGCCCAGGGTACATACTTTGTATGTTATGATCGCGCATATACATGGTTGCCCCGTGACTTCTCGGGCACCTGTTATATTGCGAATTTGTTGCCACCGACTTTCACAGTTGCCTCTGACTATCACAAGACTAGAGTTGTGAGAGGTGGTATTAGCAAAGAGGACACTGCCGGTCAAGAAGCAGGAGACTTCTTTAAGGGTTTCCTGCCGTTTTGGGGACCTATGGTTAATAGTAGGAACCTGAGACATTTGACTCGTGTGGTAGAATCGACTGCTAATATAACTGCAAGTGCTCTTGGTAATCTGACAGCCGAGCTTCAGGCGGATAGGCTTATGACGTTGCAGAACCGTATGGTTCTAGACCTTGTTCTTGCAGATAGAGGTGGTGTGTGCAAGGTGATCCATTCGAGTTGCTGTATTTTCATTCCTGACAACGCTCCAACTGTATATCAAGCCATCTCAAAGTTGCATAAGATCTCCGAGTCCATACACGTGGACGTAGGTGATTGGACGCTACTAGGATGGTTTTGGGGCCTGATGTCGACTTGGGGTTGGAAGATTCTGATGATCGTAGGGGTTGTTGTAGCGTTTCTGTTCACGTGTTGTCTTTGCGTGCAGTGTGGTCCTGCCTTATGTGGCCTTTGTGCTACAACGTGTATAAGACGGCCATCTGTTACCAAAGAAGCATTGATGGATAGAATAATGTTGCAGCAACATCTGAACGATTTGATGAATATTGAGATAGATTCTGATATCGACTAGTGCTTGCCTACATGAGGGCAAACGGAGCATCTGAGGTTCCGTGAGAATCGTAATGACGTTCTCGAAAATGGACGAGTTTTGTATCTATGAACCGCAAATGACGAGTTTAGTGGGTGTACGCGTTTTCGCTATTCTACGTTACACCATTCGTCTAATTCGTGGGCTTCTTCATCTGAACCCACGGGTTCCATTTTAGATACGGCATCCATTTTGTTTCTTGCCCTCAAGTAGTCAGCGAACGGACACTGTCCGCTTCGTGACCCTGGGATTCCCAAGCTCTTGCGGAAGACACGTGTTCCTTTGAGGGTGTCTTTATGACGAGGGGGAGGACACTGCAAAGGCAGATGGCCCCGCCCGAGGCTCATCTTGCCGTGCCGGTCTATTGTTTCAGCCGTGCATGCATTAGGCACGAATCCTTTGATCCTGCAATCGTGCTTCCGATATTGCCCCCCTACACTCTTTTTCAATCTGTTGTCTATCTTTGTCTTCCTTGCACCTGTTTTTGTCTCTTTTCTTAACTCGTTTACAGCCAGAATGGAATGTACTTAATGGTGAGATAACGTACTTTTACAGTTGGGAACCGGCGATGCTACTGTAATTATGTTCCAGGCTCTTGAATACATGAAAGCAACCCTTTTGAAGTTTACTGTGGGAACTGAGTTGTTACCTTTTGTTCGCCATGTTGTGCTATGACTAAAATATGTATAAAAGGAGCGATCCACTGTTGCAATTCGAAGCAGTCTCTCAGAACCTACACGTAGTGTACTTCTTGCGATTTCTGTATCCCTGCAGTAAATAAACCTTGATCTTTGACGCCGAAGGAAGTGTCCCGTGTCTCTGTGATTTGTACGCCGCGAAGGTTTCAGGTGTTGTTCCCTGGCACCGCTGGGCCTTAGAATAGCCCAGTCCTTCAACAGGGCACTCCATCAAGGGGACAGCCCCCTTGGCGGTCCCTCCTGGGCCCCACTAGCAGCAGGCTCCCTCCTATTGGGATCCAAGCCAGAACTCCAGGTATCCAGGCATCCAGGGGCTGGGCAGGGCCCATGGAGGCAAACCTTCCCCTGGGCCCCAGCAGCAGCACGCCCCTGGTAGATTCAAGTCAGCCTTTTATTATACACCATTTCCTTTGTTTCCAAAGGTGCAGGCAAGGGGCGAACCAGACGCAACTGGTTCTGGAGCACTTTGTTTTGCTCAGGTCCTCTGCCTATTCACAGGGTGGGTCAGGGACTTCAGAGACACTACAGGGGGTGGAGCCAGCATTGTGGAGGGAAGGCCCAGCCCCTTTTCAGGTCCCAGGTGCACTCCTCCCTCCCATCAACATGCAGATCTCTCCATTCACCACCGGGGCAGACCCATCCTGCCTCCTGGAGCCAGGCACACCAGCCAGTCACAAGCCAGACAGTCAATTCATATTAACTGCACAGACATACCAACTTCTAAAAGTGGCACTTCTACACTAGACACAATAAATCCGCACACATCATCGCGCAGAAATCACTATAATTATGTAACTTTAAAAGGCAAAAAGTTCAGGGGTGAACCTGCCAGAAGGGCCAAGTCTAACAGTTACCAATTCACAAATGCCGCCAATTCAAACTACTAACACACAGTCATCCAAAGCACTACACAACACTGGACCAGCACAACACAATTGCTGCTTTTACTTCCAGCAACCCATCAGACACCTATGCTCTGCCTCTTTCTATCTTGCACACACCCCGTATCCGCAAAAGTAGAACGAGTGGCCTAGCCTTCTCCTGCATTGCACCCAAAACATGGAACATCCTCCCTCTACACATTAGGACTTCATGCGTGCTTCTTGAATTCTGCAAGAGGCTCAAGACCTGGCTCTTCCATTAACCCCCAACAGACAACCTACACAAATGCTGCAGCACCTGGATCCCCTTCGGGGGATATGTTGGGCTCTACAAATCCAACTAATTAAACTAAGACATAACAAGCGCCCCTCACCGATGTCCTCCTCGGCGATGGTGCAGGACCTCGCATCGCAGCCTCGCAGCTCCTTGGAACCAATGCTGCGCATTGCATCTCTGATCCAGACCTCACATCGCCTCGACAGCGCAACATGTTTTTACTGCAGACCTTTCAACACTCCGCAAACAGGATTTAAGAAACTCTCGTTCTGCAGGCCTAACTGGTTCCCTGTAGCTGGCCTGCGCTCCATCTTGGTTGGCCTGAACTTATGACTTTGTTCTGGTACGGCGTGACTAGATAACCATAGTTAAGACTTAGTTCTTTTAGGCACTATTTTCACTGAAATCTTTAAAGTGATATATCTCTGGTTCTACTGATTGGATTTTTGTTGTTTTGGTCTTTTTTTATTTATCAAAATGTACTCTAGTTTCCTAATCTGGTGTGGGATCCTTTTTGTAGTTTGTTTTCAAGTTAATATTGCTTGACGTGTTGCACAAAGACTTAATACATTGCCTCTGAATTAAGCCTGACTGCTCTGTGCCAAGCTACCCAAGGTGTGAGCACAGCTTAAAATGTTGCTTGTGATGTCACCCTGACAAGGTTTGTGGTTCCTGCTTGAGTAGGGCTTCACCCCCCTCAACCAGTAACCCAGTGTCTTATAAAGACACTGCATGGTTAAGAATGCTCAATCTGGAACTCTCATTCTAGAACTCCTTAAAAGACATCTCAAACAAAGAGGTTGGCTTCCTAATGTTTTGAGTAGGTGAAAGACACAGTACTTCTGCTCTGCTTGTGACTTGCTGTTCGACATGTCAACTTCACTCTCAAAACTCCAGCTCCCTTTAAACATTCAGGGCTAAAGTCTAAGCCCTGTGCAACGGCAAAGTCAAACATGAGTGTGCACGGGGATTGACATCAGGAGTTGTGTGGTCATTATCACTCCCTCACATTATTCCCACAATAGACACCATCAGGTCAAACCTCTCCTAATGTATCTGGGGAAAATACTAGTAAAAAACAGACGTGCAAAATGTGGTGTGTTACTACCGATTCTGGATGTTATGTTCATTCAAGTTATGAATTTGGAAGAGGAGATATTTACCACACCTAGGTTAATGATATTTACTGGATGTGGTAAATGCCCAAACCTTTTCTGCCCAACTTGTAATGAGAGCTTCTGTATCTGTGTCACCTATTGTTTCTAAGTAGGATATTGCATTACACTATTCTTATGGGGTAACATGCACCTTCTGACTTGTTTTTCTTGTGCAAATGTCTCTGGGTACTACCTGAAAAGCCTGCGTCTGAGCCTCGCATGACATTTCATGCAGGGCTTAGAATGAGTCTGTAAGGATTGACCATGTGCCCACAAATCCTGAGCGACTGTGTAAAGCTCTAATGATTGCATTTAAGCCAGGCTTTCAGATGCACCAGCTCAACCCGTTTGTGTCCTCCTGTCTTCAGTACACTATGTGTGACTATCACTAACATGTATGTGGTACTTACATAGCCCAAACTCAGCCGAAAGGCTGTCAAGCATGCAGGATTTTACCCCAAAACGTGCTTACTTTCTGATGGATTTCTGAAATGAGATGTAGTATAATAGTCTAACAGCACTTTGACTCTGGAGCCCATTCTCGAGAAGTGCAATGATTTGATCAGAATGTGCAGCCACAGTGCTCAGATTTAGCCGACAATATACCAATGCTCACTTTTCTGTTATTTGAATTCCGTAGGTCGAGTGCCATCCATTTCTTAACCAGAGCAAACTGTTGGAGTTCTGCAAGTCCAAGGACATTGTGCTAGAGGGCTATAGTGTTCTGGGTTCAGCCAGAGATGCGACCTGGTAAGAAATTGCAAATGTTTCATGTCCAAGCACTAATTGTTGAATTTTACCTACTCATATAGGCAACTGATTCTACATTCCTCTGCATGTCACATAGATATTAGAGAAGTGACTTCTCAAACCCTGCACAGCAGCCCCCCAGGGTAAATGTACAGTATCTGTGTTTCAGTTGGTGCAACTTTCCATTCTTCCATTTGAAAACTTTCCAGCAGAGCATTCACCCTCTGAGACATCCAGCTCTGTGAAAATACACTCCAGGGCCAATATCTGGTCTTACAGAGTTCTCAAAGTAAGACACTACTCTAATGCCAGATCTCTACCTGTCTGACTAACTGGGTGTATTGCTTCTGACTTGAAATAATTGAACACACACACTCAACACTCCCAAAATGAGGCCGATGTATGTGCTACTGCTCCTTTAAATGACATACATAGAAGAGGAACTCAGCACTCTCAAAAGGAGGCTAATAGACTGATTCAGGTGCATTTAAAATAGAAATGGAGTATTTATTAGTACCACAGTTTTAAAAGGAAGGCAAAATATATGTCAACAAGGTACCTTCTTCCTGCTCCTGTCTGACATCCAAGAATCCTTGTCTTTAATACATTTTACTCAACCCAAGGAAATATTTCTAGAAACCTCTCCCCCTTCCTTCTGTTGCAAAAACAAGGCTGGTCCTACCGGTCTGCATCAATGTCACTCACAAAACCTAGCCGGGCCCTGGTGTTTGCTTCGAGGCAGAGCTGTACATTCTGCACATTTCTCTGGCAAAAACGTTCTAGACCCAGGGGCGTAGCTAGAGCTTGTGGCGCCCGGGGCTATCCCTCAGGTTGCCGCCCCTGGAAGGGGGGGGGGGGTACTGGGGAAGAAAAACGACGAGCACTTGAAAGAGGTCCGGAAGACATGTAGTATCGCCGCTAATAGTTACCTCGATCATGCAAGTTAAATGCACATACATGACACGGTCCACGGTGACAGGCAGTACAAAAGAGATCACACAGACTGCATGATCTATCTGGCGACTCAGAAAAACCGCATGTGACATCCATCAGAGAGCTGCGTGAACAATTAATTGCTGAGAGGAACTGGCAGCTGGCTGGGAAACTCAGGACTTCGTTTTCAAAGAGTAGCGGGCTACTCTGCAATATCACCTGATCGATCACCATTAAGGCCCCCAGGTAACTGTTCGGTCTCGTGCTCCTTAAAACCACTAGAATAGAGTCAGCTGCCTGGCAAGTGGTTTGGAATGTGCCTGCTGATGAGCATTTCTGAAAATTAAAAGCATTTTTTTTCACAGGCACATTAAAGCATTGTGTCAGCTGAATTTATAATTCTGCTATATAAGTTGCAGAGAGATGGAGGAAGGGAGACACTGGCATAGTAAAGAGCGGGCAGAAAGAAAGGTTTGGAAAGAGGAGAGAAAGGCAAGAGGAAGGAGGGGGAAGAGAAGAGGGAGAAAGGAAAGAGAAGGAAGTGGTGAAAGGAAACAGACTGAGGCAAGAAAAAAGAAAGTAGAGAGAAAGAGGATGTGTGCCCCTAAAAAGACCAGATGTAAAAATTATTAGGGACAAGAGGGGAAGAGGACGAAAAAGATGAGCGAGAGAGAGAGAATGGAGAGGCTTGATGAAAACCAGTGTTTCATTCAAGTTTTCAACCTATGATGCCAGCTCTGTCCCAACTACCAGTGATAAATGAGCTGAGGATGGAACCGCCTTCCCCCCACAGTGAAATTATCTTTTAATAATTGTATCATATCATAAGTCGCTTTCTTTGAGCTGCTGACTCTCTCTTAAAGGGGCATCATCTGAAGAAAAAGCAACAGGCCTCTCCTGCACCACTAACGGGCACCACCAGTAAGCATTCCAGAATGCTGTTTATTTGATGACTGCGACGTCTGCTTGGATATTGATACCTATTGTGACTTCATTCACTGGATGGCCCTTTAATGAACGGTATTGGGTAGCACACACAGTATGATTCAGACAGTCTTGTTTCACAAATGGGTGCAATGTCAGATATTTATATGTTTCCCTCAGCTTCGTTCCTTGATTTTGCTCGCCAGAAGGAGTGCAGAAAGCATTGGACAAGTTTGGGGAGGGGGTGATGGGATGGAGCAACAAGGAGTTAGTGTGAATGAAGCAGTGTTTAGGAGAGAAGCAGCACACATGGGAGTGAGCTAAAAAATGTGCATTCTAATGGAGTCCTGAAAGGAAAAGTTTGAAAAAAGTTCCCTGAATGGGAACAGTGGAAGGATACGAGTGAGCCAATCAAAATTATGATAAAGACATATGCCCCCTGTGAGGGCCAAACACAAGAAGAAGAAGAAAAGCCATAGAGTAAGAAGCAAGCGACCGTGAGTGGTCATGTGACTCAGTGGACTAATGCACCCACTGCAGGGGCCTGTGTTCGACCTCATGGTCACAGGTTCAAATACCAGGGGCTCCACTCAGCCTTTCATCCACCTGAGGTCGATAAAATGAGTACCATTGAGTTGGATAACAATAAACATCTGATATTCAGCGCCAAGATGCCTACTGTCTGTGTGCTTATCCCGTGTTCTTTTTTTGCCTTAGAGCTTCTCCCCCCCCCCCCCCAAGTTGTGCACTCTTTTGTTGGTTTCTTCTCCCATCGTTATTTTCTCTCTCCGGTAGGCCTCCTTTTTTCCGTACCCACTCATCCCGTTACTTCCTCCTCTCTGTGTTGCCCCCTGATCCTTGTTTCTTCTTCCCCCTGTATTGCTTCACCTACCAGCACCACTGGTTACTTACCCCTCCCCCTCACAGTGTTTCTTCACCCAACCAGCTTATCCCATAAGGTAGCTGCCAAAGATCAGTCAGTCAGTTACATAATAGGGTCAGGTCTTCATAGGGAAGCACAGTTTTCTCTCACACTCCCTCTGCCACCAGATACTAACTGCTAAACAGTGTTTAATTAAGATGCAAAAAGCATATTTGCAAATATATTGCCACTCAATCAGTGAAATAAATAAAATATACATGTTGACAAAGAAGCAGCCAAGGAGTTCACTACGCGTGCCTTCAAAATCTGTTCCACCAGCAAGCCACTGGTTTGAATCTTGGGAGGGCTGCCCTGGCTTCTAGGTCACATCAAAAATTGAAGGTTTGAATATTCTATATTTTTTATCAAGCTCTTCGAGACAACGGAATATGCCCCAAGAACGTAACAAACTCGAGAATGTGTCCTAGTTAAATCAAGGGAACTATTAGCACTGACTGCGTGAGAAAGCCAAATTGAACTAAAACCAAATGTTAGAAACAAAAAACACATGTAACACCAACACTTTATAAGCTACGTAAGGAACTTCAAATAGGTCTATGGGTATTAGATTTTTATCCTCCATGGCCGACAGGAAAATGGGTGAAAGAGGAAGATGTATTCTGCATATTCTGGGGACGCCACTGCAGCGTTTGGTTAAACAACAGAACTGCTTTACTGGGGGATATTGAAGGGAGGGCAATAGTACTGATGTCCTATTCCAGCCTGCAGTTTTATCAAGCAACTAAAGCAAATGTTCTTCTTCTCCATTTCTATGCTCACCTCCACTTGCCCAGGGTCACTATAAATCCTGCTTGCAGCTTTGGCACACACTCTCCCCTTCCCGGGCCCAAGTCTACCACTATGCCAGAGCGGCCAGTCTGTGCTATCGTCCCACCATCCCACCAGCCATCCATGTGGGACCTTGTGGGACTACCCCAGGCAGGAGAGGAGACTGCCAGCGAAGCAGAGCAGGCAGAGACAGATGATCAATGACATGGCAGCTCCCTAGGGCTACTGGGGAGAACACGTATTAAAATATCGAAATATATCCGAAAAAGATCAAACAAGGAACGGAAAAACAGCACTCCAAATGCAAGTCAAATAGATAGACAAGAATTCAGACAGAAAAGGGTTAAGGCCCTGCCCTTCCAGCCTTCTGACCCAGGGGATTGCACACGGTACCAGGCGCCGGCTGCATGATTGCTCCTCAGACTAGGAGTTGGTTCATAGCAAATGTATCAATCCCCAAGGTGACCACATTAAACTAAAGAAAAAGCAGCGTTGGTTTGGTTACTTACGGGTTACTGCCTTTAATAAGAAGAGGCCTGTACACGGACTGCAAGACACGCTGGCAGCTTCAAATATTAGTGCCATTGACGTTGTGCTGAAGTGCTGAAGCGTCCTGGCTCGTGTGTGTGTGCCAGACCGTTGAATTTAAAAAAAAGGTTGCGCATGCTGCCATGGCTGCCACAGCCTATCATTCCCAAATCTGGCCCAATCAGAGGCCACTCACTCAGGCGTGATGCTGCTGAGTGATGCTGCCCGCGCCCAACACCAGTAAATATGCGCAGCGCCGTCCACACACACTGAGTGAGTTCATGCGCCGGGACGAGGACAGGACAGTTGTCTGCCCCCGGCGCGCGGCAATCCATCTCCGGTCGAGTTCCCGCTTAAGTTCCTACCAATCCCAACCTCACTTCCTACATCCAGGATGTGAGGTCACATCCCTCCACACACACTGAGTGAGTTCATGCGCCGGGACGAGGACAGGACAGTTGTCTGCCCCCGGCGCGCGGCAATCCATCTCCGGTCGAGTTCCCGCTTAAGTTCCTACCAATCCCAACCTCACTTCCTACATCCAGGATGTGAGGTCACATCCCTCTCCGGCGGCACCAGTAGGCAACCACTGCTGAGGGCAGGCCCCGCCCGCCGCGAGTTACAGTGTCTGAATAGGCAAAGGCCTGCACTGTACATAACTGGGCCATGCGCGCAAATAAATTATAAATGCGGCCGCAACGGGCCACCAGTGCCACCCCCAAAACAGTGCCGCCTGGGGCGGACCGCCCTCCCCGCCCCCCCCCCCCCCCCCTAGCTACGCGGCTGTCTAGACCCTGTGAAAGATGCCAAGTGCGGATCCCACATGATATGTTCTAGCTTACTCCGCACGGTGAAGAGTGAAAACACCCTCCCCACCCTGCAACTGCATGAAAGCACATACATTTGAGTCAGTTATACAAAATGAAGTCGATTGTCAATTTCTCACTTCTCATAGCATCACACCGCGCAAACCACTCAAATGTTTATTTTAGGTTTTGTTTTATTCAGGGCAGTATTGTGCATACCTCCTTCTAACCGCTTCTCTGGAGCACTATAAGAGACAGAGGCGGTAAAGCAGTCCGTTTTGAACCCTCATAGAACTCTCTGAAACTCTTTCACAAGCTTCAGCTGAAGGGGAAGAAGATGGAATTCCTGGGAGCAGAGACTTGTGTACTGAAAAAATTTTTTGACACCTCTTGTATCTTTCTGCCAATGGCACCCGCCCTCGGGGTTTGGTCAGTTTGCAGGATGTGAAGCATTCTGTCGCTCTTTGGGATTCCAATGTAAATGATGTCATACTGTAACTAAACAAAGTGCACACTAGTGACTAACTATCGGGTTGAGCTTGTGAGGCAGGATTGATTGAAGGAGGATCCACTTTAGCTGAAGGATACTATTGAAAACAATTCTTCGAGGTATTAAAAGCGCTTGGAGAGAAATTTAATTGGGAGTCAAACAAAATCAAGATTTTATGTTTTTTTAGACAGACTGCAGGATTGGCACAATTGATACTGGTCAGCTACGTTTGTGGTACCCAGGTGCCAGTGTTTCATGTGGACTGAGACACAGTTAAATCTCATGCATCCATTCCTGAAGGTGTAACAGGCAAGCCCTGAGTATTTCAAAACAATGAGAGAGTAAGGAAGCTCGATCCTGGGTATATACCTCTAGTCATTCGGCTAGGGGCTTCCACTGGGCGTACCGAACAGGAACCAAGTAGGTTTTCGGTCCGATGAGCAGAAGCCACAAGTAAGTTGCGCACCACTTTTCGCACGAGAACCGGCAACCTTACGGGAGAAGACGCCACGTCGCCCATGTCGATGTGTACGTCGCTCATGCCGATCTGTACCCGCTTCTGTATTTCTCCCTCTAGATGAAGTGAGCTGGGCTCTTGGAACCCGGACGCCCATGTAGCGGTTTTGTACCACTCGCAAAGTAAGCCAAATGTCTTACATAATTCGGGACTTCACAGGGCTGCAACCTCAATATTTAACATCCTGGCTCTGGGATTTTCAGTTGTAGCGCCCCGGGAATATGTCAGACATGTACATCCCACGAAATCTAATGTTAAATTACCCAGACTATATGCCAGATTCACTCCCTGGGCTGTCCTGGGGAATTATCCACCCATGCACAAGCCTGTAATAGATTCAACTGCACCTCCCCACAGCATCCAGGGGCACAGGTGCCATTATTGCGATCAGCATGGGTAAAAATTGTAATCACCTGCTTATATGTTAAGTGTACATCAATGTCTGTCCACTCTGTATGTGATCCCAATCCCTATCCCCTACTTTTTCTTCACAGGTTTATTCTTCCAGACCGGGGAGAAGACGTTTGACCTTTTGTAAAGGCCCACAATTTTGTGGACCCGTTTTTCTTTGTGATCGAGGGCAGGCTGTACCTTAGCGAGTACGTACAACCCAGGTCACTATTTTTGGTCCTGACGAAAACCCATAATCATTTGATGGTTGAAACATGTAGACCTATTTTCCTTTCTTCTGTAATAAATCACATAGCACACTTTCGCTATTTTTAAAACACTACACGTCTTTAGACACCAAAGTCTTCCTAATTAGGCATAGGTGTCACACTACTTTGTATGGGGGTTCAAACACTCAGGAATAAACTCTTGCAGTGAGTAGTACTTGAACCCATTTTAAGCCACTTCCCCTCTTTTAAAGTTATTACACATATAAATAAAGAAAAAAACCCGCTCCACTGTAACCAGGTGTCGAAGCACACCCTGTTGGCACCCCAGTGATGAAGCATGTCACCAACCAGGTTGGTGAGTAAGGGGTCTTCAAAAAGGACATGCCCTGTCCTGCTAAGGTTGGGCACATTGTGCTTTGAATGAGCCTTAAGCTCTAGGTACGGAGTTTCTCTGCTACCTACCCAGGGGGTACTCCTCCTTTGTTTGCTTATCTAAGCCCTAAGTATTGCCAATCCTCTGTGCTTTTATGTTTTTTAAGATACTCTTGAGCATCAGCAGCATAAATATGGTGTCCAAGGTCAAGCATCACGATAATGAGTGTGAAGGGGTGGCAGAAATTGAAGAAAGGTGAACCTCCCCAGGTGAGATGCAGAAATTGAAGTAATGACAAGGAAATAACCAAGTCAACCAGTTGGGCGCTTTCTTTCCCAGAGTTTTCTATTAAGTGGCTGAGGAGTAGGATGTAGCCCGTGGAGCTGAAAACATCAGGCAGATCCAGTAGAAGTAGAGAATGAGACCTATGTGGCCTACATTCTTTGAAGAAGGGAATTTTTTACAGGTAATAATGAGGGTGATTTCTGTGTCCCTTAAGGGGAAGCATCTGGACTGAAAGGTAGGGGCCTTAGCCCTGCAACGTAAGTTGGATATGGGTCTGAAATGTACCTGCATGTCCAAATTATTTAGTGCTATGACTAACGTATAACAATACCTCATGGATAGGTCCCATACCAGGCAAAGCCTTGATTCGACGTAATTTGATGAGTCAAGACTAGTAGGCCCAAAATGCTAACTTTTATTTTTGCAGGTGCCATTAGGGTGTGAGTTTACTTAGAACATGGATAACTCCAGCAATGGATCAGGGTTTTGTTCTTAATGGCAATGATAGGCCACATGACGTGTCTTTAGGAATGCCTTTGGCTAAATGAGGACCAATGACTGAAGCTGCTCTACAGAATGTCAGTTATGTCTTTTATGTATCACATTCCAGACTAGGTTTTGAGAAGGGACAAGTGATATTGGAAGTTGAGGGTATTGCTAGTTCTTGATAGATTGCGAATCCTTCAGAGAGTTTTCAGTATTCTTTATTAAGTCTTGAAATTGTGCCTTTTTGGTCCTCAGTGATGCGTGCTTCTGTCCTTGGAATGGATATGGCAGTTTGAGCTGTTTCAAGGTTTGACATGCGCCATGGTATATGATGCTCCTTCCTTGCCATTTCAGTCAAGGAAGTTTGGTAGAATACTCTCCTTGGTGTCTGCTTTTTGCAGCTTTAGTTTGATTGGGGTTTAAGGGCTCACCTTATCTAGGACAGAGGTGCTCCCATTTATGAAGGGATTCAGATTGCTTGACGAGCAATCAGCAGTCAACGGGACAGATGATCTGCAGGTGGTTCGACATGTTGCTTGGCATTGGAGAGTTCAGTGCCTTCATCGTTGTAACTGATCTGATGCAGTGCTCTCCCTCCAACTGAGCCTTGATGAACATTGCCAGACCACAAGAGAGACAGTAGCTTTAAAGAGGAGTTTTGGGGATAGGAGGGCATAGGAGCTCAAGGCTCAGCTTATGTTGTTTGCCTTATATGTGGTATAAATAATGAGCAGACCATTTTATTTGCAGTTCCTTGGATGTATAAATTTGAGAGGTCAGTATCCCTCCTAAACTTAGTTTGCCCAAGACGCAAAGATAGTCCGACAAGTGTAAGGATGGTAAATCATCAAGCAATGTGGTTTACTTCTTCAAATGACTTATGATCATAAGCTAATCACACCCATAAGCTAACTTTAACTCTACTTCAACTTCTGAGGACTCTGGCCCCACAAAGGATGTTATAGTTCCTAGGACGAAATATATTAGTAAAGGTAAAAAATTTCCCTTTGGGAAAACAAGCTCAAGGCACATTCCTTCAAAATTCCCTCAAATTCATAAATCCCTCAAACAGGGGGTACACATAAATCAGGATCCGTTACTTAAAGCTAAAATACCACCAAATTCAAAATGTAACGTCAGAGGCGTTATTAACAATGAGAAAAATCACATACTAAAAACATCAACATCAAAAACATTGAGTATTTTACAATTCATATACAGTACAATACATACAGAATGTGTTAAAAGCCAAACGATTCATATACAGTCCAATATACAGTACAATACATACAGAATATGTTAAAAACAATACAATGAAAAAACTGTATACATTTCTTTTTTTTTAACACTCACATAGAAATAAACCTTACAGTAAGATATAAGGAAGGGAAACCTTTTGGAGCTAATGGGAGACCCCATTGCACAGTCTTAAAAGTGTTTTACAAAACCTGATCCAACTGTTCACACCGGGTTCATATCCTGGTTAAGATACACCTTAATTCCTACCAGTAATATCGGATGTACGACGTTACAACGCGTTCTTTTACAACGCGTGCCGTTACTACGCAACTTTTACAACTCAAGTCGTTACAACAACTTGTGTTGGGGGGTGCAGGATAGTAAATATTTAAATTTACTATTCCAACTCCAGTCCCCGTGGATAGCAGGGAAGGAGTTGGATAGTAAATTAAACTATTTACTATCTTGGAGTGTCCCCCAGCGCAAGTCGTTGTAATGACTTGCGTTGTAAAAGTTGCGTGGTAGCAGTACCGCGTTGTAAAACTTTCGTTGTAAAGGTTGTTACCCATAATATCTCATGGTTGGATTCAGTAGCATTAAGCGTAGACATGTTTTGGTGGTAGTAAACTGATAAATCCCACCTTTCTCAGGACAAAAAGTGTATAAGGGATTGTAACCTCCCTCCTTGGTGTGCGAAGTCACTATAAGTGATGTGTGTCCAAATGATGTGGAGAAGTTAGAGCATCGTCTTATAGGTCAGTCTTTTTACTACCGAGCTGAATACTTCCTGTCCTCTGTTCTGAGCGACAGGTTTCTATTACATAATATATATGGAGTAGCTCAGGGTCCAATGTAGGCAAGGTGTGTATCACTGCAGCTGGCGGAAAATAGCATACAATAATGCCGCTAGCAGAGCACTAGATAACTCTCAATCGTCGATTATGGAATCAGCAGCCTTTATCTTTATTTTATTTTATTTATTTTTTGAACTTGTAAGGCGCGACAGCTACCCAAAAAGGGTTTTCCGGCGCCGAGACACAGCATAAAAGGTAGCAGGGGATTTCAGGCTGCTCAAGTTATTATTGTTCGAACAGGTACGTCTTGATGTTCTTTCTGAGAGGTCCTTTATTAAAAGGTTGAATACCTATATCCAGGGGTTTGGAATTGGAACACTGGCATGGTCCGACCGCAGCCGATTTGGGAAGTATATATAGAAAAAAATGAGGATTATCTTGTGCCCGACTAACAGCATTTTAGATATAAATCATGATGTTTTTATTATGTGATTATTCTCCATGTTAATAAAGCCTCTGACGTTACATTTCGAATTTTTTGGTATTTTAGCCTTAAGTAATGGATCCCGATTCATATGTACCCCTTGTTTGAGGGATTTGTGAGTTTTGAATGAATGTGCCTTGAGTTTGTTTCCAAAGGGACATTTTTTTACCTCTACTGTTTAGTAGTGCCCTGGTCCCTTCGGTAGGTGGGGCCACCTCTCTTCTGTAATCACTACTGGGAGGAAATATAAAACAAGTTTTGGCAATTTCAATAGTTTTTGCCTTTAACAAGTGAGTAGGAACCAACAACTGCAAAGTGTAACAGCACTGCTCACTGCCCTTTGTGCGCTCTTCCACACGTTATTTAGGGATTTTTTTTATGTTATCATTCCGACATGGCTGTTAGCTATGATGAAACGGGAAAAAAAATCCTAAATGTTTCTGTCACAGCTTAAGGGTCCATTTTGATATTGGTATTTTTACTTTACCATTCCAACATGGGTGATATCCTTATAAGAACAGCAACATTTAAATAAATTAAATGCACAGGAGTGCAGAAAGGAGAGTGCGTGACCTAGTAGCACTTTAAATTTGCTAGGTATTTCCAAAACAAATATTTAAAAAATGATAAGCGAAACGGGGATGGCCGGCTTCACTGGGAAGAAATGGGCGTGCATACTTAGAGAGAGGCTGTTGGTTTTTTTTTATGATATATAGAGAAAGTTCAGGACAGGAACTCTCCGGATAATTAAAAAAATAAATATATAGAAATTCTGTGAACTACTTCTCAGTGTTCACATCTGCGATATGCCATGCCCTGAAACCAAAGATAAAAAAATTATCCTTCCCAAAATTTTGTTTGTCCTGCAGACCTATTACTTTGCCCAACCCTGTGATGATCCCCAGTTCCTGCCATCTGTGCGGAGAACCTTTTTTTGCAATAAGGGCCGTTCTAGGATGTACTTAGCGAAATGCTGCCAATCAACTTATGACAGTGGCCTTGTCATGACTGGTCAGACGTCATGTTATAGAGAGGACCATTTGATAGTAGTGAATGATTGGATCCACTCTGTAAATATGGGAACATTGATCGATCCTGCTTACATAGCAGAGTTATGGGTTCCTAGGGGGGGGGTTATTCTCTAGATCTACAACCGGCAACATGTGTAGTTAATGACACTTGGTAAGCCTCTTATAGACGGATCGAGTTGGCTCACAGAGAAGACTCCGCTGTGGATGGGCACCACTTTCCCAGATGCGGCGGCTTTAGAGGCTTTCCCAGCTGGAACCGTCTCAGCATTTCAGGCTTAGGCGATGTGTCCAGAGATAGGCACAAAACAACATTTGCAGAGATAAGGGAGGAACATGGGTTGGTTCAGACCCAGTTTTACAAGTACTTCCACCTCCTGCATCCACTGACAACATATATAACTAACACATATATGAGATCACAGTCCTCTGGAGGCGAACCTGGTGATGGCTACCCTCCCCTCAAAAGGGAAGATATTCCACGTTTACAAATCGCTTGTAATTAACTCAATAGAACGGGCGCTTGGCTTACATTGCCTAGAAGTAACGTCTTCCAGAAAGCGGAAAAAGCGATCAACGCATTTGCACTTTACTTATCTTATGGCTGTTTTTAAATTTTATTGTTCTATATATTAATTAAGTGTGCCTCATAGTGCTACTTCCAAACGATGTCAGTTATATTTAGATTGATTTTAACAAATCCTAAAACAGATGTCAGGTAATAACCTTGAAACCACCATGTGCGGGTTTGGACTATCATAGTGTACTATACATTTGATTTGGCTTGAGTCTGATATGCACAAAACGTTGGAATCTGTATCTTTTATGTTTTTTTTTTTAATCGAATAAAGATTGAATGAGGAAACTCACATGTGAAGCTCAACAAATTCAGGCCTGGGAATCAGATATGGGCTCTTTAGCCAATGAAGAATGGATGTGCGCTCTCAGGACTCCATGTGAAGCATCAATCACAAACAGACTTTACATCATACAGGTGAAATACCTCCATAGGGAGTACCTGGTTCCCGAAGGTCCTTGGCTCTTCCAGGAGGGTCCGGATCTGCAATGCCTTCGCCGCAGGACCGCAGCAGGAGATTTTATACATACGGTGTGGGACCACCCGGCTCTGGAGTCCTTTTAATCAGAAGCCTTTTAGACACTCCATCCAATCCATTATGGGAAGGCCGGTAAAATGGCGCCCAAAATTGGCTTTACTTAAAGTGTTGGAAGGCGACCACACAAAGGTAAATAAGTTATTTTTGAGAATCTGCTTAACAGTAGGGAAAAGAGGCATTACCCAAAACTGGAGAAATCAAATGCCTCCAACTTCCTTTGTGTGGAAACGAGGAATTGGCAGATATCGAATCCTTTAACTTCCAGTATATGAGGTGCGAGGTTTCCCCCGAAAGCATGCCAATGTATGGAACAAAGGGGTTGGTTATTACACAGACAAACTCTGTATCTCAGAATTGAGCGGGTGAGCTTCCTGCCTCCGCTTAAGGGGTAATTGGGTCACTGGCCATACATATATATTTGCTATTCTTCCTAACCAATGAGACTTGAGCATTCGATGAACTCTAGAACTGCAATATAAATTTAATTTTGAATAATAATGTGTTTTTTTTCTTGCATATATTTTTCCGTTTACTGGCAGTTGTAAAATCTAAATAAAGATATTTCCTTAAAAAAACACAATGCAGATGGACAACCCTGTCAGAGAATGCATAAAGCCAACTGAACCACAATAGCAAAATTGCCTGAAAGATGCCTTACAAACGCCCTCTTCATTATCTGTGTTTTTTCTGTCTTTAGTGTTATGTGATGATATGAGCTCTCACCATTGCTGAGGACCTAAAGAGACAAATCAGTTTATCCATACCAATCTTCTAATTCCACTCAGATCTCAATGTTACGGGCAATGTTGAGATCTTTGTGTCTTGACACCCTACATTTGCCTTTTAAGATTGCAGCACCGTGTCAGCCTGTCCCAGTCCTCTCTTTGGTGGCCTTTGATGATTCGACCCTGCTCAGCCATATATTCACCCTTTCATAGTCGGATCCTAGTCCCATCCATCAGTCAGGCAGAAGAGTATAATGGTTAGATGGCATTTTGGCAAATGTGAGGCCGCAAAGGATTGATTACTTGTGTTTTGACACCCATGACAAGGCATAGGGGACCTTCTTGTAAACACCTAACTCTGCCTCCTAGTCACTGACTCCCTCTTACTGTCCACCACCCTGTGTCAATCTCCTGCTGTGTGTTTGTTCTCCACCAGTATGACAATATCCCTACAACTACCTACCACCATCACTGTCCACCTACTTACCTATCTAGCATCACTCATCCTGCTTCTCGTTGCACCTATCTGCACTATCAACTCACAGTTTCCACCTCTCTGGAAATACTTGTTGAAATGTTTACTCCCTAGACACCACAGCGCTTGCCCTTCCATATATCTCTATTACTTAATGCTGATGTCTTAATGTTTATAACTGCACTAGGTCTGGCAGGTTGTCTGAAAGTCTTAGTCTATTTGATCTGGAATCATTCAGGTTGTCTTCTGACGTATTCGTATCATCTTTCAGGCATGACCTGAGCGTGCCTGTCCTCCTTGAAAATGAAGTACTGAAATCAATTGCTACAAAGCACCAAAAAACACCTGCAAATGTATCCATCCGCTACCTCATGCAGCGCGGCGTCGTCCCCATCTTCAAGAGTTTTAACCCAGATCACATCTCCAAAAACCTGGAGGTAAGGTGGAAACATCGATACTTCTTTAAGTTTATTTGTTGATTTCAAGTCATGCCTAATGTTACATTTATCTGTTTCTTGTAGCAATGATTATACAGTTCAACATATCAACGCTTGATAGGAATAAGGAAATAAAAAGATAACAAGCATTGACAAAGTCACTAGGTCTCGGCAGTACTATATTGTGAAATCTTTTCTAGTCTCAGGATGCTCTCCAACAGAAAATAACTATTTTCACAGAAGTGAGTCCGCCGACATCATAGTGAGGGCCAGAGTGTCTGTACCAAATTTTGATTCATATTGTTTCAGTTATTTTTTTAATTCGCATTCTTAAAAAAATGCAAAAACGAAACAGGATCACCTGCAAAAGCGAATTCACAACTTCTCACCTTGAATTTCAAAACGCAGCGTACCTCAGATGGGTAATGTTAAAAAAAGCGGGAAAATATAGCTGATTCAGTGTACAGTTACGCTAAGGCAAGCGAACATGTTTAGAATGTACACAAATACCAACATATAAGAAAGGAGTAGGTTTACCCTCATATGACTGAAGTTGTTTGACCCCTGTACCTACACTGGGGACTGTCTTCATAACTTGAGCCTCCTGGTTGTACTTATGAACAGATTTCTTTCTGCTCAATCCCTACCTTCTTTGAACATAACAGTTTATAACCCAGCCCTCTGACGAGAAGGTTACATATTTAGGTTTTTAGAATGTTCATAGTCAGTAAGATATATGTTATATATTTAATCTATTTTATCTGGCAGGTTTTTGACTTCAGCCTCACCCCAGAAGACATGAAAGCCCTTGATGAACTCAATAGAAACCACCGCCTCTTTAAACTGAAGATGTAAGTCACTTTTTAATAGTCCTGTAATGTTTCCTATGAAGGTGAAAAAGGAGGCGAAAGTGCTGTAGAGACTCAGAGGCTGATTTGGAGAGGGGCAGAATTATGGCACTCCCCTGACTAACTTCATTTGAATTCACCAACACTATTTAGAGGGCGTCAGAAGGTGGCCTTCACCTTGGTGCAGCTGTTTTACAGTACAGTGAGCGTGCGGGGGAGGGGGTAGGAGGGGGGGACCTTGCATCTTCCTTCACAAAGGCTCCGAGTTGATGCAGTCCAGGCAACAGATCTAAATAGGAAACTGACATTGTTTTATGCTGCATACCTGCTATTGAATCCACCTTTCAGTCTATGTCTTTCCCTAACTTGAGTACCCCTGACGGAGATCTAGCAGTTGCCCTTGCATACGTTTCCTCTGCTCTGCATCCACACACATCTGAAACCTTATTGGCTGTCTTGCAACTGTCAAATGCCTCAGTTCATCATAGGTTGACAGTCACATCGCAGCCATCTTGGAAATGAATGATAAGAAACAGATACAAATTTTGCAGCGGGTGAAACACTATGGGGCAGATTTACAAGCCCCTTGCAACACATTTACGCTGCCGTTACCTCAATTCTGTGACGCAACGGCGGCATAAACCATGCGCCAAGTTGCGCCTTATTTTCAACGTGACGCATCTAGGGGGATGCGTCACATTGTAAAGCCCTGCGCCACATGAAACCTAAATCAGGTTTCGTCGCAGGGAGGGCATTCCCTCGCAAGAACGCCTCGTAAAAGTGACTCAGTGAAATATACAAGATTTCATGAGTCACTTTTACGGCCATGCTGCATCAAAACCTTGCACCTGCTTGAAGCAGGCGTAAGGAGTGACGCAGTACGTTAGGCATAGGGCCCCCCTGAGCCTTGCTGGAGCCACTTCGTGCTTGCGACACAACTCCAGCAATGCACCACATTTGCGCTGGGGGATGCAACATTCATCTGCCCATCTGTGCACCACAGCGCGCCGTATTGTAAATGCGTACCATCAGTGGTGGCACACGGGTGGTTTTGCGTGTCGAAAGTGTTCTGGCGCATCCCTGCTGATTTGCTGAGATGCGCCAGACCTTGTAAATCTGCCCCTCAAGCTCCTAGTCACACTAAAAAATCTGGGTGAGCTGAGGGCAGTTAGAGGGGGAAGGCTAGACGCTCTTATTTAAAAATGTGATTCTCAATTCAATAATGCTTTATGGCGGTAGTTCTCACCATAAAATCACATTCATTCCAATGATTTAAGGAGATTACTTAACAGCCCTCTTGTGTAAAGTAAATTAATTATTGTTGAGATCTTAAAAAGCACACTGTAGAGCAACATGTTTTTGTAGTAACAATAAGCTGGACTGTACTGTAAATAAATATCATACAAATCTAAAGAGTAGTATGATAAAAAAAATCGTTCAGTACAATATCTGATCACATTGTGAATAAAGGAAGATAATGAATTTAGTTAAGAGAGGCTGTTATCCTGGGGTAGCGGGAGATTACTAACTATGCCCTCATTGCAGGTTGGACAGATACGGTGAGGTATTTACCTTAAGTGGTAATTACCTCTAGTTCTGAGTTTTCAACTTGAAAATGAGCCATAACATGAATAATTAGATTTTAACACTCTGAATGTTGCGAGTTTGGCCTTTGTTCAGTGTCTTTTCCCCAATAACATTTTGGCAGGTTTGACCAGTGGGAATCTATTGAGGAAAACACACAAGGGTGTGATAATTATCACATAACTTGCAGTTCTGATCCCTGCGCAAACTCTTGTTTGTACAGATATATGAACGTTTCCCTTACATTGTAGTGAGAATGTAGTGTTGGACAAGTTAAAATGGTTCTTTTCTGCATGTAGAAAGCAGAGCAAACTTCCCAAGTTGAAGGAATTCATGGCTTTGCTTGAAGTCTGGAGGAACAATCACAGCTTGATTGCTTTTTAGGTTTTGCCTGCACAGCGCTTAAGCTTTGCTTGTGAAATCCCTTGAATGTAATTTATCTTAAAAGGGGAATCTGATCAGTTCCCAATGCCGAATTACTGTGTTCATTGGCTTTTGTGTGAACTTTTTTCAAAATTTCCCCTGGCTGCACGCATTTACGATACTTGTACTAAAGCTGTTCACACAGTTTAAGCCCCATTCACTGTCAAGATAAAATCTCTTCCCACGAAAAAAGCAGACAGCTTCGAACAGTATGCTCGAATGCTTGCTTTTTTATTACCTGCTTGCGTAAAGCAGATGCTTTAGCCTTAGAACATTTGTGGCATTTCCTATTCATTCCTCAGTACCTTTCTTTGCACTTTGTAGTCATTATCGGATAGATTTTTTCAACTTAACCTATTTGGTCATTATGATCAAATTCTGAATGTTGTAAAAAAAATTGTACGTTAAAAATAAATGTTATATACAAGAGCTGCGCTATATTTTACTACTAAACAATCAATCAATCATGTCATTTGTAAAGCGCACTACTCACCCGTGAGGGTCTCAAGGCGCTGTGGTGGGGAATGCCGCTACTGCTCAAAAAGCCAGGCCTAGAGGAGTTTTCCGAAGGTCAGCAGGTCTTGGGTCTGCCGTAGGTAGATGGGGAGAGTGTTCCAGGTCTTGGCAGCGAGGTGGGAGAACGATCTGCCACTGGAGGTTGCTCTTCAGAAGCAGGGGACTGTGCCATGGCGAGGTCGGCGGAGCGGAGCTAGCGGATGGGGGTGTAGAAGCTGATTTGTCTGTTGAGGTACGTTGGTCCAGTGTTGTGGAGTGCCTTGTGTGCGTCGGTGAAGAGCTTGAAGGTTATCCTCTTGTCGACTGGGAGCCAGTGCAGGTTCTTCAGGTAGGGTGTGATGTGGCTGTGGCAATGGATGTAAGAGGATCAGGCGTGCAGAGGCATTCTGGATGCGTTGGAGCCGTCTCAGGAGTTAGTCCAAGGCTCCTGCATGGAGGGGGTTTCCGTAGTCCAACCTGCTGGTGACAAGGACCTGGGTGACCGTTCTACTCGTTTCAGTGGGGATCCACTTGTAGATCCTGCGGAGCATGCAGAGGAGACAGCATTGACTTGTTTAGTCATTTAGTCATAGAGAGGGTGGAGTCGAGGATGACTCTTAGGTTGCGTGCGTGGTCGGTAGGTGTTTGGGCGGTTCCCAGTGTGGTCGGACACCAGGAGTCGTCCCAGGCCAAAGGGATGGATCCGAGGATGAGGACCTCCGTCTTGTCCGAGTTCAGCTTCAGTCGGCTGTTCCTCATCCATTCAGCGACGGCCTTCATTCCTTTGTGAAGGTTGGTTTTGGCGGTGTGGGGGTCCTTGGTGAGGGAGAGGATCAGCTGGGTGTCATCGGCGTAGGAGATGATGTTGAGGTCATGCCGACAGGTGACGTGGGCGAGCGGTGCCATGTAGATGTTAAACAGAGTTGGGCTGAGGGATGAGTCCTGGGGTACGCCGCAGATGATCTTGATGGCTTCGAAGCAGAAGGGGGGAAGGCGGAGGCTCTATGTTCAGCAGGAGAGGAAGGAGGTGGTCCAGTACAGGGCCTTCTCTTGGATTCCGGCGTTGTGGAGGCGTGTTCGTAGTGTGTGGTGTCAGACCGTGTCGAAGGCGGCTGACAGGTCCAGGAGAATGAGGGCCGCCATTTCTCCATTGTCCAGCAGGGACTTGATGTCATCGGTGGCGGCGATGAGGGCAGTCTCGGTGCTGTGTTTGCTGTGGAACCGGACTGGGAAGGGTCCAGGATGTTGTTCTCCTCAAGGTAGCGTGTCAGTTGTTCGTTGATGGTCTTCTCGATGACCTTCACCGGGACCGGGAGCAGGGAAATGGGCCAGAAGTTCTTGAGGTCCTTGGAGTCTGTCTTGGGTATCTTGAGTAAGGCGTTGATCTCAGCATGCTTCCAGCTCTCTGGGAAGGTTGCAGTCTCGAAAGAGGTATTGATGACTTTCAGGAGATGGGGTGGGATGGCTGTGCTGGCTTTGTTGAAGATTGGGTGTGGGCATGGATCTGACTTAGATCCGGGTGGATGGTGTTCATGATCTTGATGGTGTCATCGTCGTTGATGTTGGTCAAGGAGAGCAGGCGGTTGGTGCGGATAGTGTTCGTGGGGGCAGATGTCTCAGTGGTTGTTGGGGCAGTCGTGGCGTTAAAGCTGTCGTGGATGTCTGCAATATTGTGGTGGAAGAAGGTGGCCAGCGAGTCGCACAGGTCGAAGAGCTCTTTGCTGTTGTGCGCATTGTTGTATGGCGATCTTTGAAGGAGGCACTTTTGGCGGATCTGAGGAGGTGATGGTGTCTGCGGGTGGCGTAGTTGTGTGCTGCGTGGCTGTCCAGTGTTCGTTCACGGAGCCAGACCTTCTCCAGCTTTCGGCAGGTTTGTTTTAAGGCCTGGAGGTCTTCAGTGAACCAGCTGGCTTTCTTGTTGGTGTGACTGTTGGAGGGTGTCTTGATTGGGGCAAGGTTGTTGGCTCAGACGTTGATCCACTGTCTGAGGTTGCGGGCGGCGGTGTCGAGGTCGGTGGGGTCGGCGGGTAGGCTCTGGCCGAGGGTGGTGGTTAGCTGGTCTTCAGTGACTTTGCTCCAGCAGCGGCGCGGCATCTGTTGGGTGCAGTGGTGAGTGGTGGGTTTCGTGAAGGTGAAGTGGATGCAGTGATGGTCAGTCCAGTGGACTTCGGTGGTGTGGTTGAAGGAGACGTGGGGGCTTGCGGAGAAGATGGGGTCAAGCATGTGACCAGCAGAGTGGGCGGGTGTTGTGACGAGTTGTCTGAGTCCAAGGTTGGCTAGGTTGTCGATCAGGGTGGTGGAGTTGGTGTCGTTGTTGTTCCTCGAGGTGGAAGTTCAGGTCCCCGAGAAGGATGTAGTCCATGGAGGCAGTGGCGTGTGTGCTGACGAAGTCGGCGATGGAGTCGATGAACAGTGGTTGGGGTCCGGGGGGTCTGTAGATGAGGGTTCCTCTGAGGGTGGTGTTGGGGTCGGTATGGATCTGGAAGTGCAGGTGTTCGTCGGTGTTGGTCGAGACTCTGAGAGTGTTCCTGCTCTGTTGGTGCGGTCCCTGCGGGTGATCTTGAATCCTTCCGGGACGGCTATGGCTATGTCGGGTGCCGAGGCAGGGTTCATCCAGGTTCCCGTCAGGAAGGCGACGTCTGGGGAGGTTGAGTCGAGTATGTCCCAGAGTTCAACGGCGTGTTTGCGGGCGGAACTGGTGTTGAGAAGGATGCATCTGAGGTGGTTGGGTTCTTTCCTGGTTGGCAGCATGGTGGGGCAGATGCTTGTGAAACTGCAGTTCCGGCAGGTGAAAGCTCCGTGGGTACGAGGCGGCCAGGAAGCAGGTGTGTGATCGTCCGGTGTTTAGTGCATGGAGGGTTCTGGCATCGTAGCAGTGTTCTGCGTCGTGGCGTTCGTTAGAATTCAAAACTGCATGATTTTTTGTTGAACAAGCTGAGGAGCGTAGCAGCAGGGACAAAGTGATGCTAGGCAGGCGGGGAGGGTGGGGAGTGAGGGGTGGCTGCGGAGTGTACTGCTGCACGCTGGAAATTCGTAGTACAGGCTGAGGCACCAATTTAAAACACCAGAAGATTTGCTCTCTGAATCTCGTTTCAGATCTCCGTTCTTAATCTATAACTGGAATAAAACGAGATCATAAAAACCGAGTTCTGATAAAAACCGTTTTATCTCTGGGCCTATGCTCAGACTGTAGGCTAGTCTGCTCTGACGCTACAGTGATGGGCCCTTCACTGCCTGAGGTCCCAGCCATCCTCACTGTGCACCTGGTGACTGTAGAGACTTTGCACCCCCCGCATTTCATCCACACGACTCATACTGTTTTTCTGTACACCACAGTGGCCATCCCATGTACGCAATTGCAACATCAGTAAGTACCCCAAAACACATTACTACCTGTCCAGTGTTTTCAGGTAGAGAAACATGCTAACCATGGTAAATATGTCAGTCTAACAGTCCAAGGTGCAAACATGTTGCTTCAACCTTTGGGGGTGTAAGTCTCATGCTCACTGCGAGGAATGGGTCTATATGTCCTGTCCACTGCTACCACCCCATCATACGCCTCTGTGTACTTCCTTCCAGTCCAATTATTGAATTTGTCCTCTTCAATGATAATGACAATAAAAAGGCAAAAGTGACATAAAAAAGTAAACTCTAGTGGTACTGTGCCTGTGAAAGCTATGCTGTAGTGGAGAGAAAAAGGATTGTGTTTACGCCATAAGCTTAATAACATTGGCCATGCATGCTCCTTTTTAGAGACCCTCCCACTTTTTCAACCCTCTTAAAACCCTGATGTCAAGATCTACAATTTCTTTGCAGCAGTTTTAAGAATTTTTAGAGTTTCTCGTTGTTCAAATAGTTGTAATTTCTGATACTTTGATGTTTCCCTCAGCTTTTTTGCTTGGTTTTGCTCAAGAGAAAGTGTCACTCACAATCGTTGAAATGTCACTCCTAATTACATTGCAATTATGAAAATGTCACACATAAGCAATCTGAAACCTTGGCAGCTATCAGCACACACAATGGGAATGACAGTCTGCAACATTTGACGAATAACCATGTGGCTTACTGGAACTCACACGTATTGTTGTGCATGCCTAGAGCTCTCTATTACAGTTGTGTGCACATGTCTGGGTGGTGTGTGTGCTGTTACTGTAATGTGTGTCCACCAGCCTGCCTACATCCAGCCCACCCTTGACACACAGGCCCGCAAAGTCTTCCATTTTCCCCTTCTGTTGCCCGACTTTATTAACCCTTCCCAGGCACGCAATGTTTACTAGTGTGGACGATGCATTGAATTAGCCCTGGCGATAGTGCAGGGTGCTGCATCGCGTGCTCGACACTGGTGCAGGAGCAGCTTCCAGTAAATCCTGGCCCTCCTCCAGCCACGAGGGCCCCGCCGACTGCACTCTCCTACGCTGCTCATCATGAAAAGGATTTGAAATGTGAAATATCTGTCGGGTAAGGCGGGTTCCCTCTGTCACTCCAAAAGCAACTCTACCCAGATAACACCCTGGCCCGCCTCGCCTGTTCTCGTCCATAAAAGGAGGGAGAGGGGGTGCTTTACTGGAGGTAGAAGGCAAGACTTGTGCAATGTCCTGGCGGTGCACCCTACGATTTATCACCAGAACAGTGGACGTGTGCTGTTGTCGCCTCTGGCCTCGCCTGTAATGTTATCTCCTTCCACAAAGCCTACATCCTTGCCCTTTCACCAGTTGACCCTTGAATACCCATGATCTGCTCAGGGATGAAGCTAGGAATTGAATGGATATGGGGTTTAAAACCAACTCTCTCCCCTGAGCATTTTGGATGCACTGTGGGTCGGCCTTAAGGCTGCATCACCATTAACGTGCTCATAATCCACACTGGTGCATCCAGGTATTCAGTGCACAACTTTTGCTATAAAATAGCCCCTCCTATCTCGTTAATGTATAGTCTGCAGAGGTGTCCGGTGCAGGGTTCCTTTTAATAATGTTTTACTTTTCTTTTTCTTTAACTTATATCTTGAGATTGTGTATGAACAAACATCCTAAGTGAAGGCCACCCCATAAAAATCATTTAGTATTTAAAGCTGATATTAGAATGTTATAAATTACTCCTCCTATTTTGCATTTCTAGTAAAGGGGCGTAAAGTGTTGTGCCATAGAGTGGAATCACGGGGCGTAGAGTGAAAGCCATAGAGTGGCATTGCCTGGAGTGGAGTAGAGTGACATAGAAAGGTGCTTTGTGGAGTGGGGTAGAGTGATGTGGCATGGAGGGTTGTGGAGTGGAGTGTCCTAGAGTTGAGGGTCTTAGAGTAGGGGATCATAGTGTTGTGGAGTGGCGTAGTGTGGAATAGAGTGGAGTGACATAGTGTGTAGGGATGTACAGTGGTGTAGCAGAGTGGTGTAAAGAGCTGTGAAGTGGTGTGGAGTAAAGTGGAATAGACTGGAGTGTCGTAGAGTGGAGTAGACTGTTGTGTCATCAAGTGAACTGCCATAGAGTGGAGTGCCTTAGTGCGGAGTAATGTGTCAGAGTGGAATGGCATTGCGCGGAGTGGCATCGCATTGAGTGGTGCGCAGGGAAGTGGTGTAGAGTGGCAAAGAGTGTCATGGAGAGGAGTAGAGTAGCATAAAGTAGAGTGAAATAGAGTGTTGTGGAGTGTGTAGAGTAGAGGGGCTAAGAGTGAAGTGGCATAGTGTAGTGTGTCATAGTGTGTCGGAGATTGGAGTATCGTAGAGTGTGGTGGCGTAGACTGGCGTGGAGTCGAGTAGAGTGGTGCAGAGTGGAGTAGCATGGAATGTAGTGATGTAGAGTGGAGTATCATCGAGTGTTGTGATGTAGAGTGGAGTAAAGTAGAGTGTTGGTTGTAGAGTGGAGTGAATAAAAGGGAGTATGTATGATGTGCAAGCACAGTACCATTACAGACAACACATTTTCAATTGTAATAACCATCAAATTTGCACAGACATAGTTTTACTGATAAAACTATACAAAGCACAAACAATAATGTGTGGAAATGTCATTACCTAGTGTACTTGTTTATTTTGATTAGTATTAAAATATTTGTTTCCACTACTCCACTGAATCCTACTCACCTCTGGCAATCTACACAACTCTACAAAACTCCCTCTATGCCACTCCATACTGCTTTACTCCACTCTATGCCACTCCAAGCTACTCTATTCCACTCTAAGTCCTTCGACTCTACTCCCTCCACCACACTCTATGCCACTCCATTCTATAAACTCCACTCTATTCTACTTAACTCTACAACAGTCTATCCCAGGGGTGTAACACAGGCCCCCGCAGTGCGGGGGGGCCAAACTCCCAGGCACCTACTCAGCACAGTACTTCGGCCGGAGAGCACTTGATAGGGTCCAGAGGGGGCCCCCTCCACATACCTTGCAGGGGGGGCCCCTCAATTTGCGTTACGCTACTGGATCACCCCCGCAATTATACAGAACTTTAATTAGCTCATTCATATACACTGTAAATAGGTTTGGGGCTAAAACGCATTCTTGTCATACTCCTTTGTGCACTCCTATATTCCACCTAGGCATAGTTATCCTGGTGCATACGCACTATAAGTTGTAGCAACCCATTTGGCAGATCAAGATCCCTCGGGCGACCCGTAATTTGGTGCGGTTTATGGAGCCAAAAGCTTGCTTAAGATCTACAAACACAACATAGAGATGACCCTTTCTAATGATGACTTCCTTCCAAGTAAGCAGTAAGAAATGGAATACCTGATATAAGGTACTAGTGGATTCCCTGCTTATAGGTGAGACCGTATATTGTTTTCCTCGATCCAAGTGCTGTGGTGCATCAGGATCACTTTACTAAAACCTTTCTGAGCCGTGTCTATGAGGCTGATTGGTCTATAATTGGAGGGGTACACTTTATCACTTTTTTTTAAAATCAGGATGATTTTGGCACCCTTCCAGGTACTGGGGATATCCCCTCCTCGTGCTATAAAAGTTTAAGTACATGTACTTATTTCATGGGTGCAGGTGAGGCTCTTTGCAAACTACCTATGTATATGAGATTTCTGTCAGGTTTGTCGAATCCAAACATGCCTTTCCACTACAGTTTAACTCAGTGGGGCCGGAGTGAGAGGCACCTGAAAGTTCTCATTTTTCCGAATTACCTTTTGGGGCATAGAGATTCTGATGGGTGTGATCCCAAAACATTGGGGGTAGCTCTACAGCAGTACAGATGCATGCTATCCTTCTCTCAGATGTGTGAGAAGTCTGAGAATTCAAAATCACTATTTTTTACTCTCTCAAGTGTACCACATGAGTAGGCATATTGGCACTGTGGAGCGTGCACTGAATGATACCCCATAGGGTGCAATAGAGCAAAAATGGCGCAGTTCAACAGCTCCTTTGCTTTATTAATAGTGCTGCAGCCTCGACTGATTTATGGAAGCCAAGAAGGTGATCTATGACAGTAGGGGACATGCAGATGATGTTTGTGGGGCAATGCAGCAACACATTGATTTTCATTAAAACTGAGATGAGTTATTGTTGCTATGAGATCCATGTTTTGCATTAGGGATGGACTTGTTTGGAACAAGTGGAAGATGTTAGGTTGGTACGACACTTGATGAATTGATATTTGATGATCTCAAGAAAGCTGTAATCTTTGGTTGATAGATCAGTTTACAGTTAATGTACAATAAATGATAAATCAATCGAAAAACATACAAAATAAAAGAAAGAACGAGTTGATGTTGAGGAGTAATAATAATAAACATATTGCAGTGCTTAATGTGAGTGACGTGTTAACATTTATCACTTGCCATGACACTCGTTAGCTTGTGGAAATCTGTCTCCGCATGTTAGCTTGAACACAGCTTCCATTTTAGAATACTGCTCCATAATTCATTAGAGTTTAAACGTGCAAGTTCTGCAGCTTGTAAAGTAAGTTCTTTTTTAAAACTTTATTTTATAATTTTAGATTTCAGGACTGCCCGACATATCCGTTCCGCGATGAATATTGAAAAGCTGTTTATCTCCTTCCATGTGGTAGTTGGACAGAAAAATCAAGAATTCTTCAACATCCGGAAAATAGTTTTCTGTGACTGCAAGACATCCGATTCACACTGTACTATTACATTTAGAATGTGGATACAATTTGAAAATTCAGGCTCCTATTAGAGAAAGGAGTTGTGAAGATGTTTAAGAATATAAATCCCGCATGAACATTAAAAACATCAATCTACTTTATGTGTTTTCATTACTAGTTTCTATAGAATGTGTGTGCATGTGGGTATATGTGTAAGGGGAAGAGCTTGAGAGAGAAGTGCTCATTCGTGGGTAAAGTGGCCATGTACCTTGCATGTCCATTAAGATGATACACGTGCTGTGTGTAACTGAATGTATCTTTGTGCCTGGAGTATGTAAGTATGTGCACTGTATGTTCTTTTTTATTGAGAGTATGTGCATGTTTGTGTCTGACATGTAACCCTTTGTCTTTTCCTGTTTGTTATCGTGTTCTGTATTTTTTTTAATATCCATTTTGAAGTGTGTGTCTCCTTACCTCTGCGTTTAGGGTCCCCTTTTACAATATGAGTGTGTTTGTGATGTAAGTAAGAAAGAGAATCTTACACGTTGATGGCAATTAATTAGCAGGTTTAATGCAGCACAGAAGATAGCAGGTCTGTAGCCTCTCTGGCCAAAGCTCTAACTGCCACAGCATAGAATACAGATAGGCATCACAGATAGAATTCATAAACAATCTAGAAGGCTAACACAGAAGAAAAGCTAAGCAGATTACAACATATCTCCCCCCCTTAGATAACGAAAGAAATAGACAGAAAACAAAAGAAATAAAAGAGCAAAAGAATCATCAGTGAATGTAATCATCCAAGTAAACAGGAGGATGACGGGAACGTGGACTCCTCAGACTGATACCTAAGGGAGCTAAGCGAACAGGAGCAGAACTACCACCATTACACAATGAAGTAGAAGCATCACACAATGAAGTAGAAGCATCACCACTACCCACCTCCCCCCGTACAGCAGACGGAGAAGAAATAACCGAGTTACCATGAGAAGACAACATGTAGCCATTGCAGCTCTTATCACACACACTTGAAGAATCTCCCTTGGAAATAGCACCACATTTTTGGTAAAGAGCCACCCTCCTGTAATTCCATTTTTCACCATTATCAAGAAGAACAAAATGGGAAAAAGCCTTCTTGACGGGAAAAGGACCTCTAAACTTAGTAAGACCTTTAGAACATCGACCAGGCTTAACCTTGACAAGATCACCAACTGAGATAGGTGAAGAAATCAAGTTAGGTGAAGAAGATGAATTATCAATACTTCTCAACCAAGAAGGAGTCAACCTCGAAACAGGGGGGCGACCACGCATCAACTCAAAAGGAGATTTTTCTCCATATTTATGAGGAGTTGATCGATAGGCCCATACCACTTCCTGCACATGCTCTTTCGAGAAACAGCCACTCGCAACAAACATCTGAATTACACCCTTCACCAAACGATTTACTCTCTCGCACAAACCATTACTCTCAGGGTTGTACAGACACGTGTGATGATGCTTAATACCACACTCACGAACAAAAGAAGTCATTTTGGCAGACGTCAATTGAGTACCGTTGTCGGTAATCAGCACTGAGGGAAGACCCTCATCGATAAAGACACCCTTTAGAAAAGCAATAGTGGAGTCAGTAGTAATCTCCTTCATAAAATGAACGACCAACCACTTATCAATTACAACTATAGCAAAACGCTGATTAGAAGGTAACTCATTCATTGGGCCAATGAAATCAAGGCAAATACTGTGCCAAGGCAGATCCTTAAAGGAAATACTCCCAATAGAACGAGAGCCTACAACTTTAAGGCGTTTTTCTCCCTCCTTACAAAAACTACACTTGATTACACAATCAACAGCATCAGAGTCAACCAAAGGCCACCAGAAATTCTCCTTCACACGTCTTTGGGTTAGGGTCTGCCCCAAATGACCCTCATGAGCCATGTTAAGAATCTTATTCCTCAAAGAGCTAGTGGGAATAAAACGATCACCCCTCATCAAAACATTCTTACCAGAAAGGGATAATTCATTCAATACTCTAAGAAAGGGCCTGACAGAAGGCTCAACGGTACTCTCTCTTCTCGACCCTTTGATAACAAGATCCACGCCGGCTTCCATGCCTTTCAACCACTCTTCAGCAGAAAAGGAACCTTCTCCCAAAAACAAGACATCTTGTAAGAAAGCAACAGCAGCATCAACAGGCACATCATCCAAAGAGCTTTGCGACTTAATAGATTGCACAGGAAGACGAGATAAACAGTCTGCTTGGACGTTCTTCCAGCCATGTACAAACTCCACTTCAAATTGATAATCCTGTAGACGAGAAGCTAATCTGGCCAACCTGGGTGAGCCCTTCCCAGTACCCCCAGGAGCTAAAACATTAAGCAGGGGCTTGTGATCAGTACGAAGAACAAATCGAGAACCCCATAAGTAAGTTCTAAAATAACTTGCTCCCCAAGCAGCCGCAAGTGCTTCCCGTTCGATAACAGAATAATTTAACTCAGACGCAGTCAACGGTCTAGATGCAAAAGCAATGGTTTTCTCCACCCCACCATGTCTTTGAAGAAGAACAGCACCCAGGCCAATACCACTCGCATCCACCATAAGAATAGAAGAGCAACTGGTATCAAACGGAGTAAGTACCTTGGCAGATTTGAGTTCGGCTTTGATCTCATTAAAACATGATTCTTGCTCACCAGACCACAAAAATTGTACCCCCTTTTTTAACAAACCTCTCATAGGAGCAGTTTTGGTTGAGAAATCCTTAACAAACTTAGCATAGAACTCGATTAGCCCCATGAAAGATCTGAGCTGCTCCTTGTCAGCTGGGGAAGGAGCTAACTCAATGGCTTCTAACAGGTTTTTCTTTGGTTTAACGCCTTCAGCAGACAAGCAAAAACCTAAGTACTCAACTTCTTTGACCAAGAACGCACATTTCTCTCTCCGCAAAGTGAGTCCAGCCTCAGCCACTCTGCGCAAAACACTTCGTAAAACACTGTTGTGCTCCTCTAAGGAATCACCAAAAATTAGGATATCATCCTGAAAGTATATTACTTTGTCTAAACCCTTAAACACTTCGGAAACCATACGCTGGAAAACGCTCGTGGCTGAAATTAGCCCAAATGGTAAACGAGTGAACTGAAAAGTCCCTTCGCCAGTAACAAAGGCTGTCAGATGTTTAGAAGCATCCTACAGCCGAATCTGGTGATATTCATGTTTCAGATCTAACTTACTGAAAAATTTAGCTCCTTTGAGAGTGGAAATCAATTCCCCAATATTAGGCAACGGAAATACGTCAGCCACTACACACTTGTTCAAAGAGCGTAAGTCCACACAGAACCTAATTTTGTTGTCAGGCTTCTGAGAAATCACAGCCGGGGAAATCCATGGAGACGCTTCCACAGGCTCTATAATCCCCCCTTGTAACATTTCTTCCAGAACAGATTTAACTTCATTTCGCAGAGCAAAAGGTACCCGTCTAGCTTTGTGCTGAATAGGAATACTGCCCTCTTTCAACACAATTCTATGTGAGTACCCCTGCAATTCGCCTAATTACTCTCTGAAGACATCATTGTAAGTGGTGAGAATGTCATCAACAGTGAGATTGTCTAGAACCATAACAGGTTCTTCAGCTCTTGGATTTACCACAATATGTAAGTCATATTGATGAGAACGTCCCAAAATGGCAGGGCCATCCACTGATACATAAACTTTACCCCAAGTGAACCTGTCTTTGAAAATTATCTTCCCTTCAAAGTAACCAAGAAGATTAATTTTCTCTCCCTGATAACCAGAGGGAAAGATGTCACAATCTTGGAGACATTTGTCGCCCCATACAACCTTTGATAAAGACGCAGGAATGATGGTCCACTTTGAACCAGTGTCCACCATTAAACTGATACACTTATTATCAATCATAACATCAGCTTTTGGAATACGTTCTCTTTTCTCCAGACAAGAACATACTGAATCACACAAAACAAGAATTTTGTTCACATCTCGCTTTAGCTCACCAAAGTCATCCACCACAGTTACCCTTGAATTAGACTTGTTTTTGCACATCTTGGCAAAATGACCTAGCTTACCACACCGCAAGCACTCTTTGTTATTCGCAAAACAAAACTTTGCCTCAGATGAATGTGAATAACTACCACATCTTGAACACATTTTGGGGTGTGACCTATTAGAGGGTTGGTGAATAACATTTTTCTTTTGAAGAACGTAACCCTTTTTCCTCACAATAGCAATAGCAGCTGCTTCAGTGTCACTGTTATCACTATTAATCACTTTGTGTGAAACTTCAGCAACTTTTGTTTCTAAACCACTCTTCTGTAGTTCCTTCATGCATTTTTCGCTCTCTTCAACTATTTTTGCTAATTCAATCGCCACTTTCAAAGTAGGGTTTTTAGCTGCCCAAAGACGCTCTTGTATTTTGCGATTTTTAGCCTGTACTATAAGTTGATCCCTAATGAGCTCATCCGCCATTTGTCCAAAGTTACATTTAACAGACAATTCGCGCAAACGCGCAACAAAATCATCAATACTCTCATCTTCAAGTTGTCTGTTCTTATAAAATTTGTATCTCTGTAAAACCAAATTCTCCTCTTTTCCAAATCTCGTCTCCAACCTTGTAACTGCTTCTTTAAACTCGTCTAGAGGTGAGGATGAATCAGAAGGTAAAACTTGTGGTAAAAATTTAAATATACGCTGTCCCTCCTTCCCCAAAGTTGTCATGAGAAGAGCCTTTTTTCTTTTAGGGGAAAAATCATCTCCATCTAGTGCCTCTATATAGTTATTAAACATTGCAATCCAATCTTCCCAAGCAGTTGATGGGTTTCCAGGCTCGCTAAGGAATTGAGGAGGAAGAGCAACATTGACTGGTTGTGCCATTATCAGAACTCTCGACTCAGGAGTAATATGCAAACAAAGAACCACAAAATAAAATGGTTTGAGCAATGTTTTGAAGAAATCTTTAAAATACACGTTATTGTCACAGTGCAACTTGTTATTGATAAATCGATAGAATAATTAATTCTAGCAATAATCCACACAGTAGTTACTAACTTGTGTTGGAGAGTGAAATGGCAAACCACTTTTAAAGAGAACTAGCGCAAAAAGAAATGCGCGCTTACTGCCGATCCGCTGAAACAGGTATGACGAGTAATCCGATGAATGGCCGAAGGTAGAAAAGAAAATGCGCATTTAGTTAAAATGCACTGACGCGGTAATTTCAAAAACCATCGAAAGCCGATATGCTTTCCGAAAGATGGCCGACAGAGTCAGGCATCAGGTCAGCGTCAAACGTCACGCGCGTTTGACCTTACGCTAGTGACATGACATCAACTGGTTGCCAGGTGACAAAGAGAATGCTGTGCGTGAGCTGTAGAAGCTTCTGAGTTGCCGTAGATACAAGGAAATAATCAACTCACCGCAATGCAGTTGCTAAGAAAACAAAGAGGTGATGTCAGTAGATTGAGGCAACGGAAATACCACGATGGAAAAATAATACAAATGTGGTTCAGCTTCGTTTTTTCGTGGCTTGTCACGCAGGATTCAGTTGGAAACAGAGCACTGTTCTTCTGTAAAATTCAACTCCGCTGCAATTCACGAACCTTGAATATTGGCCAGAAACATCCACAAGCCAAGTCGCCAAATGATGTAAGTAAGAAAGAGAATCTAGCACGTTGATGGCAAGTAATTAGCAGGTTTAATGCAGCACAGAAGATAACAGGTCTGTAGCCTCTCTGGCCAAAGCTCTAACTGCCACAGCATAGAATACAGATAGGCATCACAGATAGAATTCATAAACAATCTAGAAGGCTAACACAGAAGAAAAGCTAAGCAGATTACAACAGTTTGTTGTGGTGAATTAGGGACATATTATCAAGGAACGGTGTTAAAATTATTGCTGCTTTAGCAGCAAGAAACTGCCGCTAAAGCAGCGATAATGGGCTTGATAATATGCCCTTGTGAATTCCCATAGAAACCCATGTTCTGGTGTGAACCTGGGCTTCTATGGGAATTATCAAGGGCATATTATCAAGCCCATTATCGCCGTTTTAGCGGCAGTTTCCTGCCGCTAAAGCGGCGATAATTTTTACGCCCTTCTTGATAATATGCCCCTATGTATCTGAACCCTGGAATACATCACCCCGCAGAGGCTCAACAGCGTGGTATCTCTGCTATCAAACTAAGCTGTTTGAGCTTCAGATACTGGTGGTCCTGAAGCAAAGTCTACGCTTTGACATTTATCCCAGTATCCTGTAGCTCTGTTTTTGACCTAAATACGTAACCATGCCCGGATGAAGCTTTCAATAACTCTTTTGGAAACCTTTGGTTCTGCCATCACAAACATTAGTTTTGTCCTGATGAAGGTCCATTTAAACATCCAAAGGAATTAAAACATTATCAACAGCAATGCAGTTCGACTATGCCTGGTACTTCTCTAATTTGCCAGGTACAGTCATTCTAAGCACATTTCTAGCCTCAAATGTCCAGGTACAAAATTAAAGAGCAAGGTGTGGCCTCATGTGCCTTTGTTAAGTGATGATCTTTTTCCAGGTGCAGCTTCATATGTTCAAGTATGGCCCAACTAAACATACAACTGTATGCCCATGCAAAGCCATAATATTTTACTAGTTACAAGCATCATATGCTCGGACGCTCTCCTCCAATGCCAGACATTAATTAATATCCCCAAGTACAAGCATCCACTGCTGGGTGCAGTTTTTTATGGCAAACCTGTAGCCCACCTATGCCAAGGTCCTCATCTTATAAGCCAAATAAAGTTTCATAAATCCAGGTACTGCCATTAAATGCATCAAGATATAAACTCATTTTCCCAAGTACAGATTTATACAGCTTCAAATGGCTTGTACTGTGTCACATGCCCCTATCGGGCCGCTATATATTGGGTAGCTCCACATGTGCTAATTGCCCAAAAACTGAACACGATCCTTAGTACCATGTTAACAGGACTCAATGAACAATACTGTTGGCCAAGGAAAGACCACAGTGTAATCCTATTTGTTGTCCTTGTATATGCTGAGGTCAAATTGTGCACAATGACTAGAATTAGACACACCACTCATCCAATTTATAAACATCTGACATTGAACAACCTAGGTAGCCAGGGGAGCTCCTGAATCAGGGGGTCAGGGCTCCATCCAACCAGTTAAAAAAATTATGTGGATGGTAATTGGTAAGAACAATTACCATCCACATGACAGGTGCCCTCAGTAGCAAACCATTCAGCTAAAAAAGTGCCCCACATTTGTAGACAAAGTCGTTTTGACCCAGTAAAGACACGATGTATAGGTGGATTATAACATAGGAAGACTACATGCATTTGCGCATGCTACAGGCAAGGTTTGTGGTAATATCAGAGAACTCAGCAGTAAAAACCGGCTAATCAGACCCTAAAACAGGCCCTGTAATATAAAAAAAAACAGTCAGGGCCCGATTCACAGAATGAACTTAAGACTCAATCTTAAACTTACTACTATTTTGGTATTCACAGAATGCACTTTCTACTTTTGGCATTCACAGAATGAACTTAAGACTCAATCCTAAACTTACTACTATTTTGGTATTCACAGAATGCACTTACTACTTTTGGTATTCACAGAAGTTAGGATTTTGTCTTAAGACAAACTTAAGACAGACTTAAGTTAGGATTTTGTCTTAAGTCTGTCTTAAGCCTGTCTTAAGTCTGTCTTAAGTCTGTCTTAAGTTTGTCTTAAGTCTGTCTTAAGTCTGTCTTAAGTTTGTCTTAAAACAAACTTAAGACAACATCCTACCTTCTGTGAGTGCCAAAAGTAGTAAGTGCATTCTGTGAATACCAAAATAGTGTAAGTTTAGGATTGAGCCTTAAGTTCATTCTGTGAATCGGGCCCTCACACACTGACTTATGAGACCAACCCCACAAGCACAGCCTGATTGCCCTAAAGATTACTCTGACCCCATACCTTTCAACTCACAAGCTATCGGCTCGCATCACAGGTCTCGTGGTGAGGAGCCGACATCACACAATGGAGGGAAAAAAACTGAAAATCATTGTAAATAGTGGTTTTCCAGCTGGTTTCCGAGGCTTTGAACTGCCGACGTCCATTTAGGGGTGTTAAAACACCCCAGGACATCAGCACCAGCCTCAGCAAGGTTTTTCTTTTTTGAAGGGGGGTTGAGTGCAGGGTGGGGTTCAATTCTTCACGAGGTCCCACCCCAATAAAGGCCCACTCTGTCTTCACACTGCGAGATTCAAGCTGGCAGGTATGCAAACCTGAATGCCGGTGCCTGGCTGTCTTCCTTTCTCTGTACCTGCCCGAGGCTACCCGGTGGCCATAAGGAGGGCGGGCCCTTAGTCACAGAAGGCTGCCCCGCACCCCTTGGCTGTGGCCAGCCACTCCTCCCCAGGGAAGGCGTTGCCCGGTTGGAGGTAGGCGGGTGTCTGACGCATGTCCGGGGCGGCTAGGCGGGGTTAGGGGTATATCTCTCCCCATCGCCATTGCGCAGGCCTCTTTGCCGCTCCGGACGTCGCGCTTACATCTTCGGGACACTCTTTGCGGTGAGTGTGGCCTACGGGCTGAGGCCTTCGAGCTATACCCCCCTCCGCCTACTCCCTCCCTTTGGAGGTTTCAGAGCAATGGCTAGGCGGCCCGCTTAGCGCCAGGCCGCTGTGGAGGTGGGGGTTACGGGCTTCCTTATCGGCAGTTTGCTCCGGCTGCGGGCTGAGGCCTGTGGACTGAGGCCTACGGGCTGTGCCTCCCCACCCCCCTCCGCCTACTATCTCTCTTCGGAGGTACGAGCAAGGCTCGGCGGCCCGCTTAGCGACGGGCTGCTGTGGAGGTGGGGGTTATCGGGCCTCCTTTCACGGTCTTACATCGCCGAGGTCCGGGCGGTTCAGAGCGGCTTTCATTGATGTCCTATGCTGCATTGTGCCACGTGTGCTTTGCAGTGTGTTCTTTCGGCATTCCCTGCCATAGCGGGTGGGGTGCGCCACCACCATGTTCTCATGCCCTGACCCTCCCACACACACCCCCCATCTCCGTGTGGCGACCATGTGCTTCTCTGCGGGTCTACCGCCGGAGAGTGCAGGCGCGTGGGGCGTTACACTGTGCCTAGTACCTGAGACTGTTGGTGCGTCTCCGGATATCATGGCTTGGGCCCTGAGTGCAGACGCCTGAATTCAGTCCCCCTGTCTGCTCTGGTCAGGTTAGGACTGGCAGGTTTTGTCGCATTGCTCCTCGTGCCCTCCCGGGGGGTTTCCGTGGGTGATAGCGGAGGCAGATGGGTATGCTTGCCGGGTGATCCTTCCAGGCTGCATGTCACCATGTTTCTAGTAACGATCACGAGTTAATGATCGAGTTTTCTATGCATTGCTAATGTTGTTGTATGCCTATATAACATCTTTCCTGGCCAGGCGGCCCTGACCTTTTCGGGCCGCGGCTACTTAAGGCCTTCAGTACGGAAGTCGTAAAGCCTTTCATTTAGACAGGATATCCTTGCACGCTGCGGGGTATTACCGTGCACACTGTGTGTAAATAGAGCTGCAAATGTTTAAAACCGTTGATGCTCATTTTGCTACGCTGTCGTACTGCCTCCCCTCGTGTTGCTTATCTGTACAATCTAAATGTCTGGCTGCCAAATGTCGAGGCTGCGTGGTCTTGAAGCCACCTCTTGCCTCTATAACCCCGATATAGCCGACTCTCCATGACCCTTTTGTCCCTCTATAAGGTTCCTTCTCTTTTTCACCTTGTGTGCAGTTATTTTCATCTTAGGTCTTTCCACTTTGTTACTTTTCCCTCTCTTGCTCTCTGTAATTGTCAGATGCAGAAAAATAAGTACCGATCCCGAAACCAGAGAGCGGGTCGCCCCCACATCCTGAGTTCAGGTGGCGCTTTCATACGTGCTAATGAAAAGAGCATGTACGAGTGCCACGAAACCGTGAGCTCAGAATGTGCACTGCAGGTGACGGAAGGATAGCTCTTCACTTCCCTCTAAGTCTTCAGTATTAAAAACAAAACATTGGCAGTGCCAATATGTCTCACCGTATATTGGAGTTTAGCATATAAAAAGTATTAAAGAGCAGTGGAAGTATTAAAGAGCAGTAGTAGCAAAACGGAAAACAAACCTCGACAATGTCAACAGAAAATGAAAAGATAAATGATCAACAGTATTTTTAATAACACGCAATGCTTAATATTAGTAAAATAAAATGCTCCGTGGTTTTTTAATATTATTTTTAAGTTTGACTATTTGGTATAGTTGTATTAATCACACCAACAGACACAGCTTTAATTGGGCCAGGTCTCACCATTGTTAGCTCTAAAAAGCTGATGCCGAAACAACTGCATATGCACTGCGATTTACTTCCAGCCACACCTTACATGACTCCGGCATCTCTGCCGATGTCCTCTGGCAAAACGGAAAACAAACACCAACATCGTGAACAGAAAAGGAAAAAAAATCGTCTACAGCACGGGTACTCATAGTATGGCCCGCGGGCCGGCAGCGGCCCGGCAAGCCTTCCATGGCAGCCCGCGGACCTTGCAGACAATTTACCCATGTTTTATAAAAAAAAAATGAAAGTGTCCTGCGCGCCACGACTTTGAGACTCTGCTGCTCTGTGGGGGCCAGTCAGGGCTAGTCAGAATGCAGCTGCAGGGGCCTAAGAGGTGAAATACAGAAGCCTCATTAACATACAAATGGTCTTTTAAAGACCTGTGAAGTCCTCGGGTGCGGCTGTGTGTGTGCCCAGAAGCTGTCTCAGCCCAGGCATAACTCAAACAACAGGAGAGTGTTAGTATCCACAACAGACAAAATAAACTAGCCAAAATTAGTACTAAACACCACTAAGCTATTAGACATGGCTGTTATTGTCAGTTGGAAAGATAGAGTGCACGTGTTCAAAGAACTAGCTAAAAGGACCCTCAGGCCCCAGTGAAACACTGGTAGCCAGTTGTCTTCATTGGGTCCCTTTTGTTGCTAGGAAAGTGAAAGTGAGTCTAAAAAGAGTATGCACTACTCCTCGGAGTTATTTAATAAGAGGGAAGCTCTAACTCTGTTAAAAACAGTGGTTGAAAAACATAGTTATTTTTCTGGACTACTATGGGTTGTGCAAGTTTGAACCAAATAGTCCCATTAGTGAAGTGAAAAGAAAGTATTTAAAACACGGTCAACATGTTTCTGCCAGTTGAGCTAAATTTGCTCGGCATTCGTCAGGACCAGGAAGAAAAATAAACTCACTGTTCTGGGCACACTAAAGTGCACAGATACAGGGAGTAGTGACACTTAATGATACGACCTGTAGTTTGTCGAGGCACTTAGTAGAAAAGTCTTCCCCAAGTTGCTAAAAGCTCCTTCTTATAGGAGACACCATAGGATCTGTAAGGGTAGATAGAAAAATGAAAGAAAACAAAATATGGAATGTCAAACTCAGGAACCATAAATATATGCTTCTACCCTATTAGAGCTACAATCATGTGCACCAAATTATTAATACCAAGATGTATCCACACTCAGAAGAAAGGAAGAGAATTATCCCTTCAAAACACCAAGGGGGAACCATGTTATAGGTATGTCCAATATTCAATTAACATTGCAGACAGAGGCTTTTTTTTTTAACAGGCATTAGATACCAAAATGAAGAGGGAATGTGATCACCTTAAAAACAGTGCTCAAATAAACCAAGTAGGTTTAAAAACTCGAAAAGATTACATCTGAAAACACACACACACACCTTTGCAAGTGGCATACAGAGCACAAAGTACTCCAACAAGAGGTCAGCTAAGTTGTGCACTTACATATCGTTTATTGAAAATGCGCCCCATGGGCATTGCGGCAGGAGGAATCTTCACGTTTGGGCGCTAGTAAAAAATTATTTACAAAGACGCGTTATTGCGTGTTTACAAAACCACTGGTAGTAAAGTAACAAGTCTTGTGTCCCGTGTGGGCTGGCGAGAGACTTACTTGTTACCAAACGGCTCCCTGCTGGATCACCTACAAACGGCCACATCCGCCGCCCGTATCATCCAACGCGGTAATGAAGCCGTGTTGAAGATATACACTAGGAACGCGCAATGCGTCTGGGGCAGTGACGCCAGTCACGTGACCTTCACGATCGCGTCATTTTTTAAAGGGGCCGATTTGTTTATGGGCACAGTATAGAGCGATCGTTGCACAACGGGGGAACTATGAGAACGAAACATCAAAAGAACGGAGGAACAGCGTAATTACGTTGTTTAGCCAAGTAATATTATTACAATGTATATTCAAGCTTCAGGTGAAAAAAATGTCTCATGTTATTGTTGTATTGTAAATGAAACAAAATTCAGAAAGCCTACTGCATATGTCACGTGGGTAGATACTACAGTGTCTCATTTCATTGATAAACAGCTAAACAGACACCATGTAGTGTTCAAAAAGGTAAACTTTTAGTGGATGGTCCATCTATCGACGCATAACCGATCCCCAAGGGATATCGTCATTGAGGCCCTGTCTATGCGTGGACAGACGATATATCCATCGCTGCTCCTTTTCGAACAGTGTATTTTCATCAGTGCAGTTCAGCTGTTCAATTATCACCCACTTGACATCATTAGCACAGTGGCCTTGCTCCAAAAAATTAGTAGTCATTTTTGTGGTGGCTCTGCCACATCGGATGTTACTTCGATGCTCTCCTATTCTTGTTTTGATTTTTCTGGTGGTCATCCCTATATATCTAAGACCACAGGGACATGTAATCATGTATATAACGTTACATGAATTACAGTTTGTGTGATTTCTTAAGTGCCAGGTTTTGCCCTCCTCTAGTTGTAGTGTTTTTGTGGATGATGTTAGGTGGCAGACACTACATCCCCCGCAGGGGAAATGGCCAGTTACCGAAAGCAGACCCCAGGCATTCAGAACAGTGGCACCCTGTTTAGGTTGATTGGTTCTTGGGCGAGTATGTACCAAGGCATCTTGCAAACTCCTTTCTTTTTTGTAGGAAAATAATGGTTTCTGCCAATTTCTACCATTACTCGTAAGGATTTGCCAGTGCTTGCCAATGCAACGACTTACAGAGTTGGAAATGTTACTGTAAGTAGTTACGCAGGTCAAAGGGACCTCAGATTCACTTTCCTTGGTATTGTCCTCCAGAAGCGCTTCCCTGTTGTTATTTCTTGCTCTTTTTCTACTCTTTTGTAGGATTTTACTAGGGTAACCTCTCTGATCTAATTTTAGTGTAAGGTCATCCGCTTGTTTGTTAAAGTCCGCAAGATTGCTACAATTTCTACGTAAACGTAGATATTGACCGAAGGGGAGGTTCTCGCGTAGAGATCGCGGGTGAAAACTGGAGAAGTGGAGCAGATTATTCTTACTTGTTGGTTTATAGTAAGTCTTACTCGTTATTCGATTTCCAGTTTTTGTGAGTATGACATCTAGAAAGACAATGGATCTAGAATCATACTGGTGTGTGAATCTTAAGTGGGGGTCACAAGTATTGACCCAGTCAAAAAAAGATAGTAGAATTTCCTCTGTCCCTTTCCAGATTAAAAGCACATCGTCAATGTACCTCTGCCACAGGATAACATTGAGAGCGTAGGGATTGGTATTTGCCAGGATGTGCGTTTTTTCGAAGTTGTTAACGTACAACCCCGCTATACTGGGGGCAAAAGTACTGCCCATCGAGGTGCCAGTCTTCTGTAGATAGAGGGTGTCTCGGTATTGGAAAAAATTCCGTTTTAGTGCCAAAGTAGCACAGTCAATCAAAAGTCTTGGAGGTGTTATAAGACCATGTGGTCTGGTCTAGGATATCAGCCCAGGCATACACAGGCAGGGTGAGATGAAGAGGGTGACAGAGGGAGGTAAAGGTAGGGAGACAGAGTGAAGGAGGGAAAGGGAGGCAGACAGAGGGAGAGCGAGGGGGGAAGGGAAAGGCAGGGATAGCGAGGGAGGGAGGAAAAGGGAGGGAGAGGGCGGGAGGGAAAGGAGGCAGACAGAGGGAGAGTGAGGGAGGGAGGGGAGCGAGGGAGGGAGGGAAAGGCAGGCAGAGAGGGAGCGCGAGGGAGGGAAAGGGAGGCAGACAGAGGGAGAGCGAGGGAGGGAAAGGGAGGGAGGGAAAGGGAGGGAGAGCGAGGGAGAGCAAGGGAGGGAGAGCGAGGGAGAGCGAGGAAGGGAGGGAGAACGAGGGAGGGATGGAAAGGGAGGCAGACAGAAGGAGAGCGAGGGAGGGAAAGGGAGAAAGACACAGACGGAGGGAGAGCGAGGGAAGGAGGGAGAGCGAGGGAGGCAGGGCGAGGGAGGGAAGGGAGGGAGGGAAAGGGAGGCAGACAGAGGGAGAGCGAGGTAGGGAAGGAAAGGAGGGAGGGAAAGGGAGGCAGACAGAGGGAAAGCGAGAGAGGGAATGAAAGTAGGGAGGGAGAGCGAGGAAGGGAGGGAGGGAAAGGGAGGCAGAGAGAGGGAGACAGAGAAATAGAAACAGAAAGAGGGAGACAAAGAGAGGGAGGGAGACAGAGGGAGACAGACAGAGGGAGACAAAGAGTGGGAGAGGGAGGGAAACAGAGGGAGACAAAGAGAGGGAGAGGGGGGGAGACAGAGAAAGGGATAGAAAGACTGACAGGGAGACAAAGAGAGGGAGATGGAGGGAGACAGAGAAAGGGAGAGGGAGGGAGAAAGAGGGTGACAGACAGAGGGAGGGAGGAGGGTGACAGACAAAGGGAGGAGGGTGACAGACAGAGGGAGGGAGGAGGGAGAGAGGAGGGTGACAAACAGAGGGAGGAGGGTGACAGACAGAGGGAGGGAGGAGGGAGGGCGAAGGGCGACAGAGTGCAGAGGCCGACAGAGTGAGGAGGGAAGGAGAGAGAGGGAGACAGAGAGAGAGGGAGTGACACAGTCAGAGTGAGTGAGATAGAGGGAGTCAGGGAGGGAGAGAGAGGGAGTCAGGGAGGGAGAGAGAGGGAGTGAGACAGTCTGAGTGAGACAGAGGGAGAGAGGGAGCGAGAGAGGGTGAGAGAGAGAGATCTGTGTATGCCAGGTCTGGTGGCTCAGTGGACAAAGGCGTCCGCTGCAGGGACCTGTGTTCAACCTCAGTTTTTTTGTTTCTATAGCCCCGCCTCCTCCCCCACTGACTCCGCCCCCACCGGTGCAGACCTCAGACACAAACCACACTGTAAATTTGGCCCCGAGGGGAAGTTTGTGAGTACCCATGATCTACAGTATTTTTTAATAACACACAATGCTTACTACTTCTAAAATAAAATTTGCTGTGGTTTTTTAACATCATTTTTAAGTTTCAGTATTTGATATAGTTGTATTAATGAGCCCAAGAGAACCTGCTTTAATTGGCCTGGGTCCTGCCGGTGCTCCCCATCATCAGCTCTAAAAAGCTGGTGCGGAAACAAGTGCATATGCACTGCGATTTACTTCCAGCCACACCGAACATGACTCCAGCATCTCTGCCCTTGTCCGTTGGCAAAACGGCAAACAAACCCCGACAATGTCAACAGAAAAGAAAACTAAAAACTGCTCTACCGTATTTTTTAATAATACCAGCTTTAATTGGCCCGCGTCCTGCCAGTGCTCACCATCGTTAGCTCTAAAAAGCTGGTGCTGAAACAAGTCCATATGCACTGCGATTTACTTCCAGCCACACCATACATGACTCCAACATCTTTGCCCATGTTCGCTGGCAAAAAGGCAAACAAACCCCGACAACGTCAACAGAAAAGGAAACTAAAAACTGTTCTACCGTATTTTTTAATAACACCAGCTTTAATTGGCCCGGGTCCTGCCGGTGCTCACCATCATTAGTTCTAAAAAGCTGGTGCCGAAAAAAGTCCATATACCCTTGAGTTACTTCCAGCCACACTTTAAATGAGTCCAGCATCTCTGACCATGTCCGCTGGCAAAACTGAAAACAAACCCCGACAACATCAACAGAAAAGGAAACTAAAAATGCTCGAACTTATTTTTAAATCACAGCAGCTTTAATTGGCCCGGGTCCTGCTGGTGCTCGCCATCTTTAGCTCCAAAATGTGCACATGCACTGCGATTTACTTCCAGCCACACCTTACATGACACCAGCATCTCTGCCCATGCCCGCTGGCCAAACAGAAAACAAACCCCGACAACGTCAACAGAAAAGCAAACTAAAAACTGCTGTAAAATATATTTTAATAGCACCAGCTTTAGTTGGCAGGGTCCTGCTGGTGCTCACCATCGTTCGCTCTAAAAAGTGCATATGCACTGCAATTTACTTCCAGCCACACCTTACATGACTCCAGTATCTCTGCCCATGTCCGTTGGCAAAACGGCAAACAAACCCCGACAACGTCAACAGAAAAGGAAACTAAAAACTGCTCTACCGTATTTTTTAATAACACCAGCTTCAATTGGCCCGCGTCCTGCCGGTGCTCACCATTGTTAGCTCTGAAAAGCTGGTCCCGCAACAAGTCCATATGCACTGCAATTTACTTCCAGCCACACCTTACATGACTCCAGCATCTCTGACCGTGTCCGCTGGGAAAACGGAAAACAAACCCCGACAACATCAACAAAAAAGGAAATTAAAAACTGCTCGACCGTATTTTTTAATAACACCAGCTTTAATTGGCCCACGTCCTGCTGGTGCTCACCATCGTTAGCTCTAAAAATCTGGTGTCGAACCAAGTGTAGATGCACTGCAATTTACTTCCAGCCACACCTTACATGACTCCAGTATCTCTGCCCATGTCCGTTGGCAAAGTGGCAATCAAACCACGACAACGTCAACAGAAAAGGAAACTAAAAACTGCTCTACCCTATTTTTTAATAACACCAGCTTCAATTGGCCCGTGTCCTGCCGGTGCTCACCATCGTTAGCTCTGAAAAGCTGGTCCCGAAACAAGTCTATATGCACTGCAATTTACTTCCAGCCACACCTTACATGACTCCAGCATCTCTGACCATGTCCCCTGGGAAAACGGAAAACAAACCCCGACAACGTCAATAGAAAAGGAAACTAAAAATGCAATACTATATTTTTTAATAACAGTTTTAATTGGCCCGGGTCTTGCCGGTACTCACCATCGATAGCTCTAAAAAGTGCATATGCACTGCGATTTACTTCCAGCCACACCTTACATGACTCCAGCCTCTCTGCCCATGTCCGCTGGCAAAACGTAAAACAAACCCCCACAACGTCAACAGAAAAGGAAATTAAAAACTGCTCGACCGTATTTTTTAATAACATCAGCTTTAATTGGCCCGCATCCTGATGGTGCTCACAATCGTTACCTCTAAAAAGCTGGTGTTGAAACAAGTGTATATGCACTGTGATTTACATCCAGCCACACCTTACATGACTCCAGCATCTCTGCTCATGTCCGCTGGAAAAACTGAAAACAAACCCCAACAACTTCAACAGAAAAGGAAACTAAAAACGCTCTCCTGCATTATTTAATTAATAACACACAATGTTTATTATTAGTAAAATAAAATGCTCCGTGTTTTTTTAATATCATTTTTAAGTTTGTTGGAATAAAAGTCATACTGCAGTTACCATCAGGATAATTCATAACAAATGCACGTTAAAACATAAAAAAAGGCACAGGGCTTTTTTAGGTTGGAATTAAAGTGAAAATGCATTTAAGATAAGAATAATTGCTAACAGATGTACACTGAACAGAAACAAAGCCACTAAGCTTCTTAAGGTCAGAATGGAAGTCAGACTGCAGTTGTGATAAGGATAATTGCTAACAGATGCACGTCTCTGTAAACAGTAGCCATCACACACTACAGAGTGTGATGGCCAAACTAAATACTCACTAAGTGAAATCACCAGAAGGAAAGAAGGAAGGGACTTTTACAACCCAATACCAGTACAAAGGCTACAGTTTTGAATGGCACAGCCAACAGGCAGTGGAAAGCAGTTAATTTTTTAATAGCCATAGAGTACAATACAGCATGTCTTGCAGACAGCGCAAGCCCTGTCTAGGCTCAACCTAAAAAGTGTGTTTTTCTTTAATGTGCAAGGACGTTTTCCTTTATTGCATCAGATTGTATCACTGCATAGAAAGCATTTGTAATAAAAATGATACTGTGATAGTTTTGAAGCATGAACTAAACTAGCATTTTCAATGCAATAGGTCTCGCATTTGCAAGAGCTTCAGTTATTGATATTGTAAATGACAATGCCTTTTAATTATGTGTTTTGAAAATATGCAAGTGGTGGGTAAACATAATTTTGTACTTAGTCGTTGCTTACCAGAAGCGCCTCTTTTACTGACAGCTTTGCTTCTTGTAAGCAGGGACTATAAGTACAAAGTGCGTTTTTACCCACCACTTATAGGTTTTCAAAACGTATAAATAAAAGGAATTGTTATTTATAATGCCAATAGCGCCAAACGTACAAATACGAGACCTATTGCATTGCAAATGCTTCTTTTGTGAAGCACGCAACTCCAGTTGCATCAAAACGTAATCTTGGCTCAGAAAATGAGGGCGGAGGCAAAACTCCTCTTCAAATAATATTCATTAGCATGTGGCTGATGAAGGAGCAACTTCAGGGGGGCAGCTGAAAAACATGAAGTCCTGAGTGCTTACATAAAAAGAGTCGTTTTTTAAAAGCAAACAGTTGAAAGATACAAATCTGCCAATTGATGAAAATAATGTTAGGGATTCTATGGTTTAGAGGGAAGGACAAACACGAGAAAGTAAAACATGTTATTGAAGAAGTAAACAAATTAGTGATAATCCAACCAACAGTAGGGAATGGGTAGGCTGTAAGTTCATAGGTCACTGTCAACTATACAGCGTTCACTGTCTATTAGGCACGACATAAAAAATAAAAAAAGTATTGTAACTTATCAACATGCCTCTGGTATGGGGTGAAGGGCTACAAAGAAAAAAGAGTCCACCCAAACAACAGAGAAGCACTGTAATTATACGAAGACTGTACTTGGCCGGTGCTCTTGTGCGCTGAACGGAAGTGAGGTATCGGCATCAGAACCAGTAAGGAAAGAGCATCCAAGAACGACGTTGAAGTGAGCTAATGGTGAGCAGGGGGTGGGAATACAGTAGTTTTATTCATTACTACAGGTCTTGCAGACAGCGCATGCGCTGTCTAGGCTCGATCTAAAAACATTAATGCCTCCACCGGCTTTGTCAACAATGCAATAAGTGAACTAAAACCAAGCTCCACATTTGACCCATATTTTTATTATAGGTGGTGCAACTGCAGCTTTATAGTTTGTTGATTCAAACACAAGAGGTTTTTCTGTAACTCATGTTACAGAAAAAGGTTTGGTGAAATAAAATATTCACCTGTGCATAGTTTTAGGAAGCAGGGTAGCAGAGGTGTTCCCAAGTTGTACTGTGTAATTCAACCACTAGATAGTTGTATTGTATAAAAGATGAATGTTTTGCTTCTCATGCTTGGGGCTGGACATTACAGCGTGGGTGGTAAGTAGTCAGAAGCCCCTTTAAGGCAGTGGAGTAGCACGGTCAGGTGCAGAAAATTTCTCGTCACCCCCGTGTCGAGTTAAGCTGCGTTTCCTGTTGTCAGACAAACTTATTAAACTTGTGTTAAATAATATATATATATTTTTTAAGTGTCAATACCCCAAATTTCTATTTTTAATTTTAAAAACACATATTTTTGCCATTTAATCACCACCCTCAGTGATGACACCCGGGGCGGCCCGGACCCACCGCACCCCCCTTCCTATGCCACTGCATTAAGGCTCATGTTGCTGTTTTGCTGTGTTGCAGTTTTTGGCTCGTAGGTCCCATGGACTGAGCCTGACCTTGGCACTCGGCTCGAACTTGACTCAGTGGTTCGCGCTCCTGTACTTCGCACATGATGCCAGCATTGCATGCCTCGCCCTAATGCCTTTAATCACTGCCCAGAAAAGAGGACCCAGCCTGCCTGCTCCTGTCTAGTGAGATAAGAAGTTGATCGGAGCTCTTTGATGTACGCCCTTAAAAAGAAATCCTTTCTTGTACAGCGCACATCCTGAGCTCACATATTTCAGGGTGATCTCACAAGTGGTCAGAGCTGCTTTAGGGAGGTGGGACTGGTGCAGCCGCACTGGCGCTGACCTGGAGGGTGGGCACTGGCCTGGGCGAAGGGCACGGAGCTTTAAAACAAGTGAAATGTATTTGAGAGAGGGGCTATGGAGAGATGAAGGGCACCTTTGTGGGGTAGTAGTGAGGAAATCCGAGGAGAAGGTCATATGAGGGATGTGGTCAGAGGCGCCTATAAAAAATGCTTCAACTGAACGTCACAAGCGCTAAAGCCAGCCTTGCGTGTGCTAATGAGATCATTAGCACATATGATCTCAAGATGTAGAACTCGTGCTAATTAAGTACTGGGCACACATAAGAGCGCCTTGAAAAAATGAGCTCAGCATTGGAGCTCTACAAAAAAAAAGATTATTTTTCGTGCACCTGAGGATGTGTGCTGTACAAAAAGGGATTCCTTTTTGCACATTGCGTATCCTGAGCACACGTGTTTCAAGGTGCTCTCATATGTTTTAATAAAGTTGTTAGAAATAGGGTCTCTAGGTGGCAGTGGTTTGCAACCTGTCCAAATGGGGACCCATAATCCTAGTTAGGGTATCCCAAAAGATTTGTTTTCTCCAAGTTTATGGTTAAGTAATTTGCCTCAGTGTACTTATTAAAGGCAACTGTTGGAAATAGCCCTTTTTGCAGGGTCACCCCTAAACGTTTGGCATTCCTCCTCCTAATTTAGCTGAATTGTTTTTTGTTAACCTTAGAACTCTGTGCACTTTACAACTCCTAACAAGTGTTAAAGTCCATGTGCTCTCTCCTCTAAACATGGTGATATGGGCTCATATTCAATGAACATATTTAATTTAATGATACGTCCCTAGTACAGTGCACTGCTGTTAGAACTGGGGTTTCTGGTTGGCAGGGCTATGTACCCTCTCCAAGCAGGAACCACCACTCTAGTCAGGGTTATCTAGATACACACTAAGGGCCTCATTTAAAAGGAATGAACGCAGTGTGTTACCCCATTTGGCGGCGCCAAGCTGTGTTAATTCTGAAGCACAGGGATGCGTAATATCAACAACGATATGATGGATCCCTTTGCTCTCCCCTGAGCTGGCGCACAATTCGCTGCCATGCGCCAATGCAGGCACCCTTGCACTATAGTGCAAGGGTGCCTGTGTTGCAGGGAATGATTGTTTATGTGCAGGAAGGTATCCCTTCCTGCACATAAACAATCTGAAATAGCTTTTTGAAACATCTGTGTGCTGCTTAATGCAGTTGAAAAAGTAATGTTTGCATTATTCTTAATGGGCAGGTAGGGACACCTTCCTGCACATAAACAATCTCAGGAGTTGAGTTCCTTGTTTTATGTGTGCTGCAGAATGCAGCACGCATAGAAAGAGGAAAAAAACGAGGAGAAATGAAAACATTTCTCCTTGTTGCACCTCCCTATGCTTCCCTTGGGGAGGTGTAGCATTCTGATGCATTTGCAGGTTTACAATTTCTGATAAATCTGGAAATATGTCAGAAACCATGGGTGTTGCATGGGAACATCCACAGCAACACCCATGGAAAATCCCAATAACACAAAGTATTGCATGTAAAGGGGCCCCATTTACAAGGAAATGAAAAACCACGCAGGGCGGCTTTATGTGTCCTTGTAAATATAGGTGAAATTGCCTCCAAAGGAGTTTGTTGTACTAAAGAGGTTAACTTAGTTACGTAACTGAATTGAGTACAGGTAACTTAATTATCCTGCATGAAATTAATTATAATAGCTTCAATAAACATATACTTAACTAAACATGACAATACTTAACATTAAGACAAAAACAAATGGACATGTGTATAGGCAAAAAAGTAAATTTTATCAGAATTGGATCATAAAGGGAAAAATACAAAGCATAAATAATCTGCAATACAGGAATTCAGGATAAATATCACGAAACAAATCAAGAATATCTGTAAAGCCTGTGTGTATTTTTGAATTTTGTTAAACTTTGCTTGCCAAGAACACTAACTGGCTGTCGCGATATCGCTCTCTTAGACCATGGCTAAACACTCATTTCCAGCACGCATATTTCTAATAATTAGATTACAAACTTTAGTAAGTCTGCAATGTCTGATAAATGACCTTGCCTTTACACGAACTTTTTTACCACTCTAAGATGGCGCCCAATGTGGTAGCTTAGTCCCCTTTCGATCTCCAAACATTCTATGCTTAAATTCCCGCGATCGCGCACTGCAGCCGATTGCTTGCAGAGTGACGGCGGACACCTCTTGCTACCTCTTGCTACTTTGGAACTGTGAAAACTATAACAGGTAAATGCCCCCTGTCCACGCGCTGGGCTTCTTTGGACGCTTTTAATCTTTGTGCTGCCAGAAATGGGTGGTAACTTTCTCACCCGTTTCATTTACTTAGATCGTGCATCCCTGGCGACGTGGCTACCAATTGAAATCCCCTCGATAAGTTTACGAGGATTGACACGAAAAGAGCAGAGCTTTAATTGCTCACATTTCTGCTCTATCCAATGCTTCTACAGGTAAATGCTGCCGATTACTGTACTAAGTCTCTGGACCGCTTTGCATTTTACGTAGCTATGGGTTCTAATATCTGACCCACTTTACTTCCACAGATCGTCCAACCCTGACGACCTGAATTTTTTTGTGACTATCTTTATTTATTGGGTGCAGTTCAACTAAGTGAATTAAAAAGCCCCAACTGCCAACTTCTTCGTAAGTCCATAGGTAACTATTTAACCATGCCAAATGTCAAATTACCTTATTTAATGGCACAGCAGTGGACATTTACAACTGCCATTTTTTAAATGTTACAGATTAACCTCTGCCCTGGCTCCACATACCATCTCTCTCCACCACGCGGAGTTAAGGTTATCAATTTAAGGTACCAACCTAATCTTAGTAATTAAGCCTTGTAAGATACATCTGCATGAGATAACCAAAATGCCCTATGAGTTCTAGGCACACGACATCTTCCATATGTGTCTGCATCTTATGAACTATTGTATCATAGGTGAACTGTTCTATCTATGTTAAACTGCTATCAGTTGGGGTAATTCTGTTGACCCTATTTTGAACCATATCAAATCATGTGCGCAAGATAAATTTCAGGCTGAAATTAGTAGATACATTGTTAACAAGTCTTATTGCAATTTTTGTACAAAATCTCTTTCACTGTTTTGTCATCATTGTCACAATCGTCTAATTGTCACTGTTTTATAGAACATTTTAGTATAGGTCATAATTGATAATGACTAGATTCTAGCTAGGCCAGATGTTTTCTGTTTGTATATATGTGTATAGCGCAATATTGAATGTCTAATTTAGTTATTATGAAATAGTTATATTGTTCTATTCTATTTTTATTAGGGATTTACAATATTAATTGTCTACTGTCCTGATGATGGTCTTGAAGAGTCACCCATAAAGACCGAAACATCGACTCCCAGCTTTATCCAAAAGAAAAATTCCTTAAAACCTTTATTTTGGATAGGCCATTCACAGGCTTTACAGAGATTCTTGATTTGTTTCGTGATATTTATCCTGTATTCCTGTATTGCAGATTATTTATGCTTTGTATTTTTCCCTTTATGATCCAATTCTGATAAAATTTACTTTTTTGCCTATACACATGTCCATTTGTTTTTGTCTTAATGTTAAGTATTGTCATGTTTAGTTAAGTATATGTTTATTGAAGCTATTATAATTAATTTCACGCAGGATAATTAAGTTACCTGTACTCAATTCAGTTACGTAACTAAGTTAACCTCTTTAGTACAACAAACTCCTTTGGAGGCAATTTCACCCATCTTACTACGTTTTTACCCAAGCCCCCAAAGGTTTACTGGGTTGCTCACTTTATCTACCATAATCTTGTAAAAATAGGGCAGCAGGCTGCGCGGCCAGTGTGTAATAAAAATTGACGCACCAGGGTCTTGTAAATAAACGTGAGAGGGTCCATGTAACATTACATCTAGGCCCACAAAGACACAGTGTTTTTTGATCTTTTAACACCTTGAGGGGTGACAACACGTGTCTTAATACTGCCCTCACACACTTTCCAGTGTCATGCTTCATCACTGGGCCGCATCATACACCCAGGTGCAGACCAACACACTGAGTGGAGCGCTAGATATTTTTAGATGAAGAGCAAGTGGTGAGATTCAGGAAAGTAGAAATGTGGTGAAAACACATACAACACGAACAATAACGTGACGTACTAGACAAACACCAAGGTCAGAGGGAGGGATTGTATGCTACCCCCTGTACTCGGGACCAATATAATGCAGTATTTTAAGGTTTAAAACAACCTAAGGGTCTACCTATATAATTTTATTCTGGCAGTGGGCCCTTGGAAGGGTTAAAATCTCGAAGGAACCGGGTATATAGGGAGAGTAACGTTCCCTATACCCCCACTGCAGATACCAACATGTTTCTGCCAAATCTAAGCCCCCATATGGGTGGCACTGGCTTTCATCAGGGTGTTGGTCCCTTTTGTTATAGCCCTTCTCCTAATTGGGTTCTTATTACCTTATAGTCTGTAGGTTATTTTTCTTACACTAGGGTCTCTCCAGGATTTCTGTGAGGGAACCACTTCACGAGTTCATATAAATTCTTTCTGAACCCTGGGACGCTGTGTGGACGTACTCTCACCGTCACATAGTCACGAGAAGTACCAGGAGTTCTGCCCCCATCAGTCGTCCTTCGCCGGAAGAAATAGATCGATGGACCCGAGAATTAGAAAAGATAAATCTTCAGCCAAAACTACTAGATATTTACAGGTTAAGAATAGAATTGGAAGAACTGATGGCTGGGAACGTGGGACTAGACAGGCTGAACACCCTTAGTGAGGAAGAGTTACTATTCATTTGCAAAAGTATTACCAGAAACACCAGAGTGTTGCATGAGAAACTAATGGACACAGCAGCTAATATGGGAATAGACATCAGCAGATCCAAAGTATTGCAAAAGCCTTACAGAGCAGAATTTTCTGACAAAGATTTAGAAAACATGAACGTGTCAGGGAAAAAGGTGCAGATAAGAGAATTGCTGAACCTGTTACAGAAATGGGGAGATTTAGAAAAATGGAAAGCCAGGTGGGCAAAGAAAAAGGAAGACAGTAGATCAAGACAAGTGTCTTCTGAATATGTCCTAAAAAAAGCTGACAAGGCCGAAAAATGATATCCTATGAGACAAGTGCCAGGTGGAGGATATGTACATGTTCCATGGTCCAGACAGGATATTGTGTCTTTTACAAAGGATTTCCCAAAATTACGAGAGAAACCTGTAGAATGGTACAGACAGGTCAAGAGATTTTTTTAAAGTTCAAAAATGCTTCCTGAAAGATCTAGATGGGTTCTTTGACATTGTAGTTCCCGTAGATTTGTGGACAGAATGTACAATTGCTGTTGATTGGCCAAGTGAGGAATATGCCAGGGACACAAAGACAGGAGCTCCTTCAGCGGAGGTGATGAAGAAATATGACCAGGTGATATTGTACTTGAAAGGAAAGTTGCCTGCAAAATAAACTGATTGGACCTGAATAGATAGAACTACCCAGCATAGACATGAAACTGTACATTCATACTATGAACATTTGTTACATGTGTTCAAAATGTATAGTGGCCTCGATAACATTGAGATGAAGGACATGACCCACTTCATTTATCGATTCGTGTTAGGATTAAGACCTGAGATTTCCCAGTGGATCAAAGACAATAAAATCTGTTGGCAAGCTGAACCTATTGATGAAGTCCTGAAGTATGCCAAATATTGTGAAGATGAGCTGGAAAATAAACAAAAGGAATTAAAGGAAAAAGTTATGTGGGCACAAGTAAACTTAGCAGAACACCCAGAACAACAGTTAAGTAAAATGAATAATACCAAGAACCAAGGCCCTGGGAGTGGAGGAAAGCCCAGAGTTAAAATGAGTCGAGAGGAGGCCAGAAAGAAGTTTCCCTGTCACGGGTGCGGAAAGATAGGGCACTGGAGGGACGAGTGTAAGGCTGTGCAGAACAATAATGTACACACACATACAAAAAACAACTAAGGAGTGACTTATTGGAGCCTTAGACATAAAGTCAGACAACCCTGAGGGTTGTTGTGAATCTTTTCAGTTTCCGGGCGGCGGCAGTGGACCCGATAGGTGTAAGGAGGCGAGCCGCTACCAGCAAATTGCAGTAGCGTGAAGATAGCCTCCCCCGTTTAAGCCCATAGATGTCAGCACCGTAGATCTGTGCTTTTCCTTGCGCACCTGGAAATACTAGGTTGCAGCAACCGTATTTTACGGTAATCTTCCTTTTTTTGCTTATTTTTCACATACATCCTCTGGTTGGACGTGCCTTAGCGAGCACGGACCACCAGGGATTTTTTATGTCACTGGTCCTGAAGAAAGCTGCAATAATATTAAGAGACAGCTGAAACATGTCGACCTACTATTGAAGGGATAAAAATGGTCAATAATTTAACCACCCTTAATATCCCACACATTGTTTTTAACAATATTGGCTGACCGTTGAATAAAATAGATTTTGGGTACAACCAATATTTTTTAATTCACTTTCCCTTGCACTTATTCACATACACCAAGTCCAATTCACAACAACCCGCTCCGCTGCAAATCAGGCGTCGAAGCACACTGGAGGGACATTCGGTTCCTCCAGTGGGAACCCCGTGATGAAGCATGTCACCACTAGGGTGAGTGAGAGTTCTTTTTAACAACTCAATTTGTTTGTCTCTGGTGTATGTGTTTTCACATTTTTCTTTTTGTCTGTTTCCAACATTGGTTTATCACTAAGAGGTGGAAGAATGTCTTGTCCTCAGGGTTGTCTGACTTTATGTCTAAGGCTCCAATAAGTCACTCCTTAGTTGTTTTTTGTATTTATAATCGGGGATATAGGAGTGTTCCTCTTTCAAATCCTCCCTCTCTTGTTGTTAATTAACAGAACGATAATGTGCCAATTAATGATTTAAATCCGCAGGCGCAGAATGAGGGACCACGGAAGACACAGCAACAGGTAAAACAAAATCAGTTGCCTCGTGCACCTAGACCAAACTATAGGAGCAAAGCACAACAGGGTGAGGAAGTAGAGGTATGGGAAGGAAAGGAGGATAGAAATGCAGCAACTTCGCAATTTTTGTTGAATGATACATTCCTCTGTGATGAACCTTACTGACGGTGCCTGAGGGGGGAGGACGAGGAGTGCGTGCTTGGCACCTCCTTGCCGGTAGACCAGTCAGGGCCATACATTGAAGGAAAGGTTGAAGGAAATGACGTCACCTTTCTGTTGGACACTGGTGCTACTCGTTCTACTGTGAGAACAGCAGACGTTCCAAACATACCCCTCTCGGGAGCAGCAATCCAAGTTGTGGGTGTTTCTAATCAACTAATTAGTACTCCAGTTACAGAGCCCATGGAGATCACAATAGGCAACTTCAAAGAAATGCACAGATTTGTTGTCTGTGATTCTAGTCCTGTGAACTTACTAGGACGAAATTTGTTGTGCAAAATGAACTGTACTATCTTTTGCACACTAAAGGGAGTCGAAATTCAGACCCCAGATGAAGACGGAATTTACAAATTAATATTAATAAGGCCTGACTCTGAAATTAAAAGACTGACAATACAAGACTTACCTGAAGAGCTCCAACAGACAGTGAAACCAGAGGTATGGGATTTTACTGGGAAAGATGTAGGACTAATGGCAAATTTTGACCCAATTAAAATTTCCATAAAAGAAGATGCAGTTTACCCGAACACTAAACAGTATAAAATTAGTGCAGAAGTAAAAGCAGGGGTTGCCATTGAAATAAAAAGATTGTTAGAAGCAAACATCATACAGGAGGTAATGAGAAGTCCTTGTAATTTGCCCATAATTGGAATCAAGTAACCGAGTGGTAAGTACAGGGTAGTGCAGGACCTGCGCAAGGTTAACAAAAATGTTGTCCCTTGCTGTCCCAATGTGCCAAACCCTGCAGTGATCTTGTACCAAATACCCTGAAATGCTGGATGGTTCACTGTCAGTGATCTGTGCCATGCATTCTTTTCAATTCCATTGCATCCAGACAGCAAATTTATTTTCTCATTTGAATTCGACAGTGATGTTTACGTCTGGAATCGTGTCCCTCAGGGGTACACAGAGAGTGCTTCAGATTTTGAAAAAGTGCCTTGAATCTTTGGTCTTACCTGGAGAATCAGTTCTGGTGCAATACATAAACGACCTCTTGGTGGCAGCTAAAAGTCGGAAAGACTGTGTTGTTGACACCATTGCCTTACTGAATCATTTAGGTGAAGGACATAAAGTATCACCAGACAAACTACAGTTTTGTACCTCCTCAGTGAAATATCTGGGACACCAGATAGAGAGAGGTATCAGGAAGGTTACCACAGAAAGAATTAGAATAATTCAAAACATGGAACTACCAAATACTCAGAAAGAAATCAGAATGTTTCTTGGAGTTGTAGGATACTGTAGGCAGTAGATTGTAGGATTTGCAGTCCTAGCAAAACCATTGATAAATATGACAAATAAAGGAGCAAAAGACCCAGTGGAGTGGGATGATGAAAGCATGTCAGCTTTTACAAAGTTACGAGAATGTCTGTGTACAGCTCCCGCATTAGGAATGCCCGATTACTCGAAAGAGTTTGCACTGTTTTGTGACACCCGAGACAATTGTGCACTTTCAGTCCTAACCCAAATTCATGGTTTGACTAGGCGTCCAGTGGCATATTTTTCTGCTACCTTGGATCTAGTGGCTGCTGGATTACCTGGATGCCTAAAAGCTGTAGCTGCAACTTGCATGAGTCTTGAGCAGAGTGAATCCATCATTAAGGGGCATCCTGTAACTGTGATTGTTCCACATGCAGTTGCAATCTTACTGACCCGAACCAAAACACAGTATCTCACACCTAGTCGGCTGACTAAGTATGAGAGAATTCTAGTGGGTGCAGCAAATGTAACCATTACTCGATGTAACATACTAATCCAGCTACCCTATTACCCAATTCACTGATTGCAGAAGCAAAGGGAGAGGTCGAGCATAATTGCATTGATCTGACTGAGTTTAGTACAAAACCACGCCCAGACATCAAGGAAACGCCCCTGCCTATAGAAGATTTCGAGTTGTTTGTAGATGGCTCATGTCTGAGACATGAGGATGGAGGCCTAAGCGCTGCCTATGCTGTGTGTAAGATAGCACGTCCAGTAGAAGCATCATATTTATTTGGAGTAAAGTCTGCACAAGTAGCCGAATTGGTTGCATTGGCAAGAGCCTGTAAATTTGGGAAAAGCAAGAGAATAACCATATACACTGACAGCCAGTATGGTTATGGGGTTGTGCATGGCATTGGCCAGTTGTGACTGCAAAGAGAATTTATGACTTCTTCGGGTACTCCTATCCGAAACAGAAAAGTTGAACAAGAACTACTGGAAGCAATCCAGTTACCTAAAGAATTGGCAGTGGTCAAGTGTGCTGCTCACAAATCTGGCGATGACAATGTGACAGCAGGTAATCGATATGTTGACCAACTGGACCAACATTGTGCAAGACATAGAATGTCAGTCAATATCAAATTGGGGGGAAGCGGAAACAGCTGCCAACTTATGGTGTTTGAAGATGTACAAACATGGGAAGAACTAAGAGACCTGCAGAATGCAGCAGGACCAAAAGAAAAGAGAAGGTGGAGAAAATTTGGTTGTCAGAGAAGGAATGACGATGGTGTCATTGTTTATACTGATGGTATGCCTGTATTGCCTGACAGCTTGCTTGCTCCTATGGTTAGGTTAATACACAGAGATGCACATGTAGGAAGAGACGCAATGGTCCGTGTCTTCAGGCAGACATGGTTCAATTCGAAATTCAGGAACATAGCAGAGGCACTTTGCCAGAGGTGCTTGACATGTCAGCAATACAATCCCGGAAAGAAAACAGTAGTTTTACCAGGTAAAATTGGGAAAGCAGAAGGCCCTTTTATCAGATTACAAATTGACTGTATTCAGTTACCACCCTGTAAAGGAATGAAATACGTTCTTGTCATTGTTTGCCTATTTTCAAAGTGGGTAGAAGCGTATCCTGCAAGAAAGAATGATAGCATCACTGTAGCTAAATTGTTACTAAGGGAACTAATACCTAGGTACGGTTTTCCAGTCACAATTGAATCAGACAGAGGTGGGCATTTTCAGAATGAAATAATAGGCCAAATCTGTGAAGCATTCAAAATTACACAAAAACTGCACTGTGCATATCGCCCAGAGGCTTCTGGAGTGGTAGAACAACTAAATGGCACTATCAAGTCAAGATTGGGGAAAATGTGTGAATCTACTGGAATGAATTGGATATACGCTTTGCCCCTTGTCCTGATGGGACTCAGAAGTATTCCAGATCAGAAGACAGGCCTGAGCCCCCATGATATACTGATGGGAAGAGTAATGCGGCAAGCATGGGTACCAGGACACAAACTGATAAACATTTCTGATGATTTGGTGCTAGAGTACTGCAAGCAGCTGGGTGACCAAGTGCGTTCTATCTCTCACCAGATTGGGGAAGACGCCGTCGCCAGGCCAGCAACTCCAGCCCATAATCTGAACCCTGGTGATTGGGTTGTACTAAAGAAACACACCCGGTCGAGTTGCCTTGCACCGAAGTGGGGAAAGAAAAGACAAGTGATTCTTGTTACCACTACAGCGGTGAAGTGTGCGGGAGTGCCACGGTGGACCATGCCAGCCATACGAAGAAGGTGACAGAAGACGAAGAAAAAACTGAGGCTGAAGGTTGTGCAGCTGAGGGGTCTCCTGAAGTTGGTCCTGAAGTAGCTGAAGAAGAACAACCAAGCACCAGTCAAGATGATTGGGTCCCAGTAATCGACCTGACATTCGATCCAATAGGAACCAGAAGTCAAACCTACCTAGATAGAGAGTGGGATAGTGAGGACGACGCAGGAATAGAAGAAGATAATCTGATCATCGCAATCCATGTCAAATCTGATGAGGAGGAAGGTCATATAGGGACAGAACAGGTTATCGACACACCTCCAAAGACTCCTGAGACAGATAGAAAATAGGGCGGAAGTTCAAGGAGAAGAAAATCAAAGGTTCGAAGTGCTTGAACAGGATCAGATAGAAATAGATAAATGTGTTCAGGAAGAAGAAATTGAAACAAAACAAAGCCAAATCCAGCAAATACCTGAACCAGGCCAGCTTAGTGACCAGGCAGAAGAAACTGACCTAAGACCTGGAACTAGTCAGACAGATAGGGAAGAAGAAAATATTGAAGCAGATGTGCCACAACTAAACGAAAATAAGAGAGCATTGGAGGAAAGCCAAATTACAGTGCAGTTAAAAGATTCAAGAAAAAGAATAGAGAACCAAGATTTGTCAAAAGACTGAGACTGAGACTAAAAACTGTAGAGGAAAAACTTGAGCAAGAGAATCAAGACTCCAGCGAAACTGACCTGTCTGGAGCAAAGCCTAAGAGAAGAAGTGCCCGAATAAAGAGACTGAACAATAAATATCAGAATCCTGAATGGACTTATCTGGTGTTGGAAGAATTTGAAAATCTTGATATAAGTGATGAAAGTGATGAAGAACTGATTGCTGACCAGGCTTCCGAAGAAGAGGAACCAACCTGAACGTTGCCTTGTGTAAGCAACCTGTGAAAAGTTACAAAGAGGGGTTGAAAAACTTCTTTTAAGCAAAAATGTCTGATTCCACTGTGAATGGAAGACCTAGATGCAATTGTTGTAAATCATGCTGCAAAGTATGTTTGTGTAGTATAGCATTAGTACTGATATTATGGATAGGACTAACAAATACTATTCCTTACATGATGAGTAAAGATACTAATTTGTACCCTACTAAAATAGTGACAAAGAAAACAGAAGAACTGCAAACGAAAGAGACACTACAAAGTGTAGAAAGACCTGAGAAAACACTTAGCCTTAGACAAACTAGAATGGACTTAGATGCATCAGATGAGGAAGGACTACACTATCACAGAATAAAGAACAGAACTCATTTAAACGTATTTGCAAACCTGTTAGTACACTACATAGAAGCAATCAAAATAGAGGACTGCTATGTCTGCATGAAGCTACCTACTTCAGTAGCTGAAGGTGTGACCTATCACCATTTACCGCTAACATATGGAATTTCCTGTAGTATTTTAGCTAGTTTGTTCTACAAAAGAGGACCGTTACAGTACTAATATTCTAACTCAGACGTAATCTTTTCTGAACTTCCTATACGTGGAAATCTGAATCCTGTACATACTATGAGTGATGTTATATGGGAGAATACTTTCTAACAATAGGTTCAATAGATTTAGGTGAAGCACATAGAGCTAACATAACCTGTTCATTACATGAACAAGAGAACATTTTTTTAAATATGTCATAGAAAAGAAGAAAAAGTTTCCAAAGTAAAGCAAATGATAAAAGATAGAAAACTCCTAAGTGGGCTGAAAACATGGGGAGCACCTCAAATGGTGGAGCTAATCCTGCTTTGTTTCTGGATTTCGAAAAGAAAGGGAAACTTTGTCTTCACAGAGAAAAGACTAGTTATTATAATAACATATTCATTGGTTCCAGTGAATGTGAACACAATTACAAGGTAATTGGAGGTTGGGGGTTTCAAAAATGGGTCAGAACCTGTGTTTCCAGGAATTTATTATATATGTGGAAACAAGGCTTATTTCAAATCACTGGTATGGAAGCTGTTATTTTGGAATTGTCTTCCCAAAGATATACCATGTGAATGAAGTCGCTGGAAGCAATGAAAATACGAATGGATTAGTGCGTAGTAAAAGAGAAAGTGTAGGAGAAATATTAGGGGATATATTTAGTGCATTGATACCTGCAGTGGGAGTGACTCTGAATATGCACAGAATTTGCCAATTGTCTACAGTGGTAGATCGGTTATCAACTGACACCGCTGCTGGTTTCCTGATGGTCAATACCGAAATGGTTGCGATCAGATCTATGGTTTTACAGAATAGACTTGCTTTTGACACCTTATTGGCAAAAGAGGGCGGAGTCTGTAGAATGTTGAAAGCGCAACATTGTTGCACTTACATTCCTGACAAGAGTGTTGAAAATAAGAAATATGTGAGAAACATAACTAATTTGAAAAATGAGCTTAAACCACTGGAGGTTGACAGTGCCTGGAAGAGACTAACTGATGGTCTCGCCTCTGTAGGTAATTGGTTTTATAACCTAGGTAAAAGTCTTATGAGTAAAATACTGATGCCAATAGCAGGAATAAGTTTAATTGTGCTGATCATAAAAATTTGCTGCAAATGTCGAAAACACAAAAAGAAGTATGCTGTGAATAAGAGAGGAATGAAACGGAATGTTGATGAACTCGAATTAGAAGAACTGAATAATCAGATTTACAAAAGAGCAAAGAATTACCATCCTAATAAGGATGCAGGAAAAAGGCTGAACAAAAAGTTTGAAGAAATTGAATTGGGTGAAATGTGAAAAGTTGGCATCTGGTTCCATTAATAGTGATGATAGTAAATATCATCAAAGAGGGGATTGATGGAGCAAGTATTCGCATGTTACGCGACTTGCTTGTATTCAAGAACCTCAAATAACCATTAACTTTGTAATCAATCTGTTTGTCTTACTAATAGTGCACATTTTACACTACACAGGGTGTCCCAGTGAAGCTTGCTTATGTGTTTATTAATCGTAATACGCTTGCCTCTAAAATGGTCGCTGCTTTGCGGGAATTTAGTCTGCGCAAGCGTCGGTCATACCCATGTGATGTGACGCACTCGCAGTTCTGGAGGGACTTTGTTGCTCATGCGCAATACAGCTACAATGGCTGCTTTGTTTTCTCATATGCTCTATGCTTGCATTGCCGCTTTTGCAAAGCTGTTTTGTTCTGCACTTACCCTAATGCTATAGTTATTATAAAGTAAGGGGTGTAGTATAGCCAATCATGGTATACAGTGTATTCATTTTTTCTGTGTTTCTAAATTGTTTTCGCTTGCTTTTCATGTATCGTATTCTTTGGGCCTGGGAGGTGCTTGCTACTCCATCTTTGAAGCCCGTATGGTACCAGTCACGTGATGGGGAAAAGAAAGTCATGCAGCAGTGGAACGCAGCCAGCTGACAGACACAGCCAAGATGCTCCTGGGAACCTGAACTCCAACCTAGCTGAAGAAGCTGACTTGTACCTAAAACTGTTACAATTGTATTTCACTACTGCGTATTCTATTGTACTCTGTAAATCTTATGCCATGGGAACTAGAATGTAAGGGGTGGGTACGAAAATTGAATATTAAGCCTGAGAAAGACTAAATTGTAGGTGGTGAAATGACCTAACCTCCTCCTTTGGCTAATCAAAACCTGGGGATCCTTTCACTTGCAACATTGGGGGTGGTACACTGACCCGAAAACAGTATAACTAGCCTAGTTTTAGCTAGAGAAATTGTCCAACTTGTCCGAATAGCTGACCGGTCACTGACCCAACGAACTCTATAGGCGATTGATACAGAGAGCTGCGGAGCACTCTGTCCGTATTTTCCACAAACCCAGTCGGGGTTTTGGGAACCTTAAGTGCTGGCGAAACACTTTGCTGGGAGATTCATGAACCCAATCGGGGTTATTGGCAGATTCCTTGCAGAGCGGGAGTAGCGCAGGCGTTGCAACCGAAGCTGCAGGTGTTGGTCGTACCCTTTGGTGAACCCGGTCCTGTTCCAAATCCTGATGTTATCCTGTCCTGACTGTCCATGAGCTGTACCTGCTCGCCGACTGTCAGCCTAAGTCCTTGAGGGTCCTTTCTCGCCTTTTCAACTGGCCCGTGGCCAGGGTTGGTCTTCATTCTGTCCTAGGTAAATATAAATTCTATGTGGGTGCTTGTCTATCTAAACTTTCTCTCTCGTCTTGAATAAAGCATAATTCCCTACGTCCTTTTTCTGTCTCTCTATAAATAAGATTTTCATGCAAAATTTGTTTATTAGCATGTTCCACTTTTCTCCCTACCTTTAGTCAATTACTGATTTGTCTGCATGTATAGTATGTTCCATTCTTACCTTCCCTATAGAAAATAAGCACATCTTGATAAATCAAATTGCATAAGTTTCATTTCTTTTGAACCATTAATGAATTTCGAAAGTCTACTTTATTAGTATGTTCCCTTTCAGTACCCGCCTTTAGTGAAATTATGAAAGTCTGTTAATCTAAAATAGCGTGTTCCTTATTTCTCCTTCCCTTTCTTGTCTGGTTTCTAAATGATTCTTACTCTCATTCATAGGGATACGATATTTCTAATTCTAGTTATAGATAGTTTGATCTGTGTAATTTTTGGCTCATGGCTTTTGATGATGAAGATGATTTGAAAACTTCTTGAGTTTGTGGTTATTATAAAAGAGATAAACAATTTCCAATGCTATTAAAATCTTCTTGTTTTAGTCAGTCATTTTAAAGGCCTTCCGTCTTAGTTCCTGTAATGTTATGTCCTACCTTGTCACTGCGCCAGGACGCTCCTTAGCTGGAGTAGCTGTGCGCATAACAAATATCGATAACATAACATAACATAACAATGTGTATATGGTATTAGTGGTGTCTATTTGTCCCACAGCTAGCTCCCTGATCCATTGTGATCTTAGGTACCTGTGACGAGGATTGGTAAGTCAGGTACACGGAAATAGAAAAGAAGGGAAACTGAATTGCTGATAAAAGTGTGTAGATTACCTGATTAAAGTATAAATAAAATTAGTATTTTTATGGGCCCAAGTGTGCACTATCTATATCTATACTACTATTATAAAGAGAGAACTGTGTCCTTTCAGCCAGGTAAACTCGAAAAGTACACCACCAATCCAAACACCCAAGACATCTTTGAAAACCTCAGGGCAAGCAGAAGGACATAGGCTATATAAAAATAAAAAATATACAATCTTTAAAAAATTTAGGAATAAAAAAAAAGTAGTCCCTTGCAAGTAGCGCCGGCCGCGACGTGCGTGATGACAATGGGAGCGCGGGGAGGAGCGGCGTTCAGGAGCAATAGGAAGAGTGGCGGACATGAGCGCGGGGGGAGCTAAGGACAGGCGGGGAGGAGCGGTGAGCGGCGGACAAGCGGTGAGGAGCGGCGAGAAGCGGAGGAGCAGTGGCATGGTAAACTCAGCAGCATGGGGAGGAGCGGCTGAGGTAAGTGAAGCAGCTGCGGGTGCGCACCGAGGGATGGGCGGAGGGACGGGCGGGAGCCATGAGTGCTCGCAAGCCTTTTACTCAAAGTCGGGACGTCGGGGGAAACGGCGGACAAGAGCCGCGGGTGCGCACCGAGGGACGGGTGGAGGGACGGGCGGGGGCCATGAGTGCTCGGAAGCCTTTTCCTCAAAGTCGGGACGTCGGTGGAAACAGCGGACACGAGCGTGGGCAGAAGCGGCCAGGACCAACAAAACCGGAGCAAGGAAACACTGTAAGTACGCTCTGCTGCTCCCGGCCGCTCTGCTGTGCCTTTCCTGCTGCAATGCTGCCCCCAGCCCCCTTCTGCCCCGGGCAACGCCGGGGCGGGCTGCTAGTTTGGTAATAAAAGTTAGTCGGGTGACCTGCGCGCTCTATCACCAGTTCTGAACTGACACTTTGGATCGATGCCTCAGTTTCTTAGTTGCCACACCAAATCCACCTCCAAGGGCCCAGGACTGGGTTTGGCACCACTTGATTTTACAGAGGTTAAAGAACAGAATACAAATGCTCTCTTTTATGGGAGTGTGGGCGAGCAGTTAGGCATATCAGAGGACAGTGTTAAGCATTTGTTGTACACACAGTGGCAATAAATGAGACACACACTCAATGAATACATCTGAGACCAATGTATGAAAATAATACTTGGTATAATACTTGGTTACATTTATTTTGTATAACCACAGAACTTTGTCATAGTTAAATACGTTATTCAATAGAAATATTTTTCATTTTTAAAACTGGCAGTTTTCAGGCTTCGCCATGTTAACCTATGGGAGTATGAAAACATTCAGCATACATAGGGATAATATTGACTTACAAGACCAGTCTTCGGAATTAATGTAAGCATTGGGCAAGGTTCAGTTCAGCACCAACAGTGCACCACCAGAGGCACAGGGGCAGCCGGATGCAGGGTGCAAGTTCGAGGTCCGGCACCCAGTACATATCAATGGGGATTGGGGCAATCGGTCAGAGGATGCTTACAGGTAAGTAGCAGCAGACAGGGGAGCCATTCTCTGGGGGTTGAAGCAAGCCCTGGACGGGGCCCAAAGCCACAAAACTACATCACTAGAGACACCGGGGCACCCCGGCGCAGGGTGCCAACATAGCATATCAGGTGCCCAACACAAGGCAATGGAGAACGACCAAATCGAACATGAGCTGCATAACATAACATAGCATGTGTATTTGTAAAGCACACGTTCACCCCTGGGTATCTTGGCGCTGAATAACAGATGTTTTATTGTTACCCAACTCAATGGTACTCATTTTGTCAACCTCAGATGGATGAAAGGCTGAGTGGACCCGCCGGGATTTGAACCTGTGACCATGAGGTCGAACACAGGCCCCTGCAGTGGATGCATTAGTCCACTGACCCACCAGACCCGGCCTCATGGAACAAGAGCTGCAGGCTCAGGCAGGAGGCAAACCGAAAGGAAACCTACAGCAGCAAAGGTAAGTTACGATGCTGAGGAACGTAGGGATACCTTTTGTTCTCTTCACCAAGGACCAAGACAGACGGCTGCAGGGGTGCCTTTTGGAGTCGGACATAACATTCTGGAGCAGGTCGGGGTTGGGGGGATCTCAGTGCAGAGGCTGCAAGTGCCATCGAGGAGTCCAGGAAATTTCAGCTCATGGTGGACTCAGGCTCTGGACCGCTGGGGAAGCTTGTTGGAGCTGGTCGGCCACTTGGGGGCCCGGGGCGTCCGGTGCAGAGGTGGAACAAGGGTACGCTTTGCGGTTCTTCAGGTCACAGAGTCCTTACTTCGAAGATGGTTGCTTGGTGAACAGGTCCGCTGTTCTCTGAAGTCTTGATCTTTATTAAAGGCAATCAGTCCTCCCAGGGTTTTGGAGGACACTGGGCTGAAGTACTAGTCATCTTTTGGAGAAGGATCATCGAGGGCTGCAGAAAGGCCGGTAGGGCTGGGGCCAAGTCAGTTGGTCTCTGCAGTCTTCTCTGTTGGTGCAGCTCTATAGTGTCTGGCTCTTCCTAGGTCATCAGGAACTGAAATTCAGGGCTCAGGTGGGCCACCTAAATATTACATGCAGGGGTGTTTAAAGGAGTGCCAGGTAGTAAGAAATGGGCTACTTATCTTAAGGGTGACCATATCATCTTAATGCTCATCCCAGCTGGGGGTGGTCATATCTCTGATCCTGATTTGAGGAATCCCACCATGTTCAAGATGGTGGGCACTGAAAAGTGTACTTTACCTCGCCTCCAGCACCTGAGGAGTGGGGTTGGCAGGGGGGAGGGCACACCTCTTATCCTTTCAATGTTTTCCCGCCTGTCCTTGTGCCAAAACGGGGGCAAGGACAGGAAGACATCCTTTTTCCCCTAACAGGAGAGGCTTGGGTCACATTACAAAAGCAGCAAGGCTTTTGAAGCTCCCCACCATGGGTGCCTCTTCCTGACCATGGGGAGGTGTGAACACCTCCATCCAAGAAAGGCATTGTTCTCGGCCTCAAAGTGTGCAGGCTCTCCTCCCATGAGGTCACAACACTGTCTGGTTGTAGCCCGATGGCTCAGGCCAGTAGGTGACCACACTAAGGATTGGTAGGTTTCAGGGGACCCCTCTATGGGGTTCTCTGTGTGCACTTTATTTTGTAATTCTGACACTGGAATCAGTGTAGGTTTAAAAAAAAAATTATTTAGATTTTCAAACAAGTAAAGTACCGTACAAGCACAATATATAAATGGTACATCCCATACAGCACGTTACTACCTACAAAGCATTAGTATCCCAGCATCTGCATCTGGTATGCTACTGTGGTGTGTAAAACCAGGCCTTACATTTCTGTCAATGATGGATTATATTAAGCGATGGAGGCTGTGCTGAGGTCTACCCGGGACTTTGTGAGGGAGTGACATGTACAGTTTGGGAATCTGCTATGCCCTGGAGTTCCTGCAGATATACTCCAAGTGGTTGCCAATTAACGTGTGGTCATGATGTTGGTGGCTGTAGTTGTGCACATATGTTGCTGTTTGTATTAGAGTACGTCAAGCTGTGCAGCCATGCCTTTACAGTTGGTGGGTGCTTACTACCCCATTTCATAGCCAGTTTTCTTTTAGCGAGCAACAGTGCTATCGCCACAAATCGACGTGCAAACTTCAGGATGTTGATTACAAGCCCTGCTAATGCCAACAACGATGAAGGCAGGAGCGCAAGATGTGTCATCTGTGACAGTTCCACAAAGACTACCCCCAGTACTTGGGCATGCATGTGAGAGGGATGGGTGGTGTGAAAAAAATCCTAGGACATCTAAGAGAACAGTGTGAGAGGGATGGGTCCATGCAATGCAACTTGATACGGGTGATGTATGCACGCCAAATGAATTTAAAATATAAAAGCTAATGTCTATTATTTAATACAACCTTGTGCGTTTGTCTACAGCAGTAGAACCATTGAAAGGCGGAAAGTGGATGACAAGGTCACGCTCCCATGCAGTTCGCACACCTGCATCACCCATAGGCAACAGGGCTTTAGTTGCTTTATACATTTTGGACATTAGATGATCCCCCATCAGTGTCCTAATGAGTAGTGTTAGAGGTGAGAAATCTGAAGGTTCAAGGGGGTAGCTGGGGATTTGGGCCCTAAGTGTGCCCTGCAGTCTCCACAGTATAGGGAAGAGGTGTGGCGCCGCGGCTAGGGCAACTGACTCTGGAATCTGGGGATCACGGTTCTATCCCTGGCACCGATGGCAGATTAGCCCAGCACCATGTGACTCCGGGATTTAGCTTGCTTAATCTTCCCGACAGCCCCAGCGCCTAGAGACCCTTACGGGTGATTGTGCGCTTTACAAATGTGGATTATTATTATTATTAATATTCATCAACGGGGCATCTATAAAGCGATTATCCTCCGTGCATGACTAGAAGTGCCCATTCGGGAATAGGTCCACCATTGTGAATCAATGCAGGTTTAATATGCTGAAATGTTTGTTATCAAACGCCTCATATTTCAGTGAAACCATCATGGAGCTGGGCAGCTTGTAATGATGATTGCCCAGCCCATGTACTTGCTATAGCTTCCCTGGTCACTTACAAGATCCTGGAATTGACATGAATATTTCAGGGGCATGTCTGTTCATGCAGATATGCCCTCACAGGATATATAGTGGAATTATGCATGTTAGGTTGAATTAATGATTGGTATTATATGGAGTCTGTATGTTGCAGTTCATGTATGAGTATGCTAGGGTATGGTAGCTACAAAGAATTGACTTGTCTTCGACTAAACTGTGTATATTTATGTCAAAATTCTTTTGAATTCAAGTCAAGTCAAAGATCTTTATTCGGATTTTAAAAAAACATCCATAAAAGTGCATGTAAACACAACAATCATCAATAGAACACAGTAAGACAGTCATTAAAAACAAATAAAAATGACATGATTAACCGTCATTGTACATTACATAAAATGCAAATATCAAGCAGAAATGGTGGTTTCAAAAAAATGTATACAAGGCTTAAAATCAAATACGCAACAATTAAAAACAATGCGAAATCAATGGGTATGATATGTACAAGAGAACAACTACTAGTGCAAATAAGCAGTATGCAAACTAGGCAAGAAATAGTGCAAAACGTATCAGTCGATATTCAATGATGCTCGTGATCGAACAGCAGCTTTAAGGAAGCAACTAACTCTGAAAATTACTTCGTCAGAGCTTAACATCAGTAAATCCCCAAAAGCTAAATTAAAATTCATCAGGGCAATCTTTCGGAAATAAGGGATTAAATAATGTTTAGTGTATTTTACATAAAACCCACAAAAAAGCGTAAAATGTAAAAGGCTTTGTTTCCCACCTAGGTTACAGGGACAACTTAGGTTTTCCAAATTTTTGTTAAAGCCTAACGGGAAGCATAATAGATTTTTAATGCTCCCATCCCTGAACCGGAACAGCAGGCTCCTGTTCCGTTTGCCCATCTTTTTACACAAATAGCCTTGGGGCATATAATATGGCCTGTCGCATGGTACCAAAAGAGGTATGTACCTTATAATGGCTGGTTTTGTAAACTCGCTCTTTAACCTCTCATTTCTGTAAAGGTCGTACAGAGCCCTATTTACTGAGTTCTTGTGCAAGCAATCGATGGTTTGGGGAGATAAAAATAAATGCCCCTGCTACACACTTACCAGGCTTTTCTCCACAGCCCTGAGCCAAGGTATATAATTGGCCCGCTCACTTTTTAGACAGTCCAAGATAATATCACGGGTCAGAGAAGCCGCTGGGTTCCGCCATATTTTCAGCCAAAACAGGGTCTTATGAAGTCCTCTGTGTAGGGAAGATTCGATTCCCTATGGCACACATATGTTGGGGCAGAAATAACCCCCCCCAAAACCTTCCTACAGAATCTGTTCTCCTCGAACTGTATATTAGTACAGTTCGCCTCAGCACCATAGGTTCCTGTGGGTAAACATTGGGTCTTATAGATTTGTAGTAATGGTAAGATGACCTCTGCATGTTTAGGTTGGCGGAGGGAGGTTATAGAATTAATAGCTTTGCCCAGTTTGTTCCTCCCCTGGGCAACATGAGGTTACCATGATCCAGAGTCAGATAACAACAGGCCTAAGTATGGAAAAGTGCGAGTGCTTTTTAAAACATTATTCCCTGACAAAATTTTATTAATTTTATGTTTTTTAGGGCCACAACACATTATAAATTATTTATTAAAGTTACTGCAAAGGCCAAGATCTGCCATGTACGTGACAAATCCTGATATTAAAGTGTGCAGTGCATTGGGTGTGCCGCCCATAAGGACCGCATCATCAGCATAAAGAAGGGCGGGGAGTGGTTTGCCATTTACGTGCGGGACATCCCTTGTTAGCTTACACACAAAACTACTTAATTCATTTATGTACAGGATAAAAAGCAAGGGGGACAGGACGCAACCCTGTCTGACCCCCCTGCCAATTAAAATGTCACTAGAGACTTCACCATCATTATTCAGTTGAACACGTGCTCTCAAATCGCTGTGTAGGTGGGCCAAAAAATAAACCAAGGGTTCATCTAAACCGTAATTCAACAAAACTGACCATAAAGGAGAACGGTTAACAAAATCAAAGGCAGAACTTAAATCCATAAAACCTAAATAAAAAGGAGATTTTTTGGCGGTGGTATATTTAGCCATTAATAGTTTTAAATTTAGGCATTGATCCACAGTTCCCACTTTACATCGAATAAACCTAACTGGCACGGGTGTAGAATAGCGTTATCCTCTGCCCAGGTTCTAATCCTGCTGAAGATGACCCTACCTAAGATCTTCAAAGTGTTATCTATTAAGGATATAGGGCGATAACAGCCGGGGTCCAATCTATCGCCTTTTTTAAAGATAGGCACGATAATGCTATTTGTCCATGTTACTGGGACTGGGGTATGTGATAGATTGTTGAAGATGTTACACAATAATGGTGCCCAGAAGTCAGGTTCTGATTTAATCAGGTCGATGGATAAACCATCGGGCCCTGGAGCTTTGTTCCCCGCGCTTTCTAAAATAGCTACTTCCACCTCCATTATGGTGATGTTCAGTGTAATTAAAGGGGGGGCGGTACCCGTGGAGTTAAGAGGTGCCTCATAGATTTTTGAAAAATGGTCCACCCACACATCCCCTGATATGTTGCAATTTATGGGGGTGATGTTCGATCCCATTGATCTCAAGTTCTTAACCTCGCTCCAGAACCCGGTGACGTCTCTCAACGACGCTGTGCGCACGAGGGACTCCCAATGGTCTTTTAGTAACTCCTCTGATCTTATTTTTAGAGTGCGCTTGTAGCTAGACCTCAGTCACCTCACTGCAGACTGGTCCCGTGGATCTGCTTTGAGGGCAGCCCTAAGTTCCCGATTTGCTTTAGAACATGAGGTGTCGAACCACCTTGGGTTTTTCTGGTTGCTGGCAACGGCTGGTTTAGAACTCTCCTTTTTTACGGCCTTACAAAGACCCGAGTAGGCCTCAATGATGGCATGTTCGGAACTATCGGTGGATAGACAAACAGAAACTAATAAGGGGTGCTTTTTAATGATGCGAGTTAAAACCCCCTTATTATCTATCCCCCTCCAGACCACCCTCAGTTTGTCTGTGGAAGCCACCACATTTTTTGCCCCGATTTCTCTATGGTTCCCCTGTTTTTTGACGGATTTAAGACTAATTAGGATCGGGTAGTGATCACTGTAGGAGGCACTGGTAACCTCGGCCTTTAATAAGAGATCCCCTAACAAAGAGGATATAAATACATAATCTATTGTAGTTAAACTCCCACGCCCTACATAGGTGGCCTCAGAATGATCCTTTGTTCACGGTCGTGTTTGCCTTCTCCATAACATTAACTAGGTTGCGTGTGGCTAAATAGTTGAGCAATTCTTCTCCTCTTTTGCAGCTAGGGGTTCTTGGGTGAATGTGTGCATGAAAATCGCCTCCTACACAAATACCGTCAAATTTACCATATTTATGACCATCAACAATTTCATCAATAAAATCAAATAATCTTATAAAATTAGCATTGGGATGAGTTGTGAAATCATTATTGTAAAAATTAATTAAGCATAGCTTTATCCTGCTAGTATACATCAACGCCTGAAAATTCTTACCGTTAGTAAGCAGTGTTTCAGTTTTGACTCCTGCTGTAATCTTGGCCCAAATAGATAAACCCCCGCTAGGTGGCCCGTGGCCGGGATGGGTACAATTTGGTTATAACAACTATATCCTTCTTGGAGCAGAGAGCTGGTACTCCAGGTTTCCTGGAACATTAAGACATCGAAGTTAGTAACCCAATCTATCCACTCCTTGATTTTCATTTTTGCGTTAAGACCGGCGATGTTCCAACTCAGAATGGTCAGGTCATCGGATGGTATGGAAGTAATGGTACCCTGGGGTGATGTTGAGTGATTAGATGGTAACACAGGCACTCTAGACTCATTAGGTACCGATACATAGGGGCAGATAGGCAGTTCCTACGTAGTATCAATTACATTCAGGTGATCGCTGACTGCTATATCAGGGAGGATAGGTAGTGGTCGTCAGTCCAAGGTATCCAGCTCAGATAGTACACTGAATCTATTAAATAATGGAAATGGTGGCGGAGCATGGCTAAATGCTCTCTGAGGGGGCCTATAAAAGTAACCCAATGGTAGAGGAGTTATAACAGTTGATGGGCCAGGGTAGATGTTGTTGTTGCTAAGTATGTGTTTAGCTATACCAGGGTGCCTAAAATTAATTACAATGCAATCACAGTTAATGTTCTTAAATAAGGGCCCAACCCAGCTTACTCGACGTGCTGACAGGATTTCATTCGAGATATCATGACCTACCCCTTTATGTTTACATAGCCAGTCAATGCATTTGTTATTCAGCTGGACCCAGGATTCTCCTTGACCCTCCTTAAGTGGTGGTACGCCTGCTAAGATTAAAACATAAGGGCATGCGTACGGGGGTAGGTGAAGGGTAGGTCCCTGGAGTTTTGTGGGCCTAGTAGCAGAAGCTTGCCCCTTATCTGAACCAGTATTAGTTGGTACTCCAGATTTAGTGGTGGCTGGGGTAGGGCCACCCTTAGGTATGCCGATAGCCGGACTGATGGAACAGGAGGAACCGGTTGCTACTGCCGGGGTGAGTTGTGGTTTCGTGGCAGTTTGGGTTTTCCCAGCGGTGTTGCTCCTGGATGCAGCATTAGATGTTGGTGTACTGCTGTTAGTGACATTAGGCCCGCCACCCAAAATGACCTTACTGGCAGACTCCAGATCTTTCAAAAGGCGATCCCCCCTCATTAGATCAAGGCTAATCACCCCTTTCCTTTTTACATCTTCCTTTTTTACAAGGTTTCCCAATCTATCCAGTCTTTTAAAAATAGTATGAAACTGTTTGATCATTTGACTTTCCATTTGTTTAAAAATTGTATCAGCAATAGTCTCAATAAGGTTCCCATTAGTCTTTGGTTGGATAATACTTATAAATAGCAACTCAGTCTGTGTGCAGGCAGAGTTATGTCCTTCTTTTAAGAGAATTTTTGGTGATGCAACAGGAGCCACGTCTTCAAGTTGCGTGGACTCGTTGATATCAGTGCCACCCCCTGGTAGTTGATTGTTCCCTCTAGACCACATACTCTGTGGGGTCAGTTGGCTCTTATTGCGAGGGGGTTGTTTCCTCTAATATACTGTTAATTTGAAGGCGCCTCTTTTTCTTTTCTCACCTCCAGGCTTGTTGTTCGGGGTCGAGGGGGCAATAACGGTTTGTACAACAGGGTCAGGTAAAGAGTCAATAATAATTGTAGAGCAGCTACCCCCAGGCAATGCTACCAGCGAATTACCAAGTGGGGTAGGGTTCATAATTGTAACCAGGGGGGAAACCGGCAAAACATTATTACAAATTACTTGTGATGCCTCTGGATATATATTAGTGAGGCTCATTGACATTCTCCTCTCGGTGTTGGCAATTTCATTTGTTACCATGTTGAAAGCATTTTCCAGCATGCTTTCAAAGGAAGGAGGGAGAACAGAAGATCCCTCGGGTGCCTGTGTCACAGTCCTAATGTTTTGTTTCCCCATTATGTTTGCAAATGTATCGGTGGGACTGGGCACCGGTCAAGTCTTTATGCACCACCTGGCGCGTAGAAACAGCACGACCTGCCCCTGAGGATCCTGGGGCTTTTAGTCGTTTGGCAGCGGTGAGACCGGCGAAGCCAAGCCCGGCCGGTCGATAGAAGCAGGTGGCGGAGCAAAGCCCGGCCGCGTCAGGGAAAGCAGCAAGCCCAGCGCCCAACAAACAATTTTTTTCATTATGTGATTTTGTGATTTGTGAATTTAGTACTTTCATGAATGAATTCTCACTTTTTTAAATGAAAAATAATAAATAAAACAGTCTTTTTAATAAAAATTGCCATTTTTAAATGATTTCATTATAGAAAGGAAAATCTTCTTTCTTGTGGGGTGTATATAAGCCACAGGCTATTCTTGAAAGAAATATAGGTCAGCCTGAGGTCTTTCATAGTTTTTGCTTGGTTCTCTCCCCCTCCTCTTGGACCTGAAATTAAACTAGGGGGTACCTTCTCTATCTTTATCAATTCCCAAAAATATTTCATGGTTTCGCATAACAGATATATTTTACATCTGCTCAGATTTTTCCCTTTCGACTTCCGTTGACTAGTATAGAGACTGAATGAGCTAAAGATGATACATTGATGAACAGTGTTGCAACCACTCTATTCTATATCAAAAGCTCTACCATATCCGCCTAATCCCTATATCCTACCCTGAAGTAGTGTAAGTCAAGTTTCCTTTCCTTATTGCCCAGTTAATGAATTTGTTGGAAATTATGGGCCCGATTCACAGAACTAACCTAAGACAAAATCCTAAACTTACTACTTTTGGTATTCACAGAAGTTAGGACTTTGTCTTAAGTTTGTCTTAAGACAGACTTAAGACAAAATCCTAACATAAGTCTGTCTTAAGTCTGTCTTAAGACAAACTTAAGACAAAATCCTGACTTCTGTGAATATCAAAAGTAGTAAGTTTAGGATTTTGTCTTAAGTTAGTTCTGTGAATCGGGCCCAATATGTGGTGGTGGGTGAGGCTAGTGAATAAACTTGGTGTAAGTGCATTATTTGATGTCAACTTTGGTATATGGGATCCGTTGTGACAAACGGTCCAAATACAATCTATATAGCCCCTTCCTTTCACTGTAGTGCAGTGCATCATTTTCCCCAATGTCTACTTACAGCAGGCAGGATAATATTTGCTTTTTTCATACGTGAGGTGTGCTATGTAGTATCTTATTTATTATTCATATGGCTCTTTGGAGTCAGGGTAGAAAGAGAAAGGCATTTGGAGAAGAGAAGGGCCATTGGAATTAAAAATAGATAATTGTCAATGACAGCTGCCCCAACTGCAGACAGTAGAAAAATACTTGAAGTGCTAACTAGCAATAAGCATGGCTCCATTATTTTAGCATAGCTCGCAACTTGTACTCTATAGTGCATATTACCTTACTCATTAATGAGAGGTAATTTATTTTTCCTCTCAAAGTATCAAGAAAAAAAGTAAAATCAGAGTTTTTTAACTTAGGTTTTAGCTTTATTCTGCCTAATACATTTCTGCCACACAGTCAGTGGTTTTTATGCAAGGCAAGTGTTGGCAAAGCATAACATTTTAACTTGTGACTCTCCTAGTCATAATCAAATCGAACTCCAATGGACCTAGGGGACCAGTAATTTACTGCTACTGTGTCACGCATTATTTACAATTTGTCTTTTTTTGTTTTTCTCAATACAGCTACTCCTGCTAGTCCACCCGTACCACCCACCAGGTAGGAGATAGCGGCCTGCCTGCATTGGCAGAGGCTGGACCGTATTCAGCAGAAATACCGGTAGCTAGTGGTCCTAGAGGAAGAAGAGGCAGAAATAGCTGCCTTTCAGTCTTAGCTGGGCCCCAGTGTAGCCGGTCACATTCAGCCTCCCAGCCATCCCATTGCCGGCGTCGCTGCTAGCTGACCAAAACTTCTGCTGCCCCCTGCTGCTCTGACAGGCCATTACTGTGGTGCATCTTGCACCCACTGGAGACTATGGAGAGCTGGCTTATCAGGATGGAGCAGAGCCTGGACCAGCTCCAGACCCAAAAGGACAATGCCATCTTCTAGTCCTTTCTTTAGGTTGCAGGGACATGTTGTGGGTAGAGGGTGTGGAAAGGGAATTGGAACCAGATTATTTTATTTGTTGAACATTTCAGATTTTTGGACATTGGTGGCTGGGTCAGTTTGTTTGGGGAGAGGGGTGGTCCTGGTGTGGGTGGAGAGAGTGGGTTTCTTTGTAAAAAAAATAAAGAGGAAACTTATGATATTTTATAAAAATTTTAACCTGAAGTAGTTTGTTTTACTTTTACTTTGCACTGCCGCCTTTAGTTTTTACACAGCCGTCTTTATGTGTATGTGTAATTGTGTATTACACTGCTTAGTTATAGAGTTATACCTCTCTAACTATCTTGACCACTCAGAGGATGCTGCCATGGCCTATATTGTCTACAGCAACCTAGATATATGATTCTTGCATTAGCAGTTATTTACTTACTTACTACCTTTACTAGTTCACTTCACTCCATAGTTGTCTTACCTGAATATGTACTTCACAAGCTAGGTCACACTTCCATAGAGGTGAGCTCCAACTGTAGGATTAATCAGAAGGATTATCCATCGAAGGTAATTAAATGGAAATCAAAACACTGAGTTAGTGGGTTATATCAAAGATTTACAAAGAATTGAGAATAGACTACTACATGATGACTAAACAAGAATTTCTGAAAGTGAAAAAATACCAAAAAATAGCAACAGTAGGAACATGAGCAATGGAGATCTACTAATAGTTATGAAAATTCTCGAGTCTTAGAAATGGACTCAAAGTCTGGAGTGGCCAAGCTTAGGTTAGGCGTTTACAGTTATGCAACACAAGGCCTGAATGATGATGCTGACAACTGATGTTAATCATTCTATATCTAAACTATTGATCACTTTTATGCATGGGTGGGCAAAGTGGGACAGTGTGAGCTATTCCTTAGAAAATCCTGCAATGAGTTGGTGTTGCTTTCACCACATCTGCCCCACCGAGTGTATGATCCGTTGATGGTGTAATATAAGCCACATCTCAATAAATCACGCAGTACGGTAGAAGAGGTTTAGGGGTTTAATGAATGGATGTTAAAGTGGTTAAGGGGACAGATTTGACAAAGACAAACACAACACAAGGATAACATTCATCTGGGTAATGAGCAGCACATCATTCCTTATCAATCTGTTGTGGAAGGAAACAAATGAAAAAGTATGACACAGTACACTTAAATGCATTTCAAGTTGTCATTCTGGCCACAAGACCCAAGTTATAAGATATCTAAATGTTCTGTCTCCTAGGTTGGGTGAGAACCCACCCACCCAGTTCTTCAAATATGAATCTTAAAAGAAAAATGATACTGTATTGCAAAATTAGGGAATGCATCTGCATTCTCCTCATGAATGCCCATCACTCGAGGGTGCCTGTCTGGACTGGTCCAATAGGTAAGTAGGAGTGTTTAGCTCAACTTTCACCTTTCATAAATGCAGGAGACTAGGAGGTCTACAGATTGTAAAACAGAAACTATATTTTAGAGTCAAGGAGAAGGACCGAGGGAAGGTAAACTTCATGAAGAGTATATCAAGAAGACTTACGGGTAGAGCAAAAAAAACAAGAGGGGCCTCAGAGTTTCATTTTTGCCACTCACAGCAGCATTTCACAAAGCTTAGAATTAGGCCTCAGACTCATGGTGTCCCCTTGAAGTCGATAAATACTGGCTTCTAACTGTTGATGTGGTAGTTCTGTGTCTCCCACCCTGAGTTGTTCCATCCTCCTCCTGACTCCAAGTAGCTCCAGACCAGGCATGACCTGAGCAAGATAGACGTGTAGTACACTGCTGTTGAAGAACAAGTAGAGAAACAAAATTTCATTATTTTGCATAGGTGTTTGATTGCTGACTAAGGTGACTGTGCTGGTCTCTGAAGAGCCAGATAAAAGGAGAGGACCCAGCAAGTAAATGTGTCAGGGTGTGAAAGGGCCAATCACTTACAGAGAAAATATGACCGTCCATCATTCAGGCCTCAAACATTGAAATCATCTCAAGCAAGTTCCAGAATCACAGTTCAGCACTCTCCCTTACTGTCTGCTGCCACATGAATCATCAATTATCACTTATACACTCCCTCAATCACCATAGCATTCGTTGTAGTTACCTCTTACAATCCAACCATGGGTAGGTTAGGTAGTAGGTACACAATTCATCTTTGACACAGGGAATACATTGGAATTTGGTATTAGCACTCTTGTAAATCAACATTCTTCTAGGGCAACCCTGCTACTGCTAAGTGATTCAAAAAAGGATAGGCATGCAAGGGAGACAGGCATAGTTTCCAATGTCATGAAGGAATTGGGGAGGCTTTTTCAATGCATACTAGTCCAACTGCAATCCAGCACTATATGTGACTTAAAATGGTGAGGCAGCAGAATCTGTCACAAAAATAATAATGTTGCACTAGCTACTTTATTTCACAAAGATAGAAGTTCAAAGAGAAATAATTTAAAAGTTCAATGGAGGCACTGGCAAACTCAGTCCAGGAAGTAGAGTTCTTCCTCAAACTCAAGCGGTTCACTAAGAAGTTGGCCGGCTAACACACTTGATTCTGACCAATCCTCCTCCTCCTCCTGTGCTGTTTCAGGAACAGTGTAAATGTGTGGTATGAAATGTTGGTTCATTTTGATTATAGTTGATCGCGCCATGTTTTAAGGCAAGAGACTGGTCCTTCTCACTGTAACAACCACACCAGCTGCACTGAACACACGCTCAGCAGACACACTTGTTACAGGACAAGCCAGATACTCTAATGCCAGCCTGCTGAGCTCTGGCCATCGGTGCATCTTCCATTCCAATACATCAATGGGTTTTGATCCACATAGACAACAACAAAAGAGTGTCAAAAGTAGTAAGTGTGTAAGCACAAATACAGAGAATCAATCACCCTTAATAATTCACGTTGAGAATCATTAGGAATTATTAGGAAGCCCTCACTCACCACCCTGGGTGGTGACATGCTTCATCATCGGGCCACTTTTCCACTTTGAATGGAAATACCCAAAACATTATTTGGTAAATTTCCCAACACATACTTTTAAACATGTCAGGTTGACCACTGAATAAAACTTTGTGCGTGGTACACCACCTTGACATTTTTAAACTTACAATTTTTCACATCACTGTCACGAAAAACCAGCTCTGCATTATCCTGGCATTGAAGCACCCCAGGGAGGCATTCGGCTTCTCCTGGTGATCCCGATGATGAAGCATGTCACCACCCAGAGTGGTGAGTGAGGGCTTGCTAATAATTCCTAGTGATTCTCAATGTGAATTATTAAGGGTGATTGATTCTCTGTATTTGCGCTTACACACTTACTACTTTTGACACTCTTTTGTTGTTTGACAAAGATTTACCCCGGTAGACTGAGAGTGTCCCGTATTTTTCCCTCTCTCTCCTATTGTTGTAACACATTTTGTGAATGGTCATTGGTGCTGCCACTAGCTCAATGTCTTTTGCCATTGCTCTGCACTGGACTTAAGCCCTGCCAATTTAAACCAATACAATGCAGAGGTTGGGTTTGGTCCTTCTGTTGCTGTTGTTGCTGGTGTTCTGAATGAAGGTGTTGTTGGCTGCTGTGAGACAAAACTGCCCTCTCTGGAAGTTGAAGGTGGCAATCCAGAACTTTGAGATGGGATTCTAGGTTCCAGCCATTCTTCTTTCAAGTCTCCAGCTTGCTCAACGATCCACCTCTTGTATTTTGAAGCATCCCCTTCAGAAAAAAATTAAAATGGGCAGAATTTTGTTGTACATTGGATAAGTAGTGTGGCATATATCTACTGAGATGATGTAATTTTACAGCCTTCCATTACAAGCCAAGCGAAAGAATAAGCTCTCGACCAAGGCATGCGCTTCTGTTTTTTTATTCTGCAGCAGATGCAACATCGGGATAGTTTGGCCCATTGTACGATCTTCCTTGCTAACTTTCTGTGTGAAAACCTCAAAAGGAAGTAGCATCTGTATCAGGCATTTGACTAGGCCCCATTTGTCCACATCCATGACATAGATTTCCCAACTGCATCATCTCGTCTTTGAATGGCATAGTCATCGATCTGTTTGTACTGCTCAAAGACACATTGCAACATGTAATAGGTCGAGTTCCAACATGTTGGCACCTCCTGTAAAAGAGTGTTAACTGGTTCTCTATTAATATGCTGAATAATCTGCAATTGCTTCCGGGCTTTAAAAGAATGGCTGAAATGAGTGTAGATTCTTCTGCAGATGGTCAGTATATTTTTGGCATGGTCTTCTTTTTGAGAAACTCTTGCACCACCAGGTTGGTGCAATTGACCAAATACAGGACTCTGAAATAGCCACCGTTTGACATGGCTTTGACTATGTTACTGCCATTGTCCGTGGCAACAAATCCAATTCTGAGAACTCTGGGTTACAGCCATTCATACACCTTGCTCTAAATTCGTCCAAGATATTTACAGCTGTATGTGATTTCTCCATGGCAAACATGGCCACTGTTGCATGCTACCAAACGCTCTCATAACTTTCTTCAGGGCCAAGACCTACAGATATCTTTTGCTTTACCCCCGCAAAAGAGATCCAGTGTGCAGTGATGCACAAGTAATCAGTCGCCTGACAACTGGTCCACATGTCTGTCATCAGGTGAATAGTGTGAACAAGACTTTGCCACAAAGTGTGTTCAACCAACTGCAGCACATCATGATACAATGCTGGAACAGTAACTCCCACAAAAAAATGTGACTTGGTACCTTCCATTTCGGGTAGATGGCTGCCACAAAGTCTAAGAATCCTACTCCTTCCACAAAAAAAAGGAAGGAGGTCAAGCACTAACATTTTTGCCAGCTCGCCATCGTACAAACGTGTAGTTGGGTGGTTCCACTTGTAGGGCCCCTCCTGTTTAAACATGCCTGTTATACTAGCCAGATGTTCATATTTTCTGGGGCAACTGATGCAGGCGTCTTCCAAGAAGCAGATGGTGGTAGAAGACTCAATGGGCATTGTGGTGGGGTAGTCACTGTATGCCGTGGTGTCTCCATCTCACTCTGAGTCTTTGTATGTCATTGTGAAGTCGCAGAGGTGGGTGATTCTGTTGGCACACTGCTGGGGGCAGGGCTGCTTTGCTTGAGGATGTTAGCCTTTTCTTCTTCATCATCAACTCTCACCGTGATTGGACTTGTAGCTGAGGTTCCCAGGCTCTCCTCACCACCAGAAAAATATTCGGTAATTTTTTAAGGTGCTCCTCCCACTGGATTGTGTGGTGTTTTTTCATAAGCGTTGTTTGGCCTCCAGTACCATAATGTGAACCAGGCTTACCTTGACGAACATGCATGTTGCAAATGCTGCATACTACAATTTGCTCCCCTGTGTGCTAACAGTAAAAAAGTCCCAAACTGAGGAGAAGTTTTTCTGTGCCACTGCCAATGCATGAAGAAGAACTGGAGGTAAGTAGGCATGTCATTGTTTGCCTCTCTGCAGTGAATACTTCTACTGAGGTAGGGGTTGGTGCAGGTCTCAGCTGGGGTTTGACAAATATTGGAGCTGAGGGTGCTACCTGTGGCACATCCCTTGAATAGGTTGGACTCCTCTGTGTCACCTTCCACAATGACTGCCTCATCATCGTCATCCTCCTCATCGTCCCTTTCCATAAGTCTAAGGCTTCCAAGAACATTTAATTTCCCTTGCCTTTCCTGTTATCTCCTGGACTCTGCTGGGGTTCACCCCATGTCCCTATCATCATCATCAGAACTGGTGTTTGGAGAAGTACCCTTCCTTTTACTTACTGGAGATCTGGGAAAGAAGATGTTCTTGCTCGGAAGGAAACTCAATCTCCTGTTCTGCTCCAACATCAAGAAAATATCCGACTGTGAAATTGACGTAGAAAAGCATGGTTTAGGCATTGCTTTCTTCGTAGGTGAAAGCAATGCCTAAACCATGCCTTCCTACGTCAATTTCACAGTCGGATATTTCTCCTCTCCTCTCCACGCATCTGCTACTAATTACCATACGGATCCCTAGAGACCGCTCATTACCCTTGGCTGCCTACTGATTCCACAATCTCAACAGGGATAAGTGTCCCTTTTGCACACCACCTGTTCAACCTGTCTGTATTGGCCTATCACGGCCAGAGCCTTTTCTGATCCCCCGTTTTCTTCTTGAAACCATATACAGGTCCCGGCCAGGATCCCTGTAGGTTACTTTCATTTTCACCTACTCCACGGTGTCACCATTGCACTCATAAGCTAGGCCAGCCCAGAACAGGTACAGGCAGCTCTTTGCTATACTGCCCGTCCTTGATAATTGCATATCTAGTCTTCCCGCTTCCGATGGTCCACATGATTAAACACGCATATCACATCTTTTAGGTGCCCCACATCGACCAGTCCTGAAGAGACCTGTGACACCAATTAGGGCGAAACACCATCGACAAAATAAAGAGACAGACCTCTGATAACAATTGTTTATACATTGCAATTGTTGTACTCATTTTATTCAAGCATATAACTTTATCGCCTCTTTTCCACGTATATGTACATTTGAAACCTTATGTTACTCACACTTTACTATGCTTCACCTTAGTATGTTAGGTTCTTTTTTAGAAAATATTCACTTGGGACATGCCACCACTTTTTTGATTGCATAAGAGTATATAATGTTACAGAAATTTTGTATAAACTGTTGATTTCTATTGTTGCCTCTAAATACAAATGTATTCGCTTTGTTTTTGTGCAGCTTCCTTTCTTAGCCTCTAACTTGTAAATCACCCACATTGCCATTGAGCGTTCCCTTTATCACAAATTATCTTGTATTTAGCCACAGGAGCCATTTTGTTTTTGGGGAGAAAAATGGGAGAAAAATTCAAAACAAGTGCTGCAGAAGAACCAATACTTTTTGTACAGGTTTGGCATTTTACTAAGACATAGCCTATTTTTCCTATATTTTGTGCTTTCAACCTCCTTTTACTTAGTGGTAGAAATGGGTGCCTAACCAATAATAGATCCCAGAAAGCTATTCATTTCTGAAAAGTAGGAAGAATTCTGAATTCCTAAAGAGGTTATTTTTGTAGATCATTCAAAGTGTTTATATAGAAAGTAACAGTTGTAATAAAGAAATATTGAAATTGAGTTGAAAGAAAACAGCCATTTATTCCTATGTTTTCACTTGAATTGAATTTGAATTTGAATTTAAAAGCATTTATTCAGCGCACTTTTACCCAGCGGTTTCATGGCGCTATGTGTAATGCAGTGGGCGGCAGCAACTGGGAGAGATTTAGGCAGTATAGGCTTGCGCAAATAGGAAGGTTTTAAGGTCCTTCCGGAACTGTGGGTAAGAGAGAGATGTACGAAGGGCAACAGGGAGGGAGTTCCAGAAAGCTGGAGCAAGGACAGCGAACTTTGCTCCACCCGCCCTCTGTTTTTTGAACCGGGGAGTGGCTAGAAGGGCCATGTGAGAGGAGCGAAGCTCTCTGCCTGGAAGATAAGGCTTGATAGCAGAGCATATGAACTCGGGGCGGTGCCCGACCTTGCCTGGAAAGTGAGGCAGCCAAGTTTGAAAAGGGCGCGCTCCTTCACCGGCAGCCAGTGCAGTGCTCTAAGCAGTGACGTGGCCCGATGATATTTAGGTAGGCCATGAATCAGGCGAGCGGCCTGGTTCTACACCAGCTGCAGGCGGTGGATCGCACAGGCAGGGGCCCCATTACAGATTATGTTGCCATAATCAATGTGGGATAGGATCATGGCCAGCACAATCATTTTTAAAACAGAAGGGGAAAAGAAACGAGAAACTTTCCTAATTATTCTAAGGGAAAAAAAACAAGAGGAAACCACTGAACCAACTTGTGAATGGACAGAGAGTTGTGGGTTTAAAAAAATCCCAAGAGTTTTAACTTTAGGTACCGGGAGTGGAGGGACACCAAGGGACAGGGGCCAGAAGGAGGGGGACCACGGACTGCAACCACCTCCGGTCAAGACCAACTCGGTCTTGTCCGGATTGAGTTTGAGGTGGTTGCAGTTCATCCAGTCCTGAATGAGCTTCATGACTGTCTGGACATTCAGGGCAGATGAAGGTGAGTGGGAAAGGTTAAAGATTAGCTGGAGGTCATCGGCGTAATTAAACACCGTGACCTCCAGCTGCTGTAGCATAAAAATAAGGGGGTAAATGTATAAGGTAAACAAAAGAGGGGAAAGTGACGATCCTTGGGGAACCCCGCACTCTACCTTGCGGGAGGCCGCGGCGAAGCCAGCCAAATGGACCGCTTGAGCTCTCCCAACTAGGAAGGACTCGAGCCACGAGAAGGCAAAGCCCTCTATGCCCGCCGCCCTGACACGGTTGAGGAGGATGGAGTGGTCCACCGTATCAAAAGCGGCGGACAAGTCCAGGAGTATCAGGGCTTGCGGAAGGTTGATGTCAATACCTTCAGGCAGCGTGTCCATTACTGAAATCACCACCTTCTCCGTAGAGTGCAGGGGACGGAAGCTGGCTTGACAGGGAGAGAGGCAGTGATTTGCCTCTACGTGGGTGCTCAAGGTGGTCGTGATATGAGTTTCGAGGACCTTTGCTAAGTAGGGCAGGAGGGAAATAGGATGGTAGTTGGAGGGGGAAGATGGGTCGGCGTCAGGTTTTTTTATGATAGGAATGACGACCGCCGATTTATGAGAGCTGGGGACGGTGCCGTGCGTGAGCGAGTCATTAAGAAGGGTCAGGGACGGGTTCGGGTAAGCCAGATAGATTTTCCTAAGGATATGAGCAGGGGCGAAATCCAGGGGGGAACCTGATTTAACCCGACAGAGCAGAGGGGGAAGCGTGTCTTTGGTTAACAGCGGGAAGTTGGTCAATTTGAGGGCCGTTGGGGAGGGATTGACAAATGTAGGGGAGGGCGGGGGAATGTTAAGTTTTATTTTGGCAACTTTCTCAATGAAAAACTCGTTGAGCGAGTCGCAGAGGGACTGGGAGGGGTGATGGTGGCCGTGGTTCTGCTAGATGATGCCAGTTCGTGGACGGTAGAGAAAATTTCCTTCGAGTAGGACTCTGCTGCCAAAATCCTGTTCGTATAAAACTCGGTCTTAGCCTCGAGGATGCCCTTTTTGTAAGTTTGTAAAACAGACAGATAGGTAGTCTTTAGCTCGGGGCTGTAAGTTCTTCTCCAGGCTCTCTCTGCTCTCCTTGCAGCTAATTTCTTTACTTTTAAGTCTGGGGTAAACCATCGCTTGGCTGCATGGGCCCGCTTGACTGTAAGTCGCCTTAGGGGAGCGAATTCGTCGCCTGCCAGGGTCAGCCAGTTGTTAATGGCGGTCAGCTGGGAAGTAGCTGCAAGGCCTGAAAGATCAGGGCTGGTTTTGGCCAAGGCCGAGCAGAGAGAAGGCATGTCGGTTTTGCCCCATTTCCTAACCCAGGTGTTCTTAGGGAGCTGTGGTTTGGCCGTAGGAGCTAGAGCAAGAGAGAAGGTGATGATGGAATGATCTGACCATGAACAGGGGGATATTGTAGGGGATGTGGCCGGGACATTAAGTGCCCAGATTTGGTCTAACGTGCGACCATGTGTGAGTGGGATTGTGAACAAGTGAAGAAAAATTCAAGATAATCATGAGGTTGGTGAACTCTTTAGATTGGGGGCTCTCAGCAGGGTCATTGGGCACAAAGTTGAGGTCCCCTAGGACTAGTACTGATGAATTGTTAATCACCAGGGTAGCCAGGAGGGTCTGGATGCTTGGGAGGAAGGAAGGAGTTGATTGGGGGGGCGGTAAATTAGAACAAAAGTGAGGGGAACCTGGTGAGAGGTCGAACGGGCTACAAGGTAGTCTACGTCAGGAATAGGAGGGGAAGGAAGAATATGGAAACTGAAGTCAGTACGAGCTATTAGGCCACTCCGCCGCCCCGTTTGTCTTCTAGGCGATCCGCCCGAATGGCGGAGTATGTAGGTGGTAAGGCGGCTAGCACATTGGGCAGGGAGTCGGCCTTGAACCAGGTCTCTGTCAAAAATAAGAGATCTGGTTTGTGGGAGTCGATGTAGTCGAATAGTTCGTATTGATGATTGACCGCAGACTTGGTGTTTAGGAGTGTGGCCGAAGTGCTCAATGCTGGGGCAAGGGGGACAGAAGGTAACGGGGGAGCAAGGGGGAACATAGTGGGCGGCGTGGCATGGTGAGATACAATCCTAGGAGGTAATAGAGGAGGGGGGATGAACAAACCAAGATGCAGCAAATGGGTAGTTGTTGAGAGATCGATGGTGCCTGGGGACCAATATGAGCAAAGCAAAGAGGGTGAATACATGGTTAGACGGGCAGCATCTCGTGCCCCTAGCCCCGGCAGGCCGCGGACGGGCGCAGACGGGCTTAACTCAGGCGCAACTCCGGCGCGCCTTCGTCGCGCCCGCTGCGCTCGTCCGCTGCGCTGCCTCATACCGCCCGTTTAAATAGGGGCGGAGCGGCGGTGGAGTGGCGGGGCTGGGATAGTGAATTCAGCCCAAGCTAAGATGGCGCCTGCTGCCGCTGGGAGCCCGCAAACACGATCAGCCCCAGCAGGCAGCTCACCCCTAAAAGCAAAAATCACATCAGCACCTGCATAATTTTAAAAGGTTAGTGACAATTTTGAAAAGGACAATGATCAGTGAAATAGCGCCTCCGCTCGCAATCAGCGGGGCGAGATGCGTGGAATAGTAACAAGCTCTCCAAGCATTGACCAGTCTGCCCACTGCCACCGGGCCACTGGCAAACATGAAGGGAGAGGGAAACGCGCTCCTAAATAGGGGCGGAGCGGCGGGGGAGTGGCGGGGCTGGGATAGTGAATTCAGCCCAAGCTAAGATGGCGCCCGCTGCCGCTGGGAGCCCGCAAACACGATCAGCCCCAGCCGGCAGCTCACCCCTAAAAGCAAAAATCACATCAGCACCTGCATAATTTTAAAAGGTTAGTGACAATTTTAAAAAGGACAATGATCAGTGAAATAGCGCTTCCGCTCGCAATCAGCGGGGCGAGATGCGTGGAATAGTAACAAACTCTCCAAGCATTGACCAGTCTGCCCACTGCCACCGGGCCACTGGCAAACACGAAGGGAGAGGGAAACGCGCTCCTAAATAGGGGCGGAGCGGCGGGGGAGTGGCGGGGCTGGGATAGTGAATTCAGCCCAAGCTAAGATGGCGCCCGCTGCCGCTGGGAGCCCGCAAACACGATCAGCCCCAGCCGGCAGCTCACCCCTAAGAGCAAAAATCACATCAGCACTTGCATAATTTTAAAAGGTTAGTGACAATTTTAAAAAGGACAATGATCAGTGAAATAGCGCCTCCGCTCGCAATCAGCGGGGCGAGATGCGTGGAATAGTAACAAGCTCTCCAAGCATTGACCAGTCTGCCCACTGCCACCGGGCCACTGGCAAACACCAGTATGTATGGCAGATGTATGAAAGCAATATACAGTTACACCTGCTGAATCCTTTTGATTGCAGGGATATTTAGGACTTGTAGTTTCATCATGAACCTAAGGTACTCAGAGACAATAACTGAGCTGTGCCTTGCTATGGGTTTTCATTGTGTACAGGGTATACAGCAATTCATTTGGTAAACTATAAAGAGTATCAAGGAAACCTATGTATTTACAAAATGGGAACAAGATATGGAGATTAGAAGCAGTGGTTATTTGCACATCTAGGACTTTGTGGTTACTCATACTAGCATGTGAATTAGAGGGCATTTTTCAAAATGACTTCTTTTTTAAACACTGTCTTACATTTGGAAGGCCGAAATGCATATAAAGTCAATTGGTAAAAACACCTGTTCTACTATTCAGTGTTTCACTAATTCTCCTAATAAAATGGTACCTCACTTGTGTGGGTAGGCCTAGTGCCTGAGACAAGAAACAGCCCAAAAACAATATGAACACATCAAATGTTTCCAGTGAAAACTGGCCTTTTTTTTGCAATGGGCCTAGATGTGGACCCTAACACAGCCGGCACTTAGGGAAACCTAGCAAACCTGTACATTTTTGACAAATAGCAAATACAAGGAGATGAGGGACAGAGTGGTGAAACTTTTCAGATACTCACCCCCAGTCACGGATCTGGGTTGAATCCATCATCTTTCTTTAGCTCACTCTGTCACCCAAGTTAAGACACAGCTATATGCAAATCAGTCTTGACCCTGTGCCTCATGGGAATCGTCCAGCCCGAACTGCCAAGCCATGTCTTCCTTGGACCGGAAACAAGCATCTTGGGACCATATTCGGGCTAACAGCTCTCATCAGCCAGGCTAACTTGAATCCAGTGGCAAAGTGTGCAAAGGACCCACATCTGGGCATACCCTGCCAACTTAGGGCAAAAAAAGCGAACACAAGAAGATGATGGACGGGGTGCTGAAACTTTTCAGACACTCACCCCCAGTCACAGATCTGGGTTTAATCCATCATCGTTCTTTAGCTCACTTCACCACCCCAGTTCACACAAAGCTATAACATAACATAACATAACATGTGTATTTGTAAAGCGCACGTTCACCCTTGGGTATCTTGGCGCTGAATAACAGATGTTTATTGTTACCCAACTCAATGGTACTCATTTTATCGACCTCAGTTGGATGAAAGGCTGAGTGAACCCCCGGGATTTGAACCTGCGACCATGAGGTCGAACACAGGCCCCTGCAATGGACGCATTAGTCCACTGAGCCACCAGACCCAGTCTTGACCCTGTGTCTCATGGGAACTGCTCAGCCCGAACTGCCAAGCCATGTCTTCCCTGGACTGGAAACAAGCATCCTGGGACTGCTTTTGGGCAAATAGACATGCAGGGGAATCCAGTATTGGGTGACTTGTGTGGCTCTCACTATCTTCTGTTACCCAGAATCCCTTGCAAACCTCAAACTTTATTAAAAAAACATTGTCCACACATTCCTGTGATGGGAAGTTCTGCAATCTGTGGGAAGCCATAAACTTCCACCCAAGCAGTATTCCCCCAAGTCTCCTTATACAAATTGTACCTCACTTGTGTGGGCAGGCCAAGTACCTGCGACATGGAAGGGCCGAAAACGTATTGTGGAGGCGTCAAAATTTTCATTCACAAAACGACCTGGCTTTGCAAGGGGGCCACCTGCTTTTTTGGTCCCGGACTCGGCCATGTCTTCTCTGGACCGGAAACAAGCATCCTCGGACCGGTTTCAGGCTAACAGCCCTCATCAGCCAGTCTAGATTGAATTCAGTGGCAAAGTGTGCATGTTACCCACGTCTGGGCATACCCTTCCAACTTAGGGAAAACACAAGAAGATTATGGAAGGAACGCTGAAACTTTTCAGACACTCACCCACAGTCACAGATCTGGGTTGAATCCATCGTCGTTCTTTAGCTCACTTCACCACCCCAGTTCAGACACAGCTTTATGCAAATCAGTCTTGACCCTGTGCCTCATCGCACCAGTCCAGCCCGAACTGCCAAGCCATGTCTTCCCTGGATGGGAAACAAGCATCCTGGGACCTGTTTTGGGCTAGCAGTATTGGGCTCATCAGTCAGGCTAGCTTGAATCCAGTGGCAGAGCGTGCAAGGGACCCACATCTGGGCATACCCTGCCAACTTAGTGCGAAAAAAGCAAACGCAATGAGATGATGGACCAAGCGCTGAAACTTTTCAGACACTCACCCGCAGTCACGGATCTGGGTTGAATCCATCATTGTTCTTTAGCTCACTTTGCCACCCCAGTTCAGACACAGCTATATGCAAATCAGTCTTTACCCTGTGCCTCATGGGAACAGTTCACCTGAACTGCTAAGCCATGTCTTCCCTGGACTGGAAACCAGCATCCTGGGACCAGTTTTGGGCAAATAGACATGCAGGGGAATCCAGAATTGGGTGGCTTGTGTGGCTTTTACTAGGTTCTGTTACCCAGAATCCCTTGCAAACCTCAAACTTTATAAAAAAATATTTTCCAAACATTCCTGTGATGGAAAGTTCTGCAATCTGTGGGTAGCCATAAATTCCACCCAAGCAGCATTCCCCCAAGTCTCCTGATAAAAACTGTACCTCACATGTGTGGGTAGGCCAAGTACCTGTGACATGGAAGGGCCCAAAACATATTGTGGAGGCGTCAATATTTTCATTCACAAAACGACCTGGCTTTGCAAGGGGGCCACCTCCTTTTTTGGTCCCGGACTCGACCATGTCTTCCCTGGACCAGAAACAAGCATCCTGGGACCGGTTTCAGGCTAACAGCCCTCATCAGCTAGTCTAGCTTGAATTCAGTGGCAAAGGGTGCATGAGACCCACGTCTGGGCATACCCTGCCAACTTAGGGTAAACACAAGAAGATTATGGAAGGAACGCTGAAACTTTTCAGACACTCACCCACAGTCACAGATATGGGTTGAATCCATCGTCGTTCTTTAGCTCACTTCGCCACCCCAGTTCAGACACAGCTTTATGCAAATCAGTCTTGACCCTGTGCCTCATCGCAACAGTCCAGCCCGAACTGCCCAGTCATGTCTTCCCTGGATGGGAAACAAGCATCCTGGGACCAGTTTTGGCTAACAGCCCTCATCAGTCGGGCTAGCTTGAATCCAGTGGCAAAGCGTGCAAGGGACCCACATCTGGGCATAGCCTGCCAAATTAGAGCGAAAAAAGCAAAAACAAGGAGATGATGGACCGAACGCTGAAACTTTTCAGACACTTACCCCCAGTCACAGATCTGGATTGAATCCATCATCATTCTTTAGTTCACTTTGCCACCCCAGTTCAGACACAGCCATATGCAAATCAGTCTTGACCCTGTGCCTCATGACAACAGTTTAACCTGAACTGCCAAGCCATGTCGTCCCTGGACCGGACACAAGCATCTCGAGACCTGATTCAGGCTAACATCCCTCATCAGCCAGGCTAGCTTGAATCCAGTGGCAAAGTGTGAAAGGGACCCACATCTGGGCATACCCTGCCAAATTAGGGCAAAAAAAGCAAACACAAGAAGATGATGAACGGAGTGCTGAAACTTTTCAGACACTCACCCCCAGTCACAGATCTGTGTTGAATCCATTATCGTTCTTTAGCTCAATTCGCCACCCCAGTTCAGACACAGCTATATGCAAATCAGTCTTGACCCTGTGCCTCATTGGAACAGTCCCGCCCGAACTGCCAAGTCATGTCTTCCCCGGACCAGAAACAAGCATCCTGGGACCGGTTTTGGGCTAACAGCCCTCATCAGTCAGGCTAGCTTGAATCCAGAAGCAAAGTGTGAAAGGGACCCACATCTGGGCATACCCTGCCAAATTAGGGCAAAAAAAGCAAACATAAGAAGATGATGAACGGAGTGCTGAAACTTTTCAGACACTCACCCGCAGTCACAGATCTGGGTTGAATCCATCATTGTTCTTTAGCTCTCTTTGCCACCCCAGTTCAGACACAGCTATATGCAAATCAGTCTTGACCCTGTGCCTCATGGGAACAGTTCACCTGAACTGCTAAGGCATGTCTTCCCTGGACTGGAAACCAGCATCCTGGGACCAGTTTTTGGCAAATAGACATGCAGGGGAATCCAGAATTGGGTGACTTGTGTGGCTCTCACTAGGTTCTGTTACCCAGAATCCCTTGCAAACCTCAAACTTTATAAAAAAATATTTTCCACACATTCCTGTGATGGAAAGTTCTGCACTCTGTGGGGAGCCATAACCTTCCACCCAAGCAGCATTCCCCCAAGTCTCCTGATAAAAATGGTACATCACTTGTGTGGGTAGGCCAAGTACCTAAGAAATGGAAGGGCCAAAAACATATTGTGGAGGCGTCAACATTTTCAATCACAAAACGACTTGGCTTTGCAAGGGGGCCACCTGATTTGTTGGTCCGGGACTCGGCAGCCATCTAGGGAAACCAAACAAACTCAGACACTTTTGAAAACTAGACGCCAGTGGCAGTCCCGGGAGATGTGGCTTGCATGGATCCCCCAACGGTTTCTTACCCAGAATCTGCTGCAAACCTCAAATTTAGCTAGAAAAATCAAATCTTCCCAACATTTCTGTGTGGGAAAGTTGTGTGATCACTGGGAAGGCACAAATGTCCTACCACCCAGCATTTCCCCAGGTCTTGTGATAAAAATGCTACCTCACTTCTGTGGGTGGGCCAAGTGTCCGCCACAGGGAAGTGCCCAAAACATATTGTGGGGGCATCAAAATAATCTATCACAAAACAATCTGTAATTTTAAGGGGGTCACCTGTGTTTTTGGTCCCTGGCTCGGTTGTCATCTAGGGAAACCTACCAAGACCAGATATTTCTGAAAGCTAGATACGCTGGAGAGTCCAGAAAGGTGTGCATGGATCCCCCAACGGTTTCTTACCCAGACTCCTAAACAAACCTCAAATTTTGCTAAAGTAAATCACATTTCTGTATGGTAAAATTGTGGAATGCACAATTCTGTGTAGGAAAATTAAGGATCGACTATATAATGGTTTCAACCAGGGATTGGAAGAGGGCGAAAGATTTTAAAGTCATCACCAGATACGATAGTGACCACAATCTGCTTTCACTAAAGTTTGAGATCCCTTACCGTCAACCAGAGAAGGTAGATCCCAATGCACCACCTCAGTCCGACTTAGTGTTAACCAGCAATAGGCGTAGAATAAAATGGACCAAATTGCTGGAAAATCACACTAACGTTGAAAGACTCTATGCACTAATCGCCCCTGCCCTGGAAAAAGTAGAGTGCTGCGTGAACTATCTAGCTAGCGAATCAGAGACTAACACCACGGGTAGCCTGGACTCTCAGGCACAACCGGCTGCCCTTGTTAACATCCACTCGGAGCTATGCACCAATCTAGCAGAAATACTGAACCCAGTTGCCAGGCTTCGTAAGCCCAAAAAGAGAAGAGTGACCTGGTTTAACGCCTCTTGCAGGGAAGCAAAAACTCTTCTGGTGGAATCACTGAAAGCCCGAGATACCCCAATCATAATCAGGGAGAGACGAGTAGCCTATAAATCTGCCCTCCACACTGCAAAAATAGAATGGGACGAGGAGAATTGGACAAAAATAACAGCCGCCCTCGCTTGCCAAGATTCACGGACCTTTTGGCAAATTGTCAGGCACGGCTCGTCTGAACCACTTGCAGCAGTCGAGGCCTGTATAGCACCATCTGTTTGGGAGGAACACTTTAAAAACTTATACCTTCCACATAGCAGTGATAATGGAAGCAGTGAACATGGTGGAGAGTCCCCCAACACCAAAAACAGGCTAACTGACATCGAGGGCTTCACCTTAGAAGAAATCACCCTGGCAATTTCCTCCCTCTCTGCTGGTAAGGCGCCGGGCCTAGACAGGCTCCCAGGCGATCTTTATAAGCATGAACCCAATGTCTGGGCTCCCTATCTAGGGGTACTATTTAATTCTATTCTGAAGGGTTTGCCAATCCCTTCCACCTGGCCAGGGGCAGAAATTGTGCCAATTTTCAAAAAGGGGTCGCCCCTCCTTCCTGCAAATTATAGGCCTATAAGCCTAATCGACGTTTCCCAGAAACTCTTTTCCAAGCTCTTGCTAAACCGCCTACATGAGTGGATTAGGGACTACAACATCTTGAGCCCTTTTCAAGCAGGCTTTAGGGAGAAGGTCTCCACAGTAGACCAGGTCTTTCGTCTCGCCATGATACACTGGAAAACAGTACAATTGGAGGGTGGCAGCCTCTACACCGTATTTGTGGACCTGAGGGCAGCGTTCGACTTGGTACCGAGGAATAAACTGTGGGAGGTCCTTGATAATCTGGGGGTCCCTGAAGGTCTCTTGAAAATGATAATACGCCTCCACACTAGTAACTACGCCCAGGTCAGATGCGGTAGGATGGGAGAACTGTCTGAGAAGTTCCCCGTTGGCAGAGGGGTAAGGCAGGGTTGTGTGCTTGCACCAACCCTGTTTTGCCTCTATGTCAATGGGGTAATCGCCCACTTAGCGGGCGTAACCAACTCTGACGCACCAAAACTAGCCTCCGAGAGGGTATCAGCCATCATGTTCGCCGACGACACATTACTTTTATCCAAGTCGGCAAAAGGTATCCAGTGCACCCTTGATGGCTTTGTGGACTTCTGTGAGACCCATGGATTAGAAATCAACGCTACCAAGACTAAATTCATGGTCCTCAACCCTCCACAGAAATTCCATTTCCGTCCAAGCATCTCACACATCAAGCTGGAAAGGGTAAATACCTTCGAATACCTGGGAATTGTTTTGAATGATAAATTTACCTGGAGCTCTCACCTGGAAAAAGCTGCACTGAAACTGACCCAGCAGTCGGGAGGCATAATGAAGCTCGTGGCAAACAACAAACCCTCGGTTAGGCCGATCGGCCCCCCACTACAGATCTACAAATCCTAGGCCAAGGGGGCTGTCATCTATGGATCAGAACTCTGGGGCCACGAAAATACATCTAAATTGTTGAAGGTGGAAAACAGATTTATTCGTAACCTTGTAGGGCTACCACCGAGCACCCCCCTTGTCCCCTTGAGGATGGACCTTGGCTTATGCCCGCTTGATGAAGACCTGGCTCTACGCCCACTGGCCTTCTGGCGTAGAATATGGACAACCCCTGAATTGGCCAGTTACAGGGAAGGACTACGGGAGATCCTAGCCACTCCTGGTGCCGGAAAAATCAAATGGCTTTACTACATTAAGCTTGAACTGGTGGCTGTAGGCCTCTCAAGTATGTAGTCTGACCCCCAGAATGTGTGCCACACCATCTCTAAAAAGGATCTTGCCAGGTCATACCGAGAATCTAAACTTTCCCTGATTCTCAACCACCAACATCCCGGGTCCCTGACAGCGTCCTTTTTCTCTCATAAGGTGAACTACAACATGGAACCTACTCTAGACAAAATTTATCCCAATGTACTGAGAAAATTATATGTCAAGTCAAGTCAAGTCATAGAACTTATATAGCGCACTACATACCCAGAGGGTTTCAAGGCGCTTAGGAAGGGGGGGAGGATTATTTGTCAAATATCCACGTTTTAAGCTGCTTTCTGAACGCTAGGTGATTCTGGGTGAGGCGAAGGTAAGCGGGGAGTGAGTTCCATGTTTTGGCAGCCAGGTATGAGAAGGATCTGCCTCCCATGGTGGTCTTGTTGATGCGAGGTACAGTGGCGAAGGCTTGGCTGGAAGAGCGAAGTTGGCGGGAGGGGGTGTAGAAGGACAGTCGAGAGTTGAGGCAATCTGGTCCGATGTCGTAGAGTGATTTGTGTGCGTGGGTAAGCAGTCGGAAAGTAATCCTCTTATTGACGGGTAGCCAGTGGAGGTCTTTAAGGTGACCAGAGATGTGTTCGTTGCGTGGGATGTCAAATATGAGCCTGGCTGAGGCGTTTTGGATTCGTTGTAGTTTCTTCTGGAGTTTAGCGGTGGTACCTGCGTAGAGGGTGTTTCCGTAGTCCAGTCGGCTTGTGACTAGAGCGTGGGTGACTGTTTTCCTTGTTTCGGTGGGGATCCAGCGAAAAGTTTTTCTGAGCATGCGAAGAATGTTAAAGCAGGAAGATGATACGGCGCTGACTTGTCTGTTCATTGAGAGTGAAGAATCCAGGATGACGCCAAGGTTCCGTGCGTGGTCTGTCGGGTTGGGTGCATTTCCGAGGGCTTCCGGCCACCAGGAGTCGTCCCATGCAGAGGGGGATTTACCTAAGATGAGGACTTCTGTTTTGTCTGAGTTCAGTTTCAGACGGCTTTGTTTCATCCATTCGGCGACTTCTTTCATTCCTTCGTGCAGGTTAGTCTTGGCGGTGCTGGGGTCCTTGGTGAGAGATAGGATCAGTTGAGTGTCATCCGCGTAAGAGATGATGTTGAGGTTGTGTTGGCGGGCGATGGCCGCGAGGGGGCTCATGTATACGTTGAAGAGGGTGGGACTGAGTGAGGATCCTTGCGGTACGCCGCAGATGATTTCAGAGGCCTCGGACTTGAATGGTGGGAGGCGGACTCTCTGGGTTCTTCCGGTGAGGAACGAGGTGATCCATTCGAGTGCCTTTCCTTGGATTCCGATGTTTCTGAGGCGTTGTAAAAGGGTGCTGTGGCAGACTGTGTCGAAGGCTGCAGAGAGGTCGAGGAGGATGAGGGCGACTGTGTCTCCATTGTCTAGTAGAGCTCGAATGTCGTCTGTTGCTGCGATGAGGGCGGTCTCAGTGCTGTGTTTGGCTCGGAAGCCAGATTGTGAGGGGTCGAGTGATTTGTTGGCTTCGAGGAAGGCGGCGAGCTGGTTGTTGACAGCTTTCTCGATGACTTTGGCCGGGAATGGAAGAAGCGAGATGGGGCGGTAGTTTTTGAGTTCGGTGGGGTCTGCTGTTGGTTTTTTCAGAAGGGCGGTGAGTTCAGCGTGTTTCCAGTCTTCCGGGAAGGTAGCGGAGTTGAAGGAGTGGTTGATGACGTCTCGGAGGTGCGGAGCTATGACGGAGTCTGCTTTGTTGAAGATGTGGTGAGGGCATGGGTCTGTGGGTGATCCAGAGTGGATGGAATTCATCAGGCGGATGGTGTCCTCAGTGGAGATTGGATTCCAGGCGTTAAGGGTGTTAACGGGGGGAAGATGGTCAGCTGATGGTAGGGTGGGTTGGCTTCCGGGTTGGTTGTCAAAGCTGTTGTGGATGTCAGCAATCTTGTTGTGGAAAAAAGAGGCTAGGGAATCGCAGAGGGTTTGAGAGGGGGTGATGTCGTTGGAGTTGGCCGAGGGGTTGGAAAGTTCCTTGACGATGTTGAAAAGTTCCTTGCTGTTGTGGGCGTTGTTGTCAAGTCGATCCTTGAATGCTGTTTTCTTGGCTTTTCGGATCAGTTGGTGGTGAGTACGGATGGCGCTTTTGAAGGCGTCCTTGTTGCTGGTGGATGGGTCTTTTTTCCAGGCCTTTTCAAGGGAGCGGCACAGTTTCTTGGACTTCTTGAGGTCATCGTTGAACCATGATGCCTTCTTGATGCCAAGTTTGTGTTGACGTTTTTTCAGTGGTGCTAAGGTGTCGGCGGTGTTGGATAACCAAAGGGTGAGGTTGGAGGCGGCTTCGTTGGCGTTAGAAGAGAGGGCTGGGGAGGTTTGAAGGAGCGATGTGGAGATCTGCTCCGTGGTGATTTTGTTCCAGTTTCTTTGTAGAGTTGGTTGGAGGTGGATGATGGGTTTCGGCTTGTTGTAGGTGAAGTGAACGCAGCTGTGGTCAGTCCAGAGGAGATCCGTAGTGTGGCTGAAGGAGACATGGTTGCTGGAGGTGAAGATGGGGTCAAGTGTGTGACCTGCGATGTGGGTGGGGGAAGTGACCAGTTGTTTAAGTCCGAGGTTGGCGAGGTTGTCCAAGAGAGTGGCGGTGTTGCGGTCGTTGGTCTTTTCAAGGTGGAAGTTGAGGTCTCCCAGAAGGATGTAGTCTTTGGAGGGGAGCGCGTGTGGGGTGATGAAGTCCGTGATGTCTTCACTGAATTTTGCGCGGGGTCCTGGTGGTCTGTAGAGGAGGGTGCCTCTGAGTGTGGTCTTGGGGTCGATGTGGATCTGGAAGTGAAGGTGTTCGGAGTTAGCGAGGTTGGCGTCAGAGCTGGTTGAGATGCGGATGGATTTCTTATGGACGATAGCGATTCCTCCTCCTGTATGGTCGGTGCGGTCCTTGCGTGTGATCTTATAGTCATCAGGGATAGCGATGGCGATGTCAGGGGCGGAGGAAGCGTTCATCCATGTTTCCGTAAGGAAGGCGACGTCAGGAGAGATGGTGTCTAGTAGGTTCCAAAGGTCAATGGCGTGCCTGTGGATTGAGCGGGTGTTGAGAAGGATGCATTCTAGGTGGTTGGGGTCGGGAATCTGTGTTGTGGTCGTAGCGGAGATGTTGTCGGTGCCGCTAAATTTGCAGGAGAGGCAGGAGAACGGTCCATGGGTGCGTCCAGGAGCGGCTTGGACGCAGTTGGGGGCGCGACCGGGGTTAAGGGCTAGGAGGGTGGCGGCATCGTAGGTAATGCGGGAGGGCTGGGGAGCGCGAGGGACAGGGGGTCTGGCGCTGGGCGCGGTCCAGGCGCGGACGGGCGTAGACGGGCTTACCTTTGGCGCACCTTCGGCGCGGGTTGGGCGCAAACGCTGCGCGTGAACGCTGCGCGCGGGAACAACTGTCATATATGGATAGTGGAGGGGGAGGGGCGAGGGCGTCTCAGCTGGGAGGCGGGGCGGGCTGACGAGGACAACAACATAAACAAAATGGCAGCGGAGGGGAGGGCAGAGCACAGCGCTGGGGGTAAACTCGCTCTAAATAATAATAGCAAGTCAAGGCAGTGGAGGCGATGTAAAGCGCTAGCAGCAACAGAGGCAGGCAACACGTGGGCGTGAGGCGAAGCGTTACAATAGGAACACCAACAGTGCAGGTAACACACGAACAAAGCAAAATACAATGCAGGCAGCAAACGATACCAGGTCTCTCAGGAGAGACTAGGGGAGCGACCTCTCAGTGCGCAGCAGCGAGGGGATCACGGCGCTTCCTGCTACGGGAGCGCTGTATAAGCTAAGTGGGAGGGCGTCTCAGCTGGGAGGCGGGGCGGGCTGACGAGGACAACAACATAAACAAAATGGCAGCGGAGGGGAGGGCAGAGCACAGCGCTGGGGGTAAACTCGCTCTAAATAATAATAGCAAGTCAAGGCAGTGGAGGCGATGTAAAGCGCTAGCAGCAACAGAGGCAGGCAACACGTGGGCGTGAGGCGAAGCGTTACAATAGGAACACCAACAGTGCAGGTAACACACGAACAAAGCAAAATACAATGCAGGCAGCAAACGATACCAGGTCTCTCAGGAGAGACTAGGGGAGCGACCTCTCAGTGCGCAGCAGCGAGGGGATCACGGCGCTTCCTGCTACGGGAGCGCTGTATAAGCTAAGTGGGAGGACGTCTCAGCTGGGAGGCGGGGCGGGCTGACGAGGACAACAACATAAACAAAATGGCAGCGGAGGGGAGGGCAGAGCACAGCGCTGGGGGTAAACTCGCTCTAAATAATAATAGCAAGTCAAGGCAGTGGAGGCGATGTAAAGCGCTAGCAGCAACAGAGGCAGGCAACACGTGGGCGTGAGGCGAAGCGTTACAATAGGAACACCAACAGTGCAGGTAACACACGAACAAAGCAAAATACAATGCAGGCAGCAAACGATACCAGGTCTCTCAGGAGAGACTAGGGGAGCGACCTCTCAGTGCGCAGCAGCGAGGGGATCACGGCGCTTCCTGCTACGGGAGCGCTGTATAAGCTAAGTGGGAGGGCGTCTCAGCTGGGAGGCGGGGCGGGCTGACGAGGACAACAACATAAACAAAATGGCAGCGGAGGGGAGGGCAGAGCACAGCGCTGGGGGTAAACTCGCTCTAAATAATAATAGCAAGTCAAGGCAGTGGAGGCGATGTAAAGCGCTAGCAGCAACAGAGGCAGGCAACACGTGGGCGTGAGGCGAAGCGTTACAATAGGAACACCAACAGTGCAGGTAACACACGAACAAAGCAAAATACAATGCAGGCAGCAAACGATACCAGGTCTCTCAGGAGAGACTAGGGGAGCGACCTCTCCCTATCAAAACTTTCACAACCAAATGGAGCCATGATCCTAGCAGTACTTGTCCCGCTTGTAGAAACTCGGATGAAAGTGAGCTCCACATCCTTCTTTTCTGCCCAGCTTACCATGGGATACGTAGGCACTGGATTCTCCCTCTATGCAGAAACCTGGGATTTAAGAAGTGTTTGCACGCTTACAGAGTCCTAAAAACTGACTTGTCAGACCATATTGTTTTCACTATGGCTAAGTACCTGGGCGCCCTTTGGTCCATCAGAAGGAAATGCCTCAAAACATAGACTGAGTAAGGATCTGTTTTTACTATATGAGGATTCCTCTCCAGTATTGTTTTTATGCATTTTACATTTCATTGTACAAATCATTTAAATGTATTGTTTTATATGATTGTCTTTTATGGTAAATTTTTACCGAAATAAAGGTTTTTCAAGTCAAGATACGCTGGAGAGTCCAGAAAGGTGTGCATGGATCCCCCAACGGTTTCTTACCCAGACTCCTAAACAAACCTCAAATTTTGCTAAAGTAAATCACATTTCTGTATGGTAAAATTGTGGAATGCACAATTCTGTGTAGGAAAATTGTGGGTCGTAAATTTCTGAACACCCAGGGTTCCCCCCGACCAAAAGTAAATAACATTTGCTTATCCCCAATTGGGGGTGACTCTTGCCTAAGGGGCCACCCCAATGAATATATATACACATCTCTGGTGCTAGTGGGTTTTCTAATCCCCCTGGGGCAGATGGGTCTCCAAATACGGCTGATCTGCCCTCGGGAGGGGGAAGAAAATAGGCAAAAGTAATTTCAAAAAGTTATTATCCCCAATAGGGGTGATCCTTGCCCAAGGAACCACCCCCATTAATAATAATAAGACATCCATGGTGCTAATGGTTTTTTTGCCCCCCCCGCCCCTCTCCCCCCCCCGGGTGCAGATGTGCCTCAAAATAGAGCTGATCTGCCACAAGGGGGGGGGGGCAGGAAATGGCAAAAAGTAATTCTTAAACATTATTAGCCCCAATAGGAACCACCCTCAAACATAAAATGACAATATCCCTGGTGCTAGTGGGTTTTCTGACCTCCCCCAAGGGCAGATGGACCTCCAAATATGACTGATCTGCCCCCAGGGGGACAGAAAATGGGTGAACACTAAGTTTGAAAGCGACCCTTGTCTAAGACGGTTGTTTCTATCATCAAAAACAAATCCCTGGTGATAGTGGCGGCATTCCTGCTGCATGATCACGACTGTGCAAAAGGAATGCCCTGCAAAGAGACATTGGGGAGAGAAAAACCGCTTTCCTCTCCCCAGATGCCTCAGTGCATACAACAAACCCCCCTCCCTGGCAGGACAATATTACCTGCTCTTCGACGCGCTAGAAACAAAAAGGCTTCCAGCACATCCGGTGGCTTTTCATGATGTGGCACGTGCCCTGCGTGACTACATCATCGGATTGCAGGGGAGGGGGTGGCAGTGGAAGTGCTTTCGATGCCATCCCTATTTGGGATTACATGGCGCTTTTCCCATGGGAGGGTGCGAGGACGCAATGATTCAATCATCAGCACACTCCCACAGTGGCTAAGGATGGAATCGTTAAGTCTTCACCACGGAACGGGTTAAATCTCTCAGTTGGCAGTTGCACTGAGCTGCACAAGAGGAGGAGATTGGAGGACTGATGTGTGACTGCACAAGCCTACTGTTTGGCAGTACTGTTCATGATGCCTCTTCTCTTGTGCACGTAAATGTAAACAAGCAAGTAAAACATTAGGGGCCCCATTAGGATGGCGGGAAGACTTCTGTCCGCCCGCCACCCTAGCGGTGATGGGATCAGCCTCCAGGTGTGCGGCGGTCCCGCACCGCCAATTAGGATGTGGCCTCTACCCTGGAGGTCGCATCCTGCATTTTTAACATTGTGGCGGGTGCTCCCTCACCAGGAACTCAGAAGGCACCAGACTCAGTTTCCAGGAGGGAATGAAGGACATCGCATCGTGTGAGGTTCCGTGACAATTGTAAGTGGTGTTTTCGACTCGCACGAATATAGTCGAGTCTGGTATCTATGAACCGCAAATGACGAGTTTAGTAAGTGTGCGCAGTTTCGCTGTGCTAACTTAAACCGTTCGTTTGTTATGTGGGTTTTTTCATCTGTACCCACGGGTTCCATCTTAGATACGGCATCCATTTTGTCTCTTGCCCTCAAGTAGCCAGCGAACGGACGTTGTCCGCTTCGCGACCCTGGGACTCCCAAGATATTTGCGGAAGACACATGTTCTTTGTAAGTGTCTTTATGACGAGGGGGTTGCTACTGTAAGGCAGATGGCGCCGCTCGAGGCTCATCTTGCCGCACTGACTTATTGTCTCAGCCGTGCATCTCATTAGGCACGTCCCTTTGATGCCTGTATCTCGTGTTTCCCGATACCTCCCCTTTTACACCCTTTCCGATCTCCCCACTGTCTCCGTCTTCCTCTGCACCTGTCTTTGTTCCTATTTTCGATCTGTTTTACTGCTGATTGGAATTTGCTAGTGGTGGGAAGATGGTTTTTACAGTTGGGAACCGCCAAATGTTTCCGCACTTAGGTTCCGGACCTGATGTGTTTCAAAGTGACCAAAGCGACCCCTCTGGGGGATAATGATGGGAGCCGGGTTGTAAACTTTTGTGTTCAATGTAATCCTATGGGTAAGAACTGTATAAAAGGAGTGATTCACAGAACCAATTTGAAGCAGTCTCCCCAAGTTGCACGCTGTGAACTTGTCGTGATCTCTGTGTTCCCTGCAGCAAATAAACCTTGAATCTTTGACGTTGAAGGAAGTGTCCCGTGTCTCTGTGATTCGTACGCCGGAGCAGGTTACCCACGAAGGTTTCAGGTGTTGTGCCCTGGCACCGCTGGGTCTTAAAGAACCCAGTCCTTCAGTTGGCGCCCAACGTGGGGCTGCATCAGTGGTACCGGTCCAAGCCCGACGATCGTGAGGAACTTCGTGTGAAATCTCCGAGGGAAGGTGCACTCCGCTTCATCGATCCTGTTGTCGAAATAAGTGGCCCGAAGACTTTTCCCGCGAAGATTCCCGCCTCCGGACGGCTGCGACGGACTGCTGCCCTGACTGTAGACCTGTTTTGGCGCCTGGCGTAGACCTTGGTATAGCGAGACGATTGACGGGCCTTCCTGGAGACGCCATTGATCTTTGAGTTAAGTATTTGTGGGTCGCTCCCATAGTTCTTGGTTGTTGACACTTTAGCGAGTGTTTTTGTTGTTAGCGCTGTGTGAGTGTTTTTGTCGGTGACACTTTGCTAGCGTACTTTGTTGTGTTGTTTGACGACTGCAGCCGCCAAAAACCGAGGGTTTTGTTCTTTGCTGGGACTTGGTAAATCCCGTAACCCTTGAAGTTTGTGAAACTCGGCTAGTGTGCAAGATGCCTGGTCGTAGTACTCTGTTTAGTTGTTTCAGACCTTGTGGTACGGATTCCCGATTGGAGGACTCATGTCCGATACCTCCGGTTGGAACTCCCACGTATGAGCTCTATAGTAAGCATGGGCTAGGCCCAGTTACCTTTAACGATTACTGGATTAAATACACGAAAAAGGACGGCGACCTTCGTTGGCCACCTCATGGTAGCTTCGAGGCCCCGATCTTAGATAATCTAGAGATTAAATTGTTCGAAAGAAAGTCAAGGCCGGCCATGTTTGATGCTTTTCGGTTGTGGCGCAAAGAAGCCCGACAGAAAGAAATCAGACAGAATAAACGTAGTCAGCGAGATAATGTTGCTACCATAGTGAAGAAAGCAGAGCAATTTCAGCGAGATAAGGAGGTTAAGGATAAGGAAGTGTTTGACCGATTACAGCATATGACTGTAGATAAGTGTTACCCCGCTTTACCAACGGAGTCGGAAAAGAAGGAAGAGCCAGTTGAGGATCCTTTAATGTCTTATCTTATGAAGTCACCACCTCCGTACGTACAGGGTACCGCGGCTCCTGTGGTCCCTGCCGTACCTGTTCTTCCACCTATTCCTCCTCCGCCTGTTCCTCAACCTGCACCCGTTCTTCCGACTGTTCCTGTTCCTTTGTCTGTTTCTATTCCTACTGCTCCTCCGCTTCCATATACTCCTGTTCCCGCTACTGCTCTTGCTACTGCTCCTGTTTTGTTAACCCCTGCTGTTGCTACTGTTTCTACTCCTTCTCTTGTTAGCCCTGTGTCTTATTCTTCTCCCTCTACTCGTAGTCGCAATTCTCCTCTTGCGGCTAGCTTCTTTCATTCGCTCGGACCTGTTCATGGGTCCGCTGGTTCCGATGGTCCTCAGAGACGAAGTCAGCTTCCTGGAAACAGAGAACGCGTTGCGCTATATAATATGGCGATGGGTTGGATGATAAATCCGCAGAGAAGTCCACCCCGTGTTGTCCTCGAAACATTCTGTCAATTCAATGTGCCAACCCAGAGATATGTGTTTAATGAAATGTGTAAGTTCCTTTATGATCAAATAGCGGCCGATGCGCCTGACGAGGTGCTCGCCGCTCTGTCTGATCTCCAGCTTCAGTTCGCAAATGGGCTGATAGTGGATACCAACGTTCGACGTGCTGTTGAACGATTGCTATCTCTTCGTCCCGCTCCCATCCCTCATGCATTGTTTGTTGAGGATATTGAAAAACAACCAGACGAGTCTGGCCAATACCCTATGCGGGAAGTTCCACCAGTGTGGATGCCAGGCGATGCTACTGCTATTCCTATTATTCCGCCGCATTTCCAGAGAGTATGGATACATCTCCCATGGAAAAGATCAGAAGTGTTGCAGGTGAAGCAATCTTTGCCTGACCCTCGCAAAAATCCTGCAGGGTATTACAAAGAATTATCGCAGCTCGCAGATGCTACGATAATGAATCTTGCCGATATCGACATGTTGTTTGGCAATGTCGTACCACAACCGGTATGGGCTAAGATTCGCCAGGAAGATCACGCAAACGAACTAGGTGGTGATTGGGCGGCCATTGTAGCGGCAGATGGGTTGCAAGTTGGTGGCGCTAAGCCTGAACAGTTGATTGCTGCTCTCCCTCAAAGAATCATAACATTAATGAAAACTCTTATGCCAGCTATGAAGGTGAATTGGGACAAGTTGTCAGCTCGTAAGCAGAAGAAAGATGAGAGTGTTTCCGACTTCTTTACGAGGTTCGAGGAAGCATTCATCGACCATAGCGGTCAGGATATGGGCACGGAGGGTGGTCAAAGGTTGTTTGTGGATAAATTTGTTTCGAATTTGTTGCCCGATTTGAGCAATAAATTGAGAAATTCGGAAAGTGCATGGGCCGTTTCTACTTCGGCTCAGATATTGGCTACGGCACAATACTATGAGAATAGAGAGAAAGAAGAGATTGACCGCGCTGATAAAAAGACGAAAGAGCTAAAAACTAAAGTGTTGTTGCAACAAGCGTATCCTCCGCGGTCAAATCAAAATAATTCGCAACAGAATAGGTCGCAGCCGCAATCAAACAGATCCCAAACCCGTAACGATTCCTCCTCCCAAAGATCCTCGTTAGGGTACAATCAATGTGCTTATTGTAGACAGGAGGGACACATTAAATTCAATTGCCCTGTTTTAAACGAACGCAATAGTGGTAACTCGACTAGAGGAGGTTGTGGTGGTTCGCAGCAAACGTCACGAGGTAGAGGCCGTGGTGCTCAGAACGATCGCTCAGATAACTCATCCAATTCTAATAATTGTTTCGATCAACGTGGATCCTCGCAAGGACGATCTGCGCAGTATAATGTAGACGATTATTACGTCGATCAGGGAACTGACGACAGTAATTACTAGGACAGCCAAGGACAAGGAGAGGGAGTGGTATCAGTTCCGGTTGATCAGAGAGGGCCTTACGTCGCAGTTGCGACAGCGGGCGTCGTTGAGCCTTTTCTGTTGGACACTGGTGCAGCGAAAAGTTCTATCATGTATTCGAAACTCCCTGGCGCACCTTTGTCTGGCTTAACAAATGTTTCCGTTGGATTCTCTGGCGCCCCTGTTAGCAATCCAGTTTCGTGCCCTTTGCCCCTTCAAATTGGGCCACGTGAGCTAGAAGCTCCGTTGATTTTAACCACGGGTTGTGGCGAAAATCTTTTGGGCCTGGATTTGCTTAAACGTTTGTACGCAACTTTGTATTGTTCTCCTGCGGGTGTAAAGCTTACGTTGGGTGAGAGGGTTGTCTCTCCCATGTATTTGTCCCTCGATAAGCTCCCACCGGAATTGAGTTCTCTTCCTGCGTCTTTGTGGGCAACAGGTCCAAATGACGTGGGCCTGCTTGATATCTCCCCTTATGTTGTTCAGTTGAAATCTAATGTGCGGCTGCCACGTATTCCCCAATATCGTATCTCCCTTGATGGTGAACGAGCACTATTGGCGATCATCTATGATTTGATCGAGAAAGATGTTATTGAAGAGACTCGGGGAAACGTGTGCAACAGCCCTGTGCTGCCAATTCTTAAACGTACTGATCCTTCAAAACCGCCTGTTTATCGTTTTGTTATCGATTTACGGGAGGTAAATAAAATTGTGGTTCCTCAATTTCCTGTTGTGCCTGACATCACGGCGCTACTGACTCTGATTCCAGCTTCTGCATCATGGTTTTCGGTGATTGACTTGAAAAATGCGTTTTTCAGCATCCCGATTGCCGAAGAGAGCAGGGACCTTTTCGGTTTCTCTCTCGGTGGACGCAGTTTCCGGTTCAAACGCGCTCCTCAGGGCTACTGTGAAAGTCCATCTATTTACAGTCAAGCCTTGAAGGGTCAACTGGATGCATTTAGGTTGCCGGTTGGTGCGGCCTTGATTCAATACGTCGACGACTTATTGGTGGCTGCTGATACTCAGGACATTTGCAAAATTGCTACGGTATTGTTGCTGCAACATCTCTGTGAGTTAAATCACAAGGTGTCACCTTCTAAACTCCAATATTGTTGTCAAGAAGTAACCTATCTAGGTCACTTATTGTCAAAGGAGGGAAGGAGATTGACCCCAGAGAGAATTGCAGCGATTGCGCGAATGGCTGTGCCACAAACCCAAAGAGATGTGCGTGCCTTTCTAGGTATCACGTCGTACTGCAGGCAATGGATTCCAAATTTTTCATTGCTAGCGAAACCATTGGTGGCTCTTACGTGCAAAGATGTTTCAACTCCTTTACCATGGACGGAAGAATGTCAGAAAAGTTTTTCTGAACTGCGTGATTCATTGTGTTCGGCTCCTGTGTTAGGTACCCCTGACTACGGTAAGCCGTTCACGTTATATGTTCACGAGAGGGAAGGTTGTGCTTTGAGTGTTCTAACGCAACCTTTTGGTGGTAAGCAACGTCCATGTGCATATTTTTCCTCGACCTTGGACCCAGTAGCCAGAGCATTGCCGAGTTGTCTACGAGCAACAGCGGCAGCTGCGGTCTCCATCCGACAATCAGCAGGATTGGTCATGGATAATATGCTTACGGTGATGGTTCCGCATGCAGTCGATACTCTTTTGAATCGAACGAAAACTCAGCACTTGACGAGTGCGAGGTTGTCTGGGTACGAATTGACGCTCTTGGCAAGCCACATTCAGATAAAACGTTGTAACGTTCTGAACCCGGCAACTTTGTTACCAATTAGCACAGAGTCAGATGAAATAGCAGAACATGACTGCTACTTGAGGACTGAAGAGGAAACGAAAGGTCGAGTGGACCTTAAAAACACCCCATTGGAAGATCCGGATGGCACTTTGTATGTGGATGGGTCATGTTTTAAGTTGCCGAATGGCGATGTGACTACTGCTTATGCTGTTGTAACATTGAATACTGTTGTTGAGACTGCAAGGTTGAATCAGAATTCTGCCCAAGCTGCGGAGATGATTGCTCTTACTAGAGCGTGTGTGTTGGCGAAAGGGAAACGTGTGAATGTGTTTACCGACAGTCAATACGCGTTTGGTGTTGCTCACAGCTTTGGACGATTGTGGAGAGAGAGAGGTTTCTTGACGTCGCACGGTACGAAGATACAGCATGGCCAGCTTGTGAACGATCTTTTGGATGCATTGACTTTGCCTACGCAAGTTGCGATTGTTAAGTGTAGTGCGCATCGTAAGGTGACGGATGATGTTGGTCGTGGTAATGCGTTTGCGGACGAGACTGCTAAGGAGACTGCCCGGAACCTTAGCACTCGAATGTATGTGACAAGTTCGGTTAGGTGGCCTACAGAGTCGAGTATGTGTGAAGATACTATCGAGAGCGTGAAAGCAATTCAGAGTGAGGCCACTGAGACTGAAAACACGAAGTGGAAAGAAAGTACGGGAAAGTTGGATGCGAATGGTTGTTGGATTGATTTGTCGGATCAGAAAAGATGGATGTTGCCTGATGCGTATGTGCTGGCCGTTGTGACAATGGCACATGGGTTAGCACATATTAGCGCGAAAGGTATTTGTAAGTTGCTGGCTCCTGTGTGGAAGAATGACGGTATTACGAAGTGCGCTGAACGTTTGGTGAAGAATTGTATGGTGTGTATGATGTACAACCCTGGCAAAGGAACCCCAACTCCTCCTGGCAGTTTTGCTCCTCCTTCGTATCCCTTTGAGGTGATTCAATTGGACTTCATCCATATGGAGCGATGCAATAACCTGAAATACGTTTTAGTTGTGGTTTGCGCATTTTCCCGATGGATCGAGGCCTATCCCCTCAAAGACAATACTGCTTTGTCTACTGCGAAAATCCTACTGAAGGAATACTTTCCTCGGTATGGAATGCCTAGAGTCGTGTGGTCAGATAACGGAAGTGAGTTTGTTGGAAGTGTGATGAAGAGTGTGTGTAAGGGCCTTGGAATTAATCAGAAATTCCATAGCGCCAATCATCCCCAGTCAGCTGGATTGGTTGAAGGGTACAACGGCACCCTTAAACTAAAGTTAGCGAAGATTCAGGCTACGACTGGTCTTTCGTGGCCTGACGCTTTGCCTTTAGCATTACTGTCAACTAGGGCGACTGTACACTCCCGAGTAGGGCTTAGTCCCTATGAAATAGTGTTCGGCCGTCCTGCGAATGTGTGGGGGGTTCCTAGGCCAGGAATGTTTTCTGATCTTGAGTACCCAATGTTGATCGATTATCTACATGACTTGACTGCTAAACTGAGGTTAATTCACCAACAGGTTTACGACGCATTGCCGACGCAGACAGAGGGTCCAGGCCACCAGCTCCAGCCCGGAGACTGGGTGGTGACAAGGAACTTTTCACGCAAAAATAACCTGGACCCGAGGTTCACCGGACCCTATCAAGTGCTCCTGGCCACGAGGACTGCCGTTCGTCCTGAGGGACGCAAAAATTGGGTGCATGCTACGCACACCAAGCGAGTCCCCATCCCTTTGTCGGCAGACCCGTGGGTAAGGAGAGGCATTGCGTCATCTGAAACAGAAACATTGCCGGCGTTTGTGCCTTTTAGCGACGCACAGCTTGTTGAAGAATCCTCAGCGCAGCAGAAAGACACTGTTGAACAATTGGCATTGAAAGACTCAAGACCAGAACACTCAACTGATCAGCAGGACGCTGTCTCTTCAACGGATCCTCTGTTCGACGAGCAGACACGTCCTGGGAAAACTCGATACTTTTTGCGATCTCGCACTAAGGACAAATAAAAGATCTTGCCTTGCTGTATTGACAACTGCATTATCCCGTTTTCCGTGATCAGTTTTGAACTTTCGTATTACTGTAATTATTTCTGTATATATATTGAGCTTCATTCCTTATACTTTTTGCCTTTACAGCCGAGAGACTTTGTTTTTGCATACATACATATTGTGCATTGAAGGCCGTAGGGCCGCGCGCGTACTTCCTTCTGGACAGTAGGTCTTGACGCTAGGTTAAAGGCCGTCGGTTCCTAGGAACTCCTAGGGATTGACTATTGCTGCACAGAACGAAGTGCGTCAAGAAACGTTGCGGACGGTCGTAGGGAATGGCATTCTCGAAGCTGAATGATTTGGAGGAAGCTCAAGTCCACAGATTCAAGCTGCAGCAACTCAGTCGTACCAAATGCTTCATATTCCAATTGTTTGTATTGTTTTTGACTGCTTCTGCATTATTGGCGGGTGGGGTGTATTACACGATGTCTTACTTCTTACCTGCTACACCTACTCCTACTTCTTACCCTAATCTTACCTCTACTGCTTCTCCCCATTCCTTTCACATGTTACCGGAACACGAGCAGGCTAGACGTGTAGAATTCCGCAACAATTCCTTTATTCAGCTCCTCCATCAGCATCAGTTAGTGGTTAACACTACTAATTGTTGGGTGTGTGGGTTGATGCCACATACTACGGATAAGGGAATTCCATATCTGGTGCTACCGTATAGTTCCCAAGGGTCAGCTCGAGCATTTCAAACAATGTTTCGAAGCGCACTGGGTTTCCACCCCATTCGAGAACCACGTTCCCCCTACTCTGGTCCTACCTCGTATCAAAAACCTTTGTCGATAGCAATAGAGGATTTGGATAGTGAGATCTATGATCCTTCGCTTATTCCCGAAGAAGAGGTACAGGCCTATAGAGTCCTAAGTAGAGGTGAATATAGTGTGTTCACTAGTGAAAAGCAGCTTAAAAGCTCGCCTCCAATATGGGTCGTACCCCACACTGGTAATTTTTGTCTTATGGGTCGTGGCCGAAGATCGCAAGCCCGACTTGGAGCAAGTGCTTGCACTGAAAATTACATTCTGCCGATGTCCTCGTCCCCTGTGTTTCTGGCTGCCAAGGGTACATACTTTATCTGTTATGATCGTGCATACACATGGTTGCCCGCTGACTTCATGGGCTCATGTTTTATTGCAAATCTGTTGCCTCCGACGTTCACTGTAGATGCCGATTATCATAAGACTAGAGTTGTGCGAGGCGTAATTAGTGAAGAGGATACTGCCGGTCAAGAGGCAGGAGACTTTTTCAAGGGTTTCCTCCCGTTTTGGGGAGCTATGGTCAATAGTAGGAACCTGAGACAGTTGACTCGAGTGGTAGAATCGACAGCTAATATTACTGCCAGTGCCCTTGGTAATATCACCACAGAACTTCAGGCGGAGAGACTTATGACGTTACAAAACCGTATGGTTTTAGATGTCATCTTAGCAGATCGAGGTGGGGTATGTAAGGTGATCCATTCGAGCTGCTGCATTTTCATTCCAGATAATGCTCCTACTGTCTATCAAGCCATCTCGAGGTTGCATAAGATCTCCGAATCCATACACGTGGATGTAGGGGATTGGACGCTACTTGGATGGTTTTGGGGCCTGATGTCGACTTGGGGTTGGAAGATTCTGATGATCATCGGAGTCGTTGTAGTGTTCCTGTTCACGTGTTGCCTTTGTGTGCAGTGTGGTCCTGCCTTATGTGGCCTCTGTGCTACAACGTGTATGAGACAACCATCTGCTACCAAGGGGACTCGGTTGGACAGAGCTATGCTACAGCAACATCTTGATGGTCTGATGAATATCGAATATGATTCCGACTAGTGCTTGCCTACATGAGGGCAAAAGGAGCGTCTGAGGTTCCGTGACAATTGTAAGTGGTGTTTTCGACTCGCACGAATATAGTCGAGTCTGGTATCTATGAACCGCAAATGACGAGTTTAGTAAGTGTGCGCAGTTTCGCTGTGCTAACTTAAACCGTTCGTTTGTTATGTGGGTTTTTTCATCTGTACCCACGGGTTCCATCTTAGATACGGCATCCATTTTGTCTCTTGCCCTCAAGTAGCCAGCGAACGGACGTTGTCCGCTTCGCGACCCTGGGACTCCCAAGATATTTGCGGAAGACACATGTTCTTTGTAAGTGTCTTTATGACGAGGGGGTTGCTACTGTAAGGCAGATGGCGCCGCTCGAGGCTCATCTTGCCGCACGGACTTATTGTCTCAGCCGTGCATCTCATTAGGCACGTCCCTTTGATGCCTGTATCTCGTGTTTCCCGATACCTCCCCTTTTACACCCTTTCCGATCTCCCCACTGTCTCCGTCTTCCTCTGCACCTGTCTTTGTTCCTATTTTCGATCTGTTTTACTGCTGATTGGAATTTGCTAGTGGTGGGAAGATGGTTTTTACAGTTGGGAACCGCCAAATGTTTCCGCACTTAGGTTCCGGACCTGATGTGTTTCAAAGTGACCAAAGCGAACCCTCTGGGGGATAATGATGGGAGCCGGGTTGTAAACTTTTGTGTTCAATGTAATCCTATGGGTAAGAACTGTATAAAAGGAGCGATTCACAGAACCAATTTGAAGCAGTCTCCCCAAGTTGCACGCTGTGTACTTGTCGTGATCTCTGTGTTCCCTGCAGCAAATAAACCTTGAATCTTTGACGTTGAAGGAAGTGTCCCGTGTCTCTGTGATTCGTACGCCGGAGCAGGTTACCCACGAAGGTTTCAGGTGTTGTGCCCTGGCACCGCTGGGTCTTAAAGAACCCAGTCCTTCACGTGGATGAAGGACAGCTGCCTCAAACTCAACTCTGACAAAACCGAAGTCCTCATCTTCGGCACCCGCCCCTCCGCCTGCAGCAACGCATGGTGGCCATCAGCCCTTGGTCCGTCCCCCATCCCTACGGACCACACAAGAAACCTTGGCATAATCCTGGACTCCTCCCTCTCCATGAAGCGCCAAATCAACGCCGTCTCCTCCACCAGTTTCAATTGCCTCCAGATCCTGTGTAGGACTTTCAAATGGATCACCCCCCCCCCCCAACTGCAGAAAGACAGTCACCCATGCCCTCATCGCTAGCAGGCTCGACTACGGTAATGCCCTTTACGCAGGAATCAACAAATCCCTGCTTTGCAGAATCCAGACCATCCAGAAGGCTGCCGCAAGGCTCATCTTATGAACACCACTCCACGAGCACATGACCCTGCACCTGCGCAGACTCCACTGGCTCCCCGTCGAGAAGAGAGTCACTTACAAACTACTCACACATGCCTACAAATCACTCAACAACATCGGGCCCAAGTACCTCAACGACAGATTGAGTTTCCACTCACCAGTGAGGAACCTCCGCTCGGTCGACCTCGCTACGGCGGAGTCCCCCACATCCACCGTAGCAGATCCGGAGGCAGGGCTTTCTCCTACACCCCGGCCACGGCCTGACACTCTCTCCCGTTGGAAATACGACGTACACTAATCCTGCTGGCATTCAGGAATGCACTCAAGACTTGGCTTTTCAACTGACCTGAGCTGCCCTCCCCCCCCCACCCCTCAGCGCCTTGAGACCCTAACGGGTGAGTAGTGCGCTTTACCAACCCCTGATTGATTGATTGACAATACCATATAATTAAATTCCCCATCAGAATAATACGCACAATATACAGAATAATAGAGCTCTTTCCTTTATGTCAATATATTTTAAAGAAGACGCCTGTGGCACTCAGGGAACTGCATGGGTAAATGGTATAGTTATCTTTTAATACAATGGAGGTTAGTGTGCTCCTATGGCAGGCAATGTGGTCCAGGGGGAAATTGAATAAACATCATTGCACAAATGCATCATTCTGATGTGTCTAAAGTGCACCTCAACCAGGGAGTCCAGGAGGAAATGGAATTATATATATCAAATACTGAATGTTTTTGCACAGCTTTGCGCCTATGGTGGATGGATGGATAGATGATGGATTGACTGAGACAAAATGGGGGAAACATTTTTACAAGAAAAATATTTAAATACAAATAAATCGAAATAAAAAAACTCAAAATGTAAAAAAAGGACAAAATGAAAAATAAGAGAAATAAATAACATTACAATTAAAAAGATCAAATAAAATTTATAATGGAAAAAAAACAGTAAATGCCGATGTTAATATGGGAGCATTAGAAGAAACCTATTGGAGGTGCAAAATAAAAGAAAATGGAAAAAATGCATGTAATATATATGAGCACTGTTCATCAAAATCATATTATTAATATATATAGTACAATTATCATCAAGCATATTATTAAACTGATATCTCATCCATCCATGCAAGCCTATGGCAATGGCACACTGGCTCTATGCACAAAATGGCTGGTAGCCAGTGCCACATGGTCACAACAACAACCAGCAGTGAGTCATGGCCACAATAAAGAAGACATGCACGACTATGGCAAAAGCACACTGGCTGGCTCCACAAAATGGCCACCGGCCACATGGTCAAACAATAATGGCAAACAAGGAGGCATGGCCACAACAAACAGCCCATACTTGCCTATTGAGAAAGCAAACTGGCTAGCTACACAAAATGGCCACCTGCCATACGGTCACAGCAACAACTGCAGCAAAGAGACATGGTCACAGCAAAGAACACATGCAGGCCTATGGTGAAAGCAGACTTGCTACCAACACAAAATAGTCACCGGCCACATGGTCACAACAACAACAACCAGCAGGGAGGCATGGCCACAACAAAGAACACATACAGGCCTATGGTGTAAGCAAACTGGCTGCCTACAAAAAATGGCTACAAGTCAGATGGTCACAACAACCAGCAAGGAGGTATGGGCACAACAAAGAACACATGCAGGTTTATGGCTAAAGTACACGGACTGCCTAGACAAAATGAGAGCCACCCACATTGTCAAACAACAAGCAGGAGGAATGGAAAGCAAAGAACAAATGTAGGCCTATGGCAAAAGCCCACTGGCTGCCTACACAAAATGCCCACCAGCAATGTGATTAAACAAAACGCAGGTGGCATGGAAAACAAAGAACACATACAGGCCTATGGACACTGACTATACAAAAAATGGCCCCTGGTCACATGGCATGGGGAACAAAGGCAAATGGTGGCCTATGGCAAGCACACTCACCAGCTACATTGGCCAAAGGATGCATGGTAAACCAGGGGAAAACATCATTAAGTCAGCAGTACCAAAAATGGCAATGAACTGAGTTAAAACTTTTTACAACAACATACATCCTCCAAAGGCTTCAAATATATTACCCCATCTATACACTATTTGCAGAAAAAAACGTGAAGTAATCCAATGCCATCCAAGGCTGAATGATGTTTCAATTCAACAGACACCACAGAAGCAGTATTTACATGCATTGGTTGCAAGGCGGATTGGCAGACTAGGCCACATATTGAATTAAATGAATATTGCAAATTTACTAAAAAAAACATGGAGAAAATGTACTAAACTGTGCAACATTTTTCCTTTGCAAAATAAGAAAAACTACATGCCAAAATAGCTAGGCCCCTACTGAAACTGTAGGCCACCCACCACTATACATTTTAAAAATTGTATAAAAGTACAAATAAATCCTGGTGCATGCCCCAATCAAGCAACCAACACCCATATACACCAGTTTTTGAACTTACTTGTGAAATCTCAATTACAAAGTCCTTAAATCCAATGGTGTATATGCAGCAGACAAGGAAAGTGATTCTTTAAGCTCCAAATGCAAATGAAAAGTGACCAGCAAATGGACAAAGCACTGGGAGGAGCCTACTGGACAGGAACAGGAAATTGGAATCTCTGATGCACTACCTTCCTGTTTAAAAAAAAAGTTGGAGAAGAAAATCCACTTGAAAAGCCTCTCAGCTGCTTCTCCAACACAAAAGCTGCTCAAGCGGTGCGTTTGCATTTGGCACTACATTTGCGCCATTGCAGCTTGAAGCCATGCAAGCAAGCATGAAGTATCATGCGAGCTTGCCAGCGGCCTGAAAAAAATGACAGTTTGTGCCCGGCTAGGCAGAATTCAGGAACTCTGTGCTCTTCCCCGGAGTGCGGACTGCCCGAATTCCACAAACTCGGTGATCAGAGCAGGGTTTACCACCCGTGTATACTCTTGAGGAGTAAGTTGACCTAAGTCTACTAGGAATTCATGTACATTCGCTTGCTAAAAATGACTTAAAAGATGCTCCTTCATCATCAAATTATAAAGCCCTTCAAAGTCATGCACATTATAACGTTCAAACCAACCTCCCTGGGATTTCACTGAGTAGGCTACAAAATCTACCCAGCAAGGTCTGGCTCTGGGGTTTCTCGCCTCTCTGAACCTGATCCTATACTATTCAGTGGTGAATCCAAAACCCTCAAGGATTCAGCCTCTTTCTCATTGAGTGTTAGGAGTCTATCACTACACTTTCCTGAGAACATTTCCCACAGGATAGCACTTTACAGCTTCATGTGGACCTATCTGCTAAGAGAGGCCCTCTCAAAAGCAATGAACCACTTGGTGATATCATCACCCTCAAATAATTTTGAGACAATCTCTTTGGGGATTTTAGGGTCAAAAGAATCTATTCTTTCCCTATTTATGATTGTGCTACCACCAGAGATGTGTCCTATTCCCATCTCTTTTCTCTCTCTATGGCTAGGAGTTGGACTTCTAGAGCTGCCCTTCTGGCTAGTCTTTCCAGAGCAAGCTCTTCATCTGAAGGTGCTTCTCTGTTTTGGGGTATCAGACTGTCACTCCCATCATCAGTGTTTTGGTCTTCTCTAAGATCAGAGTCCTCCTCTGGATGGTCTCCATCATACTCTGCCAAAAGCTACTTGGGCTGTGCTTTGGTTGGGTTTGACCCAGCCCTGAAGCCATAGGTTTTTCACAGGCTTCTGAGCTGTTTCATGTTTAGAGACAGGTAAGGTGGGAGGTCAAGTTCGTCCACATGTACTGATAATACCTCTCTCAGCACCTGAGGGGGGATTTTTTTCTTGTTTTTATTAGGGCTGTGGCCCCATACTAAGTGACTGCTTTCAGTAGCTTGGACACCACACTTGCTTTGTTGCTTGTCTTCAGCTCATGCAGCCTTAGCTGCCCTGCACTGAGCACCTTGAATGCTGCACATACAATGAAAAAATTTGAGGGAACATTGCACCTGAGTTGTCTTCTTGACTCCTGTACAAACTTGCAGCACACACCGCAAGCTACATATTCAATATTATGTTATGTTATGGTATGTTATACCAATTTATATAGCACAATACCCTTGGGTGTCTAGGCACTTTTTATCCAATGCTGTAAGAGGGAGACTAAGTTTTAAAAAGTTTTAAAAAGCCAGGTTTTAAAGTGTTTCCTAAATTCAAGAAGGGATGAAATCTTCCTGAGAGAAAGTGGAAGAGAGTTCCATATCCTAAAGGTGCTATGTCTGAAACTCCCCCCCCCCCGTTAGTCTTTTTAACTCTGGAGGGGCATTAGGAAAGCGTTAGCCGACCGAAATGATCTGCTAGGAGAGTACCAGCTAAACGAGTGCCAAAGAAATCTAGGGCCTTGTGTGCGATACAAAGTGCCTTGAATTTCACACGCTGGCAGACTGCGAGCCAATGTAACTCTTGAATCCCAGCCCTAATAGACTGGTGTTTGGGGATGTCCAGTACTAATCTGGCAGCGGCATTTTGTACCGATTGTAGTCTTCTGAGCTGATTGGTTTGTACATTAATATATAAGGAATTACAATAATCCAAATTTGATAAAATCAGAGAAGTTAAAACTGTTTTTCTGGTCTTTTTAGGGATAAATGGAAGAATTTTACTCACGGTTTTGATGGTTAAGAATGCAGAGGACACCACTTTTGAAATCTGGGATTTAATATTAAGCTTTTCATCTATTATGACCCCCAAGTTCTTGGCCTTTGCTACCGGTGTAGGAGGGGGGGCAATGGTTCTTGGCCACCAAACTGGTGACCATAGAGGAAAAAGCTTTCCAAAAAGAACCACCTCGGTTTTACCTGAATTTAACATCAGGCAATGCCTACTCATCCAATTGCTTAGGGAGACCACGCAATCATGACGTTTAATGGAGTAGTTAACATCCTTGTCTATTGTTGATATAACTAATTGGGTCTCATCAGCATACGAGGTTGGGATTAGATCAAAACTTCTGATCAGAGATGCTAGTTCAGACACATACATATTAAAAAGCATTGAGCTCAGTGAGGAGCCCTGTGATACCCCACATGGCAGGATAAAAGGTGCAGATTTAAAATCACCTAGTTGCACTGTCTGAGTACTATCAGCTAAAAACAAGGTTAAAAGCGTATTGTCTGCATCTTGGCTATAGGGGCTCCAGGTGACAACCAGTCACACAAGACCATTGGTCAGCAGTGTGTTGCCTTGGAGATTGTAGAAGCTTTAAAACCTGTGCAATACATAGGAAGCTGCAGAGGGGCTGCTATAGAAGATTCTAGTACGTATGCATATTAAGCGTATGTTTAAACCTAGCTATATAGTTGTGGATTGCAGTACAAACTGAGAGCGACAATTCATTGAGATTCTGCACTAAGAGTAGTAACGTCACAACAGCAAAACATGTAGGAAGTGCTGCAGTACATTACAGCTGAAACCTTTAATGGCAAACCTGGAGGCACTACCTTAGGACCAGCTGCAAACAGTCTCCAAAATCACACTCCCTTATCAATTCCTTTGCAAAGAGGAAAACTGTCATCAGTCATAATAACTGGCACTTCCAACAGTGAATGACTGTCCTATTGCTTGATCCGGAATGTGAATGACACTTCCAACAAAGCAGCAGCTGAAGAGAGCTGACCTACAGTCCCTCTTTTTGTATGTTTTTAATGTGGGCTGATAAGCAATATGAATAACATTTCCAACAATGAGTGACTGAAAGGCACTGATACAAAGTCCATCTTTCTGCATCTTGTGTATTATTTCTGCATTACATGAGCTCTGACAAGAGGCTGTCTCTAGGCCAGACTTAAATAATTCTTAAGGATAAAAACTATCTTTCCAACCAACTCCTAGGGTAATCATTATGTGACACCCGCTGACAACATGAAACGTTTAAATTGGTGTTGGTACCTCTTGCTTCCTAAGAACCATTATGCATACCGTATGGAGAGTGAAGTCAGGAGTTTTCAGTGGGTTACAACATGCAAGTCAATAGTTTTTTATGTTATGTCTTCCACTGCAAGGGAGGGAACATGAAAGGTTTATTCATTACAGTGGAAGTGCATGGATGTTCCTCTGCAGCAGTCAATGTCCCCATTTCCCATGCTACACAGTGAGGTAACTTCTGACCCAAGAAATGGCAGAGTTGAGAGGGAGAAAAGTTCCCTGCATGGCTTGGAAGAGGTACTTCCAGGCCTCAGGTTCATCAAAGCAAGCTGTACATTTCTGACCCCCACCTTAGCACACAGAATAGATATTAACCCTGGGCGAAGAACTACGCTCCGTTTGCGGAGTTTGCAGAGTTTTGGCAACTCCGCGTTCCGCGGAGTACGCGTAGCTGTCGATTACTCCGCTATCCGGTGCGGAGCGTAGTTGTCGTGCGCTGAATAACATTATCGCGTGCGCGGCAATGGCTTACCTTGGTTCTGCGTTCGCTTTTTCCCGGTCGCGTCTGCCACCATGTTTGTAAACCCTCCCGTGCGACTGTGCGAACGCGATAACGTCATTGGAATCGCGATAAAGCCATAAGGACGCGCGAGTATGTTTGTTGGTAAGATCGAGTTGCCGAACACGCAGAACCTGCAATCTTGCACAGAATAACTCGCGAGCATGTTAAAAGTTAAACCATAATAATAAATTACCATTTTGGTTAGCAAACAAGTGAAAAACCCCTCAAAGTTGTACCTTTGGATGTATTTTTTGGGGGGAAGGAGTCCTCTTTCTGTTTCTACTCTATTTTTGAATATTAAGGAGGAAGGGCTCTGGAGTTTACAACTTCCTGTTCCTGTCCACCAGGCTCCTCCCAGTGCTTTGTCCATGAGGTGGTCACTTTCATTTGGATTTTGAGCTGGCAGGATCACTTTCTGTGTGTGTTGGCTGCATTACTGCTTTTTTTGGATTTTACTGAGGACTTTTGGATTTTGAATTCTCTTTTTCAAGTAAGTTCAGTAATGTATGAGTGAGTATGATGTTGTAGACTTGTGTTTGTTTGATTTAAAAAATTTTAACTACAGTATTCATTCCTTGATTTAAATTATTGATGGGTGCCTATACTTTTATGAGGTCCCAACTTGTATTTCTTTTTCAATTTCATCCAGGCTACATAGAGAGGTACCCATGGGTAAAATCATAATTCTGTGTTTAAATTTTTATTCAAGTTTGTAAACAAACATCATGGCTGGCATTGGATTATGGTCATCATTATGCAATAGCAATGTCTGCTGTGGAATTTCTGTTTGTGTAATTTAAAAGTTTTTTATTTTTTTAAGCCAATAGATGACCCTAGTACTCCATGTAGTTAGTGTGTAGGCATGTTTGAGTTCATTGTAATAACTTTCTGTGGTTGGCCTGGCCATGTGTTGTTGGCGGCCATTTTATGTTTCCCAGCCACTTTGCTCTTGCCATAGGCCTCCAAACTTGTGGCCTACTCTGCCAGTAGGCCAGAGGTACTAGTCATAGGGTCATGAAAGTTAATCAACTGTTTTTCTGGTGTACCTCTAATTAGAAAATCATGGATGGACTGGTTTGATTTAGAAAATCTTATGTTTATGTGTGGGGTATGTCAGGTTTTGGGTGCCATTAGGTAACCCTAGGAATACTGCTCGCGTACTTATGGTAACGTCGCACTGTGTGAGAACGCGACCTTACCTTTTTTGTCTTGTTCGCGCGCTCAATGTACTGGCTCGGGAACGAGATAACGACTTTTCACTCGATTCGCGTTGCCGAACACGCCGATTTTGCATTCTCGCGAACAATATGTCCCGAGTTGCATAAAAGTTCCTCGAAAATGTTTAATGTGTCCCCTGTGCTACAAAAAGTCCTCATTTATGTGTTATTTGGTTGTAGTTTTGTCTTCCTGGACAGGCCAGGTGGTGGCGGCCATTTTGTAGGTACTTCCTTTGTGCATTTATCATTGGCCTCCCTGCTTTTGGTCTGATCTGATAGTAGGCAAGAGTCCCAGAGGTGGTAGTTACTAGTTAGTGGGGCTGCTTTATGTAGCTGTTTCTATTTGGTCTATTTAATTACCATCATTACGGCATGTGTGTATGCCATTGCATTTCCAAGTTTGTTGTCTGGGCAGGGGGGTAGGTAACTTTTTTGTGTGTGTAATAATTTTATGGCTTGTATGTGTTTTTGCAGTGAAGTTTTCCAAACTCTTAGCCATGGGGTATTTTGATTTTCCTTGCATTAACCTGTCATGACTCATAAGTAGCAGGCATCCTCCTTTTTCTGTCCATATTGGTATATGATAGGCCTGCTTGACTTTATTATTGGTTCTTTCTGGACTTCATGTGGCTGGGAGCTGTGGTGCTGGTAGTATTAGTCTTCTTTTTTGTGTTTTATACATTGGCCTGTGTGTCTTTCAATTGTTCATGTGCTGGCTTACTGCTTGTTTCACTGACGTGTTCTGTCTTCTTTGCTTGTAGGTGCACAGAAAAAGACTGAGGAGGTGCTGGTTGTTTTCATCTATCGCCCGTTCAACTGCCAGACGGACGTCCTTCAATTGTACGCCACGTGTGGTGTGTGACTCATCTGACCACACATCTCTGCAATTTGTGCTACTGAGTGCTGCTGTGTGCTGACATCAGAAGAAGATGGGCCCTAAGAGAGCAGGTACCAGGTCCTCCACCACCAAGAAAGTTGCTGAGAAGAAGGTACAGAAGAAGGAAGTGTCACTTAAGGCTGGTATGGACCCCCAAACCTTTTTTGGGCCCCCAAAACGTACGCCTGCAGCAGCGGTGTCCGTGGTGCAAGCTGGGGCCAGCACATCCGCATTAGCGGGGGCAAGCCACCAACCCAGGGCCAAGCACATGAGGGTCGAAGAGGTAGCCAGCCTAGTGTTACAAAGCAGTGATACTGAGCCTGAACTTAACTTATCGCTGTCTCAAAGTAGCACACAATCCACGCGAGATGAAAGTGCTCAACAACCGCCGCCAGTAGTAGATGTTCAACAACCACAACCACTTCCCGCAATAGTTGTTGAAAAACCACAACCACCGCCCGCAATAGTTGTTCAACAACAACAACCAAATCCCACAATAGTAGTTGTTGAAGAACCACAGCACGCTATAGTACTTCCTCAAGAACAACAACCACCGTCTCCGCACGCAATAGTAGAAGTTGTTCCTCCCGATGGCGGGGCAGTTCAGGAAGTAGAGCCTCATTCCGAGCAAGAAGAAGAGGAAGCCACTTCTGGAGGTGATCTACTGTCTTTAAATTTACGGAAGGAAAGGAGGGTTAGTGGCAGTGCATCGAGTTCTTCGCATAGCATCCCTTCAGATGACCTTGATAAGGCATGGCATCCACGACGAAGAACTGAGCATTCAAAGGAGAGACATCCTAAGACCAGCTTGGAAAAAGGAAGGATCCGTCAAGGCTTGAACTTCTGGAGTTCGATGTAGGTGAGCAGGATACTGATGGTGATAAAGATGGGTCTGACACTGACAATGTCATAATCACAAGCGTTATTCCTGGTGCAGAGGATGTAGAGACCAGCATTTTCACCCTATCCAGAAGGGCTGCGATTAGTGATGAGCAGGTAGCACGTGTAACTCCTACACACTCAGCACCCAAAGTAACACCAGCTCCCATTTTTGCATCAGCGAAGGCCCGGCAGCGTGCGACATCCAGCGCAAGCGCCACCTCAACAGAAGGAGGTAGTGGCAGTACTAGTACTGAACTGTCACATAGGGAAATCCAACAAAAAGGCTCCAGTTCATCCGGCATTGGAAGTGGGTCCTCCTCTTCCTATGGCAGGAGACAAAAGTTTAGCTCCCCAGTCTGGGATTTTTTTACGGTTCACCCACATCAGGAGAACATTGCTATATGCTCCATTTGTCATACCAATGTTAGTCGTGGTAAGATTGGTACAAACTATGGTACTGGAGGCCCAACGACCCATATGAAAAAAACACACACAATTCAATGGGAGAACCACCTTGCAAGCTTAAAAGATGTAAGCACTGGTGTTGGTGGGGAGGATACAGTACTACAAGGTCCACTCATGGAAGAAGAGGGAGACGATGACCTTCTATCTGGGAGTGCTACACAAATGAGCCCTGTCGCCAGCACTGGAGTGGTGCAGTCCAAATCCTCAGCATCAGCAACTTCTCAGTGGCACCAGAGTCAGCCGGAGACACCAAGGACAAGGAGTGAAAAGTCTGCGTTGAAAGGTGGTCCGTCTAGCAGAACAGAAAGAATTGCCAAGCCAACCATTACTGGCATGTTTAGGCAGGAGGGAAAGTACGAGCGGAACCACCCAACAGCACGTTTGTACAATGCGAAACTTGCAAAAATGTTGGCACTCGACCTTCTCCCATTTTCATTTGTTGAGGCAGTGGGATTTCGGCAATTAGTGGCAACACTCGCCCCAAAATGGGACGTTCCCAGTCGCTACTATTTTGCAAGAGTTGCTATTCCAGCACTACACCACGACGTGCTGGGATTGATTGGGAAAGCCTTACAACAGATTGTTGTCCATTGTATCCACCTGACAACCGACATGTGGAGCAGTCGCGAAGCCACAGCAGATTACATGTGCATCACCGCACACTGGATCTCTTTTGCAGGTGTGAAAGACAAGTTAACTTCAGGCCTTCTTGACGTTGCTGGGATTTTCAATGACACTCGCAAACATGCAACTGTAGCCATGTTTGGTATGGAGAAAAATCATACTGCTGACAACATTTTGTCTGACTTTAACAGCAAGGTCTTTGAATGGCTGAAACCAAGAGGCCTTAAGATTGGTTTTGTTGCCACCGACAATGGCAGTAATGTAGTGAGGGCAATGAAAGATGGACAGTATTTCAGGGTACCCTGTTTGGCACACTGCATTAACTTAGTCGTGCAAGACTTTCTGAAAAATGAACACCAAGTCAGCACCATACTGACCATCTGCAGAAGAATATGCACGCATTTTAACCATTCTTTCAAAGCGCGGAAGCTGCTACGCGTCATTCAGCGGGAGCATAATTTGCCAGTCAAAGCACTGATCCAGGAGGTCCCAACACGTTGGAACTCTACTTATTTCATGCTTGAGCGTCTCTTTGAGCAGTACATACCACTGAATGCTTATGTAATGTCAAGAAGATTAGTGGATACTACTGTTAATCTTAAAACCCTGACCGTTGAGATGTGGCAGTGGGACATCATTAAATGCTTGACAGAGATGCTACAACCTTTTGAGGTGTTCACACGTGCAGTTAGCAGGGAGGACTGTACTATGGGCCAAGCCATCCCATTGTTGTACATGTTCGAGCAACAGCTGAAGGAGGTCTGTGAAACATACGAAGGTGACGAAGAAAAAGTTGATGCATGTACCTTGGCCAAGGCCTTAGCCAACCGCTTATCTGTAAATGCAAGGCTTAAAATGATTGTGTCAGATCCAAATTACATAACTGCAACAATCTTGGATCCACGGTACAAATTGTTTGTCAGCAGTAGCGCAGTCATTCCTTTTTCAGATGGGGATGTTGCCAATTACAAAAGTTCCATAGCTGTGGAAGCTAATGATTTAGAAACTGAACGGCTGTTACTTAAAGGCCTGCCAGTGCCAGCCCAGGACAGTCAAAGTACTCCAGGCCATCCTCCTGAGGCAAGTTCATCAGAGTATGAGAGCAGTGCGTCCGCTTCCCAGCAGGCACCAACAGTAACAAAAGCAGCACCTACACGATCTGATTCAGCAGACACAACCAAAAGCATAACTGCTTTTTTTCTACAGAAGGGGTTGGGTAAGTCCGTTGCTGTTGCAAAGGGGAACGAGGAGCAGCAAAGCCGAGCACCAATGAACACTGAGCGGATGGTTCAGGCCTATCTGGATGACACAACAGAGGTGTTCATGGAGCAAAGCCCATTGGTCTATTGGTATGAAAGAAGGAGACAGTGGCCAGTGCTGAGCAGGCTGGCGATAAAGTATTTGGCTTGTCCTGTAGCCAGTGTCGCCTCTGAGCGGGTTTTCAGTGCTGCTGGTGCCATTGTGACATCGAAAAGGACCAGTCTCTCCCCCAAAAGCGTCGAGAGGCTGACAATGATAAAAATGAATCAACACTTCATACCACCAGACTATACTGTACGTGAATCAGAGCAGGATGAAGAAAGCGAGCCCGAAGAATTCATCACTGCTGGGTTACATGACCTACTGCTGTCCGGACCCACAGAGTTTGAGGACGAGCACCTCTTCCCTGACCAATAGGCTTTTAAATTGTTACTTTTTCCCTTCTTTTATTTGTGTTATTTATTTTCTTATTAAAAATGACTTTCGGGTGCAAAACTGCTAATCTTAAAATAAAAAGCTCAACCAAATCCATCCCCACCACTCATTCTTTTAATGTACCTACTGGAGTTGCACACCTGTGCATTTATTTTCGCTGTATCTTTTTTAGTTACCTCCTGGAGTTGCACGCCTGTGCATTTATGTTCCATGTTGACTGCACTCCTCAGAGTCTTGCTCCATCTTCTTGACTCCCACTCAAGTCAATACAATTCCATCTTGGCAGCCATACATTTGATGTTGTAGATGGAGTATAGTACAATAACAATAATGTAGCCTCTAACAGTCCCTCCATAACAAGTGAACCGTACATGACTACAGCCATCCTCTATTTCATTTGAAATCTGCAACTCATAATAACTGCCTTGCTGAGTCTTACTCTTAAGGCTACCACCTCTGTCTGCAGGCATTCAGAGACGACTCTTCTGTGTCAAAAGAAACTTGAGCAGGCATCCACAACTGAAGTCAACTTGTTGTGACTCGCATTACAAAGGCTCGGCAGCATCTGTGATCAATCTTCTGACAGTGAAAGAGAAGAGCAAAACAGGTATATTAAAAAATGAATGATGCCATGCATTGCATTGGATGTATTTTTTTGCTGACTCTGAGCAAATGTGCATGGAGTTGAAGTATACTAGTAACTTCAGTTCAGACTCATGTGATAGCCAATTTTTCCATGTTATTTACTAATGATAGAAATTATTTACGCACTTGTGTTCCTACTACTACAGATGCAGTCAGGACTTAATTTATCGTAGTCACTCACTACAGACTGAGTTGCTGATGATAATGATGGTTGGTGACCACCATATCTTTGCTGTCAGGCAGTTGGATCTGAGCTGATTGATGCACGATGTTTCTTGGAGTGGAATACAAGGTAATAAATAAATACAAATAAGAGGCACAGCACAGTAGACCCAGGCTACTACATGTTTGTGCACTGTGCTGTGGTAGAGTACAATAGTGGTATGATTGATGACTGAGAATGACGCATTGATTTTGTTGATTAATTTTGTAAATGCTAGGTTGCTTTTTCAATTTCATTCACCTTTCTGTGGCTCTGTGAAATTTGTAGGGAAATGCAGTTTGTATAATGGGCAAACCTGTGTCGTCGTGGGCCTGTTGTTGTGTGCTGGCTCCTGTCTTTTTTTGTACTTCTAGATTAAAAATGATATGCAACTAGTAGACTTATACAAATTGTATCCAAGCCGCCTCAGTCTGAAAGTCCTCTCATACGACTACTCCTCTTGTATTATTTTTTTTATCTTCACTGTATTACAATTTGTTTAGGTCATTCACATTCTTTTGTATTTGCCTTTTCTTTTTCAGGCTGGACGTCTTTCACCCACTGCTTTATAGTATGAGCATCAACTCTCACCCTTACCACAAATCCTCATCATCAAGCAATTGGATTGCGGGAAACCAAGAATGATATTCAGCGTGTCCTTTTCTTACGTTCATTGCTTACAATCATTGGCTAGCGGATCAACATCATAAATCATCGTCTTCATTGTTTTGCTTTTGTTGTGTTTCGCCAGCAACGACCCGGAATGCATCCAGTCGTCCCCTCCTTCCCTTGGCTTTGGGTTTAACCAAAACACCGCTGCCGACACTAGTATCCACTATCCACTAACCACCAATATTGGATATGTCTCCCACCCACGCAGGCAGCTGTGTTTTCCCCTTTCTATGCTTCCACAACAACCCACGCATCCAACTGCTCTCAAACACCTGCATTGCTGATTCCAAAGTATCCTTCTATATTATATGATTGGTGCTTTTTCCTTGCTCCTGTCATCATACTTAAAATCAATCTCCTGTTAATCCATCGCGGTCATGTAATGTTGTGGATAAGACTTTTTTAGTCTGCCACCAACCTTTCACAGCTGAGTTGTAGTCACATAGAAGAGGCCTGTATAACTTATTTTATCAATTCTCGCCGGTGGTAATGTTTTTGCTAAGCTTGGTAATGACAAAGGTGGCGTCATATATTGTCCAGTAGAACTTCAAGTTCATTATAAATATCAGAGTACAGTGAGGAAGTTTTCCCCACCCACCAAGTAATGCGGATCACTATTGAATGTAACTTACCATCGCCCACCGTTGTTGGCTCCTCCCCCGGTGCTGCCGGTGCGGCTGTAGGTGCCTCTGGTCCTCCATTCCCCTCCGGGATCGCCTCTGCTGACGCTGTCGCAGCGCCGCTGCCCCCGTCGGCACTGGTGGATGGTACCGGTTCTGCACAAATAAAAATAAGTAATTAAGTACACCTTTTTAGATGGATGCACAGCCCCCATTGTACTTGTTCACCAACAATGGAGTTCTGCAAAACAGTTAAGTACAACGTACGTAATCAGTAGTAGTCCACATTGCCTAGTACTGCAGAGTAAGTAACACACTACACATATTAGCATTTATTTGGTATGGTATGGTACCCAAGCTCATCTCATCTATACTGCTACTCTAGTCCTTGGAAAGTTAGACTGAACCATGTAACCTAACCAGTTTGTACATCAATGACATGTCTACAGTTTTGTGCATGCTACCTCACAGCTTGTTGCGCAGTACGAGAAGACGCCTTTGAGGCCACATGATAGTTCAAAGCATACACCTGAAGAGTTTGGAAAATAGAAAGGCCCGTATTTACTTTTTGAATGTGGATTGTGGAATCGAGTTTGCTTACAGCCTCAGGTTACACCTTTTTTTTAGCATGACAGCTAAAAACGTTGAATAAATGTATGTAATGTTTTCATACTGTCTAACGTGCACCACTTTTGTCATTATCTTTCGACAGATGAGAAGATTTCCTTCTACGAAGCAAAGATTTCCAGAGCTTACCAAAAAGAGGCATATGCAACCAGTATACGTTCAATGGTGAGGGGTCTCTGACATTTCCCACATTTCCCTATCGTGCACTGGTAGCTGTACAAATGTAGATTACTTTTTATTCAACCTTTTTTAACTCTGGATTTTTTCTGGTGGCCCTGGCCTTGACGTATTTCACGGAACAACTTAAAAACATTGATGTTACTTACTTAGTTACTTCTAACAAAATAAAGGTTTTGAAGTACCACATTGACTCGGAAGTATATTTTCAGTGTCTGTTGTCTTGTAGACTTACACGAGAGAGTGAGCAAAAGAGGGTTACTTAGGTTATGGATTGTGTAATAAAAGCATTTGGCATCTTCATATTGGGGTTCTGGAAAGGGGTAATTGAATAATTGACCAATGACTGAGCCCATATAGGTTGTCGTTCATTGAATTGTGGGTTCCTCTGAGTTCTGTGACTGAGGTGTAAGACTGTAAGTAAGTAAGGTCCAACCTGCCTATCACCAACAACATCCAATTTTGTGGTGCATACATAGTTATGTATGTGACTGCATAGAAGAATACCCGCAAGAGTAGTAGTGGTATTCATTACTAACGCTTACAAAACAGTAGACCAACATCTGGATGCATACTTGGTTAGTGTCAATTGGCAAAGAAGAGACATTACAGAGGAAAAAGCATAAGACAGGAGTGGACCCTGTGCCTTCCGCTATTCTATCACAGATTTTTTGAAAAGATTAATACATTAACTAAAGAGTGGGCAACAGGGCAAGCTTACCTACAGACAGTCTAGTAGTAGCACAGAGAGTCATAGGAGAGGCTCTTTCAAGGAACAGAAAGGCAGGGACAGATAGTAATACCCAAAATTTTGAAAACATAAAACCAAACAAGCATTTGTCAAAATTTAGTTAGGTCAAATGTCATTAATCGGTTGGAAAAAAAGCTCCGTTAGAAAGTTAGGGAAATATCATTGTTCCAAAAGAAAACACTGTTGGACTTACTGGGGACAGCAGCAGGATCCTCAGTAGAGGAGCTCTGTGCCTGTGGTTCTTCGCGTTCACCCGCCAACTCGGTCCCAGTCTTCTGCTTGCCCCTGGGTTCTGTGGTTCATGCAAGAAATAATAATAAAGAAAGAGGAAAACATTGAGTGCTGTGAAACATAGACAGCATTTCAAAAACCACTGCTACAACATTAAAAGAAACAAACATTGGTCTACCAAATGACTACTGCCTTGCATGATTCACTGACTAGTGTATATACTTGGAGAAAACAAATCAAATGTTCCATAAACATTCTGATTGCAGATTACTAAGTAACACAGAGGCAGTAAGACCTGAACAACACCACCGATTCAAGAATGGGGTAATCAATCAATTATCTGTAAGTAGCCATTTCTTTTTCATTTTTTGCCAGCAAAATGCATAGATCACAAGGAGGAGACATGCTTAACTTTGTGCATACTTACTAACACGAAATTGTACGTTCATGGCATCATATTTTGTTTTGCTACTGACTGAATGCTACTGCTGCCCTACCCACTCAATAAACAAACTACATCAGTTCTATGGAGGGCTGAGGCAGGGGCGGCTCTAGGCTCATGGTGGTCCTGGACTCCTGGCCAGGGAGCGTAGGTGGGGGGCCCGGAAGAGGAGGTCGGGGCGGAGCACGGAGGCCAGTGAAGAGGGGGGAGTCAGGGTGTTTGGAAGTGGAACAGAGCCGGAGGCACCAAATCCCTGCCAGGGGCCGCCACGCAAATATGTATCCATCCTCTGAGGATTATTACATTAAGGATATATATTGGTGGGGTGGCCCCTGGCGTTTGGTGGCCCTGTGCAGTTGCACAGCTTGAACATGCCTAAATCCGGCCCTGGCTGAGGTAAGAAGAACAAAGTAACTTTTGCATTCATTGCCAGAGGAGGATTCATGCAGAAGAGAAGGCCGTGAAAAAAAAATGATACAATATGCATTGCAAACACGTACAATTATCCATCAACGGCTATTTCACTGACGGACAAAGGAAGGGGACAAGACTATATTAAGCATTAACTAACTTCAGTTCTCTACAATAAAGAAAATCTCACACCAATAAACAGCAAAAGCTAGCGCCAAATTGAACACGCAAGAGTCAGTGAAGATGAAAAAGCGCAGCACAGACCAGTGTCATACAATTACAGTAGATATAATAACGGAATACATCGGAAATGTAACTAGGAGCAACAGTCATCGCGTTACTTATTTAGCCAAGATTTACAAAGATACAATAACAATATTTATACTACTATAGAGATATATATTATACACACACTTTTTTTTTTTGGGTAGCCACTCACCAAGACCCAAGACCTCGACGCCAAGCAGGTCTAACAGGTCCTGCTCCCGGTCCAAAATGTCTGCCCAACGGTGGGTCAGCTGATGGTGGGTACGCCGGATACCGGAGCAGCGGAAGACTGCCCGGCGCACCTTCACCCACCGCCGGAGACGCTCCTCAATATGGTGGTAGCCGGAGCCGGGCCTGCCACCTGCTGCCAACATCAAGGGGAGGTAGCGCTGGATAAAAAACACCAGGGCAGCCACCTCCTCCTCCCCAAAAAGTTGGCGGGGCCTCACCCCTAGGGGGCGCATTCTGCCGCAAGGCAGCCGGGTTTTTTGGGGCACTGGCGCCTTGCCCTTTGAGCCGCCGCTGCTGCTGGCGCCCTTGACCATGGTTCTGGGTGGAGGGGAGAAGAAAAGTTCAAAACAAAAAGGTAGGGGAAAGAAGAAGCAAGGTAAAAGAAGGAAGTAAAATAAAGCAATAGAAAAGTTGTAAAAGTAGAAATAAAATATAAACCTAGGCACAGAGAGAAATAGGTAATAACTAAAGAAAGTTTGAAAAAGTGGGTTAAAAGACAAGGATTAAAGAGATTTCAACAAGATGCAAAAGTAGGCCCAAAACCATAGCCAGAGTGTGTGATCCAAGATGGCTGCGCCCATCGCGACCGCATGGGTAGGTTCGCGCGATATTTAGCGCGATCACGCACTTTTGTAGTGCGAACGAAAAGATGAGTTCCCGAACATGTCTTGCACAACGCGACCACGTTAATTGTGACCCGGAACCGGAAATAAGGGAACGCAAGCAGGCGGGACAAACTTCTGGGGTAATTTAGCGCGCTAGCCATCCCAAGCATGCAGGCAACGCCCCGAACACGCGCACCGCGCTCCCGAAGACGAAAAACGGCGCGCGAACGGGCCCAGCAAGCAACTCCGCATGGCTGCGAAGCTACGCGTAGTTCGCGGAGTGCAACTACGTCTTCGCGGAGCTGCGCGGAGTCCGACTTCGCGAACTACGCCCAGGGTTAATAGATATACATGTGGGCTGGAGGCATTTGTGACCTATATTGAGACTTAAAGTAAGGCTCTGGGGCATGGTGGGCTACTCCAGGTGCACCATCCTACCAAACTTGACTACAGTTCTTTCGCTGGGAGTAGAGAACTGACGGTAGAGGTAGTGAAAATGATTATAATGGCTGCTGGGCCTTTTAACTCTGTCAAGGAGAGTTACCTTCTTGTTTCTCCCACATTTTTAGGTCTCGCTAGAGTCAGTGCAAGCGCTGCTCTGGCGAGACACTTAGTAGCTGCTTCAAAAAGTGCTACCTTGCCGGCCACCATCTTGCTAGAACGGGCACAAGTGCGCGCGACACACACAGCACTTTTTCCTGTAGCGTGCACGCGTGTGCACAACTCACGTCACCACTTGCATTTTTTTAATTTAATTTTGCAGCTGTGCGGCGTTGCTTTTACAGATGCGTGGCCAATGCTTGTTCCTTGTTGTTCTTTGAAGGTGATGGAATCCGTGTGAACAGCTGTGTTTATTGAAGCTGGCGACAGTCCTCCATCACCGTCCAAGCCCTTCCCACCGGGTCAGCCAGGGAGCTGCAACCCAGTAGTATAAAATGTACTCCATCCTCCCTCACGTCATCAACCCATGCACGTGGCCCGATTTGAGCCTCACCCATAAATCTGAGCCACACATAGTCCACAAGGAGCATTCTTGCTCAGACCAACTCACGGGTGCTCGTTCATCAGACTAAGCCACTAGTGACCTGCTTTAGTCGGTATTCATTAAACCCACCAAAAGGTTTATGCTCTGACGATCGTTCATCACACTGAACCGTGAGTGGTCAACTCGAACTTTGTTCATCATATCCGGTCATGCATGTCTCAATGTAAGGTCTGCTCATGTGTCCCCTCCGCACCTTGTTCATCATATCTGCCATGTGTGTCCCACTGTAAGGTCTGCTCGTGTGTCCTCAGTGCTGGCTGCCTCTATGCTTCAGTCATAAACCCGAGTCACATGTGGCGTGCCTTCAGACTGGGGCTGCCCTTCTAAAAGTGCTGCACTCTGCGAATACTGACCGTATACTTCAAACCCGACTACACCTGGCAAACTTGGCAGCTTGCGCATCAAACTCAGTCACTGATGACCCATTTAAGACCGTTCGACAACAGGTGGCTAGTGAAGGACATTCCTCAAAAGTCTGAGCTCCCTCATAAAACTGAGCCACACTTGGCACAGAGAGAGCCTTCTCCCTCAAACCAGCAACACGCGGAATGTACTAGAACATGTTCATCAACTCCAGTCACAGGTGGCCTCCCTCAGCCTTTCTAATGGACCTGATCCGCACATGGCCTTAGACTCATTAGTAAAACTGAGCCCTACTGGGCGTATCTGAGCTCGACTGTCAATACGAGCCACACGTGACCAGCTCCCAGCATAAATCACCAACCCTGACAAATGTAGCACAATCAGAGACAAAGTTAATAAACACAGTTGCTGCACATGGTCTGATTCAAGCTTCAGTGACCAACTCTAGGCACACTTAGCCCTTCCTGAGCCTTGAAAATAAAATGTATTCATGTGACCTATTCCAGTTTTATTAATCCATCCTCACAAATGCGATCTGTGCTGTGCCTTGTTTCTCACACCTTATTAAAGATGGCCCTCTTAAAGCCTCATTAAGCAACTCTAGATACAGATGACACTAGTCCATGAGTATTGTTCTATGACTCTGTTATCCGAAACAGACAAAGATGCCCCCTCTTCGGTCACCCTTGCACCTTACCCACTATGAACATTGTTCATCCGACCTGGCAACATGTGGCTCGTGTTCTACCTCATCCATTTAAGCAAAGCACACCTAGCCAGCTGTGCATCAGGATTAGTAGTCAAAACCATAGGTGATGAGTGAAGTCAGGACGTGTTTTTCATGCATACTCATCTGCACTTATTTGGTCGTTCTCCTTTTTTGTCTTATAGACGTCTGGGAAAGGAGTTTTTGAACTCTTTTGCTGCTTCTCCTTTGCTAACAATCAGACTTTATTTGAAGCCTTCATTTACAATCTGGACCTTCCCCAAGGTGGTTACCTAGTTTCATCTTAATGCAGTGCTGGCCTTCTTCACATAAGCAGTCAAAGTGCGATTTTTACAGTCTTTAGCCAGGAAAAGGAAATCAAGATATGTTGACAAAAGTGCACATCGTAACATTTGGCAGACAAGCGATGAAGTCCATGCCTGTTTGCCCATGGCCATTGGAGCAACCTATAGCTATGGCCAAAGGGTGCCTCCAAAGAGGGCTTATATAGCGAATTCTATGGGGTCCGCTATATATCTCCTTGGCACAGAACCTAGTTTGTACACCTTAGATGCTTACAATGCCAAGAGTTTTGCGGTGAGGGCTGCTACTTTTCCAGTCCATGGAGTACTTTCAATCACAACTTGTAGAATAAGATTTAAACAACATGAAAAATGAAGGAATGCTTATTTATCGCAAAACCTCCTACACTGTGGGAACATGGACCACTGCCGGTCTCTGAGACCACAGCATTTGGCTCTGGGGACTTCGCAAGAGCTGCTTGCAAGAGAAGATCCAGAATAAGCATCATTCTGTAAGAACCACTCAACTTACACTAAACAACCGCATTGAGTTAGGAGGACAGGCGGCTTGGCACTTTGGCGTCATCGGGGAAGATGGGCTCCTGTATATGTAAGCCATGATTCCTGGGTTTAGAGCCAACAGCAGGATGACCAATCACTTTATAGAGGCAAAACACACTCCCATGGATCTGCATTGGACTGTACTAGAACAGCCACTGATACCAACACACATCACTGATGTAAGTGGCTTCCTCTTCAAACGTGAGCAGAGATGGGTTTATAAACTACAGACAGATAAATATGGGTTGAACGAAGACATCACTTGGATGTCATTATAATTATTTCACATACATCGCATAACATTCTGTCAGCTTCTACATCATGAGACATTTCTCTTTTATTTCTCTCTTTTATGGTTATGAGAGAATGAGCAACAGTGTATGATATGTTAGTCTTCATAAATAGAGGTAACACATGATTTACCACACAGTAATAACCCTCTAAAAAAATCATTCATGAGTATTACTGGTGGCCAGTAGCCAGCCTTCTAGAGCCTTAGTGGCACAATCAACAAAGTCAGCCAATCCTGAGACTGAGTTTTCTGGGTGTCTCTGAACATCAACCTGTACTGTTCAGTTGTTAAGCCAAACCCATCAACCAGTGTATTCTTCAGGACTTGGTAATTGTTAGCATCCTCAGCTCTAGTAGTGAGGAGCTTGTATCTACCTTTACCTTCAAAGGAGAGCCACAACATATCTGCCCACTGACTCTGGGGGATGCACTGGACAGTGCAGGCCCTCTTCGAAGCAGTCATCCATTTGTGGATGTCATCCCCTTGTTTAAAGGGGGGCACTATTTTACTCAGGTGTCTAGTATCAAACCTCCTGTCTTTATCTCTAGGGATAATGCTGCCACCAGTGGGGTCTGCCCCACTCAATCTCTGCTCTCTGGCAAAGGCAAGTCTTTCTTTGGCAAGGGCAAGGTCTTCCCTCTCAATCTTCAGATTGACTTCCCTCATCTTAGCTTCATGCTCTCTTCTCTGAGGGGATGTCATCCCTCTCTGAGAAGATGCCTGAGAGACATGGGTGTGAACAGATCTGTTAGAGCCTCTGGAGTGAGACCTAACTCGTCTGTTCCCAAGGTTAAGCCTGGCTGAGGATGGGCCTGGGGCTCCCCCAGTACCATTCTCATGTATGCTTAAGTTGGCCCTGGTAAGTCTGCTGACTCCTCCCTGACCATGGTTTACCTCACCATCAGAGGAGTCTCCATTTCCCTCCACTTCATCAGTTTCAGGGAAATTGGAGTCCTCCTCTAGTGGGGGTATGTTCCCCTCTGTAGGCTCAGATGGGCCCCCTCCTGGCATCAAATGTCTCTAAGAGACCTATCAGAAAAGGAATTGTAGGGTTAGAACCCTGTTTTAGTTTCCTGGAGGTACACAATTGTCTCATCTCCTGGAAGCTAAGGGATGCATATCTTGACATGACCTGTGGAGGGTCCACTGTCACAAGGGGAGCTACTATGTTCTCTCCTGTGATAGACATGCTTTTCTAGTGAGGTGTAAGTGGTGCACTTACCTACACTATGGGTTTACCTACTGATCCCTTGCTAAGAGTTGTAGTCAGGGTGTGCTACTCCCTTTCTACTACAACAGCTGGTTCAGTAGAACTCAGAGTATTTCTAAGCTTGTTATATGTACCTATGGTACCTTATGTGATCTTTCAAATGATATCTCAAGATTATATTTGGTAAAAACAACAGCAAGCTCAAATCCCAACCGCTGCACACCAATGTTAGAAGTTGGCCTGATATATGATGCTCACTAGTTCTAGTGATCACCTTGTATCAGTCCAAACAACCCTTATGGTGATTGGTTGTAAGTCAACCTCATAGACCAGCTATCCTAATGGTAGCATGGACAAAAGCAGTCCTTAGGCTAAACTCTTTTGGCATGTGAAGCCAGCTGTTTTACCACATATAACCCCTTGAATACCAAGTGAAAGGACACCACACAGGTTGTTATGAAAATAACCAAGTATGTATTAACTAACATACACCTCTGAACTCTTTATGAGGTCAGAAGGCTAAGCACATGACAAACTCTTAGGAAAAATATGTTTAAGTTGCACGATTTACAATGGTGCCCTAGGGGCACGACAAACCATATACTAAGTAAGTGGAATGTGAAAGTCAATCAAAGGAATGGAGCTGTCCAGAGGCTGTAGGATCGCTGGGACCACGCTATACTAACTTGAGGTAAGTAATAGGAGGCCCACGGAACGAGTGTGCAGAGTGTGAACTCACACGCGAGATGCGTACAAACGTCTATGGACAACAGTACAGTTTTTAGAAAAGGTGAGTACAGACGTCCCTGTCTAGATAGGACCAAAACGACTGTGGAGCTGGACACTAGGAGAGTCAAGTGACCCTTGAGCACCGAAATGCTCGTGTTACCTCACCCACGGGCTGCGGGTGCATAGGTGCCAAGTTGTGTCGGGTTCCGGCGTTGAAGTCTATGGAGCCTGGAGGAAAAGATGCTGCAGGCGGTGAGGAGGAAGATCTCCGGTGTGATCCAAGGGTGGATCAGTGAAGAAAAGAACCTGAAAGCAGAGGGGACAATGTTCAAAGTCACTAGCCAGTGACTGGAGTGGAACCAGAAGTGGAACCAGATGTCGTTGTCGCGATCAGGTAAAGGTGGGCGCTTGTCTCTGCAGCCACGTGGACCAGGTGGTGTCTTCGACGACCAGGATGGAGGCACGAGCTGTCCTACGCAGGCTCTCGCTGTCGGCGGTGTCGTCTCAGGATTCGGGTTCAACAGGCCTTGGCAAAGGCAACCCACGCGGTGAGTGGAAACAGCGTCTGGAGTAGACCAGGAGGGTCCGGGGTGCTCCTCTTTTGGAAGGGAGCAAGGGCCAGTCTGGAGCAACCAGACCAGCAGTGAAGTTGTCGGAGTTCGTCGTCTAGGAGGTCACTAGCCTGCCGGCAAGTGACCAGACAACGCGTCGAGCAGCAAACAGGCAGAAGGGCCCCACGCAGATCTCGTGGATGCTGGAGGGCTGATCTTCGGTGCAGGAGCTGCTCGGGTCGTGGCTTCTCAGTCTCCAAAGCACTTGGACGAGGATGCCTCTGAAGTCGTGCTGGAGCGAAGTGCTGCTTCTTTCAAGATGGCCGGTCCCACGTGTCTTGTCGCACCCATGGGTCTCAGCTCTGCTGCAGATGTGGGTTGAGGTCGGAGAGGTCTGGGAATCCGGGTCTCGTCGGGCTCTGAAGTCTGGATCCTTGCAGGAAGACGACAAAGGGAAGCCGCTGTACGCTGATGGTGCATGCTTGTGCAGGGTGGACACTCCTTGCCCACAAGGGAGATTTCTTCCGTCTTCTGTGGAGCAGAACGTCGAAGTCCAGAGTTTCTTCTTGTGAAGTTGATCAGGATAATTTAACTTGGAATGGGACCAGCTCCTACCTTTATCCGGCTAAAGGGGGCTGCACTACGACTATGTCCCTCCTCTGTGTGGGACCAGGAAGGGGGGTGGTTACACCACCTATCCTTTGTCCGGTCTTGCGCCAGCTCTGGGGCTGGAGTGCCCCAGGAACTGGTTTAGACCGGTGTGTGCCCAGGGACACCTTGTGTGCCCCAGGCATGTCTCATTCCTTTCAGCCCTGTCCTACCTAATACACAAAATCCTGTCTGGGGTGGTGCTAGCACCTCCCAAGGCAGGAAACCCTTTGTCCAAGCCTCCCTCGCTGGAAGGACTCCCAGCAGCAGGAGGTCAGACTTGTGTCTGCAGTGGCAGCATCCATTTTGTGATGCTGAGGCTCGAGTTAACTTTAACCGGGGTTCACAGTTACATACATGTCGTGTCCCTCTAGAAGGGTGGAATGCTACCCCCGTCGCCAGCATTGGCGAGGGGGTAGTATTGCAATTCGTATGACACCTTACTCGACATGTTTTGATAATGCTATACCAAAGTTAGCAATAACCGCGAGGATTATAATGCACTTAAGAGTATATGGTATAGCGTTATCATGGAAACAGCTAAAGGACTTGGTTCCGAAAGCTGCAGACAGGCTCAGCTCATGCTAGAGGACCATCTCACATAATTCCAAGCACTCTGCCTTCAGGATTGATAAGGCCTGCCATAGGAGTGACTGATAGGAGGATATGTGTCCATTTAGGGTTAGATATAGGGATACTATATCTAAAGCCTAGGGTGATTACACCACCTTGCCCCAGCTGATTGATCAGCCAGTTGTGTCAGATTTGGATGGCCAGCCAGGGGTGGCATAATACATGCTGCAGCCCCTGGTAGGCCCTGGGTGCACCTATGCCCTGGGTACCTAAGGTACACTGTACAGGGACTGATAAGGTGACTCAGTATCCAATTGGGTATGTACCTAGAGTACATGGAATCCATTTTACAGAGAGAGCAGTGGGCCTGGGGTCCTGAATAGCAGGGCCCCAGGTCAACTAAGTCGAAAAACCAGCAAAACACCAGGCAAAAAGTTGGGGGCAACCATAGTTAGATATCCACCTTCCTACATAACCCCCCCCCTCCAAACGAAAGGAGATAAGGCTATCCTTGACCAGGTAAGCCTATATTGCCTGAGTGGCCATATGAGGTGGTATATGCACTGGCATGGTTACCCCCTATCTCATGGTCAAGGCCACACAAGATAAAGGCCCTGCCTTTATTCGCAGTCTGGTTTCTAAATATATTCCCACCAGAAGCCTGCGCTCTGCTCAAAAATCCCTACTGGAGGTGTCTCGCTTTAAAAGGAAGCGACAGGGAGGCTGCTGCTTTCGCCATTTAGCAGCCTCACTCTGGAACTCCATCCCCTTACCGATTAGGCAGAGTAAGGATTTACTCACCTTTCGTAAGGGACTAAAAACCTGGCTGTTCTCTCAAGCCTACCATTAGCCATTGTTAGCTCAGTGTTGTGGTGGACGGATTCTTCACTTTCCCTATAGCGCCATGAAGCCCACGGGCGTACGAGCGCTTTACAAATTGATTTTAACATTTAACATGGTCCACTAAGCAGTCCCTCACCCTAAGGGTATCTGAGGGTCTCCACCATAGGGAATCTCTACCTGTGGTGTGTTTTGGCAAAGTAAAAGGCTGGTGTTGGGATGGAGTACTGAAGTGAGACTCCATTAATGTTGGGCTCAACTTCCACCAATCACTATCCACCATATATGCCTTTCTTTCCATGCTTGAGTTGCAGTGAGCTCTCAGGGTCAACCTCTGGCTACCTAAAGCTGGAGGCTGAGTCCCTCTGTTTTGCTTACTGGAGGGACAGGTCAGGTTTGGGGCCTTTAGGTCCCAGGTTTGTCTGTGCCCAACAGTGTCCATCTGTGGGAGGTCCCTAACTAAGTTTAAGGGGGATCCCTCAGGAGTTTGTTTTATTTTCACTTGGCTAGGACTACTAGCTTCAGTGCCCTTAATCTGCTGATTGGGGAGGTCTTTTGGACAGGGGGCCCTTTGGGGTCCACCACTGGCCTCCCTGACCTCTACAGCCCTGGGCTGACTGAGGCAGGGTTGAGAGGGGCAGGTTACCTGCTCCAGACTGGGTCCCACCTTGGAAGGGTCCACTGACATCAGGGGTACTGCCAGGATAGGCCTGACTACCTCTGGGGCAGTTTCTTCACAAGGGGTCAGATCAGTTCCCTGAGCAGGCTGATCCTTTCCTAAAGTCTGGTGGGAGGGAGATTTTTCTTCCTCCTCAATGCTCTCTGTCTGAGTGGAGTGATCCATAGTTTCAGGCTTCACAACACTATTATCTGTCTGAGTTTGAGCTGTGGCCATCACAACTCCACCAACCTTTTCAGGAAGGGACTCAGTTTGGGTATGGGCTGTTACCATCACAGCCTTGCCAACCTGTTCAGGGAAGGAATCTGTCTGAGATTGGGCTGTGACTGGCACAGCCCTCCTGACCTGTTCAGGGAGGACATCTTGGACTGGGGCTGTGGCCATCACTGCCCCACTAACCTTACCATGGAGGTTTACTATTTTTAAATGGATTTCTTGTTCTACCTCAGCCCAGGCTGAGATCTCTAAATCATTCCCCAGTAGGCAATCAGTTCAGTTCAATAACTTTTATTCGATTACCACTTGTATAATCATAAAAAGTACATAATTTAAAAACAGAACAAAACATTTCATCACAAACATAAATTTAAGAAGGACAAAATTTAAAAAGTGCGTGAGAAAGAACTTATTGCTTAGGTATTTCTGTTCAGTTTGTAAGTTTTTGGCGTATTGTGATAGTGGCTTTTAAAAAAGTCGCTATAAATTTAGCTACGTGCGCCGAGTCCAAACGTTGCAGAAACAGGAATGCTATGACCACTAGATCGAAGAAGTGGAAGAATCCAAGATTTGCGGGGAGATTTGTAATATTTGCAGAAGAAAATAATGTTAATCGTTGTTTGTGAAGATGTTCCATCGCATGGACAGTTCGTGAGCGTGCGGGACCAGTTGTGGATTTCAGGAAAAGAAACTAAACAAAAAAAGGTGTTGAAACGAAATCTTGTTAATAAAAATTTCTCCTGGTTAGACAGAAAGTAGGACAAGTAGGGTTGCATACCTTAGAGAGGTTGTATTGCGCAAATCTGGGTATTCGAAGTTTTTGTGATCTCCATCTGGTTTCGCAGCTCTCTCAGGTGAGCCAAGCACATCGATTTTAGCTGTTTCCTGGAGATGTCTTCGATACTAGGAGGGTCATCGAAATAGGACTTGTGGCCGAGGTCAATAAAAAAGTTCCGTACGTAGACCAACCATGAGATCTTATGCCAATTTGTTAGAGCTAAGCAGTCTGTGATCAGGGATCGTGTTAGGTGGCACTCGGGTTTGGACCATATACGTTGCCACAATAAAATAGGTTGGGAACGGATAGTGTCTGTAATGTATTCCATGTTAAGCTCGCTATGAGAAGCAAAGTTCGGGGCGCTTTGCGGGAGGGCCAGCACATATTTGATGAAGCCGTTCTCTGTTATTTGTAGGTGATCAATATGGCCGTGCCCCCACACGCCTGCTCCATAGGTAGCCACACTGTGGCATTTAGCGTAGTAGACTTTCAGGAGTTCTGGTGGAGCAGGTTTCCCCAGTTTTCTCGAAAAAGAAATCAGGGCCGATGTTGCACGCCAAAAGAGGAGATTTCTAGTGGCCGTAGCTTGACGCCAGTTTAAAGCATCATCCACAAGAATTCCCAGATAAGGGTAGACAGAGGTTTTTTCCAACTTTGTGTTATCCACCAATATTGGTTTAGGGTTTTTGACCCTAGGGCCAATGTGCATGGTAAAAGTCTTTTTTATGTTAATTTTCAGGCCAAGTGAGTCCATAAAACTGCTATATTTATTGACTTGTTTTTGAAGTTGATTTAGTGTGCGGGCCAGGATGACTGAATCATCTGCATATAGCAGTGTCGGTATTGGTCGGTGGTTTATCTGGGGTAGATCCTGGCTCCCTTCCAGCATAGCCTGCTCTAGTCCATTGGTGTAAAGATTGAACAGGAAGGGAGCCAGTACACAGCCCTGTCTTACTCCTTTTGTTATGGGGAATGAGCGGGACAGCTCACCGTTGGAACCGAATCTGACTCGCCCTGAAGCATTGAAATAGAGTTCACGGAGGAAGACTATTAAAGGTGGATCCACTCCGAGGTCACTGAGTATTTTCCAAAGTTTTTCATGTTGGACGCAGTCAAATGCCGCACTTAGGTCGACATAGACGAGGAAGATGTTACCTCCTTTGGCGCCAACATATTTCCCGGTCAAGAGGGCAAGGTTCAGGGCCTGTTCCACGGTCCCAAGCCCCTTCTGGAAACCAAATTGCAGGTCGGTCATGATGTTATTTTCCTGGGCCCAAGATTGTAAACGGTCCAGGAGCACTCGACCTGCAATTTTACCCATGGAATCCACAAGGGAGATTGGCCTGTAGCAGGCTGGGTCGTTACGGTCGCCTTTTTTAAAAATGGGTAACAGGATTGACGTTGACCAAGACCGAAAGAGCCCATCCGATGTTACTGCTGCCAGAACCTGAGTAATTATCGGTGACCAGAGTTCTATGTTGTGGAGAAAAATGTCCATTAGAACTCCATCAGGGCCCGGAGCCTTACCTGGTTTCGATGCCTTAATTGTTTTAATAACTTCACTGTGATGGAAATGGATATTTATCGGGTAGATGTTATTCTTCGATGTATGGACTTCACTTGGTTCTGTTCCTATTTCTGTAGCATTTTGTGAGGATGGACCGAAGATTTTAGAGAAATGCATAACCCAGTCATCCTCCGTAACTGCTACATCTAGATGTTGACCTTCTGCATTGTCGGCAAAAAAAGGGGATCTTATAACTTGCCAGAATAGGGCGCTATCCTTTCTTTGGCAGCTGTCATGGAGTTGTGCCCATAGGTCTTTCTTGATTTCTTTTTTGCGTTCCCGTCTGGCTAGGTTATAAAGTTTTCTTAAGTTGGAGATTTCCACTTGGTTTCTTGTGATTCTATGTAAGGCTTCTTTTAAGCTTGAGAGGGCTTTTCGGCAAGCTGCGTCGAACCATCTCGTAGTAGAGGGCTTAATGTTCTTTAACTTGACAAAGAGTTCATTACCGATTGCTTCCAAGATGTTTTTGAAGCTATTGGCGATTGACCGAGGTGTAGTATCTGAAGATAAGCATTCAAGTATCCAAGGCTTAGATTTTTCAAGAACCTTCTCTGTTACTTCGACCGGGTCAATCTTGGCCCATTTGACTGTGTAGCCATTCAGTTTGTTCATGGTAGGCAATCTACAGGCAAGTTTGATGACACTGCCACTCTCTTGGGGCCAGTGACACCTCCCCAGCTGAGATTGACCACTGCTATGGGATGATCTCTCTGCACTCCATCAATGTTGGTCACCTGGTATGTGGCTCCAGGTATAAGTTGCCTTGAGGGGACTAGGCTCTCAGTCACCATGGTGATGCTAGCCCCTGTGTCTCTAAAGGCCTCAACTTTTAGACCATTGATGAGGGGCTCCTGTCTGTACTTGCCCAAAGTGGTGGAACAAGCTGTGAAGTTGGCAAACCCCATGCCAGTCTCACAGACAAGAGCATCTAAGTCAAGGGACCTGGTTAGGCATGAGTCCCCAGGGACTCCCAAAGTAAATGCACCCAAATTCTTGGGGGCACTCCCACCACCTGGGGGATTACTACTAGTAGTAACAGGAGGCTTGGAAGTGTTACTTGGGGGCATGTTCTCCTTATTGTTGTTGGCCCTTGGGCAACTGCTGTCAGTTTTCCAATGGCCTACCTGTTTGCAGACATGGCAATAAGGTTTCTTCTGGGTATTGTAAGGATCCTGGGACCCCACCCCCTTCTGAGGATTTTTGGGCCCCTGATGTGGTTTGATCTGAAGATTTATTCCCACCCTTCTCTTGAGGCTTGGTTGATTCTTTCTATTGGTCACCACCCTGGTTCTTAGGCCTAATCCTGGTTTTGACCCATTTGTCTGCCCTCTTACCCAATTCTTGTGGAGAGGTCAGATCAGAGTCTACCAGGTCCTGGTGTAATAACTGGTTCTGACAATTATTTAAGACTTGCTCTCTCATAATACGATTATACAATCCTGTGAAGTCAGTAACTTTACTACCCAGTAGCCAGCCTTCTAGAGCCCTAGTGGCACAATCAACAAAGTCAGCCAATCCTGAGACTGAGTTTTCTGGGTGTCTCTGAACATCAACCTGTACTGTTCAGTTGTTAAGCCAAACCCATCAATCAGTGTATTCTTCAGGACTTGGTAATTGTTAGCATCCTCAGCTCTAGTAGTGAGGAGCTTGTATCTACCTTTACCTTCAAAGGAGAGCCACAATATATCTGCCCACTGACTCTGGGGGATGCACTGGACAGTGCAGACCCTCTTCGAAGCAGTCATCCATTTGTGGATGTCATCCTCTTGTTTAAAGGGGGGCACTATTTTACTCAGGTGTCTAGTATCAAAACTCCTGTCTTTATCTCTAGGGATAATGCTGCCACCATTGGGGTCTGCACCACTCAATCTCTGCTCTCTGGCAAAGGCAAGTCTTTCTTTGGCAAGGGCAAGGTCTTCCCTCTCAATCCTCAGATTGACTTCCCTCATCTTAGCTTCATGCTCTCTTCTCTGAGGGGATGTCATCCCTCTCTGAGAAGATGCCTGAGAGACATGGATGTGAACAGATCTGTTAGAGCCTCTGGAGTGAGACCTAACTCGTCTGTTCCCAAGGTTAAGCCTGCCTGAGGATGGGCCTGGGGGTCCCCCAGTACCTTTCTCATGTATGCTTAAGTTGGCCCTGGTAAGTCTGCTGACTCCTCCCTGACCATGGTTTACCTCACCATCAGACGAGTCTCCATCTCCCTCCACTTCATCAGTTTCAGGGAAATTGGAATCCTCCTCTAGTGGGGGTATTTTCCCCTCTGTAGGCTCAGATGGTCCCCCTTCTGGTATCAAATGTCTCTAAGAGACCTATCAGAAAAGGAATTGAAGGGTTAGAACCCTGTTTTAGTTTCCTGGAGGTACACAATTGTCTCATCTCCTGGAAGCTAAGTGCTGCATATCTTGACATGACCTGTGGAGGGTCCACTGTCACAAGGGGAGCTACTATGTTCTCTCCTGTGAGAGACATGCTTTTCTAGTGAGGTGTAAGTGGTGCACTTACCTACACTATGGGTTTACCTACTGATCCCTTGCTAAGAGTTGTAGTCAGGGTGTGCTACTCCCTTTCTACTACAACAGCTGGTTCAGTAGAACTCAGAGTATTTCTAAGATTGTTATATGTACCTATGGTACCTTATGTGATCTTTCAAATGATATCTCAAGATTATATTTGGAAAAACAACAGCAAGCTCAAATCCCAACCGCTGCACACCAATGTGAGAAGTTGGCCTGATATATGATGCTCACTAGTTCTAGTGATCACCTTGTATCAGTCCAAACAACCCTTATGGTGATTGGTTGTAAGTCAACCTTATAGACCAGCTATCCTAATGGTAGCATGGACAAAAGCAGTCCTTAGGCTAAACTCTTTTGGCATGTGAAGCCAGCTGTTTTACCACATATAACCCCTTGAATACCAAGTGAAAGGACACCACACAGGTTGTTATGAAAATAACCAAATATGTATTAACTAACATACACCTCTGAACTCTTTATGAGGTCAGAAGGCTAAGCCCATGACAAACTCTTAGGAAAAATACGTTTAAGTTGCACGATTTACAATGGTGCCCTAGGGGCACGACAAACCATATACTAAGTGGAATGTGAAAGTCAATCAAAGGAATGGAGCTGTCCAGAGGCTGTAGGATCGCTGGGACCACGCTATACTAACTTTAGGTAAGTAATAGGAGGCCCACGGAATGCGTGTGCAGAGTGTGAACTCACACGCGAGATGCGTACAAACGTCTATGGACAGTACAGTTTTAAGAAAAGGTGAGTACGGACGTCCCTGACTAGATAGGACCAAAACGACTGTGGAACTGGACACTAGGAGAGTCAAGCTACCCTTGAGCACCAAAATGCTCGTGTTACCTCACCCACGGGCTGCGGGTGCATAGGTGCCAAGTCGTGTCGGGTTCCGGCGTTGAAGTCTATGGAGCCTGGAGGAAAAGATGCTGCAGGCGGTCAGGAGGAAGATGTCCGGTGTGATCCAAGGGTGGATCAGTGAAGAAAAGAACCTGAAAGCAGAGGGGACAATGTTCAAAGTCACTAGCCAGTGACTGGAGTGGAACCAGGAGTGGAACCAGATGTCGTTGTCGCGATCAGGTAAAGGTGGACGCTTGTCTCTGCAGCCACGTGGACCAGGTGGTGTCTTCGACGACCAGGATGGAGGCACGAGCTGTCCCACGCAGGCTCTCGCTGTCGGCGGTGTCGTCTCAGGATTCGGGTTCAACAGGCCTTGGCAAAGGCAACCCACGCGGTGAGTGGAAACGGCGTCTGGAGTGGACCAGGAGGGTCCGGGGTGCTCCTCTTTTGGACGGGAGCAAGGGCTAGTCTGGAGCAACCAGACCAGCAGTGAAGTTGTCGGAGTTCGTCGTCTAGTCAAGTCAAGTCAAGTCAGAGAATTTATATAGCGCACTACATACCCAGAGGGTCTCAAGGCGCTTAAGGAGGGGTAGGGAATCACTTGTCAAATATCCACGTTTTAAGTTGCTTTCTGAATGCTAGGTGGGTCTGGGTAAGGCGAAGGTAGGTGGGAAGTGAGTTCCAGGTTTTAGCTGCCAGGTAGGAGAAGGATCTACCTCCCATGGTGGTCTTGTTGATGCGAGGTACATTGGCAAGGGCTTGGTTGGAAGATCGAAGCTGGAGGGAGGGGGCGTAGAAGGACAGTCGTGTGTTGAGGCATTCTGGTCCGATTTCGTAGAGTGCTTTGTGTGCGTGGGTAAGGAGCCGGAAAGTGATTCTCTTATTGACGGGAAGCCAGTGGAGGTTTTTCAGGTGACCAGAGATATGTTCTTTACGCGTGATGTCTAATATGAGCCTGGCTGAGGCGTTTTGGATTCGTTGTAGTTTTTTCTGGAGTTTAGCGGTAGTCCCGGCGTAGAGGGTGTTTCCATAGTCCAGTCGGCTCGTGACCAGAGCGTGGGTGACCGTTTTCCTAGTTTCGGTGGGGATCCAACGAAATGTTTTTTTGAGCATGCGAAGAATGTTGAAGCAGGATGAGGAGACGGCGTTGACTTGTCTGTTCATTGAAAGTGAGGAATCCAGGATGACGCCCAGGTTCCGTGCATGGTCTGTCGGGATGGGTGCTTTTCCAAGGGCTTCTGGCCACCAAGAGTCGTCCCATGCGGAGGGGGAGGTACCTAAGATGAGGACTTCTGTTTTATCTGAGTTCAGTTTCAGACGGCTGTGTTTCATCCATTCGGCTACTTCTTTCATTCCTTCGTGTAGGTTCGTTTTGGCGGTGCTAGGGTCATTGGTGAGTGATAGGATCAGTTGAGTGTCATCCGCGTAGGAGATGATGTTGAGGTTGTGTTGGCGGGCGATGGCCACGAGGGGGCTCATGTATACATTGAAAAGGGTGGGGCTGAGTGAGGATCCTTGTGGTACGCCGCAGATGACTTCAGTGGCCACTGACTTGAATGGTGGAAGGCGGACTCTCTGGGTTCTTCCGGTGAGGAACGAGGTGATCCATTCCAGAGCTTTTCCTTGGATTCCGATGTTTCTGAGGCGCTGTAGAAGGGTGCTATGGCAGACTGTGTCGAAGGCTGCTGAGAGGTCGAGGAGGATGAGGGCGACTGTGTCTCCATTGTCCAGTAGAGTTCGAATGTCGTCTGTTGCTGCGATGAGGGCGGTCTCAGTGCTGTGTTTTGCTCGGAAGCCGGACTGTGAGGAGTCGAGGGATTTGTTGGCTTCGAGGAAGGCGGCGAGCTGGTTGTTGACAGCTTTCTCGATGACTTTGGCCGGGAATGGAAGGAGCGAGATGGGGCGGTAATTTTTGAGTTTGGTGGGGTCTGCTGTGGGTTTCTTCAGAAGGGCGCTGAGTTCAGCGTGTTTCCAGCTTTCCGGGAAGGTGGCGGATTTGAAGGAGCAGTTGATGACGTCTCGGAGGTGCGGTGCTATGATGGAGTCTGCTTTGTTGAAGATGTGGTGAGGGCATGGGTCTGTGGGGGATCCTGAGTGTATGGAGTTCATCAGGCGGATGGTGTCCTCAGTGGAGATTGGGTTCCAGTCATTAAGGATGTTCGAGGGGGGTGGAGGTTCAGTAGATGGTTGGGTGGGTTGGTCTTGGAGGTCACTAGCCAGCCGGAACGTGATCAGACAACGCGTCGAGCAGCAAACAGGCAGAAGGGCCCCACGCAGATCTCGTGGATGCTGGAGGGCTGATCTTCAGTGCAGGAGCTGCTCGGGGTCGGGGCTTCTGAGTCCCCAAAGCACTTGGACGAGGATGCCTCTGAAGTCGTGCTGGAGCGAAGTGCTGCTTCTTTCAAGATGGCCGGTCCCACGTGTCTCGTCGCACCCACGGGTCTCAGCTCTGCTGCAGATGTGGGTTGAGGTCGGAGAGGTCTGGGAATCCGGGTCTCGTTGGGCTCTGAAGTCTGGATCCTTGCAGGAAGACGACAAAGGGAAGCCGCTGTACGCTGATGGTGCCTGCTTGTGCAGGGTGGACACTCCTTGCCCACAAGGGAGATTTCTTCCGTCTTCTGTGGAGCAGAACGTCGAAGTCCAGAGTTTCTTCTTGTGAAGTTGATCAGGATAATCTAACTTGGAATGAGACCAGCTCCTACCTTTATCCGGCTAAAGGGGGCTGCACTACGACTAGGTCCCTCCTCTGGGTGGGACCAGGAAGGGGGGTGGTTACACCCCCTATCCTTTGTCCGGTCTTGCACCAGCTCTGGGGCTGAAGTGCCCCAGGAACTGGTTTAGACTGGTGTATGCCCAGGGACACCTTGTGTGCCCCAGGCATGTCTCATTCCTTTCAGCCCTGTCCTACCTAATACACAAAATCCTGTCTGGGGTGGTGCTAGCTCCTCCCAAGGCAGGAAACCCTTTGTCCAAGCCTCCCTCGCTGGAAGGACTCCCAGCAGCAGGAGGTCAGACTTGTGTCTGTGGTGGCAGCATCCATTTTGTGATGCTGAGGCTCGAGTTAACTTTAACCGGGGTTCACAGTTACATACATGTCGCGTCCCTCTAGAAGGGTGGAATGCTACCCCCATCGCCAGCATTGGCGAGGGGGTAGTATTCCAATTCGTATGACACCTTACTCGACATGTTTTGATAATGCTATACCAAAGTTAGCAATAACCGCGAGGATTATAATGCACTTAAGAGTATATGGTATAGCGTTATCATGGAAACAGCTAAACGACTTGGTTCTGAAAGCTGCAGACAGGCTCAGCTCATGCTAGAGCACCATCTCACATAATTCCAAGCACTCTGCCTTCAGGATTGATAATGCCTGCCATAGGAGTGACTGATAGGAGGATATGTGTCCATTTTAGGGTTAGATATAGGGATACTATATCTAAAGCCAAGGGTGATTACACCACCCTGCCCCAGCTGATTGATCAGCCAGTTGTGTCAGATTTGGATGGCCAGCCAGGGGTGGCATTATACATGCTGCAGCCCCTGGTAGGCCCTGGGTACCTAAGGTACACTGTACAGGGACTGATAAGGTGACTCAGTATCCAATTGGGTATGTACCTAGAGTACATGGAATATGGAATCCATTTTACAGAGAGAGCAGTGGGCCTGGGGTCCTGAATAGCAGGGCCCCAGGTCAACTAAGTCGAAAAACCAGCAAAACACCAGGCAAAAAGTTGGGGGCAACCATAGTCAGATATCCACCTTCCTACACTCCCCATCATGGGTTAACAGGTAGTTAGCCCTTTAAGTGCTGCCATCGGCCAACGGTCATCACAAGCACTACCTTGCCAGTGCTGCACACGACCGTTGGCCGACAGGTCAGCATTCGTTATTCGAACGTTCAGCACTGGGCGCTGAACGTTCGACGCTCCTAAGAGGTTTAATGAGACAGGCTCCCTTTCTTTCTTACTCTCGTTTTATGTCTCTTGTGAAAGGGTGGATGGATGGGTGGTTGAAAGGATGGATGGATGAGTGTATGGGTGGATTAATTAATGAGTGAACGGGTGGATGAAGGGATGGATGAGTGAAAGAATCGATGGATGGATGAGTGATGTGTATGGTGGATGGATGGATGAAGGGATGGACCGGTGAGAGAAAAGGGTGAATGGCTGAAAAGAGAAAGGATAGATGGATGAGTGAGTGAAAGGATTGATGGCTGAGTGAAAGTGATGGTGGATGGATGATGAGAGGATGTATAAGTGAGTGAGTGAAAGGATGAATGGCTGAGTGAAAAGGAGGATGGATGGAGTGAAAGGATTGATGGATGGATGGAGTGAAAGAGTGAATGAATGAATGAGCAAAAGTATAGCTGGAGTGAAAGGATGAATGATTGAAAAAATGTATGGATGAGTAAAAGGAAGGGTGGATGATACATGGATGGATGACGAAAAGGATGGATGAATGGATGCATGAGGGAAAAGGTGGATGGATACATAGATAGATAGATATATATAGATTGATAGATAGATAGATCGATAGATAGATAGATAGATAGTAGATAGATAGATAGATAGGTAGATAGATAGATAGATAGATAGATAGATAGATAGATAGATAGATAGATAGATAGATAGATAGATAGATAGATAGATAGATAGATAGATGTACAGATGGTGGATAGATTTGAAGATGGATAGAGAGGTTTTCGTATAGACAGGCGGTTTGACAAAATGGTGAAAGACTGCATGACAGATGAAAGAATTAATGTATGACAGAATGTAAAGGTGAAATTGTAGATATCAGCAGGTGGATGGAAGGATAAAAGAATGAATGGATACATGCTTGGATTTAAGAGTGCTCTTCTGAGGAATGTCGAGATGACTTGCTTTGTTTGCTTGGTGCCATAAGAGTTTTGGTGCGAACTGGGGGTATTTTTTTTCTTGCTACTCTCTTCTTTACAGGCCTTAGGCCAACGTAGGACCATTTTACTAGGGGCTTACAGGTAAATTAAATATGCTAATTGGGTGAAAGCCCAGGCTATTTGATAAATAATGCACCCCCTCCCTCAAGTGCCTTGAGACCCTCTGGGTGAGTAGTGCGCTATATAAATTCTTGAACTTGAACTTGTGAGCAGAAGCACCTTACCACTGGTTACCAGTGGTAGAGTGCATAGAGTCTCGAAGCCAACAAAAATCGATTTTCAGCATACAGGAGGGTAGAAGGCAAAATGTTTGGGGGAACAGCCACAGCCTCAGGTGTAACAGTGTCTCATGACCACTGGAGCAGCCTAAGCTGTCTCTTTCAGTAGTCACTGAAAGGTATTAGTAGAGTCTAAGAAAATGTTCTACTCATGAAACTATATGAGCAGTATTGTGTTGTTTGTGAATAATGTGAAGTACCGGCTAGAAATTGACTTATTGACTTGTATTTGTTGGTTTAATTGAGTTCTGAGGCTCTGAATCTCTCAGAATATGCTGTTGACTGCTTTACTTCACTACTCTGAGGCAGAAGTGATAAAGGGGTGAATTTGATGGTCAGTTTGGAATCAGGAGAAAGGTTAAGCCCCAGGACTTAATTAAAAGGCTCTGGTTGACACAGTCTGTGTCCTGTTACCCCTGTTTGGCCTGGGACTCCTGAAAAGATTTGCTGAGGCAGCAATAGGTGAGGCACTGAGGTTTCTCTCTGCACTGCTTCTTTTTTTTTATTTCAGTAATTTTCAATTCTCATCTGCAGTACAATATAATACATGTGCATTGGACATGTCCATTCAAACACACCGAGAAAACAATTACAATTAGGTACCTGTACCTCTCTGTAAGGGTTTGTGGTGTGCTAAGCCATGTTGATGCAGCTTCTGTTTACTTACTCTTTGCCTTATAAGCCAGCTGTGATACCCAGGGTGGGTCCTCTTAGCCTCGCCTTTCATCCACTCAAGCTTTAACACTTTCATACACACTGCCCTAAACTCACCACATGTACCTCCTGTCCCCATTCATTGCCCCTTTTCCATACATATTGCCGTTGCTCCACCTCACACTACCCCACCTCCAAAAGACAGGACTTTCCCTTTCACTAATATTCACCCTTGGATAATGCACTCCACCATTTTCTGTTTTCCATGCGCTGATAACAGGTGTATGTTATTTCACAACTCAGTAGTACTCACTAAATCAATTTCAGAAGGATGATAGGCTGAAATGTTATCCTGTGACCTTCAGTTTGCACAAAGATCTCTGCAATGGATGCATTGGGCAACTAAACTTTCAGTCATGAAAACACCCAGTCCCTCAGCCATCCAACCACTACCACGTCCATCCTCGCATTCACTCACCTATCCTTGCACCTGTGCACTTATAGATTCATCCTTCTATGTTCACACTTGTCTATCAGTTTAACCAATGCTGACTTATTTTCTCAATTGACTCAGTCCCTCTGACACACACAGGTCAAAGTTAATGACACAGGCAATAGATGTTGTGCTTGAGATGCATTGTGGTGCAAATCTTGTCATGTGAATGTTTCCACTCCTAAATGTAGATTCCCAAATGTCCCCAGTGTACTAGTGAATCCTGCCACTATTGTTGGTGAGGATGATTAATGAAGGTTTATGGGTTCTCCGAGTGAAAGGATGCAGCAAGTTGAGAAGGATAAGAAAGAACGTCAGCTGGTCACATTTTCAGTGGCGGCTCTCACTGTGGTACCACAGATTATAAAGACAATTTGAAAGTTGCTTAAGAAGGGTTTTCTCTCAGTCTGCTCTTGGAGTTGGATGGCAATTCAATTGAATTGTTTTTCTGATTAACTGGAGGTCAATGATGGTTTCTTGAATTACAGACCAAAGTCTATAATCCAAGTGCACCCCGGGTTGAGCGTAACATTTTTGGGCCAGATTTACGAACAAGTCATGTAAGGTAATGTAGCAAATGAAATTTCTGTACTGTGTTGCGTGACATTTAGAGAAAAGAATTGCGCCATATTTACTAACATATGACACATTTCCGCTATCTCCCTGAGTTGGCGCATTGGGTTCTACTTAGCGCCAATGTAAGCACCCTTGCGCAATGGTGCACGGGTACCTCCATTACAGGTAGGATAGTTTTGACCAGAAAGGTACACCTTCCTGCACAAAAACAATCCTTCGAGTCATTTTCCTTTGGTTTGTATGCTGCTGAATGTAGCACAGGTAGTTAGAGGTAATAATGAGGAGAAATAAAGATATTTTTCTCCTTGTTAGGCCTCACTTGAGAAGGCGTACCATTTTGCCCCAATCCCAGGTTTATTGACCTTATAAAGCTGGGATGGCGATAAAATCCAAAGGTGAATGCGTTAAAATCCATAGGTGAATGCATGGGAACGGCCATGCTTCACCCATGGAATGCCTTCTCAGCACAGAGTAACACAAGGCAGTGATTTGCGCTGCTTTGCAGTACTCTGGATTTACTAAGCCACGCAGAGTCGCGCACGGTGGCTGTGCATGGCTTGGTAAATCCTGTTGAAGGGCCTGCATTGTCTTGTGTGATGCAAATCTGGGCCTTTGTGTGGTAGCTTTTCTGCGGAGCGCACAAAGATCATTTTCACCCAATGTATCCCAGACAGTTTCACCCTAAGTAACTCCTTTTTGGACCCAGGGCCCGCTTTAGGGCAGTGTGACTGGTGCGGCCGCAGTAGGCGCTGGTCTGGAGGGGGCACTGACCTTAGGGGAGGTGCTGTGTTTAGCAGTAATGTAGGATTTAAAAACACCTTCAGCAGAGTTCCTTGTGGTCCAGCTTTCAGGCAGCAATAAAAATGTCAAGATAACTCTTGTGATTAATGTTTCTGCTAGAGAGAGAGTAAGGAGTTTTGTCCAGAGGCAGTTTGGCTCAACATAAAGTAGCACAGAGGGTTAATATCCATGCTGCAAAGAACAGACCTGTATTTATGTGGATATTAGAGTGGGTTAGTAAAGCCAGCATTTCCAGCACTTTAAAACAGTGAAAAGTATTTGAGAGAGGGGCTATGGAGAGATAAAGGTCCCTTTTGTTGGGTGGTAGTTAGGGAATCCGAGAAGGAGGTCATATAGGGGTGGGGGGGGGGGGGGGTGGTACCAACAAATATTGTCGCAATGGGCGTCACCAGTACTTACGCCGGCCCTGTTTGTGGCAGCTATGTCTATGCGCGTCTTCTAACAGAGTTTTGGAAAATAACTTTAGCACACTAAATTAAACAATAAAAGACAACGCACGGGCAAGCCAATAAAAGCAAACCGGCTACCTGGGACTCAAGCCAAACACGCCCTGCCCTGCAGCTGGTGCCAGGGCGTGTCCAGCCTCTAGGAGGCTGGTGAAATACCTCTGCCCCTCGAGAGCTGTGCCTGCTGTTGGAGCTGTGCAAGGAAGCAGGCGGCCACAGAGAAGGCACGCGCCATGACTCTCACCAAGGAGACACGCATCAAGCTCAGCGACGGGCACACCATGCCTGTGGTGGCCTTCGGCACTTTTGCATCTGAAAGCGTAAGTGCATATCCATGTCTGATTTAAGACTCTCTGAAATAGAGCGAAACATTTCATTGTTGGAATGTTGTCACTAAGTGCACTTTTACATTCCCTCTGTTCCTATCCTCCTCTACCACTCCAATGTTTTCTGTGACTTTCAGTCTCTCTTCTCGCTTCAACCTCGTGTCATATTTTCACATCTCTTACTTTATCGTTCTTGGTGTTTCTGTCCTTCATTTTGTCTATTTAATTCCATCTTCCCCGTTATCTTTGTTTCTATTGTGTCCTTTCTATTTAGCATTCTCAGTTTTACTATTTCACTTTCCTCAAGATATTTCACCTTATTTTTATCAACGCCCTTTCAGCTTTCCACTTTTATTTTTTCATTGTACAATAATTTCTTTACTTATTTTCAATTTTTCACTCTCCCACTTTCTTCACTTCATTTTTTTCATTGATATCCTTCTTTTCTCTTCAGAGTGTCTTTCTGTGATCTTGTTACTTTCCTATTTCTTTTATGTGGTCTTGCTTGAAGATAGCATTGTAGCCAATACTTTAACACTTTCTTTGATTGGGCTTTAAGTATGTCCCTTGCTTATGTTTGATGGCTTTCTCGTCACTGTCAATTTTCTGCTCCTAATTCAATGGCTTCTCCCTATTTGTGTGTTTGTCTCACCCCTGGAGTATTGCTGATTTACCTTGTTCATGACAAGATGAACTGTAGCCCTGCACTGCTAAAAGTAGAGAATACATTTTTTTTTCTAAATTTCTTTATGGGGGTTTTATAACATGCTGAAAACTAACATACCGTACATTTGTCTACATTGAATTTGCAAAGGCGTACCGGACAATCAAGACATGTATTAGCCATGAATTTACTGCATAATGGTTTTAAGTCTTTCCAGGGTTACAGACTACACATATCAAGTAGGGGAAGATCATGGAGGTGCGCAAGCAATGCCTAAGGCCGCCTGCTTAAGGTTCCTGGATGTGATATTCCAACCCGCCCCTCCAAATTTTGTTGTGTTTCTGGAGACAACTCCTGCTTCATACATCAGAATCTCCACTATTCGACACAGGTCCAATCCATGCTTACTTCCCTGAATCGTGGGAGGCTCGAGACGAGTCTCCTCCAGTGTTGGGCAATGTCTCTCTGACCCAATATGAGATACAGTCGAAAAAATATCTATTCTTCATGTGTGAAGCCATCATCTTCCACTGCATTAGGTGTGGCTAGTTTTGGTGTGTGGAAAATGACTGGCGCCACCCACACCTATGGACGTGGTGCCCTTAGTTGCACTTCAGGCGAGAGCTGATCTGTTCTCTCTTTCCATTAGGGGAGGGGGACCCGGAATTAAGGATAGTGGGGATGGCCCTCGCTGACATCATAGTGCCCACACCATCTTCCACCCCCCCTCCACATTTTACATTTGCCCATATAATGATTACACCGGACACATTGTTTATGGGAAAAGAACTGCAGCAGGTTTATTTTTATACAACAAAAGTATGCCGTTTTGTGGGTTATCTTACGGGCAATCCAGGGCAAGCAGCCCCTCGCTGCTCCGCCCGCCTAATGAGCCAGCCAGCCTGGTGGGTCGACGCCCAGACAGTGCAGCACCTTTGTAGATCCCCTTCCGTATCACGTGATCATGTCTTATAGTCCCGCCCCTTTTCAGGGCGGAGCGTGGTACGGCACACCCCCGGTTGGTCAGGCACCCCAACCGCCCGAAGGACTAACGGGGCGCCGTCGCGGTTTTCCCGGAACCTCCCTGCGGCTCCCAGTCTTTGGCTCTGGCACCCTTACTGTGCCAGGCAGAGATACCCTTACTGTACCCATCTGCCTCCAGATCGCCCTGTAACTCCGCCTGCAACACAAAAGAAAACATTAAAACATCCAAATTGCACGCCGCCAGCCCAGCTGCTGGAGACGAGGATAGGGTGGGTGCAGCAAGGCAGGCAGGCAGCAGGACGACAGGAAAAGCAGTCGATCTGGAAGCGGCAGGAGCTTAAGTATCCGGCCCGCCCCCAGGTGTCCCCTCCCCTGGATGCACGTCACTGGTGCACCCGCCCACGGCAAGGGGCTGGTGAGGCTGACGAGAGCCTCCCCCTCCAAGGGGACCCGAGGGAGAGGGCTTGAACTAGTCGGCACTAGAGGGCTGCCCTAGCAGATGTCGCCCTGTGGGGGACGCTGGCAGCTGCATTCACAGGCGTAAGTGGTCCCCCTCCCCGGCAACGATAAAAGGGGCGGGAGGGACGGGCAAATCCTCTTTGTCCTTTCCAACAGCTCCCGAAGTGGCAGACCAGCGGCAAGTTACCAGGGATTTGGCGTTCCAAATTTTCTATGTGCGCAGTGGTGCTAGAAGCGCCTATCTTGGGGCCATCGCTGGTTAGTAGGCTGGTCCTCAGTCTTCGGGGGTTAGGGATGGTGGCCTGATGGCGTAGTCATATTTTGGTGTGCTATGGTTGCGAATAGCCCATGTCATGTAAACATGGTACGGACGATCCCAGGGTTTTTCTGCAGTTTTTCTTTGCATAGCAACGTTGTTAAGATTTGTAATCCAGGACATTAAGGTATTGAGTAGCCCAGATGCCTCGGGCTAAGTGCATTCCTCATGTTACCTCTATGCATGGTGTGATTTTTAACTGGTGGTATTAACTGAAGCCTGGCACTAGGTGAGTGAGTATACACGGTGCCTCAGGATATTTGCCCCGTGGGCATGGCGGCATGTGTGTACTTTAATGTTGTGTTAAGGTAAACCGGGGCACTAGGGTAGTAAGTATCTCGGATGGCCTGTGTGAGAAGGTGGCCTGATATGCAGTGCTCACTATTCTAGTGAACACTATGTATCAGTCCAGCAACCCTTATTGATGATTGGTTGTAAGTCAACTTTATAGACCAGCTATCCTAGTAGCGTGGATACGAGCAGTCTAAGGCTAAAGACTCGAGAGGGCGTGTTAAGCCAGCTGTTTACCACACATATACCCCTTGAACACCAAGTGAAAGGACACCACACAAGTGTTATGAAAATAAACAGTTATTTATTAAGAATCACAACAGCCCTGTACTCTTTATGAGGACAGGGTACTAAGCACAAACCAAAACTCTTACAAAAATACTTAAGTTAGCACAGTATATACAAATGCCCGAGGGGCACGGAAAACCATATACTTGAAAAGTGGAATGCGAAATTACTAGCAGGTAAGTACAGTACTAATAGGCTTTGGAATCGCTAGGACTTGACTATAGAATCGTTAGATTACTTCTAGGAGACCCAGGGGACTTCGGGTGCAGTGTGTGCACTCTCACGCGAGATGTGGGACAAAGTCTATGGTAGCTAGGAATTGCAAAGTTAGTGTTCTCGGGCGAACCCGACCTGGTAGGAGGAAAACGAAAGTAGATTCTGACCCTTGGATAGTGAGGCTATGCTGGGGCACCGAAATGCCGAAGTTACCTAGCCCAGGGGCTGCAGCTGCATAGGACTCAAAAGATGTCGGGAATCCTCGTTGACGGACCAGGAGCCTGGAAGAAAGAAGTTGCTGGCAGGCGACCAGTGAAGAAAGTTCGGTGGATCCAAGCCTGGATCGATGGAAGATGACACCTGAAAGCAGAGGGGACCAAGTTCGAGACTACTAGCCAGTAGTCAGTGGGCACCAGGAGGGCACCGGATGGTAGCCACCTCGACAAGGCGTGTGGGTGACGCTGGGCTCGGAGATCTCACGGACCAGGAGGCGTTGTCGGCGACCAGGAAGGAGGATCGAGCTGTCCCACGAAGATAGAAGCTGTCGGCGTCGCTGGACCCAGGATTGGGCAACAAAGCCTTGGCAAATTCAAGCCCACGCGGTGGACCTAAAATGGCGTCTGGAGTGGACCAGGAGGGTCCAGGGTGCCTCTCTTCAAGAAGGAAGCAAGGGCCAGTCTGGAGCAACCAGACCAGCAGTGATGTCGTCGGGCGTCGTTCAGAAGGCCACAAGCCAGCCGGCTAGTAGCCAAACAACGCGGTGCACAGCAAACAGCAGAAGGGCCCCACGCAGATCGTGGAGATGCAGGGAGGCTGACCTTGGGTGCTGGAGCTGCGCAGGGTCGGGGCTTCTCGGACCCCAAAGCACTCACCCGTGGAGGACACGGTGGGCTTGTTGTAAAGATGTCGTGCAGTCTTGGCGATCGTCGGTCCCTCGAGGTCTCGTCGCACTCACGGTTCTCAGCTTTGCTGTAGAGGTGAGTAGAGGTCAGAGGTGCCAGGGAAGCCGGGTCTCGTCGAGCTGGGTCGTCGGATTCGTGATGAAGGACTTGCAGCAGACCGCAGTGTTCTTTAGGATGGTGCCTGCAGATGCAGGGTGACTACTCCTTAGCCACAAGGGAGAATCTTGATGAAGAAATCTTGAAGTCCTTTCGCAGAAAGTCGTGTCTTGATTCCAAAGATGATCTAATTTTAACAGGGGGCCCGCTCCCATCTTTATACTAAAAAAGGGGGCTGACCCGGTGACTAGGTCCTGCCTATGGGTGGGACTAGGAGGGGGGTGGTTACACCCCTCTGCCATGCCGGACTTCCCCAGGCCAGGGGCTGGTGTGCCCCTGGAACTGGTTCAGACCGGCCTATGCGTAGTGAGCACCGGGGTGCCACTCAGCAGTCACCTTCCTGTAAAGCCCTGCCTACCCAGGATACACAAAACCATGTCTGGGATGGTGCTAGCACCGCCCCGGACAGGAAACCCTTTGTCCAAGCCTCCCTCGCTGGAAGGACTCCCAGCAGCAGGAGGTCAGACTCGTGTCTGTGGTGGCAGCATCCATTTTGTGGAGCTGAGGCTTTAGTTAACTTTAACCGGGGTTCACAGTTACATACATGTAGTGTCCCTCTAGAAGGGTGGAATGCTAACCCCGTCGCCAGAATTGGCGAGGGGTTAGTATTCCAATTCGTATGACACCTTACTCGACATGTTTTGATAAAGCAATACAAAAGTTAGAATTTAACCGCGAGGATTATAATGCACTTAAGAGTATATGGTATGCGATATCATGGAACACCTATTAGGACTTGGTTCCGCAAGCTGCAGACAGGCTCAGCTCATGCCAGAGCACCATCTCACACGATTCCAAGCACTCTGCCTTCAGGATTGTCAAGGCCTGCCATAGGAGTGACTGATAGGAATCTGTGTGTCCATTTTAGGGTTAGGTATAGGTATACTACACCTACAGCAAAGGGTGATTACACGACTTTGCCCCAGCTGTCATGCAGCCAGTTGTGTCAAATTTAGGAGGCCAGCCAGGGGTGGCATAATACATGCTGCAGCCCCTGGCAGCCCTGGGTACACCTATGCCCTGAGTTACAGGGTCTGATAAGGTGGCCCAGTACCAATTGGTAAATGCACCTAGGGTACATGTTGTAATTTAGAGAGAGAACAGCCAGAGAAAGTCGTAAACCAGTGAAACAAAAGCAAAAAATCTGGGTGATCATAGGATTGCAGACCCTACTCTCCTACATGACCCCCCCCAAACTTTGGGACAATAAGCTAACCTTGACCAGGTGAGTCTTCTTGTTCTAAGTGGAAATATCTGGAGAGCCCATCGGCATTGCCATGATCAGTACCAGGTCTATGTTCCACTGTAAAGTCCATCCCCTGTAGGGAAATGGACCACCTAAGCAGTTTGGGGTTTTCACCCTTCATCTGATTTAGCCACAAGAGGGGCTTATGGTCGGTCTGAATCTTGAAGTGAGTGCCAAAAAAGTATGGCCTCAGCTTCTTCAGGGCCCAAACCACAGCAAAGGCCTCCCTCTCAATAGCTGACCAATTCTTCTCTCTGGGGGTCAGCCTTCTGCTTATAAAAGCAATGGGCTGGTCTTGACCATCAAAATTCAGTTGAGAAAGAACAGCTCCCACACCCAACTCAGAAGCATCTGTTTGGACAATGAATGGTTTGGAGTAGTCTGGACTCTTAAGGATAGGTGCTGTGCACATGGCCTGCTTTAGGTCATCGAATGCTTTTTGACAGCCTGCTGTCCACTGAACCTTTTTTGGCATTTTCTTACTTGTCAGTTCATTTAATGGTGTCACAATGGAACCATAGTTCCTGACAAACTTTCTGTAGTATCCAGTCAGGCCCAAGAAAGCTCGAACCTGAGTCTGGGTGGTTGGAGGAGCCCAGTCCCTGATTGACTGTATTTTGCTCTCCAGTGGCTGAACCTGGCCTCCACCTACAAGGTGGCCCAGGTATACAACCTGTGTCTGCCCTATCTGGCACTTGGTGGCCTTGATAGTGAGGCCTGCTGCTTGCAGAGCCTCTAACACTTTCCTCAGGTGGACCAGGTGATCCTCCCAGGTGGAGCTAAAGACAGCAATATCATCTAGATATGCTGCACAGAAGTCATCCAGCCCAGTAAGGACTTGATTCACCAACCTTTGGAAGGTGGCAGGTGCATTTTTCAGACCAAAGGGCATTACCACAAATTGATAATGCCCACCAGGGGTTGAAAATGCTGTCTTGGGCTTGGCATCCTCAGCTAACCTGATTTGCCAATACCCAGCTGTTAAGTCAAATGTGCTTAAGTAGTTGGCAGAAGCCAATCTATCTATAAGCTCATCTGCCCTTGGTATTGGGTGGGCATCAGTCTTAGTGACTGCATTGAGACCCCTGTAGTCTACGCAAAACCTCATCTCTCTCTTACCATCTTGGGTGTGAGGCTTTGGCACTAGAACTACTGGACTAGCCCAAGGGCTATCTGAGGGTTCAATGACTCCCAACTCCAACATTTTCTGCACTTCAGTTTTTATGCAGTCTCTAACATGATCAGGCTGCCTGTAGATTTTACTCTTGACTGGCAGGCTGTCACCAGTGTCAACCTCATGGGTGCACCAATTGGTCTGACTGGGTGTCAGAGAGAACATATGTCTGAAAGACTGAAGAACCTGTTTACAGTCTTGCTGCTGATGTTCAGAGAGGCTGCCACAAAAGACAACACCATCTACTGACCCATCATCAGGATTCTGAGTGAGCAGGTCTGGGAGAGGGTCACTCTCTTCCTCCTGTCCCTCATCTATGGCCATGAGCAAGCTCATGTCCTTCCTGTCGACATATGCTTTGAGCCTGTTGACATGGAGTACCCTGTGGGGGCTCCTGGGAGTTCCAAGGTCCACCAGGTAGGTGACCTCTCCCTTTTGCTCAAGAATTGTGTGGGGCCCAGACCATTTGTCTTTGAGTGCTGCTGGGGCCACTGGCTCCAACACCCACACCTTCTGTCCAGGCTGGTAAACAGTCAAGACAGCCTTTTGGTCATGCCAAGCTTTTTGAAGTTCTTGACTGGCCTTAAGGTTTTCAGATGCCTTCTCCATGTATTCAGCCATCCTGGAGCGGAGACCAAGTACATAGTCCACTATGTTGGTTGCAGGCTTTTTGAGAGGTCTCTCCCATCCTTCCTTCACCAAACACAGGGGGCCTCTCACAGGATGCCCATACAAAAGTTCAAAAGGGCTGTAGCCAACCCCCTTTTGTGGGACCTCTCTGTAAGCAAACAGAAGGCAGGGAATCAGGACATCCCATCTACGCCTGAGCTTTTCAGGTAGTCCATGAATCATCCCTTTTAGGGTCCTGTTGAACCTTTCAACAAGCCCATTGCATTGTGGATGATAGGGTGTAGTGAATTTGTAATTGACACCACATTCCTTCCACATAGCAGTTAAGTAGCTTGACATGAAGTTTGCACCTCTGTCAGAGACAACCTCCTTAGGGAAGCCCACTCTGGAGAACACTCCAACTAGGGCCCTTGCCACTACAGGTGCTGTAGTGGTCCTAAGTGGAATAGCTTCAGGATACCTGGTGGCATGATCCACTACCACCAGTATAAATGTGTGCCCTGATGCTGTCTGGGGTTCCATTGGACCAACAATGTCAATCCCCACTCTTTCAAAGGGCACCCCCACCGCTGCCACCAATGTGAGAAGGTGGCCTGATATGCAGTGCTCACTATTCTAGTGAACACTATGTATCAGTCCAGCAACCCTTATTGATGATTGGTTGTAAGTCAACCTTATAGACCAGCTATCCTAGTAGCGTGGATACGAGCAGTCTAAGGCTAAAGACTCGAGAGGGCGTGTTAAGCCAGCTGTTTACCACACATATACCCCTTGAACACCAAGTGAAAGGACACCACACACGTGTTATGAAAATAAACAGTTATTTATTAAGAATCACAACAGCCCTGTACTCTTTATGAGGACAGTGTACTAAGCACAAACCAAAACTCTTACAAAAATACTTAAGTTAGCACAGTATATACAAATGCCCGAGGGGCACGGAAAACCATATACTTGAAAAGTGGAATGCGAAATTACTAGCAGGTAAGTACAGTACGAATAGGCTTTGGAATCGCTAGGACTTGACTATAGAATCGTTAGATTACTTCTAGGAGACCCAGGGGACTCGGGTGCAGTGTGTGCACTCTCACGCGAGATGCGGGACAAAGTCTATGGTAGCTAGGAATTGCAAAGTTAGTGTTCTCGGGCGAACCCGACCTGGTAGGAGGAAAACGAAAGTAGATTCTGACCCTTGGATAGTGAGGCTATGCTGGGGCACCGAAATGCCGAAGTTACCTAGCCCAGGGGCTGCAGCTGCATAGGACTCAAAAGACGTCGGGAATCCTCGTTGACGGACCAGGAGCCTGGAAGAAAGAAGTTGCTGGCAGGCGACCAGTGAAGAAAGTTCGGTGGATCCAAGCCTGGATCGATGGAAGATGACACCTGAAAGCAGAGGGGACCAAGTTCGAGACTACTAGCCAGTAGTCAGTGGGCACCAGGAGGGCACCGGATGGTAGCCACCTCGACAAGGCATGTGGGTGACGCTGGGCTCGGAGATCTCACGGACCAGGAGGCGTTGTCGGCGACCAGGAAGGAGGATCGAGCTGTCCCACGAAGATAGAAGCTGTCGGCGTCGCTGGACCCATGATTGGGCAACAAAGCCTTGGCAAATTCAAGCCCACGCGGTGGACTTAAAATGGCGTCTGGAGTGGACCAGGAGGGTCCAGGGTGCCTCTCTTCAAGAAGGAAGCAAGGGCCAGTCTGGAGCAACCAGACCAGCAGCAGTGATGTCGTCGGGCGTCGTTCAGAAGGCCACAAACCAGCCGGCTAGTAGCCAAACAACGCGGTGCACAGCAAACAGCAGAAGGGCCCCACGCAGATCGTGGAGATGCAGGGAGTGAGGAAATATAAATTTTATGGTCAAGTTATGTTCCCTAGCGTGTACCCCACCGACTCCATGTACCAGCTTAAAGTGCATGTAACTTCCCTCCTGTGCCAGCTATGAAGACGCAAATACATTTGCGTCCAACGTTAACATGTCCTCTTTCAGACCCACCCTGAATGGGTTAAATAGTCCGTTCCTAAGTATGCTATGCCAACGTCTTTTTGTAGTGTACCTTACACGTTTTTCAGCTCTGGCAAAGTAGGCCCTGAATTTCTGCCATCGAGCCTTTTTTCTGGCTTCTGACTCTGAAAGCCTCAGCCCAGGCTGCCTCTGTACCCGTGAACTCTGACTTACTTCCAGCGCGGCCCACCGCGCTCAGCTCAGCCTGCTTCCTGCCAAGACTGACTTCAACCTTCGAATTATCTGATCTGCTCCTCGAAAATGCATTCCTGCCTACTAGCTTAAGTAAACATTCCCCAGCTGCAGAGCCAAAGGGCCCGGCCGCACTGTCTTTATGCAAGTAATTCATAGCTCTGTTACCATGCTCCCATGGAAGGCCCATGCCCCCACGCTTCTCATGCAGACACTCAGGCGCTTATACACGCACTCTCAGTCAGTATAGAATAGCTTCTGCCCCAGAGACCTTTTCCGTTCTGATAATATGGTTCCCAAACATCAGATATCAGATATGATAGAAGTACGAGTTGATCTGACATGCCAGACTTCTGTCTCTTTCCGTCAGTGTAAATGTCAAGTCCCCTGCACCCTGCAGTTTCACGTCAATCACACGTCATGCAGCTGCGCGCGCATCCAAGCTTCCGATTTCTGCTGACATTGCAACATTTCTGTTTAGTGCCACCCCCCTGTGACACCTACCTGTGACGTTTCTAGCACACACCTCTAGTTCACGCCTAGTCCACGCCTACTGATTACGTACTAGTAACACGTAGATGCTGTTATCTTGTCCTCTCTCAGCTGTTACGCCTACTATATTGCTTTCTATGGTGTAAATTAAGTATATAAGCTATGTATTGTCAATAAAATATTGCTCTATCCCTTCTTCCACCCCTGTGGTGGGAAGAACATGATATCCAGGTCTTGACCATTCCTTTTTAAGGAATAAAACCCCTAAGAACTCTAACACCACGGACTCTGTTTTTTTCTTTCCGATTTGAGTTATTATTGATTAAGTACTTACCTGCATAGAAATTAAGACGGTAAATTAAATATTTACTACAGGAGGCTGACCTTGGGTGCTGGAGCTGCGCAGGGTCGGGGCTTCTCGGACCCCAAAGCACTCACCCGTGGAGGACACGGTGGGCTTGTTGTAAAGATATCGTGCAGTCTTGGCGATCGTCGGTCCCTCGAGGTCTCGTCGCACTCACGGTTCTCAGCTTTGCTGTAGAGGTGAGTAGAGGTCAGAGGTGCCAGGGAAGCCGGGTCTGGTCGAGCTGGGTCGTCGGATTCGTGATGAAGGACTTGCAGCAGACCGCAGTGTTCTTTAGGATGGTGCCTGCGGATGCAGGGTGACTACTCCTTAGCCACAAGGGAGAATCTTGATGAAGAAATCTTGAAGTCCTTTCGCAGAAAGTCGTGTCTTGATTCCAAAGATGATCTAATTTTAACAGGGGGCCCGCTCCCATCTTTATACTAAAAAAGGGGGCTGACCCAGTGACTAGGTCCTGCCTATGGGTGGGACTAGGAGGGGGGTGGTTACACCCCTCTGCCATGCCGGACTTCCCCAGGCCAGGGGCTGGTGTGCCCCTGGAACTGGTTCAGACCGGCCTATGCGTAGTGAGCACCGGGGTGCCACTCAGCAGTCACCTTCCTGTAAAGCCCTGCCTACCCAGGATACACAAAACCATGTCTGGGATGGTGCTAGCACCGCCCCGGACAGGAAACCCTTTGTCCAAGCCTCCCTCGCTGGAAGGACTCCCAGCAGCAGGAGGTCAGACTCGTGTCTGTGGTGGCAGCATCCATTTTGTGGAGCTGAGGCTTTAGTTAACTTTAACCGGGGTTCACAGTTACATACATGTCGTGTCCCTCTAGAAGGGTGGAATGCTAACCCCGTCGCCAGAATTGGCGAGGGGTTAGTATTCTAATTCGTATGACACCTTACTCGACATGTTTTGATAAAGCAATACCAAAGTTAGCATTTAACCCCTTCAGCGCGGCGCGAATTTTCGCGCTGTGCTGAGGGTTCTAAGGTTCTAACGGGCTCATGACGGAACGGTTCCGTCATCAGCACAGCTCACCCGTAGCTGATGACGGAACCGTTCTGTCATCAGCATGGAAGGGGTTAACCGCGAGGATTATAATGCACTTAAGAGTATATGGTATGCGATATCATGGAACAGCTATTAGGACTTGGTTCCGCAAGCTGCAGACAGGCTCAGCTCATGCCAGAGCACCATCTCACACGATTCCAAGCACTCTGCCTTCAGGATTGTCAAGGCCTGCCATAGGAGTGACTGATAGGAATCTGTGTGTCCATTTTAGGGTTAGGTATAGGTATACTACACCTACAGCAAAGGGTGATTACACGACTTTGCCCCAGCTGTCATGCAGCCAGTTGTGTCAAATTTAGGAGGCCAGCCAGGGGTGGCATAATACATGCTGCAGCCCCTGGCAGCCCTGGGTACACCTATGCCCTGAGTTACAGGGTCTGATAAGGTGGCCCAGTACCAATTGGTAAATGCACCTAGGGTACATGTTGTAATTTAGAGAGAGAACAGCCAGAGAAAGTCGTAAACCAGTAAAACAAAAGCAAAAAATCTGGGTGATCATAGGATTGCAGACCCTACTCTCCTACAGCCTGAGTATGGTGTTGTTGCAATGGGGTCAAGGGGGTGGTAAGTAACCCGGATACCCATGTCGCATATCTGTGCAACATTGGGATTGTGAGATGTTATCAATGAACTAAGGGACACTAGGTGGCCCTGGGAAAACGAAGAGCAGATTCCGTGGGTCTGGTGATTTATTTCCTGGTGCTCAGATTGTGTTGAGGCCTAAACGCAGCGGGCAACAGATGCTGCTGTTAACTCACCCAGAGGGATATGGATGATGTGGGGTTTCAGTACGCATGCGGCCTCGGGCTGGCGGGCAAGGGGGGGATTTGGAGTAAGCTAATACAAGTGCGAGCCTGTGGTAGACTTCATACCCGATGACAGGCCATGATTTATAATTTACGGGTTTCCGCAGAAAGCTAAGATGATGGAGTGGGAGCATGGTTTGGTGTTTTTGTGCTCCACCGTGCACCACCAACATACCTCTTCAGGTGCGTCTCAGGAGGCTGCCAAGGTAAGCACGAAAAATGGAGGAGTGTGGTGGAGGGGGCTACCATGAGCATAGCCACAAATACGTTTGAGGAATGTGTCCTTGGATAATTAATAGATTACTAGAGGGTAAATTTGTTGTTTATTACAAGGGAGCAGAGTTTAGCTCTTCTCGTTATCCTGCAACATTATCGCATTGGAGGTCCGCGTGCCATTCTGGGCCTCTAGAGTAGAATTTATTTAAAGGATTCTGCCCTGTTCTTATCAATCAGAGTAATGCTGCTTTTTTCTCTTCCAGTCTATGTTTGAGGGAGGGTAGTTGTGGGAAGCTGAGGGGCAGAGCGAGGTCCGGATCCCTCTCGAGCAATCAGACGATCACAGCACGGGTTCTTATGCTGGCGGCACCAACTCGGAGCACCAAAATGATCTGGTGTAAATGGCCCACGTTGCAGACGGTGGAACGGAGGACTCCGTTTCAAGTTCCGGCGTCGGCTCAACACCTGGTGGTTAGTATCTGACATACAAAATGGCTGTGGTTTCGCCTTATTAGGTCTCGCCTGCGTTGCAGCGCATGCGCTGCTCGCTTCCGAGATCTATTGTCGTTGGTTTTCTGTCATGCTTCTTTGGAAGTGGGGTTGGTGCACGTCCTGTCTCCCTTAGGCCCCGCCCACCCGTCATCTATTGCTCGCCATGTATGAGTTGTGTCCTTGCCTCACACTCGAGAACCCCTTCTCTTAGAGGCTTCTGTCGTGTCTCACCACTGCAGCTAGCGGCTTCCTTACAGTGTTTGTCCATTTGGGTGTTTTCAGGTAGCGCTAGCCTGCTGCTTTGATGGCTTTGGTGTGCTTAGAGACATTGTAGGGAAAAGAGCAACGCAAACACAGCTCACACAGTGGGTCCCCGAGCGGACTGCAAACCACTCTCAGCCCTGCCAAGTATCAGGCATCACGCATTTGTGTGCGCTGGTCCACATTGCCGCACTTAAATGTCAGGTCACACATTTGTAGTGCAAGCCACTGTGTGACCGCTCGCACCACTGCAGGCTTGCCTCCGCCTCTCTGAGGCTCACCCGGCCCAACCAGCGTTGGCGGCAGCCGACTCAGTTGTCAGTCTGCTGCTGCCTTGTAGCAGGGATATGTGCTTCTCGCCACTTTCGGCCCGCTGCCTGCTCTATGCAGTGTGCGGAGTGGTAGAAACAAGATCCCATGGTGGGCAAGGGAACAACCACCTCAAAACCAACCAAAGCCGTACTGCCTGCACTGCAGCTGTGAGAGCATGTTCCAGCCCGGGCGGAGGCACCTGTTGCTGTCTTCGTTCGCCGCCTGCCTCAAATCCAAGTAAGTGAATTTATAAACTGTGAACTCATATGTTATGTTATGTTATTTCACTTGTAACTCGCACGGATACTCATAAGGGTCCTGGCGCGGAGCTCGAGGGGAACAAGAAGAAATCAACATACAAAGAGATGTGTCTTGAGTTTCTTTTTATAACTGTGCTCTTAAATACAAGTGATGTCCCTTTGCACATTTTATTGGCCAGATTTATAGCGGCCGAGCAGCCAAGAAAGCGATTAGGTAAAGCTTGTTATTTTACGTTTGTCAGAGAAAAACAAGAAATTAAAGAGCACCTACTGAAAATTTCAGTAGTGGAGCCGGCACCGTGGCTACATTCCGTTACCCAGCGAGCGATGGTGTGTGCTTTCATGTGAGGAGGAGACCAAACCTCGAAAACAGATCGGCCTCTTTCTCTTTTTATCCCCCACTATAGCAGTCATTATTTATTCTCTGTACTCGAAGTGAGCAAGTGGCAAGCACACTGCGCCGATTTTTGTAATAGATAATCTGACCGTATCACAATAACTGACTGTTAAAATTTACAGAAACATTCTTTTGTTTGCAGTGGCGTCGCGCGCACTGTCAATGACTGGTGCAGATCTGAGTCCTTGTTTTGTTTAACAGTATGATCAGCTTAGAAGAAAACTAAGGTGCTTCAGTTTCTGATACTTTCCGGCAGTTTTAACATCTTCTTAGCATGTCTTGATGCTCAAATGGGTGTAACAACTGATATTTATATGTTTTCCTGGTTTTCCTTGCTTGATTTTGGTTTCGAGAAAGTGTCACTCATAGTTGTTGAAATGTCACACATAATTACACTGAATGTATGAAAATGTCACACATGGCAATGTGAAACCTTGACAGCTATACACTCTTCACTGGGGAAGGAAGGGTTAGGTTCTTGCGCACCTTTTGCCCTAGTTTTGGAGTGTGATGCGGTTACCCACAGACCAACAGTTTAGCTCTTGATTTCGTTCTTTGAAGCACTTTGCTACTGTCTGCATTTGATCATTTTGAATTTCCTTTAATGTAATGTTTCAAAAACTTTCCCTTAAGTTTAATTACGCAACCTCTTGCAGATAACACAGGCCAAGGGCTTAAATCACAAATCAGTCTTAAATCACAAATCAGTCTTAATCCACAAATCAGTTAAGTGAAATAATGGATTATGTATTTACTCTGCTATTTTCTTTGCATTTTTTCGTTTTTTTGCGTGGACATTGCCGTTGTATTTATTCTAACCCCCCCACCTTGTAACATATTCTTGTCGTCCTTTGTCTCCAAAAGCCTTTCTGATAACCACCCACTGCACAATTCAAGAGCGCTCACATCAATCTAGTGTTTCCCAACACAGTGCTTTACTTGCCCAGCTCATAAAAGCTGCTTTTCTAAATGTTCGGCGCTGTTGGGGCAGTGGGCCCTCAACCTGGGAACGTTTTACAAATAAATGAGCGCGTGTACTCACCAAAGACCATAGAATCTTCGTCTACCTGGACAGAAGCAGGGTCGCCACCCTCGGTTCCCGGCCTGGCATGGCGGGAGGGAGACCAGTCCTGAGCCGGCGATGGGGGGGCGCTGACTTGCTCCATAGGATGAGCTTTGGACCCTACACCCGTAGTTGTAGATCATTAAAAAAGAGATAACTAGTTGCTTGGCTTCTGTGTCATATACAAAAGCTATCCAATTTGCAAGTGTGAAGGCTTTTGTGCCAGTGTTTTGGTTAGCCCTGAGAGCGAGACACACTGGAGTAGTTACTGCAAGCAGTTGCCCAGCTGAGCAGAATAGGATATCTGGGGTCAGCTATCCCAGAGTCATGGCAGCGCTCACTACTGGTAGCACTACCCAACAAGCATTTGCAATGCAATAGCTCTCGCTTTTGCTAGAGTTTAAGCTATTGGTATTGTAAATGACAATGTCGTGTACTTATTGGTTTTAAAAATAAAGACATAAATAAAATACATTGTCATTTACAATGCTGACTGACTGACTGACTGACAATGCCAATAGCTCAAACTCTCGCAAATGCGAGACCTATTGCATTGCAAATGCTTGCTTTTCTGAATATGTTAGGCCAGGGAGAAGTGTGGCTCACTGGTTAGAGCAGGCAGACCCTGAAGCAGAGGTCAGACCCGGTACCAGGATTCAATTCCCGACACGGCAGGGTCTTGAGCTCAAATGTCCATGGACTTGATAATTCTCGCTTCGGTTCCTGACCTAATCATGGGTTCACACGCTGCAACTCTGGGCATTAAGCTTGCTTAATCTCCACAATGGCCCCCCGCGGCGGGATGCCTGGCTTTCACCTTGGGGATGCCCTGCAGGGGCTATCTCACAGGGAAAAACCAGGACGGGTTCCCAAGGCAAGCGCGGAGATACCCCTTCAGGGGTCGATTCTGGCGCTATGTAAGAATATAATAATAATAATAATTTTGGGCCTGGTCAGTTCCTTTACTTACAGACGATAGGAAAAATCCAACAGATGAAAGTAAGAGGGCATGTTGTAATCTTATAGTTTTTGCTAATAAATCATGATAATTTCGGCACTACTTATTGGACGGGTAGAACTGGTTGCTGGGTCTGGCCTTCTGTTTTCTCTGTTCTAGTCGGACTCTGGGCTAAAGAAAAGGTGCATTACAGGCTTCGAAGTGGGCACAACCATCGGCAGAATTCACGAGCCTTCGTCCTCCAAGGGCTGTGGTTTATTTCTCTGTGTCATTTCCAGGGTAAATGTAACCCGTTCGCCATCAATTGTAGCCTTGGAAGGCCGGGATATCCTGTTGCGCATGCGCCTGGGTAGGCAATTGTACTTTAACTCAAATGGCAGAAGTCAGAGGCCATGTTCCTATGGCACATACTTATGCTTCCGGGTCGGTCCATTGCTCTTCATCCGTCCGAGCATACAGTGAGCTGGTGTTTCCTCTGTCCTCGCCATGGGCGAAGCTGAGAGGAAGGGGATTCCACCTGCTGAATTAAGTGACATAGCATTGCTCAGAAGCTTAGGTAGTGTATTTGCAACCCGTCCCAAACCGCTGAATTTATGAGTTAAAATTATCACCTAAAACAATTACAGCTGTTGTTGCCAAACAGCCCCCTTGTTTGAATACATCCTAACATGCAAACGTGCATCACACTGCTCTGTGACTGCAAATTCAACACAAACACCACAAGTTGTAAATGTATTGTTGGAGGTCGAGCTGAATTTCAGTGCACGTGTGTGCAGGTCCACCATGGCTGGATTCAGTTGGGTGGTCTGTATCCTCCATAATTATTGGGACAGTCTGGCCTTTCTCTGGCCTACGGGTGCAGCCCATTAAATTGGGCTAAGGGAAAGGACTAGCCAAAACGCATTAGGTGGTTTGAGGCAACTGCCATTGCTTTCTTGACCATTGAGGCAGTAGTTTGATCCAGGCCTCATACTATACAATTTGGCTCTAGCGAAATTAGCCCACGGAGGCCAGCGTCAAAGTATGTTAACCTGCTGTGGATTCGATCACATGCTGATTATATTTACATTTCCACCAATAGACCTGTGTCTGCACAACTTGTCGCCCACTTTGGCCTGCACTATATTTGCAAAATGTTGTTACAGCAAACAAATGATGGACGGAATGCTGAACGTGTGAACATTCTCCCCCATCAAAAGATCTGGGTTAAATCCATCGTTCTTTTGCCCACTACACCACTCCAGTTTGGACCCGGAGAACTGCCAGGCCAGGTCCTCTCTTGACCAGAAACAAGCATCCAGGGTCCGGTTTCAGGGTATGTCACCCTTCTTTAGCCAGGCTAGCTTGAATCCAGTGGCACAGTGAGCAAGGAACCCACTTCTGGGCATATCCATCCCACTTAGGGGGGAAAGTGTTACAGCAAACAAATGATGGATGGAATGCTGACAATGCAAAAATTCTCCCCCAGTCAATAGATCTGGGTTAAATCCATTGTTTTTTTGCACACTATGCCACCCCAGGTCGGACCCAGTCATATGCAAATCAGTCTTGACCTTGTGCCCCATGGGCACAGTCCAGACTGAACTGCTAGGCCAGGGCCTCCCTGGACTGGAAACAAGCATCCTGGAACCGGGTCAAGACTGATTTGCATATGGCCAGGTCTAAACTGGGGTGGCGTAGTGAGCAAAAGGATGATGGATTTATCGCATATCTCTTGACTGGAGGTGAATGTTTTGATTTGTTCTGCATTCTGTCCGTCAATTGTGTGTCTTTTGCTATATTTGCAGAAAGGTGCACAGAGGCCTGAAGTTCCTCATCGCTTTTAGTTTAGCAATGGGGAGAGGGTATGAATTAATGGCTGGAGTGGCTGGCTTGGAAGTTGGTGGACCAGAGTAGAGTCTGGCGGGAGGCTCAAATATTCTGTGGTTCTGGGCAAATCCCGTAATCTCCCTGTGCCTAAGGATGAATATTTCAATCTGTAATGCAACTAGTGCTCACGTGAAGTCTTCTCATACTTTCAGGTGGGGGGCACGCTATGTAGAATACTGCAAAATAATAGTGTTGGGGTGTGGACGGGTCCCAGCACAACCTTCTTTGAGAGCCATGTGTTTCACCTATATGAACATAAGGTGTTTTCTCTGTAGAGAGAACATCAGCATGAAAGGGCATAGATTCCGCTAGGCCCATTAAAAAGTTCCTTGCTCGAAGGTGCCACTAAGCCCCTAACAATACTTTATTGCTTCCGTACATGGCGCTAAATTCATATCCAGTTACATAGTGTCCTCTGTGAGAATGATCTTTGTGGTGGATATTTAATGCCCTCAAACATATTATTAGTGATAGCTGGCAAAGTTCGAGTTCAAAGGTGCAAAGTAACGGTGCAAATTCTAAAGTTGTTTTGTCACTTTTTAAGTGCTGTATGACAAGTGCAGAAGCAGCAATATTGTCAACAATAAAACAGCTTAAGCACAAGAAGCAGCCTTATGTGGGACACTCGCATAATCTAGATTTGTGTCCGGCGTGAGAAACAGACACAGTTGGTCTCCTTGACTCACAGGCAGATAGTGATATCAGGGACACAATCTCAGCTGCGAACCTTTGCAGCATTGTAAGGTATTTGCAAATTTGTGGCATTATGGCCTAGATGTATCAAGCCTTTTGCGAATCGCATAGACAGAAATTTCGAGGAATTTCGGCCTTTGCGAATCGCAAACGGTCTATTTGCATGTTTTGGCATGCATCAAAAATTCGCAAATTAAGGAATCGCAAAAATTAGCGATTCCTTATTTTGCGATAGCATTTAAGGAATCGCAATTTTGCGATTCCTTAAATGCTATGTATGTAGCATTTTACAATTGCGAATTTTTGGTTAAGAAATCGCAAATTACCACCAACTTGTAGTTGATGTTAATTTGCAAATTCTATTAAAAATGCACAATTTGGCATTTTTGAAGGTGGCATGTGATGCACACACATGCCCATAGGGCATGTATGTGCGCCATATGCACACACACATGTAGATTTCAGGGGTGCAGCAGGGTGTCTTTGAGACACCCCTGCACCCTTGAAATTATTCTCAATTTGCGATTAGCAAATTGCGTATCGCAAATTGAGAATATTTTCACAATCATTCCTACAGGCCTCCTTGCCCATAGGAATGCATGGGAAATTATTCCTTAATTGCGAATTCGCAAAATGCGAATTTGCAAATAAGGAAGACTAAGAAATCGCTAAAATATAGCGATTTTCTACATACACTCCATTTTGAGATTTCTAAATAGCGATTCCTTAAAAATCGCTATTTAGAAATCGCAAAGTGGAATCTTGATACATCTGCCCCATACTTCTTACGTATCTCTACAATCTGTGTAGCATGAAAGTCACATGTTGGAGCCTGGGGTCAACTTTTTCTCCTAAAGCAAAGGTGTGATTTAAATTTAATTTCCTGCTGTGAAACTGTGTTTCATTCACAATAGAATATAAACGCCTCCAGTAGATGCCAACACATATCAGTTTTTCAGTTTTTCAGTTTTTATAGTCTTTATTTCGAAGTTTTCCTTCATAAAAGACATTACATACATAAAAATTCACAGAAAAAAAGAAGAGAATAATATTAGTCAAAAGCAAAAATTTAAAAAGGATAAACCTTAATATAAACAAATAACCACTTAATACATTTTTTTCCTTTAGCAGTTATCATCAAAGAGCCATACCAACAATATCTGGAACAGTTTCCATTATACACAATGTTAGAACCAACGAATATAACAGGCAATATGTCCCAGATCATAATCAGTCAATTTCAGTTTCGAAATAATCTAGTTGATTAAAAATGGACGCTATTTGCTAGCTTCTTTGATATACCTTGCTCGGATTACCCAAGCCCATCCAAGATATTTTGCCAAACCAATAGACACCCACTCAGCTGTATTAGTTCTTAGAATGTGTATTGCTTCTTTACACACCCGTATTTTTGTTCGTCGACAAACTGGTTTGAGCCACTTCAGGCGGGGTGCGCGATAGGCATGACATTCGAATAAGAAATGGCTCTCAGTTTCGTTAACTTCTAAACAAAAGGGGCAATACATTTTCAGACTATTCTGCCATTTGTTAGTAAATTCCCTAATTGGTAAGGTGCCTACTCTGAATTGATGATAGAGTTTTCTATCTAGGCCTTTGGTGATGTTATCCCAATACGACTCAAGTTGGGGAATTACTTTATAAAGCAAGAAAGAACTGGTAAGTGAAGAACCAGCTGAAAGTGAAATCATATCATTTTTAACAACTGACCAGAACAACTGTTTAAACTCATTCTTTGAGGGAAAGGTTTGATTACCTGGATCTGACCAATGTAATGGTAGACCCATCTTAAGGAGGGTTACTTTAATACTTTTGAACCAGGGTATATATCCTGAGCCAAAAGATAGTTGAACCTCCCGAAGCTCATTAGCAAACATTATCAATTCTGGGGTAGACCAAATTCTTCTCCATAAAGCAACCATTCTAAATAGAGCTTGATTTTTAAGAGATTGGCAGCCCATATCAAGCAATAGTGGGATTGTGGGGGTTGAGGGCGGTAAACCTACCAAGCTTCGGAAAAATTTGTTCTGAATTTTATCTAGTGGTGCAAGATCAGCATGACCCCATAGATCAGAGCCATAAAGAACGGCTGAACTAATTTTGGCCTTATAGATTTTCGTGGCAGGAAGTACTCTTTTCGTGAGGGAGCAACGCTGTTCCTTCACGAGACACCCTGATAACCTAGCTAGTTTGAGGCACATAGCCTCAATCTGTTCTCTCCACCGCAGTCTATAATCAATAGATACGCCTAGGTAGGTCATTACCCATACTTGCTCTAATGATACTTCGTTCATGGTAACATAACCCTTACGTGGTTTACATTTTGTAAATACCATAAACTTGGTTTTCGAGACATTAATCTCCAGATCATTTAGTTTACAAAACTCCGTGAATTTATTAATGGCAGTTTGCAACCCCACCTGGGTTTTGGCCAGAATCAGGGTATCGTCGGCGAAGATTAAAAGTGGGAATTTAGTCCCTCCCAATACAGGGGCATCAGATGAAACAGACGAAAGGAACTCCACTACCTGATTAATGAAAAGGAGAAAGAGGGATGGTGCCAAGACGCACCCTTGTCTAACTCCCCGCGTTACAGGGAATGACTCCGTTACTTGGCTTTGGGATCCCCATCTCACTCTCGCAAAATTATGATTATGTAACCTAATCGTTAAGTCTAATAAGTCAGGGGGCATTCCCATTTTACTTAGTGCCAACCACATCTTATCTCTAGGGACCAGGTCGAACGCAGATTTTAAATCTACGAACGCAGCGTATAATGTACCTCCTCCTAGATGCACCGTCTTCCAGTAAATCATGGTGAATCTGACTACCTGGTCGATAGTGCTTGTGTTGGCTCTGAAGCCTGCCTGTAGTGGGGACAAGATATTTTCTTCCCTCACCCATGACTGTATTCTGCCTAACAGCAATCTGGCCATTACTTTTTGTAGTGCGTCGATGAGGCTAATGGGGCGATAATTCGCCGCACTAGACTTATCTCCTTTCTTGTGTACTGGGAGAATCTCTGCCCCTCTCCAAGATACCGGGATATCTGCTCCCAAAGCAATGGCATTAGCCAGGGCAGTGATATTCGGGACCCAATTTTCCATATCATGTTTAAAAAGGTCTACTGGGACACAGTCCATCCCGGGTGCTTTGCCATTTTTACTTAATTGTATCGCTATCTCCGTCTCACGTTCACTAAAGACCACATGTCCGCCGTTCACCAACTGAGGAAGAATCAACATTCCCTCCTCGCTTGGATTATTATTTATTTGCTTACCACAAAACTGGGCTGAAAAAAACTCGACCCACGTATCCGCAGAGACATGGTTAGTTGGGGTTTGCTGATCACCACATCCTCCCCATTTAACTACCTGCCAGAATTTCAATTGATTACCTGATAGACTGGCCTCATAAAGGTCCTGCCAACGATTGTCATCCCATATAGTTTTGGCAAGTTTTAGGGTTTTTCTGTACTCTGCCCTCGCAGCTTTAATTGCCTGAGCATCCCTAGTTTTAATTACAGATATCAGGTGATTACGCGCCTTCCTACAGCTCGCATCATACCATTTTGCCCCCAAATTACCTTTTTTTTTATGTTTGAGACCACCTTTAATCGTAAATTGGGTTTTTATTGTGGTAAATAATGATTCGTGAATTGGGCCTACCTGATCAAGAATGCCCCTATTTGCCAGTATTAGCTCCAGCTTTTCAGTAGCCAAAATGACATCCTTGGAGATCTTAGACAGAACTCTAGGGTCTTCCACAATCTTATCCCAGCAAAGCCTACGACAATCGTTACTAAGGACTGCATTCGCTGTTGTATAGATATCAACATTTTGTTTTCTATCTATGTCCAATTCCATTTTTAACGTGATTGATAAAGGGTTATGGTCACTTTCGGGACGTGCGATTATTTCCATATCTACCAAAAGATTCCAGTACTCCATTTTAAATAAGCAGTAGTCAATACGACTGTTACTATAGCCAATGTCGAAAGTGGGATTTCCTACAAGGTCAGACTTGGACCTCCCATTGGCTGCCCTCAAATTCCACTCCAGACATAGCCCAAGCCAATGTAGCACTGCCTCTGTAGCTTTAGTAACTGGTGGAAGGGTTAGGCTGGGAATGTTCCAAAGCTGGTCTGCTTCCTCATAGCAACCATCATCCATAGACAGTATGGGCTCGATTGTACAGTTCAAATCACCCAGTAACATTACACAATTGTCAATACCAATGTCATTTAACAAGAGTTCAAGATCATTCATCACTTCAGGGCATTTTCCCCCAGGTCTTCCCCTTGCATAAACGTTGATCACGAATATATCCCGTGTTCCAGCCCTAGTCAATTTCAAACCCATGAGATCATCATTCGAAGTTGGTAACTCATATATCCTGACATTTAGCGATTGGCGGACCCAAATTACAAGCCCCCCAGACGGCCGTCCCCTTTGGCCTTTGTGAGCTGGTTTGTAAAAGTTCAAAAAGCCCAGCCGGAAAAGTGCTTCCATCGACCAAGATTCTTGAAAAACCATGACATCGTATTGCTCTACAAAAATCCCCCAGTCAATCTCAACCATTTTACCCCTTAGCCCTGCAATATTCCAAGACAGTACCTTTAAACTGTTTACAGGCTCACAAGGGGGATCAGTCGATAAAAGAACTGGTAGGTCTAATAATTCAACTGGATCTTCACACGACACATTAGACACAATAGAACACATACCCTCAGCATATTCTTCTACCATCGAAACAACAAGAGAATTGTTACTCAAGTGGTCGTCCAAAATTTCCACCAAATCAGTTCCTGGGGAGATGACATCTTCCACTAGCTCCCGTGTACGATTTAGAATTGAGGGTGAGATAACCTTTGTCAAACCTAGATGTCCCTGGTCATTAACCATTAATCCACTATCATGTCAATCTACTCCATCCAACCAACTAAGTGGAGCAAATCGATTCGAGAGGTGAGGCCGGAACAAAGGATGGATGGACACATCAGGAAAGGAACGTTCTCTTGAACCATTCCCAATAGGGAAATGATTGCGGTTTGGGACAGTATTAATTTTTGGGTAGAAATAATGTAATGATAGGGTCTGTACATCACCAATGCGACCAAATCTGGGCTCTCTGCAAATAAGTTCAGCAACCCAAGGTTCTCTAAAACTAATAACAATGCAGTCACCCTCTAAATCTTTTTTACTATATCCGACCCACTCTACTCTTCTGACATTGAGTATAACTGCCTTCGTGGGGTGCGGTAGGGGTCGGTTCTTATTTAGCCAATAGTTGACTTTGTTACGTAATTCGTTATAAGATTCCTGTTTACCTACTTCCAAGGGAGCCACACCAGTTAGAATAACAGTATAGGGTAGTGATTCCGGAGGAAGGTTCACATTACGTTTAGTACTACCCGTTCTAGGCTTTTTATTGGCTGGATTAGTTTTAGGTACAGGCTTGGGGGTTTTAGGTATAGTACTGGGAACGGGAATTGAATTATTTGTAGTAGAGGGTTTACTATTTCTATTTACTACAGAAACCTGGGTATGTCCAGAATTAGTTGCTTGATTGGAAGCACTTGGGGCATTTGGTGGCCCAGTCGATTTTCTTAAGACCCCATCAGTTACGTCCTTAACTTGCTCAGGGGGAATTACTTGTGGCACTACCAGGACAGAGCGGTGTAATAAATTATTTGAAATGGACATGTTTTCTTTAATTAATGTTTCCATTAGGTCCATTTTATCATTTAGGAGCCTTGTCCTTTCAAAGATAGGTAGTAGGAGTGATTTGATCAAAAACTCAATTTTCCCCAATAAGGTGGCTTCAATGCCACAATCAGCAGCGTTAATGCTCCCTGGGGGTTCTAAAAATCTAGATGGCAATGAGGATTGAGGAATGACAGCAGGGGTTGGGCTTTTCGGATGCGGAGTACCCTCACTATGGATAGAATCCTCTCTTTTCCTTTTGCTCGTTTTACAAGCGGACTGGTTCTCCAAAGACTTTGGGTGAGGATTAATAACAGAACCAAGTGTATTATCAGGGGGCTGCTTTACTAGTTCGCTAGCCTTATGCACAGGAGAATGTCTAATGGAACTACTTTCCAACGAATTTTCAGAAACTGAGTCTAGGTCCCCAGTATCTTGTACCAATACGACATCCTGATTAACTGTGGTTGAAATAGCATCTCTAGCATTTAAAACAACATCTGTCAGGTCAGTTAATGGGACCGGGGAACGGGCATTATGGATCGGACCTAGTGAGGAAAGCCTACCAGTCACCAAGTCCAACGATAGGCGCTTTTCAACCAGGGCGATTTCATTTTCCAAAACGCGAGTAGTGCGCTGGAAGAATTGGTCTATGGTGCCAGTAAAAACCCCATTGGAAGTAGACATCTGCACTTCCCTAACTTTGCCAGAGCGAAGAGGCATATTAAAAGGTGTGGGAGCAAGTAGATTAATATACAAATATTAAAAAACAAGAATAAGAGGTATACCAAAAATAATAGGAATATCATAAAATACCCAAGATCACAATGAAAATCATCAACAAAACAGTTCAATTAATAACCTCAGGAATCAATTAAAAACAGAAAAAGAATAAGGAACAAACAACCAAACAAATAAAAATATAAAGGGAGTAGCCCTGCCCGGCCTCGATCGGCCTCGGACAGCCGCTGACGGCCCCGCCCTTGTCCCGGGCTTCTCCCGCGCGCTCTCCCGCGCTGCGGGAGTACTAATGGCCGATATAGATTAAACACACAAAAGGTGGGAGGTGTAGGAGGGGTCGGGGAGAGCGGCCCAGGTGTTGACAATCAGGGCTGGCGGGCGCTCCTGGGAATTGCAGTCCCAGTTGAAGCACACGCACTCGCTCGCAGCCCCAGGGAGTCACTGTCTTCGCCGTTCCCTCCACAAACCTTCAGCTGCAACAAAGTATCTCTGGCGACGCGGGACCCGCGGAGCGGGTTCCGCGAGAAGTAAAGATAAAAGCGGGTCTATCCCAGACGGATAAGACTTAAATCTGCAAAGCGTCCCACACGCCGTCACAAGGGAAAGTGCTTTAGAATCCTCGGTGGAAGGGTAGGAGGGGTCGGGGAGAGCGGCCCAGGTGTTGACAATCAGGGCTGGCGGGCGCTCCTGGGAATTGCAGTCCCAGTTGAAGCACACGCACTCGCTTGCAGCCCCAGGGAGTCACTGTCTTCGCCGTTCCCTCCACAAACCTTCAGCTGCAACAAAGTATCTCTGGCGACGCGGGACCCGCGGAGCGGGTTCCGCGAGAAGTAAAGATAAAAGCGGGTCTATCCCAGACGGATAAGACTTAAATCTGCAAAGCGTCCCACACGCCGTCACAAGGGAAAGTGCTTTAGAATCCTCGGTGGAAGGGTAGGAGGGGTCGGGGAGAGCGGCCCAGGTGTTGACAATCAGGGCTGGCGGGCGCTCCTGGGAATTGCAGTCCCAGTTGAAGCACACGCACTCGCTCGCAGCCCCAGGGAGTCACTGTCTTCGCCGTTCCCTCCACAAACCTTCAGCTGCAACAAAGTATCTCTGGCGACGCGGGACCCGCGGAGCGGGTTCCGCGAGAAGTAAAGATAAAAGCGGGTCTATCCCAGACGGATAAGACTTAAATCTGCAAAGCGTCCCACACGCCGTCACAAGGGAAAGTGCTTTAGAATCCTCGGTGGAAGGGTAGGAGGGGTCGGGGAGAGCGGCCCAGGTGTTGACAATCAGGGCTGGCGGGCGCTCCTGGGAATTGCAGTCCCAGTTGAAGCACACGCACTCGCTCGCAGCCCCAGGGAGTCACTGTCTTCGCCGTTCCCTCCACAAACCTTCAGCTGCAACAAAGTATCTCTGGCGACGCGGGACCCGCGGAGCGGGTTCCGCGAGAAGTAAAGATAAAAGCGGGTCTATCCCAGACGGATAAGACTTAAATCTGCAAAGCGTCCCACACGCCGTCACAAGGGAAAGTGCTTTAGAATCCTCGGTGGAAGGGTAGGAGGGGTCGGGGAGAGCGGCCCAGGTGTTGACAATCAGGGCTGGCGGGCGCTCCTGGGAATTGCAGTCCCAGTTGAAGCACACGCACTCGCTCGCAGCCCCAGGGAGTCACTGTCTTCGCCGTTCCCTCCACAAACCTTCAGCTGCAACAAAGTATCTCTGGCGACGCGGGACCCGCGGAGCGGGTTCCGCGAGAAGTAAAGATAAAAGCGGGTCTATCCCAGACGGATAAGACTTAAATCTGCAAAGCGAATTTGCAAATAAGGAAGACTAAGAAATCGCTAAAATATAGCGATTTTCTACATACACTCCATTTTGAGATTTCTAAATAGCGATTCCTTAAAAATCGCTATTTAGAAATCGCAAAGTGGAATCTTGATACATCTGCCCCATACTTCTTACGTATCTCTACAATCTGTGTAGCATGAAAGTCACATGTTGGAGCCTGGGGTCAACTTTTTCTCCTAAAGCAAAGGTGTGATTTAAATTTAATTTCCTGCTGTGAAACTGTGTTTCATTCACAATAGAATATAAACGCCTCCAGTAGATGCCAACACATATCTAGTAGTAGTAGTATATTCTTTATTCAATCAAAAATATGATCACTTACAGTAATAAAAGCATTTCATAAATATAAAACAATAAAAGATTAAAAACCCATATTTCATAAATGTCTTATGACAGGCGGACTATAGCAGCACTAAAGAGAATACATAAAATGCATCTAGTATTATTCATGGTGATTAAGGCTCGACATCCCTTTGAGGGGCAGTGCAGGCTAGGTGTTCAATCTCTTGGGGCACTACGACCTGAGGCGGTATACCTTGGTTGTTGCTTTTCTGTTGGATCTCAGATAAACAGGGCCGGACTGGCCGTATCGGGCACCGAGCAATCCCCTGGTGCGCCTTACGGGTGGGGGCCGGTTTTGGGCCCCTGGGGGCCGATTTTGTTACAGGGCCGTTTTTGCAGCATAGCTGCAAAAATGGCCGAGCACTTTGCCAGGGCCGGTTTTGGTTCCCAGTCTGGCCCTGCAGATAAACTGGGCCTGCCACTTGTCCTTTGGTGCTCTCTGATGGGTAAACAGGTTAATCGACATGGTACTCTGCTGTAATCAGCGTGTGAATTAAAATGCATACTTGGTGAATGAATGCATATGGCACGAGGCCTGCTGTATAATCCGCAACCTCTAGTTAACCTCACTTGTGACTCCCCGCAACCCCCCATTCCACCCTTTGGTGTGCTCAGACTTCCTCAACCACCAATGGATGCGCCATACCACAAGATGGAAATACCACCCTTTCACGACAGTAGGGTACCCTCCTATTAATTGATAGGACCTGAGTCAGTGTGTTGCAGGCTAAGGGGGGGGGGAGGGGCATATGGTTCAGTGTGGCAAGCAAGTTAAATGGAAAATAATTGTGATCTGCACGGCAATCAGGATGGGCACGGAACATCTTTTGCTTTATTTTCTATTGATGTCGATGGCGGGCAAGTGCTCTGTGATAGGATGGCAGCAGCCTGATTGCATTAAGATGGATCAAAAATTCTGTGGAGGGTATGGCATGCTGCAGCACCCAGCACGGCGAGTACACTCGAATGAACATCGAGGTGCCAGCATACATGGGCGAAAAGCTCCCAGGTCACACATAGTTTTTTGGGTTTGTATGGGTAAGGCAACCTGAATTTTCCTTTAGCAGGAAGTGAGTTTTCAGGCCTCAATGCACATGGATAATTGTATCATTAGTAGATGCCTGTTATTTCATAGACCCCCAGGGCCTGAATCGTGGTCAGTATAGGGTACGCTCAGGTGGGTGTCTGTCACTGGCACCTTATAGCCAGCACAGAGATTGTACCTGAGCCCATGGCAATGTCTACCTGTAATAGCCAGGCGCCCCCCGCAAATGGCTAAGAGGCCCTCAGTCTGCCACTTTTGGCTTTACCTGCGTAGTATATTGCGTGGCACTCCTTGTTGAGTCCCTATCATTCCTCTAATATTGACTTCTATGGGAAGGGCACTCCTTGTTCAGTTCCTATCATTCATCTAATATTGACTTCTATGGGCAGGTCACTCATTGTTGAGTCCCTTTCATTCCTCTAATATTGACTTCTATGGGCAGGGCTCTAGTCAAATAAATGTTGTGGATCTCAAGCAGAGCGTGGTTTATGCCAACAATATTCAGGTGCCATTGAGCGAGTGGCATGACCACAGGGGCTGGATCCTAACTCCACACGGTGAGGCATAATCTGATCTGGATAACCAATACAGAGTGAGATTTGACGGATGGAGTGCATCTGTCTAACAAAGAACTCGAACTGTTCATGCAAACCATTCTAAGGCCCATCGCAGTGGGGTCAGGTGGTCAAGTTTTAGGTGGGGGGAGGGCGAGAGTGCCATTGATCTCCTCGCCCTGTGGCGGTGTCCCGAGCAAGAAAAATGGTGTGGACTCCTTTTTGGCATGGATTGTCTAACCCTGGAACAGGGCGAGCATTCATTTGGGGTACTGGGCTGGCGGGAGGGGGAACTGACCTGCTGGTGGTCCTGCCTTACCTGAGATGCTTGTGTGTGTTGTAAGAAACTTTGTGGGGTATCAGGTGTTCAGGAACCCCGGTGGGGCCAAGGCGTTAAGGGGTGCACTGGTGGTAGTGCCTCTGGGATGGAAGCTGGAAAGTTACTGCTGATAAAACAGTGGAAGTTGGGGCCTGCTGGCACAGCGAGCATAGGGGGATTCATGACCGAAGTGTGTGTCTTGATATCCTGATGACTAAGTCCATGTCTGGAACGGAAATACAATCTTTTGCAAAAATTTATTCTTTGGAAAAGCCTACCTCTTATGGGCTACAATGTCTGTGGTTTGGTTTACCTATGCCTGAATAAAATGATCAAGTGTTTTGTCAATGAACATATTAAAGAATACTTTAAGGTGTAATAAAGGACTACGCCGTGATGACCAACTGCTATCTGCCTGATGTCTCTCTGTGGGCCAGGATTATGGGGAGGGTAAGGACGTTATCTCATGGGGGTGATTTGCACGTTGTATGAACACTATTGGTCTTTGAAAAATCGTATGAAGAGTGTGAAAGATCCCTGACCCGAAAGCATCCAACCCAGGTCAGTTGTTCTCACAGTTTATTCAAGCACTATAATCAACACATTGTATAAATGAGAGTCTGAGACAGTTGGGATGTCCTTGGTTAGGTACAGTGTGGTGAAAAGCCTATAGGAATGCTCACCATCTCTTAGTGAGAAGCTTGCAGATCTTTATTTAGAGGCATGAAATAACAAAAACAATAATCAAGTGGTATGCTAAAACATCATTTAAAGATGGGGGAAAACATAAGCTTGGTTCATGTTAGTGCAACTTCAATTTCTAAAACATTTGAAGAGAGTACAGCTCTCACACACTCCAACTCCCACTCTCACACACTCTTTGTGTAACTGAGTCATTACGTTACGTTACGTTAAAAATATTTGGACCGCGCACGTTCACCAACGGTTTCATGGCGCTCTTGACATAACGGCAGCTGGGGTAGAGGAGTTACTCAAGTGTAGACTGAAACAGGAAGGTCTTCAACAGTCTGCGAAAGTGATCGTAGTTGGGGCAGAGGCGGAGTGCAGTAGGGAGAGAATTCCAGGTGGTGGGGGCCATGGCGGAGAAACTCAGGCCACTATGCTTTTTCCGCCTGGTTTTAGGAGTGACAAGGAGATTAAGAGTTGCGGAACGGAGGTCTCTGTAGGGGACATACCGTGTCAGGCAGGAAGAAATGAATGCAGGGGCTAGATCAGATAGGGCTTTGAAAGTAACGCAGCCCAATTTAAAGATGCAGCGTTTAGTAATGGGGAGCCAGTGGAGGCTGCGCAGGAGGGGAGTAACATGCTGGTGTTTTGGCTGGCGGAAAATCAGGCGGGCTGCCTGGTTCTGGACAAGTTGTAGCCGGTGGAGATGGATTGATGGAATTCCGGCATACAACGTGTTGGCATAGTCGAGTCTGGAAGTGATCAATGCTAGGATGACTAAAATTAGAGCATCTCTAGTGAGAAACCTACTGATTTTACGAATCCGCCTTAGGTGGAAAAAGCAGGATGAGGTGACTGCGTTGATTTGAGGCTTCATGGAGAGCTCCTCAGAGATGATCACCCCCAGACTCTTCACAGTGCCAACTGGGCTAGGCGGAGTCCCCAGGGAAGAGGGCCAAAAGGTGGAATTCCACGGGTTGGTGGAGCCCCCGACAAGTACCAGCTCAGTTTTAGTGGGGTTCAGTTTTAACTGACTATGAAGCATCCACTCAGCGATGTTGAGCATAGTGGATTGAAAGTTGGAACGGGAGGAAGGGAGAGGGTCAATGGGGAAAATTAACTGAAGATCATCTGCGTAATTGAAGATAGTAACCGGGGTATTACGGAGGGAAGCAAGAAGGGGCTGAAGGTACAAATTAAACAGTAAGGGTGAGAGCGCGGAACCCTGAGGGACACCGCAAGTGAGGGATGAGTAGGGCGCAGAAAAGATTGATAAATGAACTGCTTGAGTCCGATGGCTCAGAAAAGATCTGAGCCAGTCGAGGGCCACCCCCTGGATGCCTGCGTTGTTGACACAGTCGATCAATATAGTATGATCGACCGTGTCAAAAGCAGCCGACAGGTCTAGGAGGACAAGGGCCTGAGAGATGTTATTGTCGGCACCTTTCCTCAGGGCATCCATGACGGCCACTATGACCGCCTCGGTGGAGTGGAGGGGTCTGAAGCCAGCTTGTTGGGCATCCAGGAAGGAGGAACTCTCGATAAAGGTACTCAGGCAGCGAGTAACATAGGTCTCCAGAATTTTGCCCAAGTAGGGAAGGAGGGAAATGGGGCGATAATTACTTAGAATGGTGGGGTCAGCATTAGCTTTTTTAAGGATGGGTATGACAGCTGCCTGTTTGAAGGAACGGGGGACCTCCCCAGTAGCGAGAGAGTTGTTGAGCAAAGCTAATGGAGGGCCAGGGCATGCCAGGAAGGCCTCTCTAAGGATCTGAGGGGGGCAGCAGTCATTAGGGGAGCCTGAGCTAACCTTGTGAAGAAGCGCGGAAAATTCATTTTGAGAACTTGGTGGGAGCTGAGTCAGGCGGCTAGAATTCATGGGGGGAAGAGGTAAAGGAAAAGGTGATGAGGGGGGAGGGATGTTATCTTTGATGGTGGTTATTTTGTCTATGAAGTAAGAATTCAGAGAGTCGCATAAGGTTTGGGTAGGTTGGGGTTGGGGAGTGATCCTGTCAGGCAGGGAAAGCTCATTAACAATAGAGAAGATGTCTTTGGCTTTGGTGTTAGAATCCAGGATTTTTTGAGAGAAGTAGGCTGATTTGGCAGATAATATAGCTTTTTTGTAAGTGTTCAGGGCCTCTACATAAACCAGTTTAAGTTGAGGGTCGTAATTGCGCCTCCAGCGGCGCTCGGCCTGCCGAAGAGCAAGTTTGTCAGCCTTAAGCTGATCAGAAAACCACAGTTGAGCGTCGTGGGGATGCTTAGCTTTAATGGTTTTGTAGGGAGCAACTTTATCACAGGCAGTTAACAGCCATTCTTCTAGGTGGGCAGCCTGATCGGCGACCGAGATCGCAGGTGCTGGGACAGAGGAAGCCAATAGAGCATGGAAATCAGTTATGTTGGCTTTCTTCCAGTTGCGAGCAGATAGGTTTTTAGTAAGAGGAGGGGGGCGGGGAATGTGAAGATAAAGAGAGAAGGAAATAGAAAAATGATCAGACCAGGGACAGGGAAGTACGGAGGGAGGGGAGATATCAAGATTGGATGTCCACACTTGGTCCAGGACGTGACCCTTGCAGTGAGTAGGGGTATGAATGTGCTGGTGGAAGTTCATGCCTGCTAGCAGGTCCGTGAATTCCACGGAAAGATGGCTTTCGTGGGTGTCAGATGGCCAATAGTTGAAGTCTCCAATGATCATGATGTTGGCATGATTGATCGAAAGTTGGGAGATGGATTCGTCGAAGATTTGGGAGAAGAGGGGCATATGATCAGGGTGTCTATAGACTAGAACACAATCAAATGAAGATTTGGGTGAGGAAAATTTAACAGTGAGACAGTCAGTTTTGGGGATGGGGGTCATCGTCAGCTCCACGAATTTAAATTCAGAGCGGATAATGGCCGCCACCCCTCCACCGGACTTGCCGGCAGGACGATTAGCTTGCATAATGTAGTAACCTGCAGGGATATCTGCAAGGATGTCAGGGCCTGAATCCTCGGTCAACCACGTTTCGGTTAAGAGGAGGATGTCGATGGTACTATCATGCAATAGTTGGAAAACTTCGAGCTGATGGCGAACTAAGGAGCGGGTATTTAAATACAGCACCCTCAGAGGAGCGAGTGTTGGGGATGTGGAGGTAGAAGGGAAGGGAGGGTGTTCGAGGGAAGAGGTAGTTTCAAGGACAGGGATATCTGAGGGGACAAAGATACCACATCGTTGGGCGGCCCTAGTGGCGCGAATGGTAATGGGCCCTGGGCGGTTAAGGTTAAGAAGGGCAGTGGAGGAATATAAAATGGGCATTATGACGGGGCCCTGGGCCCGGTCGGCCGCGGACAGGCGCAGACGGGCTTGACTTGTGCGCGACTTTGGCGCGAAGTCGGCGCTCCTGCTGCGCTCATCCGCTGCGCTTCCGCCATACTGTTGTTATGTTATGTTATGTTAAAAGTGTTTAATACCGCGCACATACACCAATTGGTTTCTTGGCGCTCGGGGACCATGGAATAGGACACAGAGAGTGTAGGCAGCTAACCGTGAGCAAGACGGAACAAATGAGTTTTCAGAGATTTGCGGAAAGTTGGGTAATCAGAAGTGAGCCGAATTGGGAGGGGAAGGGAGTTCCAAGTAGATGGGGCAAGGAAAGAGAAGCCAGCACCACCATGCTTCTTGCGTCTGAACCTGGGAATGACCAGCAGATTGTGGGCAGAGGATCTAAGGTGTCGGGGGGGAACATAAGGGTGTAGGCAGAGAGAAATGAAAGCAGGGGCAGAAACAAAAAGAGATTTGAAGATAGTGCAGCCAAGTTTGAAGATGCAACGTTGCGCAACCGGGAGCCAGTGCAGGGTTTTTAACAGCGGGGTGACATGTTGGTGTTTGGGTTGCTGGAAAATTAATCTGGCTGCCTGGTTTTGCACCAGTTGAAGCCGTTGAAGATGGTATGCTGGGATCCCCATGTATAGACAGTTGGCATAGTCTAAACGTGAGGTGACCAGGGCCAAGATGACAAGAATGAGAGCCTCTGGAGATAGGTACCTTCGGATCTTTTCAGCATTAATATGCGGCCGCATCGAGAGGTCACTGGAGATGGTAACACCCAGGCTCTTCACGGAGTCAACTGGGCAGGCGGGGGGGCCGAGGGCAGGGGGCCAGAAGTTGGGAGTCCAAGGATGTGGGGGCCCACCAATCAGGACCAGCTCTGTCTTGCTAGGATTGAGCTTCAGCTGGCTGAAGTTCATCCACTCATAGATGGAGAGCATGGTGGTTTGGAAATTAGAGCAGGAGAGAGGGGAGGAGTCGATAGGAAAGATAAGTTGCAGATCATCTGCGTAATTAAAAGTGGTAACAGAAGAGTGGCAGAGAGAGAACAGGAGAGGCTGCATATAAAGATTAAACAGAAGAGGAGATAAAGCAGAACCCTGGGGGACACCTCAGGAAAGTGAAGTGCAGGGGGCAGAAAAGGAAGATAAGTGTACAGATTGGGTCCGGAGTTGGAGAAAGGACACAATCCAAGACAGGGCCAGGCCCGAGATCCCAGCATTTCTGACACGGTCGACCAGGATGTCATGGTCGACCGTGTCGAAAGCGGCCGAGAGATCAAGTAGCACTAGGGCCTGGGCCATGTTCTTATCAGCCCCCTGTCTCAGCGTGTCCATAACCGCTATCACCACTGCCTCCGTGGAATGGGAGGGTCTGAATCCGGCCTGTTGATCATCGAGGAAATTAGTTTCCTCGATGAAGGTGCTCAGGCAACGGGTGACGTAGGTTTCCAAGACCTTCCCCAGGTATGGGAGAAGGGAAATAGGTCGATAGTTGCCCAGGACCGCAGGGTCGGAACCGGGTTTTTTTAGAATAGGTACTACCACAGCGCTTTTGAAAGCATTGGGGACAGAGCCTATGGAGAGTGAACGGTTTAGGAGGTCCAGAGGAGGGCCGGGACAGGCCATAAAGGCGTCTCTAAGGATTTGGGGAGGGCAGCAGTCCTTGGGGGCGCCTGAGCCCACAGCCGAGAGTAATGAACGGAAAGTGTCTAAAGAGATAGGGGGAAAAACATTCAGGGAGTGAGGATTCGAAGGAGGAAGGGCGCTGATCTGAGACATAGGGTGGGGGAATATTGTTTTTAATCGTGGAGATTTTGTCACTAAAAAAAGAATTAAGGGAATCGCACAAAGCTTGTGATGGCTGAGGCTGAGGTGTTACACGGTCGGGTAAAGAAAGTTCAGCTACAATTGAGAAAATTTCTTTTGTCTTGGATGCAGAGTTGATTACTTTCTGGGAGAAATAAGCAGATTTGGCCAAAATAATGGATTTTTTGTAAGATTTTAGTAAATCAGTGTAGGCAGACTTCAATAAGGGATCATAGTTACGCCTCCAACGGCGCTCAGCCTGACGAAGAAGGAGTTTGCTGGCCTTAAGTTGGTCAGTGAACCAGCGCTGAGCGTCGTGGGGTCGCTTAGATTTAATGGTTTTGACTGGAGCGACTACGTCACTGGCTTGAGACAGCCATTGATCCACTGCAGCTGCTTGAGAGTTCAAATCAGGGTGGCTAGGGGGGAGGGTGGAAGCAAGGGTCGAGTGAAAGAAAGAAGTATCGGCGTGCTTCCAATTACGTGCCGAGAAGTTGGAGGCTAATGGGGGGCGGGTGGGTACAGAGATTTTTAGGGCAAAGGAAATGAAAAATGGGTCGGACCAGGTGCAGGGATACACCAGAGGAGAGGTAATATCCAAATTGGTGGTCCATACCTGATCCAGGGTATGGCCCTTGATGTGAGTAGCAACAGAGATATGTTGCGAGAAATTTAGGCCATATAGCAAACCAGAAAATTCAAGTGAAAGGGAGGATTCAAGGGGGTCAGGTGGCCAGTAATTAAAATCACCGATGATCAAGATCCTAGCAGAATTAATGGTCAGTTGCGAAATGAAATCACTGAACAAAGATGGGAAGGAGGGCATATTAACAGGGGGACGGTACACTAAAACACAAATGAAGGAGTGTTTGGGAGAGGAGAATTTCAACATAAGAATATCGGAGTTCAATATAGGGGTGGTTGTTAAAGAAGTGAGTTGTAGGTTGGAGCGAATGATGGCAGCAACTCCACCACCCGGTCTGCCAGAGGTCCTGTTAGAATGAAGGATATAGTAGCCCGAGGGTATTGCGGCCAAGATGCCAGGATAGGAGTCCGCGTGTAGCCAAGTTTCAACGAGGAGCAAGATGTCAATATTGCCAACCTCGAGAAGTTGGAAGACCTCAAGCTGGTGTTTCGGGAGAGAGCGGGTGTTCAGATACACTACAGAGATGGAGCGCATACCAGGGGAACTAGGCCTGGAAGATATGGGGGTGGCAGAGTTGGAGGGAATGGTAGTAGAAGGAGGAGCCAAGGGGATACTAGATGAGAAAGGGGAGAAAATGCCATGATTCCGAGCGATAGCAATCGTGTGAGGGAAAGGAGGGGCACAGGAAAAAAAGGAACGAAGTTTCTGAGAGGTATATGTAATGCGTTGAGCAGCATGCATGGCCCCTAGCCCCGGTCGGCCGCGGACGGGCGCAGACGGGCTTGACTTATGCGCGACTTCGGCGCGAAGTCGGCGCTCCCGTTGCGCTCGTCCGCTGCGCTTCCTCCAGGTTGCCATTTATGCTAATCGACGTTAACCACTAGACCGCTCACCTGCATGGTGGAGAGGCAGGGCGGAAGTGGTGCAAAGCCGGAAGTGGCGCTCGTGCAGGGACCCTCCGCGCAAACGGCACTCTGCCGGGGCGGACCGGGGTCGAGAGCGGGGAGAGTGAGGTGAGCAGTTAACAGCAGGTCAGAAATGACAAATGCGGGCGCGATGCAACAAAGAAAATAAAACAGGTTTAAAATCCACAACCAGCTCGTAGTCAGCTGGAGTGCAGGCTGCATATGCACACTAGCTGTGGCTGCTGAATACTTTTAAATGCTGAATACTTGTAAATGCTGATTTTAATAGCACTTTGTTCAATTCCTCTGTTTTGTGTAAACGCACATTCTTACCTTTACTTCACCACGCTCGTGACCCCGTTCCGCCCCGGCTCTGTGCCGTTTGCGCAGAGGGTCATACTGCCATTTTATACCTATGTGAGGGAGCGCTAGACCGCTAACCTGCGATGACTGTATGCAGGGCGGAAGTGGTGTTGCAGGCAGGAAGTGACGCTCCTCTGACTGACCCTCCGCGCAAACGGCACAGAGCCGGGGCGGAACGGGGTCACGAGCGTGGTGAAGTAAAGGTAAGAATGTGCGTTTACACAAAACAGAGGAATTGAACAAAGTGCTATTAAAATCAGCATTTACAAGTATTCAGCATTTAAAAGTATTCAGCAGCCACAGCAAGTGTGCATCCGCAGCCTAGCTCGCCGCATTAATCACTGGCCGGGTGCTGGGAGCGGGGATAAGTACACGCAAGCTCGGCAACACTAGACCGCTAACCTGCGATGACTGTATGCAGGGCGGAAGTGGTGTTGCAGGCAGGAAATGACGCTCCTCTGACTGACCCTCCGCGCAAACGGCACAGAGCCGGGGCGGAACGGGGTCACGAGTGTGGCGAAGTAAAGGTAAGAATGTGCGTTTACACAAAACAGAGGAATTGAACAAAGTGCTATTAAAATCAGCATTTACAAGTATTCAGCATTTAAAAGTATTCAGCAGCCACAGCAAGTGTGCATCCGCAGCCTAGCTCACCGCATTAATCACTGGCCGGGTGCTGGGAGCGGGGATAAGTACACGCAAGCTCGGCAACACTAGACCGCTAACCTGCGATGACTGTATGCAGGGCGGAAGTGGTGTTGCAGGCAGGAAGTGACGCTCCTCTGACTGACCCTCCGCGCAAACGGCACAGAGCCGGGGCGGAACGGGGTCACGAGTGTGGCGAAGTAAAGGTAAGAATGTGCGTTTACACAAAACAGAGGAATTGAACAAAGTGTTATTAAAATCAGCATTTACAAGTATTCAGCATTTAAAACTATTCAGCAGCCACAGCAAGTGTGCATCCGCAGCCTAGCTCGCCGCATTAATCACTGGCCGGGTGCTGGGAGCGGGGATAAGTACACGCAAGCTCGGCAACACTAGACCGCTAACCTGCGATGACTGTATGCAGGGCGGAAGTGGTGTTGCAGGCAGGAAGTGACGCTCCTCTGACTGACCCTCCGCGCAATCGGCACAGAGCCGGGGCGGAACGGGGTCACGAGCGTGGCGAAGTAAAGGTAAGAATGTGCGTTTACACAAAACAGAGGAATTGAACAAAGTGCTATTAAAATCAGCATTTACAAGTATTCAGCATTTAAAAGTATTCAGCAGCCACAGCAAGTGTGCATCCGCAGCCTAGCTCGCCGCATTAATCACTGGCTGGGTGCTGGGAGCGGGGATAAGTACACGCAAGCTCGGCAACACTAGACCGTTAACCTGCGATGACTGTATGCAGGGCGGAAGTGGTGTTGCAGGCAGGAAGTGACGCTCCTCTGACTGACCCTCCGCGCAAACGGCACAGAGCCGGGGCGGAACGGGGTCACGAGCGTGGCGAAGTAAAGGTAAGAATGTGCGTTTACACAAAACAGAGGAATTGAACAAAGTGCTATTAAAATCAGCATTTACAAGTATTCAGCATTTAAAAGTATTCAGCAGCCACAGCAAGTGTGCATCCGCAGCCTAGCTCGCCGCAATAATCACTGGCCGGGTGCTGGGAGCGGGGATAAGTACACGCAAGCTCGGCAACACTAGACCGCTAACCTGCGATGACTGTATGCAGGGCGGAAGTGGTGTTGCAGGCAGGAAGTGACGCTCCTCTGACTGACCCTCCGCGCAAACGGCACAGAGCCGGGGCGGAACGGGGTCACGAGCGTGGCGAAGTAAAGGTAAGAATGTGCGTTTACACAAAACAGAGGAATTGAACAAAGTGCTATTAAAATCAGCATTTACAAGTATTCAGCATTTAAAACTATTCAGCAGCCACAGCAAGTGTGCATCCGCAGCCTAGCTCGCCGCATTAATCACTGGCCGGGTGCTGGGAGCGGGGATAAGTACACGCAAGCTCGGCAACACTAGACCGCTAACCTGCGATGACTGTATGCAGGGCGGAAGTGGTGTTGCAGGCAGGAAGTGACGCTCCTCTGACTGACCCTCCGCGCAAACGGCACAGAGCCGGGCGGAACGGGGTCACGAGCGTGGCGAAGTAAAGGTAAGAATGTGCGTTTACACAAAACTGAGGAATTGAACAAAGTGCTATTAAAATCAGCATTTACAAGTATTCAGCATTTAAAAGTATTCAGCAGCCACAGCAAGTGTGCATCCGCAGCCTAGCTCGCCGCATTAATCAATAATTCATTACTCACCCATTTACTTATTGACCCACTTTCCAATAGAAATGGGGGCTGTTCTTAGTCTCAAATAATTGTATTTCTATGTAGCGACAGGCAGGTTTCCGAGCTCATCACAGCACCGAGTTGGTGATGCTCTCAGTGTTGGATGAACTAAGAGGCATGGCTGACTGCAAGAAACCGAGCGCCCTGATTTTGCTGGACTTATCAGCGGCGTTCGATACTGTCAGCCATGCCTTGCTTTTGGAAAGACTCAAGGACTTTGGGATTAAGGGCCTGGCCTTTCAATGGTTGCAATCATTCCTTACAGGAAGGACCCAAAAGATACAACTGGGGGACGAAACATCTGAGATAGGGATTTTAGAGTGCGGGGTGCCACAGGGGTCCGCCCTGTCCCCGCTTCTATTTAATCTCTACCTGCAACCGTTGATTGCTTTTTTGGCCACCATGGGCTGTAAAGTCTTTAACTCCGCGGACGACACGCAATTGCTGTTAAGTGTCGATGACACTATGGCCGCACAACTCCAAGCTCAGAACATCTTGCGGTTCACTGTGCAATGGATGACGGATAACCTGCTAAAAATTAACCCTGACAAGACTGAGGTACTAGTGATTCCATCCACTGCCTCACCTTGGTGTGATGTCTATTGGCCCACAGAGTTAGGCCCTGCTCCAAAACCAAGCCGTTTGTAAAGAGCCTGGGGATCAAGCTGGATGATGATCTGTCAATGGCCCCTCAGATCTCTGCGGTTGTGGGAAGTTGCACAAACATTATTCGGCAACTGCGGAAGTTAATTCCTGTCCTCTCACAATCCATGATGCGATCAATAGTAGCGGCCACCATCATCTCCAGAATTGATTACGGTAATGCCCTTTACCTTGGCTTACCTAAAACTCTGACCAGTAGACTTCAGGTCATAATGAATGACGCTGCCCGGTTGATCTTCAGGCTACCGAGGAGATCTAAAGCCACTCCCCTACTACAAAGTTTGCACTGGCTCCCCATTAAAGAAAGAGTCAAATTTAAGAACTTATGCACGGCCCATAGGGCAATCTATGGCAAAGCCCCAACCTACATCAAAGATCGTCTGCAACTTTATTGCCCTATGAGAACACTTCGATCTTCAGACTCCCAATTACTGGTCTGTCCTCGCTACAGGTTAGTGACCAAGGGAGGGAGAGCCTTTTCAGTGCTAGTTCCTCAGCTATGGAACAGGCTGCCGGAGGTGCTGCGCCGGGAAGGGAATCTACTACGATTCAGAAAGAGCCTAAAAACATTTCTGTTTAGCAAAAGCATGAGCACAGTATAATCCAGCTATGACCTCAGCTTCCATCTTGCTAAGTTATTGTCTGTACCATCTTTCCAGGCGCTTAGAAACCTGCAGGTGATTAGGCGCGATATAAAACCTCACTAACAATAACAATAACAATAACAATAACTATTGTAATTGATCATTGTCCTTGTATAATATTTATGCATTAGCTTTGTCGTTTGTTAGTCATTGTGTCATTCCCATTGTTTTGTGTTTTGGTGGGTTGTGCATGGTCTGATTGAAGGTTGTATGATGTGTGGTGTTATTTTGTTGTTATTTTTTGTTATTTTTGGAATTTGTGTATTATTCCATGTTGGGGTCTCGCTGTACGTATTTTCAGAATGATAGTCGCTTTTATATAATATATTCATGATTATTTTAACAATAGGATAACTTTTGATATAGTAAGAATACCTTCATCAATACAAATTGTGGGACAATGATACTGTTTTTCTATTTAGGATCTATGACCTATCAAGTGATTCATTGTTAGGTAGAGGTTTTTGTGTTTGTCCACTTTCCAATAGAGTCACATAAATTGATACTTGTATAGCGCACTACTCACCCGCAAGGGTCTCAAGGCGCTTGTACGAATACAGCTGTGGAACCCATCCTGGCTTTCCCTGTGAGGCGTCCACTCCTGGGCACCCCCAAGGTGGAGGCCAGGCATCCTTAACATCTACGCAAGTGTTTGCTCGCTCTTTGATTCACAGACCTAATCACACACACATTGACTTAGTTATCCATTCACGAGTCAGTTGTCATTGTCATCACGTCGCACACCCATTTATACGTATATTCACTACCTCACTTGTACTCCTCACTATTCCACACATTCACTGCTTCCCGCGCAAGCTACATGCATGCAGATATCTCTCACATTCTCAGTGAATGAAACCACGATTTTGTCTGCATTACATAGCATGGCATGTTAAAACTGTGCAATGTCTTTTCCATGCCCCTCAGAGGGAATTGCAATGCTGTGGCCACCACCCTGGCAAGAGTCATGTGCTTAGATCCCAGCTCTCCACTATGTGTTGTGTGCACTTATGATGCAGCAAGGCACGTAGAAGCTTGGCCAATTTACATTTGTTTCATCCCCATTACTTAACTATCGGGCCAAACACCTTTGAAAAGTTTTTTTAACCTGGTAGCTAGAAACATTTTCCTTCCACACGTACAACATGTTCATTTACACCCCAGAATAAATTGTTGGTGCCAAAGTTCCCTGCAATCTTTTGCTCAGATAGTCCTTAGGTAATAATATTAATAAGTATGCACAGAATGTGTGAGAGTTCATGAACATTTTGGCCCTGATTTACTATCATTTTGTGTCATGGCTGCTCCATTTTTTTGACTTTTGGTGGGCAAATGGTGATCGTATTCGAATAGGGCTGCCCTTTGTTCAGGTAGACGGGTAGTCTGCAGGAACAGAGAGTGGAAACTCCTTCCAAACCAGTTTCCCCATGGGCGTGTAGTCCACAGGCAGCCACACCTGGGCTACCAAGCTCCTCCCAACCAAGGAAGGGTTCAGAGATCTTGAGAGTGGTCAGATTAGTGTACCCTGGGATTGCCAGTTGCCATACATAACCGGAAGGCATCACATGGTGGGAGGGGTCTTGGTAGCCCACTGGCTAGTAACTGCATCATCCCCCCAGGGCACTTTCTGGGCATATTTAGGGCAGCCATGACAACCTGAACCTCAGATCACACCTAGACCAAAAAAGGACTGGCAAGCTGAACCCTAGACATGTCAAGAGCAGCTGCACCAATGACTGACCTGCACCTACTGTTCCATGGGCTAGTGAAGAGAGGACTGTGCCTGTGCTGCCTGGCTCATGGAAAAGTCACTCCTAAGCCCCAGACCGAAGCAGTGATGCCATGGGTCAGTTGGCAGTCCTCCTGTTCCAGCACCAAAGCCATAAAAGCTGACGTATTCCATTCTGCTAGTCAGTAGCCACCTTCAAGGAATCACCACCCCAGACCCAAAGGTTGCACCTGTGTCTGCCAGACCCAGGAGAGTCGCTAGAGTGTGAATTGGTCATCCAAGGCAGAGGATAGCACTCACCAAAAGAAACTGGACACCGGACTAGTTGTGACCAGACATCAGTAGCCCAGACACTGCTGGACTTCTACTTGTCCAAAGAGGAATTCGAGGGACGCCGACCCCTGTGGCCAAATTTGCCCCACCTTACCCGTAGACTGAGAAATAACCCCAAGGAGACCCCCATTGACCGCACAGCATCAAGAGCATCTTTCAGCATCCTCTGCATCCTGAATCCACAGCTGCAAGATCACTCCATTAAAGTATGCGGTTGGATATTATGTAAAATATGGAATCAGACTTAAGATCATTTTGGTGACCAGGTAGCTATCCAAATATTCCCTATTGGCATTCCCTGACCTTCCTCCTATCACAATTGATCACCCAGTCTGAAACAGAGTAGGCGAACATAACTCTTCAAACCTTTCAAAAGTTTTCAAACTTTACAGTTACCAATGCTTGTTTATATTTTAAACTAAAAAGCTGATATTTACTTTTTCTTTGAAAATCTATATCTCTGGGAACCAATGGTGGATTTTGCTCAGCTTGTAGTCTTGCTGTTTAAACATTAATAACAATATAACCTATTTTTAAAAATTGGTGTTAGATTTCTTCATGTTGTGTGCCTTTCTAATTCTGTTGCCTGGTGCTTCTAAATGTTCTGCACTAGTTGCTTTCTTCAAGCTTTGCTGCTTGAAGACACAGCTACCCTGCTTGAGCAAGAAGTTTTACGGATGAGCCTGCCAGGACCCAAGACCAGGGCCGACTTAACAGCATTATAGGCCCCCGGGCAAAGCAGTACACCTCGAGACGCCGGAGAGCAAGACCCCCCCATTGGAGGACGTTACCGACTCCATCGCCAGAGACGCACTGTTCTTATCCATCAACCGGAGCGAGGGATTACAAACTCTGAGCCGTTACGAAACAAGTCCTAATCAAGATGTCCCCCTCTCCATGATATCTCCCGGACTATCCTGTGTTACCCTTTGCTGCCACATCGCCAAGTTTTTAAGAATATAGAAGACCAACGGATGGATCGTATCAAATTCTGCACGACCAATACCTTACCAGCAGCGAAGAGTTAACCTCTGCACCCCAGACTGTGTCATATCCTTGGCCTTAGCTCAACTCCAAATGTGCATCTAGGGTCCACCCCCTCGTATTGCGGCTGCAATACAATATTGGTACATTTGGAACATACATCATGGCTTCCTGATGAAGGCTAATAGCCGAAACGCTCGTAGCAACTATAATTTATTTCTAGCCATGTTTTCTGATTAATTTTAAGTATTCTTGTATTTTTGTATCTTTTGGATCTATTTATGAATTGTATATCTATACTGAAATGTATTGTGAAGCATAAAAATTACAAAGTGCATAGCATGAGACTAATTGCTGGATCTAAATCAATGAATGTTAAAAAGTTAGACCCTCAATTATATTATTAAATAAAGGATCTTTGTAACTATATGTTATAATGTGTATTGTTAATCCATAGTCAGTACTTCCTGTTGTCAGTTTATGTCCATTTGAAATCCATGCTCCTAAATTCTTGTCTTTTCAAATAACAAAGCAGTACACCTTGCCAACGCAACCACGCACAGGAATAAAAATGGATAACAGAATTTCTTTTTTTAATTCTGGTCTTCATGGGGCCTGTAAGCTTGTAGGCCCCCCGGGCAACTGCCCAGCATGCTGATGTGTTAAGACAGCACATCCCAAGACAGTTTAATGATTGTATTTCATGGTGAGGTTGCACAACCACCCCATATAATACCACAGAATCCTCACAAGTAGGTTTCGAGAGTCCTGCATTATAATTAGGCCTCCCAGTTTTATGGTATTTATTCTTTTAACAATTTCATCTGTATTTATCCATTTATTTTTTGGCCATTTTATCTGTATTTATCCATATTTCTTTTGTGTTTTGCGAGTAAATGATGTTGTAAAACTGTACATTTCCATATTTATTTAACTGATAGATGCACACTCATACTTTGATGTCTGCTGTGTTTTAGCTATTTAAGCTGCCTAATATTCCATAACCATACATCCGCTGGTAAATACTAGCATTACATCTCAAATGTATACTGACACATGCCGTTATTTAAAAAGAAATGCAATCTTGTCTTGTTTTTAAATTCCCCATGCTGTCTATCTGCTCAGCTGTTGGGCTATAATTCATGAAAGACAGCATGGACAGGACAGCCACTCAAAAGCAGAATTTTCTGTATTTATCCACTTGAAATGCAGACAGAAAACACATTGTTTTCTGTCTGTAGCTGTAAATATCCATAAAAACGGAAAACAGGGAGCTTTAGTGATAATGTCATTCATTCACTGGTACGAGAGGTGTGCATTTCCATGGAAGTAATGTCAGCAATGTAACAGTCCACAGAGGCAATATCATTATTGCCATAAATGCCAATAGACCTGTGCCAAGATTTACGAAGCCCTTGCATTGCCATTGTAGCATGCATGGCTGCGCCAGGCAGCACAAGGGCTACAGTGCGATTTACTAAGCCACTCAAAGCCAAATCAGGAGTAAAGTAAGTCGCTGCCTTGCCTTACTCCGCCCTGGGAAGGTATTTCACAGATGGAGCGCGGGTGTTCCCACGCATTCAGCCATGGATTTTGACACCTTTCCCAGATTTAGTAAGACTAGTAATCCGGGTAATGCGCCAAAATGCTACACTTTCCCAGGTGAGGCATAACGAGGGGAAATATCTTTATTTCACCTTGGTTTTCCTCTTTTAATGTGGGATTCACTCTCATGTCCCTCCTGCGCAAAAACAGTCCTGGCTGCAACACAGGGGCCTCATTTATGAAAAGTGACGCATCGCTGCGTGAAAACAGCGATGCGTCACTTTTCACTGCGCACTCCTTACGACATTCCTGATGCGTCATATTTAATGTATGACGCATCATGTCGCAAGGAGTTACAGATACGTCAGTATTTCTGACGTATCTGTAAGCGCAAAAGTGACGCATTGCTGGAGTGTGTCACAAAAGTGACGCAACTCCAGCAATGCGTCCTTTCACATGGGGAAAGCCCCATGTGAAAGGGCTTGCATCAATCTTACGTCTGCTGTTAGGCACGCGCAAGATTTTGACGCAACAGCGTCCTAAAAGTGACGCAGTGAAATCTCATAGATTTCACTGCGTCACTATTTCGAGGCTTTTTGCGGGGGAACGCCCCCTCTGCATACATTATACCTGACGCAGGTATAATGTGGCGCAGGGGTTTAAAAAGTGACGCATCTACCTAGATGCGTCACTTTTTAAATATGGCGCAACGAGGCGCATTTTTTACACCGCTGGTGCGTCACAAAAAGTGACGCACCGGCGGCGCAAAACTGACGCAAGGCCTTCATAAATAAGGCCCCATGTACCTTTGCACTCAATGCTCCCTGTCACGCAACTCAGCACAGCAAGTTGTCTTTCTCTTTTGTTAAATAAATCTGCCCCCAGATGTAGTCAGGAGACGCCCCATTTTTTAAGCCAAAAATATCTATATTTTAGCTGTTTCTTGCCTAAAATTGACTCCTTTTCAATAGGAATCAATAGGAAAAAGACATTTTCCCGATTTATTTTTTTAAATTTGCCTCTTACCTGTTCTAAAATGTTGGCATGTATGTAATATTGTCCCACATTAGTAGATTTGAGGGTCCTGCGTGGTGATGTCATTAATGTTGTGGTGCAGATGTGAACCTCCCCTGAGGTACTATCAGCTGTGTATTGCCATGTGAAGTGTCAGTGAGGGTTCCATACTCAGCTGGTGTTTTTTGTGGACACTAACTGAAGAGAAAAAAGACAACGTAAATTAGTAACCTTTTTTTGATGCATTAGTTTGTGTGAGATTGCCGCATTGCTTTTTCCTCTGCCTTTGCACACAGCCACTACCTTTGTTCTACACTGTCCTCGTACGCTAGAGTTCATGTCCTCAGATGCACTCTGCAAAACAACACCTGGGCCAGAAACTCTCTTGCTATTGGAGGGTTGCCCAGAGGGTTGCCCAGAGGGCGGAGAAGGGCATGCGGAAACAGAAACAGTCTTTTGTCCTGTTGTGTACAGAAAGAGTGAGTCATATGCACAATCTAGAAAAATGCATTTCTGTGTGAACTTGAACGAACAGGGCACTGAAATGGCGACTGTACAGAGCTTCGTTGCTCTTGTAATGGTCTTTCCTCAAGCTAGAAGGCACGGTCGCCAGTCTCCAAACAAATTCAATTCAAAGCTTTCTGTATTGTTAAAAAGATTTTGAATTTGCACCAACAGCGTCTTTTTTATTCTGGGCTCGTCGGTTGTTCTGAGTCCTTGTTTCAGATTCTGGTCTGATACGGGGCTGATGGATTGGTGTCAGTACAACGCGTTATTTTACAACGTATTCCGTTACAACGCGATTTTTACAACGCAAAAACCATTACAATGCATGCCATTACAACGCATGGCATTACATAGCAGATACTTTTACAACGCATGCCATTACATCGTAAGTATAGGTAAGTATATCTTTTTAAAAAAAATGTAATAAAGTTAATTAAATTAATTTAAATTAATAAAAATAATATAACATTTTTAAAACAGTAATTAATTTAATTATAGTAATTTAATTAATATTAAAATTGATATTAATTTAATATATTTAAAATAATATAATTAATGAAATATAACAAATTTATAAATAGTAAATAATGTAATTAATTAAAATAAATATTATTATAATTTAATTAAATTATAAATAATACATAATATAATTATATTTAATATAATTAAAAGAATTTAATTAATTAAACATTTTTAAATAATATAATTTAATTATAATCGTTTATTAATACAATTAAATTAATAATTGTAAATATAGTTATTAATGTAATTAAATTAAATAAAATTAATTTAATTAATTTAATTTATATAAAGTCGTAATACCCCTGTACCCCAAAAAACAAACCCAGCCCTAAAACCTAAAAACACCCCTGTACCCCAAAACCCAAACCCAGCCCTAAAACCTAAAAATACCCCTGTACCCCAAAAACCAAACCCAGCCCTAAAACCTAAAAACACCCCTGTACCCCAAAACCCAAACCCTGCCCTAAAACCTAAAAACACCCCTGTACCCCAAAACCCAAACCCTGCCCTAAAACCTAAAAACACCCCTGTACCCCAAAACCCAAACCCTGCCCTAAAACCTAAAAACACCCCTGTACCCCAAAACCCAAACCCTGCCCTAAAACCTAAAAACACCCCTGTACCCCAAAACCCAAACCCTGCCCTAAAACCTAAAAACACCCCTGTACCCCAAAACCCAAACCCTGCCCTAAAACCTAAAAACACCCCTGTACCCCAAAACCCAAACCCTACCCTAAAACCTAAAAACACCCCTGTACCCCAAAACCCAAACCCTACCCTAAAACCTAAAAACACCCCTGTACCCCAAAACCCAAACCCTGCCCTAAAACCTAAAAACACCCCTGTACCCCAAAACCCAAACCCTGCCCTAAAACCTAAAAACACCCCTGTACCCCAAAACCCAAACCCTGCCCTAAAACCTAAAAACACCCCTGTACCCCAAAACCCAAACCCTGCCCTAAAACCTAAAGACACCCCTGTACCCCAAAACCCAAACCCTACCCTAAAACCTAAAAACACCCCTGTACCCCAAAACCCAAACCCTACCCTAAAACCTAAAAACACCCCTGTACCCCAAAACCCAAACCCTGCCCTAAAACCTAAAAACACCCCTGTACCCCAAAACCCAAACCCTGCCCTAAAACCTAAAACACCCCTGTACCCCAAAACCCAAACCCTGCCCTAAAACCTAAAAACACCCCTGTACCCCAAAACCCAAACCCTGCCCTAAAACCTAAAAACACCCCTGTACCCCAAAACCCAAACCCTGCCCTAAAACCTAAAAACACCCCTGTACCCCAAAACCCAAACCCTACCCTAAAACCTAAAAACACCCCTGTACCCCAAAACCCAAACCCTACCCTAAAACCTAAAAACACCCCTGTACCGCAAAACCCAAGCCCTACCCTAAAACCTAAAAACACCCCTGTACCCCAAAACCCAAACACTGCCCTAAAACCTAAAAATACCCAAACACCCCAAAACATATACATCAGTACCCCAAAACATATACTCCTATACTCATATTTATTTACAAAAATACTTAAATTAATATATTTAATTTATAATATTTAAAAACGAAATAAATATTTTTTTATAATTAATAATAATTAAATCAATTATAAAATATTAAATAAAATAAAAAAAATAAATAAATACTTACCAATACTTACGATGTAATGGTATGCGTTGTAATAGCATCTGCTATGTAATGCCATGCGTTGTAATGGCATGCATTGTAATGGTATTTGCGATGTAATAGCTGCGTTGTAACAGCATTACGTTGTAAAAGATGCGTTGTAGCAGTAACACACCGGGGCTGATACGTTTAAGTCTGGTACGAAACGCTTTAGGACTTTGGCTCCTCCCAGACTAGTATTTATCTCTGACATCATGCTTTTGATAGGCAGGTGTATCATTGTGTGTCCTTTCAGTGCTTCAATTGGAGTCCCATAGGACGCAGAGTATTTTACATCTAAAAAAGTACACTCAGCCTTCAAACTTTGCGCACATTCAATCGTTTATCTCATAGATTGAATACCACAGTTACCATTACCATTAACACCCCTACCATTTTTTTTAAAACATAGTTTTATTGGATTTTAGTTTTCACCACATCAGATATGGACATAAAATTGTACATCTGTGCATTGAACAGCTTATGACAATATAGAAAGCATACCACAACAATGTCCATATCACATATTACCAAAGCCCGCTTTCAGATATTCACAGCAGGGCTCTTATGCCTTGGCAAGTCCAGAACTGATCCAGTGCGTTGTCAAGTGAGACCATTATGACATTATGTTATCTTCTCCGCATTAATACAAAACTCCTGGATACAGGTGTGTTGCTGTCTCGTCAGCACATGTAATGCTTAAACAAAAAAAAGAAAAAGAAAATACAACTGTACTTCACCCTCCCCTCACCCTCTGATCCTGCTTATATACATAGAGACTCTCTCTAGGGTCAGTCGCCTGCTCAGACACAAATACTATCCTCAGCACATTCATCACACCTCCGCTGGTACACAGGGGCCATGCCACTCCACTCCGTGGGTTGGACCATCGCCCTGTGTATTGCTAGCCTGGGTGTCAAAGACTATGTCCAAAGTCCTACATGCCTCCAACATAATGTCCCAGTCCATCGTAATTGGTGTCTTGCGCAACCCCTTGGCTTCTTCCCGTCTCAATGCAGCGCTCTCTGCAACTCCCCACTGTGTCAGTTCGCTGTGCCATGTATGGATAGTGGGTGGCGCTTCCGACTTCCACCGCATAGTGATCGCCCGCACTGGCAGGCTAAGTATGAAAGGATGGAGAAGCTCCTTAAGTCAGCCGCCATAAAGAACGAGGACTTGGAGGCTCAGGGGGGAGGAACAACATCTGCATTATGGGGGTGGCCGAATCTAGAAACATGGGTGGCTGGACCACTTTGAGGAAACGCTTCTGACGGAACGCTTTAGCAGTGAGGCATTCACCATAACCTTTGTCATTGAACGTGCACATCAGATCCTGGGACCGCGACCGAAACCCAAGGTGCCCACCAAGGCCGCTCATAGCCCACCTTCTGAACATTAGGGCTAGTGATACTGCCCTACGTTTGGCTAGCGAGAAAGGAAGGGCCAGCTTGATGGGCAGGGTTTGAGTATATCCCTGTACCCTGACTTCACTTCCTTGGTTCAAGACGCACGCATGAAATACGCGGGGGTTAAAGCAGCCCTGCGTAAAATGGGATTACGATACAGAATGTTGTATCCGGCACGGCTGAAGGTGGATCTTGATGGATGACCTCAGGTGTTTGACTTTCCCCACAATGTCCAGGAGTTTTGTCAGGAGTACTCTGACGCCGTGAATCAGAAAGGCTCTGCATCACCACAGTAGTCACAGGACATTTCAGATTCCGGAGCAAGTGTGGACCTTTTCACCACTAACTAGACGCATTCACCTGTTCCCAGCATTGCGTTACGATGTTGTCACGATCCTAATCCTCAAGCTGCACTTCACGGACTCATGCCGGTGGCATGCTAGTGCGCCGCCATGGATACATAAGAATGCAAGTATACAGGCACTATCTGCCAATGATAGGGGTAATGGCGGGGTGTTGCCACTCCCCAAGTGCAGATGCACATATCTAAGTTCCTGCGGGATTACAGTATATTTTGTTTTTGTTTGTCTGCTTTCTTTATCATGTTTATAAGGGATGGGGACTTCCCCCAGAGTTCGGTGAGGGGGATGGGTGGTGGGAGGGGGGGGGAGCTGGGTTTGTAAGTTCATGTTTGTGGTTTGTTTTTACTGCAATTTTCATTTACAGTGCAGCATGCATGGCCACAGTGTCAGTAGTTCAGAGGTTCTGGACATAGGTTGTTGCAGAGGCCAATGAGGTACTGATGTCCTGGAATTTTAGGGGCTTAAACAATATATGTAAGTGTAAACAGGTGACCAACTATATGCAACGCTATCAAGTGGATGTAGCCTTTCTGCAGGAGACCCACCTTGCCGCAAACGTTAAAACATCAGTAGAATTGAGCTGGGGTGCACACAAATATTTAGCAGGATATAGTTCCTACGCCAGAGGGGTTGCAGTGTTAATTCATAAGCGGTTGCCTTTTCTGGAGGAGGAGTCTATAGGAATGCGGGGGGTCGATATGTGCTGGTTAAGGGCTATATGCTTGAACATTCTGTTCTCTTTGTCAATATATATGCCCCGATGTAGACGACCCCAAGTTTTTGTACACTATTCACAATCACTTAGCTCGTATGGGGGCAGACAGCATCTACCTGGGAGGGGTTTTTAACCTGTGGCTTGCCCCGGAACTGGATAATACAGCACCTGTAGCAGCCACGAAGCCGAGGGCGCAGCGGGCTGTGTTGGACACTATAGAACAGTTTGGCCTGGTGGATGCATGGAGGTATCAGTGTGCGAGGGGTACACTCATTATTGTGCACCCCATGATACTTGGACATGGTAGGACTACTGGTGCTTGTCCGCTGGGGTGGTGCTGTGGGCTTAGCGGTTTCTCATCTCCTGTGTTGGTAAAACTGCGGATTCCTAGGGCGGGGGTGGAGCGTCCCTGGCGGTTTCTGGACATGGCTTTGAGGGATGCTGTCTTTGCAACTGAACTCAGAGAGGCGATAGTAGAGTACTTTTGGATTACTGTTGGTTCAGTGGACTCTATAGCCACCCTATGGGAGGCATTCAAGGCCTATGCAAGAGGGCTGTGCACTTCCGAAAATGCAGGGGTGCTTAGGGCTCTGTGACGCACGCTTGCACAGATAGAGGTGCAGCTCCATGAGTTAGACTGTAGTGCAGCCAACTCGGCTCCACTGATATGCACAAACGCGCTGTATTGCTGACGAAATTCCGCAAGGCTGCCGAACTGGAGGCACACTTATTAGGTAAATTTGCTGTTGCTAGGCAGTATGGGGAGGGTGAAAGGCCTGGCAGAATATTGGCCAGACTGATGCAACCTACCCGCAGGCCCACCTACATAGCTGAACTCAACGGGGAAGATGGTGAACGGATCACTGGTAATGTGGGGGTATTGCAGGAGGTACTTAAATATTAGATAACGTTATATACATCTAGGAGTACTGACCTCCCTGCGGATTACAGGGATTACCTTAATGAGGTCTCCCTTGTCTGGATGGACAAGGCTCACCAGGAATTCTTGGCAAAGCCATTTAGAGAAGATGAGGTAACGGAGGCCATTAACATGCTAGACGGCTCTAAAGCACCAGGCTTGGATGGATTAATGGGCTGCTTTTATAAAAAATATAGAGATCTCCTTGTGTCTCATCTCATTGATATGTATCAGGAAGTCATTGAAATGGGGGTACTTCCACTCACCCTGAGAGAAGCCGTTATAATATTATTGCCCAAACCAGGTAAGAATGTATTGAAATGTAGTTCCTATCGGCCCCTGTCACTCCTGAATTTTGATAACAAGATTTTAGCTTAAATGTTGGCGACAAGGTTTGCGTTGATTGTGGAGAAATTGATATTACCAGCGCAATCGGTATTCATTCCACACAAATCCACGGCCCTAAACACGCGCACGCTCTTAGCCACGTTGAATAGGATCTCGCCGAACGTTCCTGCGGCGGCTGTACAGCTTGACGCTGAGAAGGTGTTCGATTCGCTTGAGTGACCCTTCCTTTATGCCACCATGGGCAGATTGGGAGTGCCGGAGAGGTTTCTGGCAGTGGATCGGCTATTATATACATTGCCCATGGCGCATATTCATTTGAATGGTATATTGACCAAAGCATTTTCACTTACTTGGGGTACGCGACAGAGTTGCCTTCTGTTCCCCCTCCTTTTTGTAACTGCGCTTGACCCACTGGTTCACCAGATGTTGAAGAGGCATAGTCATTTATTTATTTATTTTATAGTTTTATAGAGCGCGAACCAGACCCGTGAGGGTATCAGAGCGCTCTACATGTTTAAGGGGAAATTTATAAGCGTAGGGACGGGAAGGAACGAATTAGGAAAGGTAGGGGATACATTATACAGGAAAAGCATGCTGCACGTTTAAAGTCCAGGCTACATGTGATGTAAAAATGAAATAGGTACATACATTATACAAGAAGGCACGCAGTCTCAGCTCTTGGGGGGATGCGCAGAATAGGTATCATCTGTAGGGGCCATGGATATTGCCGAGGTGTAGAGTGGGGCAAGTCAATGCGGTGACGGTAAAGTATTTGTTAGTCTTCTAATGGCGGGTGGGAGAGAGATTGCAATTTAACACCGGGCCCTTGTTACTCACACTCTATACAATGATATTATTCTTTATGTACGGCACCCCGATGACAACCTTACACCATTACTCCGGGAAGTCACAAGGTACGGCACTAAGTCGGGACTTCATATAAACTGGGAGAAGTCGGAGGTGCTCCAGTTGATTGGGAGTGCCGGAGAGATTTCTGGCAGTGGATCGGCTATTATATACTTTGCCCATGGCGCATATTCATTTGAATGGTATATTGACCAAAGCATTTTTACTTACTCGGGGTACGCGACAGGGTTGCCCTCTGTCCCCCCTCCTTTTTGTAATTGTGCTTGATCCACTGGTACACTAGTTGTGGAGAGGCATAGTCATTTATTTATTTACTTTATAGTTTTATAGAGCGTGAACCAGATCATGAGGGTATCAGAGCGCTTTATATGATTAAGGGGAAATGTATAAGCGTAGGGACGGGAAGGAACGAATTAGGTAGGGGATACATTATACAGGAAAAGCACGCTGCACGTTTAAAGTCCAGGCTACATGTGATATAAAAATGAAAACAGGTACATACATTATACAAGAAGGCATGCAGTCTCAGCTCTTGGGGTGATGCCCAGGAGTGCAGAATAGGTATCATCCGTAGGGCCCATGGATATTACAGAGGTGGAGAGTGGCGCAAGTCAATGGGGTGACTGTAAAGTATTCGTTAGGCAAGGTATTTTCCCATTAAGAAGGTTTTGGTTTCCTTCTTAAAGTGTGCCAAGTACGGTAGTCTTCTACACTCACACACTATGCGATGATATTATTCTTTATGTACGGCACCCCGATGACAACCTTACAACATTACTCCGGGAAGTCACGAGGTACGGACTTCATATAAACTGGGAGAAGTGACAGGTGCTCCAGTTGACTGAGGTGACCTGTGCTAAAACGGAGATTACCCGCTGACTTGGTGCAATGACTCGGTGGAGTACCTAGGAGTCCACATCCATAGGGAGAGGGATTGCATCCTTCAGTTGAACTATGGCATGTTAATCGAGAGGTTGGAACAAAACATCGACCGCTGGTTACAGCTGCCCTTATCATTGGGTGGAAGGATAGCTATAATCAAAATGGTGGTATTGAACTTACTACTTTTGGTATTCACAGAAGTTAGGATTTTGTCTTAAGTTAGTCATAAGATAGACTCAAGACAAACTTAAGACAGACTTAAGACAGACTTAAGACAAAATCCTAACTTCTGTGATTGCCAAAAGTAGTAAGTTCATTCTGTGAATGCCAAAAGTAGTAAGTGCATTCTGTGAATACCAAAATAGTAGTAAGTTTAGGATTTAGTCTTAAGTTCATTCTGTGAATCGGGCCCTGAGTTCCTGTATGCAGGTGGGTGGTAACAGGGCTATTTCCAACCGTTGATAAAAAGTATAGTAACTGTGTGGCAATACACGTTGCCTTCCACTCAATTTCTCGTAGCATAACGAGGGCTGTATATAGTGATAAGATAAGCAACACATAGGCGCAGTTGCAGCCACCTTCATCTAGACCTGTAGAGCTCTGACGACCGTTTCAAAACTACCTGATAACCACACAAGATAGTAACAGTGCCCCCACAGAGGAATTGCCCGCACCCACTGAATCTGTAGTCACTTTGTAATAATTGTGCCAAATATGTCAATGTCATTGTATTGCACACTTGGTTATCCAGATTGTAACAGTGGGGTACGGAGATGCCTCATGATATCATGTGGGGCCCGATATGACCACCTTGGACAACTTGTCATGTACAATGTCGTTATGCAATCTCGTTTTTATGTTACTACACAGTAATGCTATGCTACTATTCTCATTTTGTTTTTTGGTTATTGCATTTATTTTTGAAGATGTAATAAAAAATAAAAATTAAAAAAAGGATGCAATTATCAGGCCTCTGCTAATTGCCTATTGAAATTCATAAAAGAATATGGGGGATTGTCTCTAGGCTTGTTTTATTAGGATATAAATCTGATCATGTCTCATATTTCCTGCCTTGCATCTGTATGATGGCTCTCAGCAGAAATGGGTCTAGCTACACTTGATGCTCCGATTCGAGGCAGAATCTGGGGGCTGAGATCAGTTATTCCCAAATAGGCAATTATGAATAACTCTTAGTAGCAAATACAATTGGGCTCCAAGTCCTATTGAGACTGTCAGATGAGGATAGCTGATCAGGGCTCAATTTTGGGGCACCTTGCTAAGGATTTAGCCTATATTCAATATTACAGGGTTTAGGCACTATGCAGACAGATGATAAATCTCGGGTAGCTTGTCTATCCATCAGTTTAAGCCACTAAGACTAGGGTGGAGAATTAGTTATATCATCAGGATGCTTTCCCTCAAGGAACACATTGCCAAAAACAAAGACATGACACCAGCTCGCTCTTCTAAAGAAATTGAAACCATTTTTTCCATAATGTGACTTCAGAAGTGCTGTTCCAGCCCTCGAATTCTTGCAGCTAGATGGTGGTATTGTCCTTCTCCGTAGCTTCCCAAACATCATATTGGCACCCTTTATGATCATCCTACAAACCACAGCACACCTCCTCCAGGGCCTGAAGAAATATTATCAAATCACCCCCATAATGATGGAACTCCATTGGCTCTTTCTGCCAGTCAGCAACATCTTCAAAACCAGCTGCTTGATTTACAAAGTCAACACAACCAGCACCCTAGCTTATCTTGTAGACTGCTTCAATTTAGGAAAGAGTTGAAAGCACACCTATCTGAAGAACACTGCATCACAATACATTATTATTCTACAAGCCAGCTACCTCTCCTATTGCTCATTGACTTTATCCTTGTCTTTGACCCTGCACAGTAGTCCACCGTCTTTTGGCTAGGTTTTCACTATAGAAATACTATGTACATTCATGTATTTTTATTATTTTTTGTATCTAATTTTTTTAGCATGTGCTTGCAAGAAAACAGTAAAACAAATGTAATCATTGTATCAGCTTGCCAAGGCAAGATTTCTTGGCTATGCCAATATTTGTTACATCTTTATAGCTACTTTTGTACACCAAAGAAAATGGTAGCAATAGGGGGAACAAAAAATGTTACAGCGTTTAGGGTGATAGAGTTGGTTTAGAGAAAATCTAACTGTACTATTGACATAAGTACATGGGCCATCCTGGGGCATTCGGCGAGTAGGTGTGCCCAACTGCTAATTTTAAAAATATGAAAAAATTATTTACTTAAGTGAAGACCACCTGACACGTATGTAAGAGAACACCTGCAGTGGCGAATCAGCAAGGAGAAATAAAATAGAATCTGTGATCTTGAAAGTAAGTTGGAAACAGGAATATGTCCATGACTCTTCTGCTTCATACTTGCAACCAGTTTCAAATGTTTTATTTCAAAATGAAGGCCACACACAGAGTACATTTACGGTACAAAAGGGGGTGGTGATGGACGGAGCATTTGAATAAATTAAACACTCACAACCAGTCAAAAGATCTGGGTTTAATCCATCACCGTTCTTTAGCCCACTCTGCCACCCCAGTTCAGACATGGCTATATGCAAATCAGTCTGACCCTGTGCCTCATGGGAACAGTCCAGCCCGAACTGCCAAGCCATGTCTTCCCTGGACCGGAAACAAGCTTCCGAGGACCGGTTTCTGGCATTCCAGCCGTCTTCAGCCCGGCTTGATTGAATCCAGTGGCAAAGTGAGCAAGGGACTCACGTCTGAGCATACCCTGCCACACTTATGGCGGCCAAAAGGGGTACAAAAGGGGTGGTGATGGACGGAGCATCTGAATCAATCAAACACTCACACTCAGTCAAAAGATCTGGGTTTAATCCATCACCGTACTTTAGCCCACTCTGCCACCCCAGTTCAGACATGGCTATATGCAAATCAGTCTGACCCTGTGCCTCATGGGAACAGTCCAGCCCGAACTGCCAAGCCATGTCTTCCCTGGACCGGAAACAAGCTTCCGAGGACCGGTTTCTGGCATTCCAGCCGTCTTCAGCCCGGCTTGCTTGAATCCAGTGGCAAAGTGAGCAAGGGACTCACGTCTGAGTATACCCTGCCACACTTATGGTCCATCACCACCCCTTTTCTACCGCTTTTGGCCGCCATGATTGTATTCGCATGAGATGCGAAAGTCAGTTTGTCGTCGAAGATTACGCCCAAATTCTTGACCTTGGAAACAGGGTTTGGTGGAGGACCGAGATCTTCGGCCACCAGGAACTAGACCAGATGGGAGAAAGCTTACCAAAAATCATAACCTCCGTTTTGTCAGAGTTAATAATAGTAATAGTAATAGGGGCATTTATATAGCGCTGGGTTTTTACGCGCACCGGCGTGTCCCCGCGCTTCGACCGCTGCGAAACGCTTCCTGGCTTCCGCGAGAGATGATCCCTTAATGGGTATCTCCAGGGTGAGACCAGACATCCCCGGCGGTCTGATGGGGCCGTTAGTGAAGATGAGGCAAGCTAGTGCCCAGAGTTGCCGAGTGTGATCGCTGATCAGAGTGGGCACCGAGGCGAGAGAATTATCGAGTCCGCTGACCCTGGTCCAGAAACCTGCCGCGTCGGGAATCGAACCCTGGTCCCGGGCCGTCCTCTGCTCTCGGGTCTGCCACCTCTAACCGATGAGCCACACTACTTCACTAAAGTTAAGTTTAAGACATTATGATTTGAACTGATAGACCTTCTTCCACAAAATCGCCGTCAATAAATTTCAACACAGCACCAGAATCAACCTTGTCCCCAACCTTGATGGTTGGCTATCTGGAAAACACATCAATCTTGGAAATTATGTACTTGGGTGGGGTACCAATAGGACCCATAATATCTATGGCCACAGTATGCCATGGGCCATCTAGGATGATGGCTCACACATATCAGGTCTTAAAGTCCTCAGAGATTTGTCAGAGTTTGCACAAGCTATGCAATCTCTCATATTCCTTTCTGCACACATATCCATGCCAGGCCACCAATACAATCTTTTAACTCTTTGCTTAGTTTTTACTGTACGGCAGTGGTCCTCATGACACATTTTCATAATGAGTTCCCTTAAGGAGGTAGGAAGAATGGCTTTATCCCCCCTCAAAAATGCTACTTTCATTTTCAGATAGCTCATTCCTTATTTCCCAAAATTGTTTCAGCTTAACTGAAATCTTGGATTTCTCGGACCAGCCATGAACCATAAACTAAATGAGGGATTGTAGATCCTCCTCTTTTAAAAATTCCTCCTTCCATTTATTTTCCTACACACAAAAAAGAAACTTCATCATGAATCAAAGCCACTTGCAAAGAATTCCATTCATTTGCCTTGCACTCTTGCATGTCTAAGGGCATACGAGTAAGAAAGCCAGTTAAAACCTTGCATTTACTAGTATGCTACCATACTCTATAGAAGAAGTCCTGTAATCACATTGACATCCTAGCGATCCTTGCTGAAGCTTTAAACAGGCTCTCAGTAGTAAGTAACTTGACAAGGGGTTTGTGATCACTCCTCACAATACATTCTCTACCTCACACAAAACTGTGAACGTGCTCTAAAGCCCAAGCACAGGCTAAGGTCTCCTTCTCAATAACTGAGAAGTTTTCTTCAGCTGGAGATAATGCTCTAGGTGCGTAGGCAATGATGGACTCCTTCCCATTCCAGTTTATTTGAGACAAAACACCTCCTAAACACTTGTTGCTGGCATCTAGGTAACAGAATGAAACAGAACACACTGACCACACTGACCACAATGAAGATTAGAGTAAAGTTTTAGTCATATACTTTTATCTTCTCTTAATTGTATTAAAACATTGATTATAGCTGTCCAGACAAACACAAAACATATATACCACATACATTTTGAGTAGGACTCATATACATTTAAAACAACATACAAAATTGTCAAGTCACTAAATTATTAGTAGCATCAACTATAAGAACAATAATCCACTAGGCATATCAATCAATTCTTGGTTCCTAGTAGATTTTATAAAGTTGATTTCACGATAGAGAAAATGCGTCGACGTTTCGACCCTGGGGGGCGATGTGCTGGTTGTGCGCATCAGGGGCGGGTCTTCATCAGGACTGTACGGTTGTGGGACAGCCTTTTCTGGACCTCGGCTTCTCTTGGGTACCTGGTCCTATATATGTAGTATTGGTGATCAGCCGACTCAGCCAATATTGGAATAATTCTTAGATCTCTGTATTGATTATTTATACAGCGTTGACACGATCGGTAAGGCGTTGTGTCCGTGATATGTAAAACAGGTGTCACGGTCTAACTCCTTCCTTCTGAGAACCGGATCTGCCGGCTGATCACCAATACTACATATATAGGACCAGGTACCCAAGAGAAGCCGAGGTCCAGAAAAGGCTGTCCCACAACCGTACAGTCCTGATGAAGACCCGCCCCTGATGCGCACAACCAGCACATCGCCCCCCAGGGTCGAAACGTCGACGCATTTTCTCTATCGTGAAATCAACTTTATAAAATCTACTAGGAACCAAGAATTGATTGATATGCCTAGTGGATTATTGTTCTTATAGTTGATGCTACTAATAATTTCGTGACTTGACAATTTTGTATGTTGTTTTAAATGTATATGAGTCCTACTCAAAATGTATGTGGTATATATGTTTTGTGTTTGTCTGGACAGCTATAATCAATGTTTTAATACAATTCAGAGAAGATAAAAGTATATGACTAAAACTTTACTCTAATCTTCATTGTGGTCAGTGTGGTCAGTGTGTTCTGTTTCATATTGGTATAGGTACCGCTATCGTTGTACCCTTATAGGGACGGATGTTGTGAGTAACAAACCAGGAAATACTATATTACTGTGTATTTCAGTCCGACAGAACCATTATTATTGTTCTATTACCCACCCAGGTTCTGAGGGTTACAGGGTCACCCCATTACATGTAATGGCATCTAGGTAATAACACACTTACTATCCACATCAAAGCAACTTAAAACTGGATCATGAATTTTAGCCTCCTTAATGTTCTCAAATTCACTTTTCCACAGGTCAGACCAACAGACTTTCACATTGCCCTTAAGTAACTGCCTGATATTAAACACTTTGCTAGAAAATCCTTCAACATAATTTGGCATCAAACTCTACCATGCCAAGGAAAGATCTAACTTCATCTTTATTAACAGGATGAGGGGCATTCTTAATAGTTTCAACCAACTGTGTTTTGGTGACAATGTCCTCATCACATAAAAAATTACACAAATATGTCACAGATTTCAGTCCAAACTTTACACTTTGAGTGCTCCACAGTTAACCCTTTCTCCTCCAAACTACCCAGAACTCCCTCTAACACACAATCATGTTCTGCTATGTCCTTACTAAAAGCCAAAATGTCATCTTGGAAGCACCTCACCTTGAGGTGCTTACCAAAAAGCTGGTGCATCACCCTTTGAAAAATAGCTGATGCAGATGCTAATCCAAAGGGCATCCTTTTATATTGAAAACATGCCACCGCGGGGATAAATGCAGTTAAAGGTTTGCTCTCCTTGTTTAACAGAATCTGATGGTAAGCCGCAGATAAGTGCTAGCTTCCCAGGGATCTTGGGGAGGGGAAACTCGTTGACTACCATTAAGGTGGCGTAAGTCAAATCAAAGCTGATTTTTCCGTTGGGACGCCTGGCTACCACAATGGGGTATATCCACTCTAATGAATCAATAGTCTCAATGATATCCTCACTAACCAATTTTTCCAATTCCTTTTCAATTTCATTTATTATGAGTATGGGTATGTCTCTTGCTTTGTGAATTTTCGGGCAAGTATCAATCTTTAGAACTATACAGTGTTCAAAACAATTGAAAATTCCAACTTTCCCGCAGAAAACTTTGGCAAATTTATTTAGCATCACGTTGCCTATAGACCAGCCTTCATCTATTACTAACAAAGGATCAGGGATATTGCGATTTAGAACAATCTTACATTTACCTTGATCTCTCCACCCTAGTACAGATGGTCCACATTTTGCCACATACAACTTTCCTAGAGACACCCTGCTCTGATATAGGCCCATGTCCTTTTGATAATTTTTCACCACAGGACACAATGCATCTCATAATGTTTTGAGACTATTATAGTGAGATTCGCAGAAGGTTTTTAGTTCCTCTGTTAAGAGGAAAGGGTTTCTTACAGGTCAGACCAGCCTTATTTTATCTTCAGCTGCTTAACGATCCTTGGGAGATTTCAACATTGCCAGTTTTTAAGTGGCAGCTGTTCGTCGTAATAAAAAACGGTACCCTATGATAAAATCAGTATGACTTTATATCATAACCTCTGCTTTATGTTTTATGAAAATATTTTTAATTCTGTTTTAAGCTCTTTTTCATTAGAAAATTGATCCTGCTGTATTAATTCCTTTTTAAAAAAAATCACACAATTGTCTTAATTGGTTACATGATTTTATTATATTGTGCTATGTGTACTGTAGTTTATGATTTTAACTAATCGAATAAAGTGATTTGACTGACTGATTCCCTATATTTAAATCTGAAAATAAGGGATCTAAACCTTACCATGTCTATTTTTTCTCCCCAATATCCTTTTGGGTTCATGTCAGGAGCCAGAAGTTTGTTACCCAAACTCTTCTTAAGCTTTACATTCCGCACATCCTCACTTACAATGGTATATAGAGAACCGGAGTTTGCATACATCCGAATGGAAACTCTTCCAATCTTCATGTTGCAAATGTTTTTTTGGTGATTTCTCCAAAATCACCTTTTATATTCAACAAAAACTGCTTTTCAACTTTTGTCTCATCCGTCACATCAGAGGGCACCACGGAAGACATCGCAAAACTAAGGAAAGAAGATCAAGCTCTCTCTGAAAGGATGGAGGTTTTAGAAAACAATGCACGGCGGAGTAACATAAGCAGTTTGAATATTCCTGAGGGAAGTGAAGGAGTGGATATTAAGAGTTATATAACTACTTTACTAAAAGAATCATTAAATCTTTCTCAATCCATTGAGGAATTAGCAGCGGATATTCAGCGCATACACCGAGATCCTTTCAGACGGAACATCCAGCGGGCCAAGCCTAGGAAAATCCTCGTAAAGTTTCATACTTACTCCTTGAAAGAACAAATTTTGAATCAGGCACTTAAGCTTAAGTCACAAACATGCAAAGGCTACAACTTTCAGATTCGCTCAGATCTGTCCCGCTTTACCTTGGATAAACAGTGGGAGCTTGGGCGAAGGATGGATGCTTTCCGTAAGCTAGGCGCAACAGTTCAGATGGGTTTCCCTGCATCCCTTAAAATCATGTTAGACAATAAAATGCACAACGTTAGATCAGTGCAAGCAGCAGACGATCTGTTATTGTCCTTTGGCAATAAGAATCAAAGAGTGTGACACTAAGATCTGTGGGAATAAACCAATCACAATCAGTAGAATTAAGATCGCTAATGACTTTTGGATTTAAAGATCCCCCTTACTACCGTTGCGTAGATTTCTTGAGGTTCTACAGTTTAAATGTTAAAAAAAAAAAAAAACGTTCATAAAGCTTATAAAGAGTGAACCTGGTTAAAGGAAAAGGGGAAAAAAAGGAGAAAAGGGAAGAAGAAAAAAAAACCCCTGGTAAAAAAAATAAATTAAAAAAAAATAGGGATTTAAGGGGAATAAGAGGAGTGTTAATAAAGGGGAAAAAAGAGGGGTTTAAGGAAATATAAAGATAAAGTTAAAAAAAAATAAGGGGAAAGGGGGCAAGTAAAAATAAAAAAAAAATAAAAAAAAAAACACAAACACAAACACACAACTCACTTCTGAGTCAAACATAGAATGTAATGGCGAGTCACACTGTAGATATTAATAGGCACGCGGTGACGAGATGGGGAAGAGCTAGGGGCACTTACTTCCGGAAGTTTTCCGGTTGGTGAGTACGGGGTTTTCCCAGGGTGGGTGTCGGGGAGGGAATGGGGGGGTAAGGGGGCACAACTATGTTTCAAAAAAAGAGCTCCAATCGGTTTGTGTAAATAACTTTCTTAACATTATGTTTTCTTCTCATCTTAAGCCACATAATAATAATTTTCTTGAACTTTCCAGTTCCCTCTTCTTAAAGTCAGCCATAACAATCTACTTTTTTTTTTTCTTTTTACAACCTAATGAGTAAATTAAAAATATTATCCTGGAATGTTAATGGTCTCCGCACCAAACCGCGGGCTAACAAAATTATGCAGTATCTCCGAGACAGTGATGCAGGGATCATTATCCTCCAGGAAACACATTTAATCGAGAGTGAGATGCTCGATTTGGTTCATAGAAATAGATGGATAGAATCAGCTATCTCAACAAAACAAGGTTCTAACACACGGGGGTCTCGATCATATTTAAAAAATCTGTGATATTTAAACTAACACAGCATAAAGTAGACACCGGAGGGAGATGGGCCATTGCAGCAATAGAACTAGGTGACACTAAGCTAACTCTTGTAGGATATTATGGCCCCAATATAGATGACCCCTCAGCATTGGAAACACTTTTCAGCCACCTACTTAGCTTCCCAGACCCTGTGATTATAGCAGGAGATTTCAATATAACTTTGAATCCACTTTTAGATAAATCCCCTAACAGTAGGCAGAAAACCATCTCTAAATCTAGAAACTGTCTATTAGGTTTAATGAACCAATACGATTATATAGATATTTGGAGATTTAAAGAGGGTCTAAAGCAAGAATTTTCGTTTAGAAACTGGAAATATAGGCACAGATCCAGAATTGATTTCATCCTCACAAGTAGAGCCCTAGCTGATTATATCATTGCAATACACTCCTATCCAATACATCTCTCTGACCACTCTGCAGTAGTGCTAGATTTAAAACTGACTTCGACACCTCTTACTAGAATATGGTCTTTTGACAGATCTCTTCTCTCTTCAACAGAAGATATTACTTTTCTACAATTAGAGACAAGATACTTCTTTAGTACTAATAAGGATACAGCCCCCATTGGAATAATTTGGGAAGCATTCAAGAGTACATTAAGAGGTCTTATTAAAAATAAAGTAGTCTACCGTGCGAGACAATATACAGACGAAGTAACCTCCATTGAAAGAAATATCTCGACTCTACAAAGGGATATAGATAACACCACTCCTACAGATAATCAAACCATTACCATTAAACAAGCTGAATTGAATAGGTTGAAGCTTTTATTGTCAGCAGTACTGGAGAAGCGGGTTATACAGAGATGGGAGGCAAGCAAACTTTCGCATTTTCAATATGGAGAGGGGGCAGGAAAGCTACTTGCCTGGAAAACAAAATCTGACCGGGTCCGTAACAATATTTGTTCAGTCACATCAGCGCAGGGCACTGTTACCAGGGATGAGGAAATTAGAGCAGTCTTTAGGAATTTCTTTGAGTCTATATACCAAGACGATCTTAAGCCTAAACAGAGTGACATTATTAATTGGCTGGAAGGTATATCCCTTCCGTCCTTAACTACAGAGCAATCCTGCTCACTAGATAAAGAAATAACCATAACAGAGGTCGAGGAGGCCATTAAGAAAGCTAAGAGTGGAAAGGCGGTGGGTACTGATGGGATGCCTTGTGAGATTTATAAAAAACTTGTCTCGGAGGTCGCACCAGTGCTGGCCACTTTGTTCAACCAAATTCTTAGAGAAGGCGAATTACCACCAGAGTCATGGAATAATGCCTCTATAACCCTCATCCTGAAGCATGGTAAACCCGCTTCTGATTGCGGCTCATACAGACCCATCTCCATATTAAATGCCGATTACAAAATTTTTACATCTATATTAGCTAATCGGCTCGGTCGGGTGGCTCCGGATATTATAGCTTCGAACCAAAAGGGGTTTATTAAAGGGAGACAGCTTGGTGAACTTACATATGAATTGATTGGCTCAATAGATATTGCAATAAAGCAGGAAATCCCACTGGTTGTTCTTACCCTTGATGCCACCAAGGCCTTCGATAGGGTGAATTGGCTATACCTATCGGAGGCTTTGAAGAGGTTTAACGTGGGGGATAGATTTCGGAGGACCATAGAGCTTCTGTATCGTAATCCATCTGCTTCTTTGCTAATTAATGGTGGCTTGACAGAGCCCTTCAAGGTTATGAGAGGAACCAGACAGGGTTGTCCCCTGTCCCCCCTCCTTTTCGACGTATATATAGAACCATTTGCTCAGACTCTTAGGGACAATAGACTTATTAAACCTTTTATTTTTGGTGGCTGGGATAAGAAGGTGGCACTTTACGCCGATGATATTATGATTTTCTCCACAAGTTACGAAGAGGCATACCCAGAGATAATTGATCAGGCACTTACATTTGGGAAAGTGTCAGGGTATGAAATTAATGCCCTGAAGACAGAATCAATGTCCTGGAACTGTAATAGAACGAATAATAATGGGACATCAAAAAGCCAAATTCGCTATTTGGGGGTGAATATAGTTAATGACATTGACGCTATTGCCTCTCTAAACTTTAATAAAGTGGCTGCAGAGTGCCGGAAACTTATGAGAGACTGGTCTCACCTTCCACTTTCCATTTTGGGTAAACTTAATTTGGTGAAGATGAGCATTTTACCGAAAGTTTCTTTTTTATTTAACACAATACCACTTTATTTTGATCCTAAATTAATTTCTAAACTACAGAGTGCGATTACCAGTTTTATATGGAATAATAAAAGTGCCAGAATCTCTTGGAAAAAAATTAGGCATCGTAGGGAGAAAGGGGGGTTGGCTGGCCCAGACTTTCAAATATACGCATGGGCGTTCCAATTATCGCATATGCGTATGTTGTTTAAAACCCCTATATCTACAGGGATGGGCCCGCGTTTCTCTACTTTATTGGTTTGTGAAGGAGTTGTTCACGCCAGATTCTTGTTTAAGTTTGGTGATCCCAAATTCTTTAAAAAGATAAAATTTAAAGTTCTAAAAGGGTTTGTATCCACGTGGTATAAAATTAGGCAAGCGATTAAGATTGGCTATTATTCTGCAAAAGCTCCAATATGGAACTTACCCGATCCTCCCTTATGGACAATGGATGCCTTAAACAATTCGCTATTAGAAGCAGATATCCATTGTTGGGACGACCTGTTTATGGACGGGTCTTTACTCCCATGGGATTATCTTAGCAATAAAGTAGGTCCCGGGTTGTCAAGATTTAAATATATCCAGATTTCCAGCTGGGCTCAGTCATATAAAGATCCGCCATTGAGACGTAACAAGCATCCTATAGGCGGGTTTAGTGACTTGATCACTTGCTTATTGGACAGCCCAGTGGCAAAAAAAGAAATCTCACGCTGGTATAATAAAATCATAGATGAAATGGATGACAGCTTCCAGTTACCAACTACATTGTGGGCAGAATTAATGCCAGGCTTAGATGCGGAAGAGCTCTGGTCTGCCTCTTGCTCATTGTTATGGGAGTTAGTTAAACCTTCGTGGCTTCGTAGGAACCACCTTTTTACTATACATAGGGCATATTATTCTCCCTATAGGTTAACTAAATTTTCATCAACAGGTCCAGTTAAATGTCCGAGATGCGGGTTAATTGAAGCCACGGATACACACATGCTCCTAGAATGCCCAAATCTAACAGAATTTTGGGAAGCCATTAAGAATAAGCTATCGCAATCTTTGGGTGAACATGTCAATATAGACCTGGTTCTTGTTATCTTTGGTCTAAGAAATAAAATCTGCAATTCAGCAACCAAATTGATATTCTATTCCATACTTGCCGCACGTAGGGAGATTTGCAGACATTGGAAAGATGCTCAACCACCAACAGTGCATGAATGGCGAACATCTCTTCTTCAAATCTCCAAACTTGACCTAGCCAGGACAGGAAACTTAAATAGTAGAGCGTTTTGGGCAATGCTTGGATAGTCGAGACCATACCTGGGTGTTTTTTTTTTTTTTTTTTCCCCCAGGTCCAATGATTAACGTGTGCACTGCCCATCCTGGCTATCAAGATTGACAGTCTTGGTACCAAAGTGGTCTCGATAAGTCGGGCACTATCAACTGAGATACTATCCTAAGCTGGTTTAAGATTGGTCTCCGTATAAAGTGCTGAAAGGAACTGGCCTCGCTTCGCGCCCTACAATTTCCTTACCAGCTATAAGCTGAGTTGGCACAATACACGACTAGTCGGCCTATTGCTCTGTGGTGGTTTTCTCTTTGGTTTTGGTAGATTGGAGCTTCGCACACAAATGAGGATAAAAAATAAAAATAAAATCCGTCACATCTTTTAGGGAACAATACATAGTTTTCTTTACTAATTTTTCATCCGCGCTTGAAGTGCCCTCATCATACTAATTTTTCATCCGCGCTTGAAGTGCCCTCATCAGCACATTGCACTTTTTTTCCCTTTTTACTTTTACAAATTCTAGCATAATAGCTAATCAACCCACAATTAGAATTTTTTTCTTTGAGTACAGAACAAAACACACTACTAGCCAAATGCAAGCCACTGCCACAACAATAACATTTCAAATCTTTTTTTTTAAACTCATGGGTTTTTACTGATTCCGTTTTTTGTTTAGTATATTTACCGCTTTTCACTTTAGCAACAACCTCTTCATTAACCTCATTATTCTCAACTTAAGTACTTTTGCACATCTGCAATCCTAAGGGGTTCCTGCTTCTGATCTGTTGACACAATTATCAAAACGTCCATTGGACCTACTGTGTCGACCCAGTTAAAAACAGAGACATCAGATAACAATCATTGATTTAACACTGGGGTTATAATTCCTAATTCCCCGGAGCAGCATTTAATCAAGTCTAGAACACATGAACAATTATAGAAGAGGGCCAACCTGCATCTCTGACAATCTCACCACATTGGGTAAAACAATCATTTACTTGAATTTTTACCTTTCCATCTAACATGCAATCACAGGCCAAATTCCATGGCTACGGTAGGCGATGCCATCTGATGATCCTCAATGGTTCCTGCTACTCCTGATCTCCTTTTTTGACCTCAGTAAGAATTTGCACACTCTGCAATGCAGTTCGATTAGTGTCTGCTTTATTTTAAATAGTAACTTCAGCGTCCCAACGGGTAGGCGCACACAATGATCAATAAGGTCCCAGATGAGGCAAGTGACACAGCTGATCAGTTGGAGATGAGACAACACATAAATACGTTTACTGGCAGTGATTATTGTTAATGCTGAAGTGCTTTGTGGCTTACCAGACATAGCCGAGTTGAGTTTTATAAATAACTTTATTAACTTCTTGGTTGCAGGATGGTAAATATGTACATTGGTCCTTATCTTGGTAATACTGTTACACCAGCCTCTTCAGCTCTTAGGGCAGACCCACCAGGAGCAGCCTCCCTGCCGCTCAACCTATCTCCAACTGTCACCACTCCTCCACACAGGCACCCAAGGAATCCATGCCTCACAGTCACACCAACATTCCAATACCAACTCTCACTCTGGCTGAGCAGCAGGGATACTGCTAGGCTGGGAATCATACATAAATACAATCAGGATATAACAAAGTTATTACAAAGCAAATTAAAGCTAGAAATCAGATTGGACTAATTCACATCAATAGTTAAGATTTTGTTAAATTTAATAACGCTGTCATGGTTAGAAGTACCCCAAAGTCAAGCAGAAAAGAACTGTCTTAAAACTGAAGTTATTTTAAACTGCAGGAGCTATGAAATTCCATTTTAAGAGGAAACATAGACATAGATGATCTATCGCAAACTGATGTTTACATTTCTTATCTTATTTTCTTATACATATTCAGACATTCATGTATTTTCTCGTATTACTCCTACAGACCGCTCTGGCAAATGCAGATATACAATACATTAATGTGAATTGATTAATTAAAGGCAAAAACATAGTAAGTAGTTTATACAAACAGCAAGCTTTATTGATTAAAAGAAGCCCACGTCCCGCAGGCACTGATCCCATGTATTCCAAACGACACCTAACACAGTTGTAGATGGAAACCATGGAAAAGGCATGCAGAACATTGAACCATAACAAATGTAAACATTGTGCGAGGCAAAACATGTAATAACGTACAACATATAGGTAGGACAAAAACAATCACAGAAAAAACTCACACACTGAATGAATACATGAAAATGTGGGAAATTGTGTGACAATTCTGGAGGTTTTTCATAATATTATGAATGAGCTTTCTGTGTGAATAATTGATATTTATGTATCTTTTTCAGAGATCTGTGCATCACAGCATGCACTTTACATACAGCTGTTTCTGTGTGTTTTGTACTTGTGATCTTGGTTGGTTAAGTGTCAAGCCTTGGCGTGCCTAGGTTATAATAGTGCAAGATTTGTGTCCCACCAGAACAGTACCTTGATTTCCTAAGAGGTTGGTGCAATGGGGGTGAAAGGGATGGGGTGTGAGCGTGGGGTAACGTTGTCTAATGGATGTTGCATGTTTGACATGATGTCCAAAAATAAACACAGGTTTGGCCATGTTCTTTTTAGACCTGACATGCCAGTCACGTTACTGGATGCCACCACCACAAGATTGGAGAACATGCTTGAAAACAAGTGGTGTGAGTCTTTCGGAAACAAACAAAAACACAGGGGTTGGCTGAGCCATGCAATCTTTCCTCTGTCTTCCACTGGTCAAGTCAGAGAAGTAATGGGAAGGAGAAGAGCATTTGTGACACCTTCCTGAAATGGAACAAAAATGTGGCCGCAATTAGTACAGACCTTACAGTTACCAGTCAGGTTTTTGTAGCTTTTCTGTGCAATGCACCAAATCTCGCAAAAAAACAAATGCAGAAGAGGGGGTTGCTGGTATAAGCGTTGACCTAATGTTACATACAATATAAACCAGGTTTGTTGGTGATGCAGTGTATGAGATAATAGAAATCGGGTTTGATGGTGATGAATGTCGGCATGTAGCACTTGTACTGGAATAGATCCACAGAAAGAACAAACTAATTGTAATGCCTTAGCCTGGAGGCATATCAGGAACATTTAACAAACTGCCTTTCCCGCCCATGTGTGACAAGCTAGTCTGAGACTCTCCACCTTCTCTCTGCAGGTTCCAGGATCAGCGGCCTACGAGGCTACTAAGGTGGCTATTGATGCAGGCTTTCGCCATATTGATGGTGCCCTGGTTTATGGTAATGAGGCCAACGTTGGGAAGGCCATTAGAGAAAAAATTGCGGATGGCACAGTAAAGCGGGAAGACATATTTTACACTGGCAAGGTAACGTCTAGAAATGTTGGGTAACTTAAAGATTCCTGAAAAAGATATTTTTCTCTTAATCTGGGATTTGGGATTCTATACCAATTTTTATCATTTTGTTCAAACTAATAAAGTCTGTTTTTTTTACAAATTATATCTCACCACTCGAATATCTGGGTCTCATTCACAAAACTATTGAAATCTAACATATGAATGATGATAGACATTTTGACAAGTGCAAAACGACTTATGTAAATCTAATTAGTGGTTTTATACTCACACATTAACTTAACCAAATAGAGGTTTCTGTGTGAGTAAATGTCCAATTATTAGTTTGGAGAATGTGTTCCAAGGCAGGAATGCTTTGCAAATTCTGATAAATGCAAATGCTTCTGGTTCTATAGAAATCTATTTCCTGCCACTTTCCACCTGGGAAATGCCTGAACACGTTTCTAAGGTAGCAGGGCAAGAAAAAAATCCTCAAAACTATTTTCAATGAAAAAATATAGCAAGTGTGTTTGCTTCAGTTTTTTAAATCTGTTTTAGTTTCACAAATAAATATACAAGTGTATAGTATCCCTTGCAAAGCAGGTATTGCTAAATATTTTCCAGAAGATTACCAAAAGTAAGTGTGGAAATCTGTGACTGTCAGTTTTCTAAAACCTTTTTATGGGGCAATCCTAGGAACCTGGGTGTACAATCTCATTAAAGAATTTACAATGGTTCCCTCCAGAAAAGCATATCAGCCTATGCGTTTTTCGCAATGTCTAAGGCAAAAAAATGCATATATTTTATTGTGTCTCATTGGGCCTTGGAAAATCATATTTTGTCAGACTTCCAATTTAGCTTTTGACAAAAAGTCAGCAGAATGGTCAAATATTTTGTTTTTGCACAATCTATTGGAAAACTGTTGTGCTGGAGAATGGCCACTTGTACGTGGTCTTTGCTGACTAACTGTTTTGGTGGAGAAGGGACACATGTATGTGGCCTTTGATGACCTAAAATCAGCCTTTGATTCGATTCCCTGACCTAAGTTGTGGGGTGTTCTAGGCATCACGGGGTCCCAGATAGTGTTCTATTGGTTACAATAAGACTCCATGAGGTGGAGGAGAGCTTTCTTACTCCTTTAGGATTGAGAAGGGAGTTCTCAAGGGCTGTGTTTTGTGCCCTTTTTCTTTTTAAATTACATATACGTGGCCAAGTCGAATTCTTAGATTTCCCTGGCAACAACGTCCCGAAAATAGGTGTGTAATGAAGTCGATTCCAGAGTCAGGAATGTAGATGGAAACTGTGAAGGTTTGTAGAACCAGAGAATTTCCTCCAATTGCTAGCACCATTGGAAGACCTCAAGCCGGATGGAACTCTAGACTCTGGTGACACATCCTTGGGCCACAACCACCTAGGAACCTTAACCACCCTAGACAAGTTCCACACGTTACCGTCTGAAAGTTCAACCACTTGTCTTCCAACACGGGTGACCATCAAAGGACTAGAATACCGTGACTCACCAGACTTAACATTTCTACACTTCTTGACACGGACCCAATCATTGACACAGAACTGGGAAGAACCACTACATGGTGCACGATCAACCTCAACAGCCCTACTGGTACCAAGCATTCTCATCCAAGGTTGAGTCATGTTGGAGCCACTTCTCCTCCCTCTCATCTTCTCAAAAGGAGACAGGTCACCCATACTCCTGGGTGTGTTTCTGTAATACCACAGAACTTCACTAATGATTTGTTTACAATCTCTTCCATTCTGCAAGGCAAGTTGAAGACCTTCCTTAAACACCCTGATCCACCTCTCAACGATGCCATTACTTTTGGGATAATACACTGACACACATTTATGTTTGATACCATGACGCTCCAAAAACTCCCTCATCTCCAGGGATACAAATTGCACACCATTGTCAGTTGTAATAGATTCTGGAAAACTCTCCCTTTCAAACACTTCATTCAAAAACTTGATCACTACACTAGATGTTATGTTAGAAACCATTTTCACCTCAGGCCATTGAGACAACTGGTCTATCAAAATTATAGCATACATCACACTCTTGTTAAATGACAAAGGACCAGCAATATCCAATGATACACTTTCCCAAACCCGTGAAGGTCTGGAGATGGGTAACCGTTCATATAGAATATGCTTTTGAGACTTATCACACAAACAGCAATCCAAACAGTCTCTGACATGCCGTTCTATGCACGTATCCATTGCTGGCCACCAGAATTTACTTCTAATCCTTCTTTTCATGGATGTCATTCCATGATGTCCTTCGTGAGCTATTTCTAAAATCATAGGTTGTAATTCACGAGGGACCACTAATTGCAGACCTCTAAACAAAACTCCTTCGACAACCGACAACTCCTGAGCAACATGAAAGAAAGGAAGAAACTCATCTGACAACAACTCTTTGCATGGCCACTGGGTTTTTACAAAATTACAAATATCACCAAGAACAGAATCACTACCACATGCCAATTTCCATGCATCCTCATCAATACAACCTTTGGAGATTTCACAAATTGACACAACATTATCATCATCCTTATCTTCTTCAACAACATTGTCATCAGGAATGGGCAATCTAGACAAACAGTCAGTTAACACATTCCTAATACCAGGGATATACTCTACTTTAAAATGAAAATCCTGAAGCTTGTATTGCCATCTAGCAATCCTTGAAGTCGCTTTACCACAACCTTTGGTAGTAAATAAATCCACTAAAGGGCGATGGTCAGACCAGAGCTTAAAAACAGTGCCGTACACATACTTGCGGAAATATTCTATGCCCCACCAGCAAGCAAGAGCTTCCTTTTCTAAAGTAGAGTATTTGCACTCCGCATCCCTTAAAGGTCTAGATGCGAATCCAATTGTTACCAATTGGCCCTTTTGACGCTGCATTAAAACCGCACCATCACCCACATTACTTGCATCAGTGATGATAAATGAACAATGTGCAGTATTAAACGTTGCTAAAGCAGGTGCAGATACGATGTTTTGTTTCAACAACAAGAACTCTTTTTTGCAATTTTCATCCCAAAGAAATTGAACATTTTTTTTCATCAAGTTCCTCATGCTCACAGTCTTATCAGAGAACAGGGGAATGAATTTCGAATAGTATTCGGCAAGCCCCAAGAAAGATCTGAGCTGATCTTTGTTCACAGGGTCTGGAGCAAATTCTATGGCTTTGACTAAATTCATTTTCGGGGAAATGCCTTCCTTACTAATAGTATGTCCTAAATAGTCATCAGAAGATACACCAAATTTACACTTTTCCTTTGTAAGTGTTAGACCACTATCTTGCAACACACATAATACTTTATACAGAATTTCGGAATGATCAGATGGATTAGATGCAAAGATCAAAATGTCGTGTTGGAAGTACAAGACATTATCAAAATCCTTAAAAAGGTTGTGCATCAACCTTTGAAAGACAGAAGATGCTGATATTAGACCAAAAGGCATCCTTTTGTACCTGAAAGCACCCTCTGAAGTGATGAAAGATGTCAAATGCTTACTATCCTTGTGTAACGCTATCTGGTGATAAGCATTAGGCAGGTCTAAAGTAGAAAAAATGGATGCCCCCTTCAATTTAGTGAACATTTCATTAATATTGGGGAGCGGATGTCTATCCACCCATATGTTCCCGTTTAAATCTCTTAAATCCACACAAAGTCTCACTTTGCTGTTGGGCTTGTGAGCGACAACGACCGGGGATAACCAAACAGAAGATTCTATCTCCTCAATGACATCTAAATCTCATAACCTTTTGAGTTCAGATTTTACAGCATCTCTTAAATGTAAAGGGACATTCCTAACTTTATGGACTTTTGGTACAGCATCTTCTCTAAGAATGATTTTGTGTTCAAAGTTTTTCAAAAGACCTAATGTGGACGTAGAAAAAACAGAAGGAAATTTCTTTTCACATTCAGAGCCGAGATCAGACTCTACACTCATCACCAGATCAGAATACCCAAGCACTTGTTCAGGATGATTGGGATCCAATTTTATAATTAAGTCCCTCTGTTGAGGCCATCCCAATAAACAAGAGCCATCTTTAGCCACATAAACCTTGGAATTAATAGTTTTACCTTTGAAACTTAGGGATGTCGTAAAAAACCCAAGAATATCAATGGGTTTCCTCCCATACCCAAGCAACTTTATGTCTGGAGGAGATAATTTTAAACCAGGAAACTCTTTTACCCATTCTTCACCAATGAGAGTACGTTTCGCCCCAGAATCCGCCATACCATTGATTTCCTTCCCTCCAACATTTACAGTGCAGTAGGGAGAATCTTTATCACATGCATTGACTTCAAACACTGCAAAAAGAAATTCTTCTTCTAAGTAATCGTCATCAATTTCATTGACATGCTCATCTGAACTTCTTTTTTGATCAAAACCCTTACTTTTAAACCTGTTCTTATTCTTACACATTTTGCTAAAATGACCCTTCATTTTGCAATATCTGCACACTTGACCAATTGCCGGACACTTTCTATCATTTGCTAGGTGATCCGGACTACCACATTTAAAACATGCAAATTCTCTCCTCTCTTGGAATTGTTGGTTTCTGTTTCTGAATGAAGATCTTTCCTCAAAGTTAGATTTCTTTACAATATTGACCTCAGCAATACTTTTTTCTGCAAGTTCCTTCACTCCAAATTTCATGTTTTCAAAACGATGTGCGATATCTAACGCTTTGTCTAAAGTCAAATCCTCAGTGTCTAAAAGTTTTCCTTGAAGCTTGACATCAGCAATTTTGTGGACCATTTGATCACGCAACATCTGATCATGAAAGGTTGAATAATTACACTTAGATGCCAAAACTCTTAAGTCATTCATAAATGAGTCAACAGATTCACTTGGTAATTGACCCCTACTTAAAGATTTATGACAGGCAACTACAACGTTGACTTTCTTAATATACTGTTTATCCAACTGTTTGATTGCTTCCTCGAAAACATCAATGGCTTCTTCAGAAGATGATACACCACTTGCAGACAAAGGTAAATGACTTAAGACATGTCTTCCTTCAGCACCTAGACAGTGTTTTAAGATGGCAAGTTTTCGTTTATCGGTATAGTCATCTCCACCAATAGCTTCAATGTAAGCATAAAAACCTTCTTTCCATCTTTTCCATTCAAGGATAGGTTCCCCTGGGCTTGATAGAAATGGTGGTGGTGCCGAAAAGCTTTCCATTTTATTAAAGCAAAAACCTAAAACAATTTGATAGGTAAAAGTAGTGTTCGTTTTGCTTTATTTTTTTTATTTTTTTATGTAAATTGTAAAGCAGAATTAAACTTTTCTCGCAGGATTAATGCGAAATTCAAGAGTTAATGCTAAAATCAAGCTTTTTCGGACGATCAATGAGGCTAATACGCGAAGTTAGCAGATTGTCATTGTTTTACATTGGATTTTCTCCCAAAAGATGGCCGCCGTGCGTCAAAATGCGTAAAACAACGTTGTGATGTCACGCGCATGCGCACCGGCTCGAGTTGCTAGACTCGCGTAGTCTTAATCACCAGGATTCGATTCATGAAAGTGCCCAAAATTATTAATATTTGATATACAAAGGCATAAAACTGTGGCGGTTTCACCTTCTTGATCCTGACACAGTCCGTGACGCTGCGCAGACAACGCCGACAGCTCTTCTTGACAGTTCGTGATCCTCCGCATCTGACGAGGAGCAACGATGCAGGTAAGGACTCCAGGTTTGTTTTAAGGTTCTTGCCCAATCGTCGCCAGTGTAATGAAGTCGATTCCAGAGTCAGGAATGTAGATTAAAGGAGATTTATTGACGAGCAAATGTAATCAGTCTATATCAGTGAACCTGGGTCGTAACTGTCATCCCATGGAATCCGGAACACAGCAGTGTTCCTGATTCCAGGCATGACACAACAACACCACAAGGTGCTTTCAAAATTCCAACACTCTTGTTTGCTGATGATAGGAACCCCATTTCTAAAACTCCAGCAGGGATGCAGACTATATGAGTCCACATTTTAGTATTCTTTAATAAAAAGGGGGCTTGTATTGCATATTAGTAAGACCATGTACATGGCATTCAAGCCTACAAAGCCGTAGAACTTGCATTACAGTACAGAACCTCTAGAACCTTGTCTATTTAAGAGTGAGATTGTCCAGTAAACATAATTGGATGTTACAAATCAATAAGAGCATCTTAAAGCTACAATAGCAATCAGATGTTGTATTGAGCTAGCAAAAAAAACCAAGTCTAGAGTTCTTTCCCCAGCTGTAGAAATGTATAATGTTAAACTTTAAGGATTGGCCTTGTATGGTTCCACCCTGTGGGGCCATGTGAAAGGCAATGGTCTCGCTGTGGTTGAAAACAGGTTTTTCAGGACCCTACTAAACCTCCAGCATAGTGCCTCTCACCTTCCCCTGTTATTGGATTTCAGCGTGTGTCCGATCACTTCCACTCTGAAGTTGGGACCCTTGCAGTACTGGCACAAATTGAACTGATGAATTAGAGGTGTATATGTTACCATTAAGGGAATTAAGTTCTAAGGGACATTTACAAATTCACTGGTTAGCCTATATCACAGCATGTTATTCAAATTCGACCTTCATCCTCTCAGAGAATCCCCAGCTGATGCCAGTTCAGTAACAACATCATTAATCAAAGAAAAGCAAAGGGTGTGCTTAGTGAAATGGAAGTAAGGAGTTGAAAGGCAGGCAGATTGACTCATAGATTCCTAGACCACAAAGCCACTCCCTTATATACATCTTTCCTTGATAAAAGCTAGGTCCCTTGGCCAAGCAGTTATACACACAATTTAGATTGGAATCCTGCCTATGTATAGCTTCTGTATTAAAATGCACTTCCACTTAGGAAGTGGATCAAACCTATGTGCCAACTTATACGCATTAGGCAATATGAAATCTCACTCAGAATCTTGAGATCTGACACTAGTGATGTCACTGTCAGCAGCATTGCCAAATTCTTAAATTCTGCATGAGATTTTTAGCTAGTGTTGCTGCTATTTCTTCTAATGACTCCTGATTTTGCAGTGGTTTTCATTAATATAATATTTTAAATTGCACCTGTTACAGTGTTGGGTGTTTTATATTTTATGGAAGGTCATATGTTTGTTTATTCAGTACAAGCATTTAGTATAGCTGATATAATATTTTAAATTGCACCTGTTACAGTGTTGGGTGTTTTATATTTTATGGAAGTTCATATGTTTTTTTTTTCAGTACAAGCATTTAGTATAGCTGCTAGAGGTGTTGCACTTTGATGGTTTACCCAATGTACTAAGGTACTTTGTTTCTATGTGATCTGCTTTAGATAAAATCAAATGGTATCTGTATGTGCTTTAACGCACAAGGACTATTAATGTCTCTATATGATTGTGACAAATGTGATGTTTTTTAAATGTTTTCTTTATGTTTTATGGATTTTGAATCTGAAATAACCAGACTTGATTGATTGATTGATTGATATCAAAAGTTAGATGTTCCAAGAAACACGTTAAATAGTGACTCATTTGATTATTGGTGCGATTTGTGATATAAAACCAGCAAACAAAATACTGTTGTCTACTTGGCAACATCATAAAAGACAAAGCTTTGTTATTGCAAGTTCAGCTTTCTCATTCCAAATTCAATGGCAGTTAACAGAGCAAATTGTTGATGTTAGAGGCCCCTTACACCAATTTCATTGGGGTCTTCATTAGGGCAAATTAAGGAGGCAACCTTGACACAAAATATCAAGGTAAAAAGGATTCTCAAACTAAATGAATTGCCAGACTCCTGAAGGAGATTAATTGTGTATGGCTAGGGACAGCTGTGGGGGAATGTTTGTGAGAATGAGATTTCCCTTAAAGAGTATTATGAAACTAGGAGGCATCCGCAAGGTTTGAAGAGCTCCCCCTAGGCTGTCCCTAGACCTGAAACACCATGTTATTGGTCTAAAATATTCACCTTTTAGACTTAGCATAAAAGGAATTATTTCAGAAATGTAGAAATTCCCTGTGATGCTTTCTATAGTAGTGCTAAATATATGATAGACTTTCTTGAAAATCAGCATTCAAAAAAGTCTAGAATGAAATGGGTTGATACAGAGATCAAAAGGTATTACTAGATATTCATAATGACCATGCGTGGTCTTGAAAGCTGTCATCCACTCATCTCAATCTTTACTCCAGACCAAGTTGTAGGCTCCCCTGACATCTAATTTGTAAAACACTTTGGCCATTTTGACTTGATCTAGAAGAAAAGAAATGGAAAGAGGGTGTTGATTGTGGAAGGCATTCATATTTAACTTATGGTAATCTGCACACACCTGGAATTCAAGATCTGGTTTTGGCATATCGCAGCATCTTTAAGGGAAACTGAATGCTCAAAAAATCCCTTAGTGAGGTTTTCGTACAGATATTCCTTTGAGACAATATATTCCTTTGCTATTAATAAGTACCTTCTGTCATGGGGAATCGGAGCACCTGCTTTAAGGTCAATAGCATAGGCTGATATTTGAAGGAGAATGTATTCATTTACTCCCTTCTTGCTAAAATCTTCTTGGACATCCATATAAGGAGGAGGATTATTCAATTCTTAATCATGATCAGGAGTGGCATAGCGTGTAAACAGCAATTTGAAATGTATCTCTGATCTTAGTCAACAATTCTGTCTGCAATATTTAATCAATCAATCAATCAATGACACTTGTATAGCGCGCTATCACCCAAAAGGGTCTCAAGGTGCTTGGGGAGAGGGGTCCGTTACTGCTCGAAAAGCCGGGTCTTGAGTTGCTTCCTGAAGGAGAGATGGTCCTGGGTTAGCCGAAGGTGGATGGGAAAGGAGTTCCATGTCTTGGCTGCCAGGTAGGAGAAGGATCTTCCTACAGGCGGTGGCTCTGCGGATGCGTGGAACGGCGGCGAGGGCGTGGCTGGTCGATCGTAGCTGGCGGGTGGGCATGTAGAAGGTCAGGCGGTTGTTGAGGTACTTGGGGCCCAGGTCGTGGAGGGCCTTGTGTGCGTGGGTGAGGAGTCTGAACTTGATCCTTTTGCTGTCGGGGAGCCAGTGCAGGTCTCTCAGGTGGCCGGATATGTGGCTGTGTCGGGGGATGTCCAGGACGAGTCGTGCGGAGGCGTTCGGGATGTGTTGGAGTCTTTTCTGGAGTTTGGCCGTGGTTCCGGCATAGAGGGTGTTTCCGTAGTCCAGTCGGATGGTGACGAGTGCCTGGGTGACCGTCTTCCTGGTTTCGGTGAGGATCCATCGGAAGATCTTTCGAAGCATGCGCAGGGTGTTGAAGCATGATGATGAGACGGCGTTGACTTGTCTGGTCATCGAGAGGGAGGAGTCCAGGATGAAGCCCAGGTTGCGTGCATGGTCCGTTGGCTTGGGAGTGGTGCCCAGGACGGGGGGCCACCAGGAGTCATCCCAGGTGGAGGGCGATGACCCCAGGATGAGGACTTCCGTCTTGTCTGAGTTCAGTTTCAGGCGGTTGTTCTTCATCCACTCGGCGACGTCTTTCATCCCTTCGTGTAGGCTGGTTCTGGCGGTGGCGGGGTTGTTGGTGAGGGAGAGGATCAGCTGGGTGTCGTTGACATAGGAGATGATGTTGAGGTTGTGTTGGCGTGCAATGGCTGCGAGGGGGCTCATCTAGACGTTGAAGAGGGTTGGGCTGAGCGATGATCCCTGTGGTACGCCGCAGATGACTTTGGTGGCCTCGGATCTGAATGGGGGGAGGCGGACTCTCTGGGTTCTTCCGGCGAGGAACGAGATGATCCACTCCAGTGCCTTCTCTTGGATTTAGATCTCATATTCATTTATTCCTCTTTCCAGTTGATCTCAGAATTGTGCACACTTACCCAATTGATTTTGAAGACTAATGGAAGCACTGGCGAGTTGATGCTGTGTGATATTAAAGATTCAATAAGTTAATTTTCCACAGCAAGCAAAAATGGTTGTTTCACGCATTTCATCCCTTGACAACAGGGGTGTCCCATTAATGCATAAAATATCTTCCGCAAGGTCTTCTTTATCGGTACAAAAGTCTTGTTACTTATAAAAATCTTTATGAATATAACAATCAGACACATTCAGGAGCAATTTCATACAAAGCGACCCCCATTGCTACAGTATAAGCACAAGCCATACTTTCCGGGTAGTTACTTATCCACGTGTTTCAAGATTGTGCAAACTGACCCAATTTATACAGCCTCTTTTCCAGCATCAGCCACCTCTATGTGTCAAAAATGGGACACTTCTTATGTCGCCTCTTTTCTCCATCCTTCAAGACATTTGCTGTCCTTTAATTTGAAGTATTAATTACATTAACATAACCCAATGAGTGTGGTGATTCATTATAAGTGCCAAGCCTTACTTTAACTCCTCTTGCAGCCCATTATAAAATGATGCGGCTCCACCCTCAGCTGCTGACTCATTTGTCTAATTAGAACAAGCTTTGAGCTGTTGGAAAATACTCTCTGCTCCCTTACCTTATTGTCAGTATACCCAAATGAGCTGACCGAGTAAGGAGCCTGGTGCAGATCAAACATGTGAAGTTAAGCAATTAAAAATTACATAGTGTGGGACATTTTCCTTTAATCAAAGTTGTTGCAAGATAAGCACTTCTTCTGTTGAATATGATCAGAGGGAAAGGCTTGTGGCTTTTAAAAAAAATGTAGGTGACATTGAGCCATAAATGCTTAATTGTTGTGGGTCTTGTACACACTTATTAAGAAAAGGTTATGCTGTTCCTTTGGGATGAAAGTCAGAAGGAAGAGAATCTAAACCAACTCGACCAGAGTGGTTCAAAGTTGGGAATCCATTTATTGGATTATAATGCCCTCACACACCCGGTAGGGTGTCATGCTTCATCATTGGGCTGCTCCTCGTCGGGTCGGCGGTGCATTACCCGACGGGCTCCCTATAGTAGGATTACTTTAGTGGAGATTTTTTTCCTTTAGCCGTAAGGTGAAGTGGGGGTGAGGGGCCAAATATGTGTAGATTAATATTTTTTGAGTGAATCTAAAATAGGGTTAGGAGTACCAGCGACAGCAACTTTTAATCAATGGGTCTCCTACCCTAAGTAAAAACAGTTAATAAGGTGCTCGGTTGAGCTTATGTCTTAGGTGAAGCGTACTTTTTGGTGACAGGTCTTGTGCTCACTTCTCAGGAGGATCAATTCCAGTTGATATATTACAATTTCCTGGATCTCATGTTAACAATTGCCAAAGTATCTCTGGGTATCGTGGAACTTTCAGTTCTTGGACCTTCTTTAAACTTGCTCACTTGTGTTATTTTAGTTATCACCAAGGTTCGCACCTGTTAAGCAACCTCAAAATCTTCTTGTATTTCACTAATGGCCTGAGCCATGGCTTGGAGGGGATTAACTTCAGAGTCAGTTTTTAGAATCTCACAAACTGTCATGACCCAACATAGTTGTTACCAAACATCGATGGAAATCCAAGTATCCACTAATCCTACATTCTCTCATTCCCTCACTCCCTTTACCTGTTTTTCCTCATTTCCCATTGCAGGCATTCAATTCTTTTGCCATCCAGCTAGATGGCGGGATTTTAGCAGGAACCAGAGACACACCTTGTAGGTACATTAACTTAGTCTTTGCCTCTGCGTTCTCGTAACTCCTTTACGCTTTACAAAAAGAGTACCCCTTCCCTTTCCCTGCTCCTGTGTTATGTCTTGTCTCCATTAGAAGAAGATGTCAGGTGTGCATTCACGATCAAATCTTAGGTGAATGGGGCATCAGTTAGGGCAGGCTGGCGATTAACAAGGAGGGACATACATTTTTTTGTTTTACAATATTGCTATTTAAATTTTCATCATTCTGTTCATGGAAGAGAGATTACTCAAAGAGACTTCTCTTATTGTAATTATACCTCTGTATTTCTTAGTTTTTCTCTGGGTGATCCTGAAAGAATTGTCGGCTCCACCAGGTCGTCACTTGTGTTATTGGAATGCTGTTGGATCTTACTGGCAGCGGCAGCTTCGTAAAGGTGGAAGCTGGCCTTCTGGAGGACAAGCATTGAGTAATTCACATATAGGACATGGGGCTGCTGTGGTTAGTGAATGTGGGAGTGAGATGATCATCAGTACATTCTGTTTACGGCACATCTGTTATTCAGCGCCAAGATACCCTTCCTGGGGAAGGTCCGCTTTAAAAATTCAAGTTATGATATTGCATTTAAATATTTTAAGCATACTGATCGTTTGAAACTACATATCATAAACCATAATAAACGTACGTTTCCAGTATTCAGTATCCTGCTCCTATCCCATGACACAGTATCCAAATTTGAAACATTTCCATCCATGCAAGCAAAGTGCACCTCAAAATCCACATTACTTCCCTGTATATTCGGCAAAGCAGAATTATTCAGACTATTGACACCATTTTAAGGTATATTACACCACTAGGGTCAGCTAAATGCTCAATTTGACTCAACCTTGTCAATGTAGCAACCCTGTTAAGACATCACCAACTATCATAGTCCAGTTTGAGTTAACATTCTTGCCCTCCCAGCTACTCTGCGTGAAGCAGAAATATTCTATCCTCCCCTTTCTCTCTTTTCCATCTTCTTAATCGTGACCCATTCACTAGTGATTACCTCTGAACTCTTGTTATTGTTGCATCTCACTCTTTTTTCAGCTGTTTCATACCTTTTAAAGTTACTTTTTTAATCCACTTGGATTAAGTTCAGATCAGGGAACACTGTGTCTCAGCAATTGTGAAAAACATTGTGTGTGATAATGCTCTCCAATTTTTTTTCTGAGATGTATGCTTTGACATGAAATTCACAACATAGAGCAGTTTGCAAACCCCCCTCTCTACCTTGTTTTTGACTGCTTTCACCAAACCATTGTTCATAGGAGAACACACAAGGATGCAATGCAACTTATTTTGAAATAAAAACAAAAATCATAATTATTTTTAGCAGAAAACTCTTTACCATTTTCCATGTCAACATTTCAAATATATTATGTTAATAGTCACCCACAGCTTTTTGGTCCTTGGATTATGCTTTGGAGAACAACCCCTAGAACAGAGACCAGAAGCTGATGAAGCCAGTAGCAGATGACAAAGTATGAACAGACTAGTATGTCTGATGAAAACATTTGAAATAGATATCTATAGTGGTCTTAGAATCAAAAGAGAACTCTCACCAGAAAGAGCACCCAACTCAAGTTGGATGTTGTAGGCTAGATGGAACTCAACAGTAAAAACATGAAAATAAAGAGAAGGGTTTATGCCTGGAACACTCATACTCTGTAGTGGCAAGTTGGAAATGTTCCTGTTTAATGTTTTGCCTTTACTTTTTTAATTTATCTAATAAATATTCGTTTAAAGACAGAGGAGCAGATTTACTTAAAATTCACACACTACAGCGCAGCTACAGTAGTTGCTGCCTTGCTAGAATAAGAGAGAGCTGAGAAGCTCCATATCTATTAAAATATGGTACCGTATTTTCCGGCGTATAAGACGACCCGGCGTATAAGACGACCCCCTACTTTGCCTGAAAAATTTTAGGTTTTGTGCTATACTCGCCGTATAAGACGACCCCCACTTCCAGCGCAGTCCAACGCAGTCCTGCATAGCCATTCCGAGAATGTACGGTACCGGTATTTTGAACTTACCGTATTATTCTAGTCCTCCTCCCTGTGGGTGAGCAGTAAGGCTTTATCAGTGGACAGTGTTACCTACCTAATCGTTTATTTTACAAACTCAAAGACTGAACTCAAACAAATTGGTTGTATAAACAATCTTGCTTTACTCGCAATATTTTTATTTAGAACCATATGAAAAACTGTCACTTCTGAATATACCGGTACGGTACGGTAAACATAAATAAGTGCATGAAACAGTGCAAGTGGATTAAACTTCCCATAACTTTCCATAAATCCAAGGGATTTCTACAGGATTTACAACGTTCCCTTTAAAAGCCTTCAAAATCCTCCTCTTCGTCATCTGATCTCATAAGTAAGTCAATGAGATCTTGTGGTACATCTGTAAGGCAGTCATCGTATGGATCTGGTACCAATTCCGTATCAGATGATGTGGTCTCTTCTTCGGCATCCTCTTCACCTTCCCACAAATAGTCGTCCTCCATACCATCTAATGAATTTGATATGCCACACTTCTTGAAAGACTTTATTACAGTTTCTGCATCAATGTCGTTCCAGGCCTTTATAACAAAGGTGCACAAAACATCCAACTGTGGAGCACGCATGTTTCCTCCTTTTGTGAATGTTTTTTCACCGCTAATCATCCACTCATTCCACTGTTCTCGGATGCGATCTTTAAATGGCTTGTTCAGGCACACATCCAGTGGCTGCACCAACGATGTCAATCCTCCAGGTATAACTGCAGCATCTGTTTTTATTCTTGCCAGCCTTTGCTTGGTGCTCGGAGTTAAATGAGCCCTGAACATATCCCACACCAGTAGACTACGTCTTTGTAGAAGTCCACCTGGTCGCCTGCTCCATACATTATCAAGCCATAGCTTTACCCCTTCTTCATCCATCCATCCTTTCTCATTCACATGCACAAAACAACCAACAGGGAACTTGAGTTTCGGCATTGTTTTTCTTTTGAAAATAACCATTGGTCTCAGCTTTGCGCCATCAGCTGTGCATGCTAGTACCACTGTGAAACTGGACTTCTCATGTCCTGTTGTTTTTATTAAAATTGTCTTTTCGCCTTTTTGATGGACAGTTTTGTTGGCAATCATATCGAAATTCATTGGAGTTTCATCCATATTTCCGATGCTACTTAGCGCATAGCCATGTTCATTGCGCAGCCTAATAACGTAGCGATGGAAGCTATGCATTTTGGCATCAAGATCCGCAGGTAATTTCTGGGCAATTTTTGTCTTTTGCCGCAATACCAGATTATGCCTTCCCATGAATCTGGTACACCAGGATACAGTGGCCTTAAATCTGTGGCTGAGATCTGGATTAGATTTCGCCCACTGAAGTGCAACCAATCGGATTTTATTTCGGGTCACGACATAACCGCTTTGCCGATGCTCGGCCACCATGTCTGCTACATGCTTTTCAAGTTCTGGCCAATGTGGGGTGCCTCTTCTTAATGCACACTTGCCCCTTGGCATACTCCGTAATGCTTTCTCATTTGCTCTCCAGGCCCGAACCATCTTTTCTGTCACTCCATATTGTCTTGCAGCAGCACAGTTATTATGTTCCGTGGCAAAATCCACAACTTTAAGTTTGTAACTGGCTTCATATTTCCTTCTTCTTGGAGCCTTGCTGGGTTCTTGACTGCCAGCCATTTGCACTGGATGCGCTGCTGGAGCCTTGCCGGGTTCTTCACTGTCTGCCATTTGCACTGGATGTGCTGCTGGAGCCTTGCCGGGTTCTTGACTGTCAGCCATTAGCACTGGATGTACTGGTGCTGTACAGTATGAACAGGTGCAGAGACTGTCTTCAACACCACACGTACGGTACGGCAAATACGGTATCTGGTCACCAGACTGCCTTTCCTCTTCGCAACAACCAGCCAATCACGGCAAGTGCTCTACTGCCTTCGGTAACATTCGGGAACATTCGACAGTCCCCTTTCTATACCCACGCCCATGTCAAGGAGAGAGGGGCGCGTGCCAAAACGTGCCAAACGTGCCAAACGTGTCAACACACCGGGCGCTGCCATCTTCGGCGCTGGCTGCCCGTTACCATATACCGTATTTCGGACGTCCTGCTGCCTCGTCCTGCTGCATCGTCTGCCTGGGGATGTGCAAGCGGTTGGAGGCGCGTGTACAGCGGCAGCGGCAGTCGAGGTAAGACTCATGGCGCCATTTTCTCGCTTGTGAAGCGGTTTGACACCTTCGAGTGAAGTCCTTGCTATGAAAAAAACGCTCGCTTTCGATACTTCATGGCGCGGGGCCTGGTTGTGGACGTTGCCAGGGCCGGTGGCTGTATTTTTTAACATAAGGTGTGTTGTTTCTTGTTACATACGGTATTTCCTATTGTGAAGCGGTCTGACACCTTCGAGTGAAGTCCTCGCTATGAAAAAAAAACGCTCGCTTTCGATACTTGCACAATTCATGGCGCGGGGGCTGGGTGTGGACGTTGCCAGTGTCGGTGGCTGTATTTTTTAACATAAGGTGTGTTGTTTCTTGTTATTTCCTATTGTGAAGCGGTCTGACACCTTCGAGTGAAGTCCTCGCTATGAAAAAGCGCATGAAAACATACCATAACATTTTGTACCCGGCGTATAAGACGACCCCCGACTTTCCAGAAAATTTTAAGGGGTTAAAAGGTCGTCTTATACGCCGGAAAATACGGTACTCAAGTCTCTCCCTGCACTGGAGTACTTGAAGTTTCCTAGCACCAATGCAGGCACCCTTGCACCATGGTGCAAGAGTGCCTGCATTATGGGCAGGATTCTTGTTGTACAGGAAGGGATACCTTCCTGCACACAAATAGTCTCACATTTATCATGGTTTCGCATTGCCCTTTGCACAATGCAAGAAGGTGCAAGGTCAATGCAAAACCTAGAATGAAATTTAGCAAGGTCAATTTGCGTGGCCCTGCATGGCTTGGTAAAGTGGTGTAATGCAAGGAAGCGCAAGTCGCTGCTTTGCATTGCTCTGCCCCAGGGAGGCATTCCATGGGTGGAGAGTGGGTGTTCCCGTGCAACCATAGATGGATTATTCCCAGATTCACCATTAGTGGTAGACCTGCGACATGTGTAAAAATATAACGCCCTTCCAGGCAAGGCGTAATGAGGGGAAATATACTTATTTCTCCATGTTTTTTCTGCTTTCTATGTGTGCTGCATTTTGCAGCACACGTACGAAGAGAAAAAATCCTCAGAGGATTTTTTTTGTACAGGAATGTGTCCCTTCCTGCATGAAGACAATCCTGCCTACAATGCAGACACCCTTGCCCCATGGTGCAAATGTGCCTGTGTTGGCATCTGTTTGTGCGCCAGCGCAGGGAGAGAGCAGGAATGTACTATATGCTATTAAATGCAGTGCATTCCTGTTCTCTATCTTTTGCGCAGCAGAGCAAGGTGTCTTGCTTTGCGCAATGAATATTTTATAAATATGCCCCAGAATCCTAAGAGGCATATTTCTCTTTCTCTGTGTGCAGCACACATGGAAACAGGAAGTAACAAAGAAAAATAAATATATTTTTCCTCGTTACACCTTACCATCGAAGCCGTACTATTTTGATGCATTCCCAGGTTTTCTAGCTTTAGTAAATCTGGAAATGCACCAAATTCCATGGGTGGAGGCATGGGGACGCCCACCTGCCTAGCTCATGGTAACTCAGGCCAGCACTATCCACTGCCTTGTGTTACTTTGTATTTACGAAAACACACAAAGACACAAAAAGTGGCTTTGCGTGGCTTAGTAAATACCAAAAATGATTTTGCGTTGGGGATGTGCTAAAAATGTGACGCTTCCAAGACGAAAACTCTGCCCCCTTGAGAAAGAACTTCGTGCATAGGGACTCCTTGATAATATCCAACACAGCATCAGTTAAGGGTTTAAAAAAAATTAGCACTATACCTACCTACGCACTATATCTCTTATTACCAAAAATGAGCCTTAGGTGTACATTACCAAATGCTGCCATCCGCTATAGTGGCCACACATTACGTACTTACCAGACTTTCCACATTAAGCACAGATCTTGTAATAACTCATAATCATATGTTCTATATACGTACACCAATATGCTGACCTCACAAACCTTTTGGCCACTGTCTGTCTGACCTTCGTGTACTATCTTAATGGTTATTCACCCAACTCCCTAGGATGGTTCCTCTCCCCTAAACATTACTTGAACATGATAATTCTGCTCTCACTTTCTCAAAATATGTAATCCAGAAATGAAAACTTTCTCCCTAGAGCCCTTGCAAGGGTTAGACAGACTTCTTGGGCCTCTGGCATTGAGGTGGCTGGCCAGTTGAGTGGGCATAGCTTGCAGCTTGCTTCACAGGGCTGTAGATCTAATTGGTGCTGTAGATGCAGTGGTACCAGGGCCTACTAGTGTGAGGGGCCAATTAAACCCCTATTATGGCTATTTACCCCTGTTCCTTATTTGCATTAGGGTCCATTATAACCTTGCGGTCCTGATTAGCAGTGGTAAAGTGCTTGGAGTCATAAACGCTAACAAAAACGAGTTCAGAAAACAGATGGAGAGGAGGCAAAACATTTGGCGGTGACCCTGTCGAGAGGGCCAACTACAACAGTGCCCACATAAAGGCACCAGGTCATGGAACTCCCAGGTGATCTGCAATATCCTTATAATATATAGTAAGGAGGTATTTTATCCCATATAATATGTGGAATTTGCTCCTTCCTTCTGAAAACACAATAAATGGACAACAACTAGCCATGTGTTGTGTGTGACACCTTTTTCTGGTCCTACCTTTTTAGCCCACAGCCCTTTGCATTTCAGTCTGCAGAAGGCTACAATGTGAGGAATTGCTTGTGGTGTGGCACATGACGTCAGGCGCCTTATTAGCTACTTTATATTGAGATTACGAGCTCCCACGTATTATAATTATCTTTAATTGTCTACAAACTCTTCATTACAAGGCACTGCAGAAGATTTGTCTGCGACGGTTCCAGCCTGGATATGGATCACCAAAGTATCAGTAGATTTACTGTTGTATTTGTAGACCAGGAAATTGCACAGGCTTCGCAAACATTTTTTGCCAGCATTCAGTTGAGCTCCATTGTAAATATGCATTTCTGTTATTTTTACAGCTGTACTGCACTTTCCTCTCACCAGAGCTGGTCAGAGTAGCCCTTGAGAAAACACTAAAGGACCTCCAACTGGACTACGTGGATCTCTATCTCATACATTGCCCTGTTGCTCTTAAGGTAAACTACTTTATTCATTACTACTGGAAATGTAGGTGTTGGACCCGGCCCTTTGGGCAGGTTCACCCCTAGACTTTTTTCTTTTTCCTAGCCTGTTTCTGGAACCTGGTGTTGGTGATTCTAGGCCTCTGCGCACTTTTTTCACTGTGGTACAGTGTAAAGTGCTTGAGCTCTCTGTATGAAGAGTGAGTGACCTGCCCTCCCATAGGAATGAATGGGGAATATGTATGCCCATGGTAGTTCCTGTTGTGTGGGGAGGGCAGGGGTCGAGTTTGATATGTGTGAACTCGTGAGAATGAATGCTGCAAAATGATGTATGCAGCATGACTGTGTCTAGTCTAGAAGTACCACTTTTGGAAGTTGGCATAATTGTGTAAGTTGGTGCTAGCGTGTGATTGGCTGGTGAGTCTGCCCAGGAGTGTCTGGACCTGCTGGTGGATGGACTGTCCGGTTTGAGTAGGACAGGGTCTGCAGGGTCTGCAAGGCCCCAGAGGAGGGGGTCTGAGTCAGCCGTGGATGAAAGGCCCCTCTGCTGTCAGGGATGGGAGGAAAGAGCGTCTGGTGGTGCCGGGCCGTGCCTGTCGCCCACCCTGCTAGCTCTCCATCCTGACGGCCCACTGTCACCTCTGGCCCTGAAGCTGTCAGGAAGACGAAAACCAGAAACATTCCAGCACTCAGGGTCCCTTGCACGAAGTACTTCAAAGGCATTTCTGGGTATAAGAAGGGGATGAGTCTCATTCCAAGTTGTTCTTGTTCTAGCTCTTGTGGCTGACTTGGATGTACCAGGGGTGGGCGCTGCCCAGCCCCTGGGTGCCTGGATTCCTGGACTCCTGGGGGGACCCTTCTGCCCTGCCTGGGCTGAAGGGGGGACTTGGCTTTGCCCCTGGGGAAGCTCTGGGACCCTGGCAGCATGGAGAAGCTGCCTTTTCCTGGGGAGAGCGCTGGAGTTGATTTCTAGCGCCTGGAGGTGCTGGGCTTCCCCCTGAGCGCCTGGGAGCGCTCTGCCTGCTGTCTAGAGCTCTGGGGCGCTTAATTTCCCCCATGCGCTTGAGAGCGCCTTTTCTGGACTTTCTAGCGCTTAGGAGCGCTTTTCCTGCTTGTTTATAGCGCTGGATGCGCTGAGGATTCCTGCCTGCATGGATATAATTATCTACGAGTGCCCACCTCGATCTGTCGTGGAGGAAAACAAACCACGAAGGAGCCGCAACCGGATTGGCCGAGACCCGAGGGGAGCCGTGCTCTGATTGGCCCGTGGATCGGCGAGGCCGCGCTGCCATTGGTTGGCGGCCTCGCGTCATGAGGGGCTTGGTGCAGGAGCCGCGACGTGATTGGCTGGGCCGCGCCGAGGAAGAAGGAAGATGGCGCTGCCTGCCGGCGGGTCGGCCGGGCTCCCGTGAACTAAGGGAGCCCGGCGGCATCTGAGGAGACGAGGCGGCCGGTTGGCAGGGCTCCCGTGTACCGAGGGAGCCCTGCAGAGGGAGAGAAGCTCGACCGCCCCCGCCGCGAGGCCTCCAAGCTGCAGGAAGAGCCGCCGCCCGGAGGAGCCCCGCCCCGGAGACAGCCCGGTGAGTTGGAAGGGCTAGGGGGGGGCTCGACGCGGCGGTTGTTGGTGCCGGGGAGTGGCACCGGGAGCAAGAGCACTAGGGCGGCCCCAGATGGCAGTGGGCCGCCCCAACATCGCGCAGAGCCGGCAGAGGCTCCCACAACCCGGGGGCAGTATTGGTGACAGAGTCCCCCGTGAGGGACTCCAACGAAGCGAGGAGGCTTTGGGCGGCCCCGCTGGGCAGAGGGCCGCCCCGACGATCGCGGACATGTTACTTGGAGCCCTGTGAGGGGCTCGTGGCCGCATGTTGTCTAGTGAGCCTGTTGAGGCTCAGAAGGGCGTTTCCGTGATTCGAGTCCCCCGTGAGGGACTCCAACTGCCTAAGTCATGTGCAGAGCCTGTTGAGGCTCTTGGGGGGCCACGTTAGTTAAGCGGGGGCATCGGGGCATATTGCCGGTGCTCGCCCCCTCCTGCCTGGGAGAAGCTTGTGTCCAGAGTCCGGCGAGGCTCATGGGGGCACCATTGTTTTAAGAGCCTCTGTGGCTCCAACGTCTGGGGCATGTGTGTTATGCCCAGAGCCTGTGTGGCTCCAGCAGTGGCGCAGTTGGCGCCTAAGGGCCAGTGAGGGCCCTGGCGCAGTTTTATTGTTCTCCAGGTGCCCAGCACTTAGTGGGCACCTGCTACGTTTAGGCTTTTTGGTACTTTGAGACTGGCGCTGCATGGCAGCGCACCCCTGACACTGAGACTCAGGGCGTCTGAGCCCCAACAAGGCCGTTGGCCTAGGGACTGCCACAGGTGGTGGCTTATGTGAGTTTGCGCAATGGTATGGTTATTGCACCTCTGAATGTGATCTTTTGCATCATGTGTTATTCCTGCACCTCTGAAGGTTTTTAGGCCTCATGTGATTTTTGCGCTATTGCTTTACTCTTGACACCTCTGAATGTTTGATGCATTATGTGTCTTTCTTTTCATGCGCTGCACCTCTGAATGTTTTAGTCATCATGTGTCTTCTTGCGCTGCACCCCTGAATGTATTTTGATTGCATCATGTGCTCTGTCCTTAACACCGCTGAATGTGTAGGTCTATACATCATGTGTTTTCTTTCTTTACTACTCCTCTGAATGTATATTCATGCATCATGGGTAATGTGTTCTGATTTATACCCCTAAGTGGATTTTATCCTTAGGTGGTTGTTCTTTCTAGTACAGGTGGTCCTAGTGAGGTCCTGGTTACCTGCGTGACATGCTCCTAAGGTATTTAGGGTTGCGTAGTGTGTGCTTACCTGTTCCCAGTAGTTACTGGATGTGATTCATAACTGTTACTTTGTGCTACCGTGATTTTATATGCTTATTCTAATTTCTGACAAGTATTTCTATTTCGGAAAGTGTTGAATATGACAGTGGCCCATGTGGCCCTGTCTTGTGAATAATCCCATGTGAATATTGCCCGTGCCAATTGGCACCATGTATATGTGTGATTTTATCTGATGTGCTTTTACAATACAAAGGGTATTTTTATAATAACCTTGTGTGGAGTCTCTTTTGTGGTGTACCTAGTATGTTGTTGCTGTTGTGCGCTGACGCAAATGCTTTACACATTGCCTCCGAGTTTAGCCTAGACTGCTCGTGCCAAGCTACCAAGGGGGTGAGCAGGGGTTATCTTGGCGTGTGACTTCCTTGCCCTGACTAGATTGGTGGTTTCTGCCTGGCTTTGGCGTCAGCCATAGCCTACCAGAAATAGCCAGTTCTAACATTGGTGGGTCAGCGGTGCGGATTTGGACTGGTGTTTGCGAAGTGCCATAGCGACAACTGGCTACATTACAAAACTCTGCAATTGTTTTTTTCAGATAGTCACATGTTTGGGATTATTGTTTTGATTTTTTTCCTCAAGAGTGTCATTTTCAAATGTGTTTCTGCGCTTTATGTTTAGCGGCAGATGAGAGAAAGTGACAGGGCGGGACGCCAGTAGAGGGGGAGGTTCCCATAGATTAGGAATCCCTTGCTGGGTCCAGTGTCCAATCCCAAATCCTATCCCCATGTGTGTGTGTGGGTAGATAGGAGAGAGAGGGAGTGTGAGGAGAAAAGACTAGCTCAGGGGGGTAGTTGTTCCCTGGGTGTAGTGTGTGTGTCTGGATTCCCCAGTGTGGTAGGATCCAGTGGTGGCAGCTTTAAATGTGTCCAGTGTGTTAATTCCCATTCCCCGCTCCCAGAGTTTGGTACCTGTGTCACGTGTGGTCAGGTTGAGTGATCAGGGGTGGTAAAAACTGCCTTACCAGTCCGAGGGGGGGGAGTGTGCGCATGAGTTATGTGCTGAACTGGAGGAGCTGGTGTGAGTTTTTTTTAAAGGAGCTTGCACGTGAGGTGTACCTCTGGTGGTGTGCAGGAGGTCCTGCAGAGGAACTGGACAAGAAGGTGGACGTCTGGCGGTGTGCTAGATGTCTTGCAGTGGCATTAGGGAGTGATTCTAAAAGCAGTGGCTTGTGTATCTGTTGATCCTGTGTAGGTGAAGAGGTTCATGTGTAGCCCAGCTAGATCCCAGTAGGATGGTAGGGGTGTAGGGGCTCACGCCCTGTCTCAGTGGAGGCGGAGTGAGTGTGGGACGGTGTGTCCCACGTTGGCCTGAAACCTTATCTCAGGGCCCGGAGGGTTCCCTAAGGGAGCGCCAGGGCAGGGGCCTAAGCTGTACATAGGTTATTTGAGGAGGATCTTCCTGTGTCTAGAGGATGGGGAGTGTCTGTAACCAGAACTCCGGCGGTCCTAGTGTTGGGCAGTACCGCTCCTAGTGGAGGGTGCAGAAGTCCTGGCTCGCTGAGCATTTGACCGTCTAGAGTGCTTGACCATTTGTGGGGCCTCTGGAGGTCGTTCCCCGAGGAGGGGGGAAAGCCGGGTTGGGGTTGTGGCCTGACCTGGGAGGAGTACTGGAGGAAAGTGTGTCACTGATACGCCGCTGGCGTGTGCTCTGTCTAGCCTGGGACATACTGAGAATCACCCTGTGATAGGGAGTCCTGGAGGAGTGTGTGTCGCTGATAAGCCGCTGGCGTGTGCTCTGTCTAGCCTGAGACATACTGTGCCTGTAGTAGTGGAACTGGAAGGGGGTGCAGAGGGACGGTGTCCTTACTTCTGACCCCGGTGCAACCTGAGGGTTTAGATCTTAGGTTGGGAGATTAGGAAACTTCTAGGTTAAGAGGAATCTCTGCCCAAGTGGATCAGCTGAAGAGACTGAGGGGGCTGCCCTAGCTGTGTGGTCTGGGGCCCACCTGCAGTTTGTTGTTTCCACTAAGGTAGAGGAAAGGGGGCTTTGCGGTGTGCTGTGTCCCCCCACCTGCTTGAAGAGGAACTGTGCTGTGTGCTTTGTACCTCAGAAGTGGAATAGTTTCCAGGTGGTAGACCAGTGATGGAGTGAGGTCCTGATCTGGTAGGAGACTTGTGTTCTGGTGAATGCTTCTCTGTGAGGGTGCGGAAACCCAGAAGTAGAGGTAGGGTGGGGCATTCTTGCCCGACACCTCTGGTCAGCTTGGGGGTGTGGACCCTAGGTTGTTGGATCAGTGGTAGTGGTAGCTACACTGAGAGAGAGAGTGGAGAATGGCTATTGTGTGCCAGGGGTTATTGCCCCCCGCTCTGTGGATTAGTTAGGACCTGTGATATGTGGATGGTCTTGGCTGTAGATGACTAGGGAGTACCAGTGGGGTATCCTAGTTGTGTCAGAGAGTTATTGTTTAGAGGTAACCAGGTAGGTTCAGAGTGGCGAAAAACCGGAGGTTGTCCCTGCCGTGCAGGGCCGGTTCCGTGTTTTTGTCGCCCAAAGCAGTGAAGCCCATCAGTGGAGTGATTGGTCTACCCTGCGTTTTGGCTGGAAGGGGGCTGTGTTGGACCCGGCCCTTTGGGCAGGTTCACCCCTAGACTTTTTTCTTTTTCCTAGCCTGTTTCTGGAACCTGGTGTTGGTGATTCTAGGCCTCTGCGCACTTTTTTCACTGTGGTACAGTGTAAAGTGCTTGAGCTCTCTGTATGAAGAGTGAGTGACCTGCCCTCCCATAGGAATGAATGGGGAATATGTATGCCCATGGTAGTTCCTGTTGTGTGGGGAGGGCAGGGGTCGAGTTTGATATGTGTGAACTCGTGAGAATGAATGCTGCAAAATGATGTATGCAGCATGACTGTGTCTAGTCTAGAAGTACCACTTTTGGAAGTTGGCATAATTGTGTAAGTTGGTGCTAGCGTGTGATTGGCTGGTGAGTCTGCCCAGGAGTGCCTGGACCTGCTCGTGGATGGACTGTCCGGTTTGAGTAGGACAGGGTCTGCAGGGTCTGCAAGGCCCCAGATGAGGGGGTCTGAGTCAGCCGTGGATGAAAGGCCCCTCTGCTGTCAGGGATGGGAGGAAAGAGCGTCTGGTGGTGCCGGGCCGTGCCTGTCGCCCACCCTGCTAGCTCTCCATCCTGACGGCCCACTGTCGCCTCTGGCCCTGAAGCTGTCAGGAAGACGAAAACCAGAAACATTCCAGCACTCAGGGTCCCTTGCACGAAGTACTTCAAAGGCATTTCTGGGTATAAGAAGGGGATGAGTCTCCTTCCAAGTTGTTCTTGTTCTAGCTCTTGTGGCTGACTTGGATCTACCAGGGGTGGGCGCTGCCCAGCCCCTGGGTGCCTGGATTCCTGGACTCCTGGGGGTCCCTTCTGCCCTGCCTGGGCTGAAGGGGGGACTTGGCTTTGCCCCTGGGGAAGCTCTGGGACCCTGGCAGCATGGAGAAGCTGCCTTTTCCTGGGGAGAGCGCTGGAGTTGATTTCTAGCGCCTGGAGGCGCTGGGCTTCCCCCTGAGCGCCTGGGAGCGCTCTGTCTGCTGTCTAGAGCTCTGGGGCGCTTAATTTCCCCCACGCGCTTGAGAGCGCCTTTTCTGGACTTTCTAGCGCTTAGGAGCGCTTTTCCTGCTTGTTTATAGCGCTGGATGCGCTGAGGATTCCTGCCTGCATGGATATAATTATCTACGAGTGCCCACCTCGATCTGTCGTGGAGGAAAACAAACCACGAAGGGGCCGCGACCGGATTGGCCGAGACCCGAGGGGAGCCGTGCTCTGATTGGCCCGTGGATCGGCGAGGCCGCGCTGCCATTGGTTGGCGGCCTCGCGTCATGAGGGGCTCGGCGCAGGAGCCGCGACGTGATTGGCTGGGCCGCGCCGAGGAAGAAGGAAGATGGCGCTGCCTGCCGGCGTGTCGGCCGGGCTCCCGTGAACTAAGGGAGCCCGGCGGCATCTGAGGAGACGAGGCGGCCGGTTGGCAGGGCTCCCGTGTACCGAGGGAGCCCTGCAGAGGGAGAGAAGCTCGACCGCCCCCGCCGCGAGGCCTCCAAGCTGCAGGAAGAGCCGCCGCCCGGAGGAGCCCCGCCCCGGAGACAGCCCGGTGAGTTGGAAGGGCTAGGGGGGGGGGGCTCGACGCGGCGGTTGTTGGTGCCGGGGAGTGGCACCGGGAGCAAGAGCACTAGGGCGGCCCCAGATGGCAGTGGGCCGCCCCAACATCGCGCAGAGCCGGCAGAGGCTCCCACAACCCGGGGGCAGTATTGGTGACAGAGTCCCCCGTGAGGGACTCCAACGAAGCGAGGAGGCTTTGGGCGGCCCCGCTGGGCAGAGGGCCGCCCCGACGATCGCGGACATGTTACTTGGAGCCCCGTGAGGGGCTCGTGGCCGCATGTTGTCTAGTGAGCCTGTTGAGGCTCAGAAGGGCGTTTCCGTGATTCGAGTCCCCCGTAAGGGACTCCAACTGCCTAAGTCATGTGCAGAGCCTGTTGAGGCTCTTGGGGGGCCACGTTAGTTAAGCGGGGGCATCGGGGCATATTGCCGGTGCTCGCCCCCTCCTGCCTGGGAGAAGCTCGTGTCCAGAGTCCGGCGAGGCTCATGGGGGCACCATTGTTTTAAGAGCCTCTGTGGCTCCAACGTCTGGGGCATGTGTGTTATGCCCAGAGCCTGTGTGGCTCCAGCAGTGGCGCAGTTGGCGCCTAAGGGCCAGTGAGGGCCCTGGCGCAGTTTTATTGTTCTCCAGGTGGCCAGCACTTAGTGGGCACCTGCTACGTTTAGGCTTTTTGGTACTTTGAGACTGGCGCTGCATGGCAGCGCACCCCTGACACTGAGACTCAGGGCGTCTGAGCCCCAACAAGGCCGTTGGCCTAGGGACTGCCACAGGTGGTGGCTTATGTGAGTTTGCGCAATGGTATGGTTATTGCACCTCTGAATGTGATCTTTTGCATCATGTGTTATTCCTGCACCTCTGAAGGTTTTTAGGCCTCATGTGATTTTTGCGCTATTGCTTTACTCTTGACACCTCTGAATGTTTGATGCATTATGTGTCTTTCTTTTCATGCGCTGCACCTCTGAATGTTTTAGTCATCATGTGTCTTCTTGCGCTGCACCCCTGAATGTATTTTGATTGCATCATGTGCTCTGTCCTTAACACCGCTGAATGTGTAGGTCTATACATCATGTGTTTTCTTTCTTTACTACTCCTCTGAATGTATATTCATGCATCATGGGTGATGTGTTCTGATTTATACCCCTAAGTGGATTTTATCCTTAGGTGGTTGTTCTTTCTAGTACAGGTGGTCCTAGTGAGGTCCTGGTTACCTGCGTGACATGCTCCTAAGGTATTTAGGGTTGCGTAGTGTGTACTTACCTGTTCCCAGTAGTTACTGGATGTGATTCATAACTGTTACTTTGTGCTACCGTGATTTTATATGCTTATTCTAATTTCTGACAAGTATTTCTATTTCGGAAAGTGTTGAATATGACAGTGGCCCATGTGGCCCTGTCTTGTGAATAATCCCATGTGAATATTGCCCGTGCCAATTGGCACCATGTATATGTGTGATTTTATCTGATGTGCTTTTACAATACAAAGGGTATTTTTATAATAACCTTGTGTGGAGTCTCTTTTGTGGTGTACCTAGTATGTTGTTGCTGTTGTGCGCTGACGCAAATGCTTTACACATTGCCTCCGAGTTTAGCCTAGACTGCTCGTGCCAAGCTACCAAGGGGGTGAGCAGGGGTTATCTTGGCGTGTGTCTTCCTTGCCCTGACCAGATTGGTGGTTTCTGCCTGGCTTTGGCGTCAGCCTTAGCCTACCAGAAATAGCCAGTTCTAACAGTAGGCATTTGTAAATTCTGGAACTTATACTTGTAAATGGTTAATGCACAATCTCTGTGTTGACATCTTATGATGTTCATGAAACTCTCTTCTCTGGAGCCTAGTGAGCTTGCTCTAACTCAGTATTAAATTTCTCAAGATCCTTAGTTATTCCTTTATTATGTAAAACGTGTTATATTGACATTTTTAGGGGTATCACATTTCCTGCCATACTGGTGGAAGACAATATAAGACTTTGCAAATAATTCAACCAAGAGTGTACAAAAAGACTGAGGACCTAATTACGAGTTTGGCTGTGCGGCACCAGGTCCGCTCTCCAATGCATCCCCAAACCCGTGGTTGGGCCGCCCACCAGATTGCAAGTGTTTCTCATGTCTGGCGAACTTTTTCATTTACGTTCCCACTGCGGTGCCACTGAAAATGGGCAGCGCAATGGGAACCCTAAAAACAGTTCCTGTACGGCATGGACTGTGAAGTCCATGCTGTTCAGGAACTGGTCTGCATGCACCCAGTGGGGCACATGTTATGCCACCTGTGTGCATCTACACGGTGTGAGACACTAGGGGGTCCTGTAGGGCACCCTTTGTTTCCTCTCCGTCATGGTTTTCACCGTGGAGGCACCGCCATGAAAACCGTGGTCCCTCCAAGCATATTGCAGCCTCTACACCACTGCACCACCGCCAGGAAACAGCGGTTCCCTAGCGGCTGCAGTGGGGCAATAGCGGTACAACCGCCCTAATTTCTCAGTGTAAGAATTGGCTTGGTAGTTTGGTTTGCCCTGTTCCCATCATGCACTGGGACAGGAACAGACTAATTTGCATATAGCCAGGTTCTGAACTGGGATGGTGCAGTAGCTAAAAAACGGTGTTGGATCTAGCCCTGATCTCTTGACTGGGTGAGAGTATTCTGCTTAATTCAGAAACTCTGTCCATCACCACCCCTTGTTGTAAAATATTTTGTCCACCCTAAGCGTGGAAGGGCATACTTAGATGTGAGTCCCTTGCTCATTGCACAAACTTCCCAGTGTAAGAATTGGCTTGGTAGTTTGGTTTGCCCTGTTCCCATCATGCACTGGGACAGGAACACACTAATTTGCATATAGCCAGGTTCTGAACTGGGATGGTGCAGTGAGCTAAAAAACGGTGTTGGATCAAGCCCTGATCTTTGGACTGGGTAAGAGTGGTCTGCTTAATTCAGAAACTCTGTCCATCACCACCCCTTGTTGTTAAATACTAATTTTAGTAGGGCAGTTGGGAGACCGCCACCGCAGTGCCCGCACGAGTCTGGTGGTTCGTAGACTACCAGACTTGTAATCAAGCCCTTCATAGGAGGTGACAAAATAGGGAACAAGCCCAGTGCTGTAAGAGTGATTCCAAAGATGCAGATTCTATTTATCTTGACAGAGCCAATTCTGAATATCTTTGAGCCAATTGAGGGAGGGGACTCTTAGTTTCAATTTGTATTTGTAGAAAAGTTTCTCTCAATTGCTTAGATATTTAAAAAAAATGGTTTCACAATTTATGGTTGATTTTCATCATGATATTTAATTAGTGAATTTAATTTCTGGTGTGCTTCCACACGCCCTTCAATTTCCTTCAGAATGTTGGATTACTTTCAGCACATTTCTTAAGTATTTCCATAAACATAAATATACTTCACTTCCTCATAGCTGAAAAATATATTATTAATGATGTTGTTTTCTTTCATAGTAGTGACATATATGTGCTCCCCATGTTTTACTTTCGACAACCAAAAAAAACTTTTAAAATAGTCTTATACGAGAATTATATTAACTCAATCAATCAAGGAAAGCCCCTAGAATGGATCACCTCGTTCCTCTCCGGAAAAACCCAGAGAGTCCGCCTGCCCGCCTTCTGGTCCGCAGCCACCGAGATCATCTGCGGCGTACCCCAAGGATCATCACTCAGCCCAACACTCTTTAATATCTACATGATCCCCCTCGCCGCCATCGCACGAGTAGCAGACTGTTTGAAACACAGCCGCCTCAAGCTCAACTCTGACAAAACAGAAGTCCTCATCCTCGGACAATCCCCATCTGCCTGGGACGACTCATGATGGCCTACGGCGCTGGTTACCGCACCAACACCCACGGACCATGCCCGCAATCTGAGATTTATCCTAGACTCCTCCCTCACAATGACCAAACAAGTCAAGCAGTCTCATCCTCATGATTCAACACCCTGTGAATGCTTCGCAAGATCTTCCGATGGATCCCCACAGAAACAAGAACGGTCACCCAGGCCCTTGTCACCAGCCGTCTGGACTACGGGAACGCCCTATACGCAGAAACCACTGCCAAACTTCAGACTCAGCTCCAGCGCATACAAAACGCCGCCGCTCAACTCATCCTCAACATCGCTCGCCACAGCCACATATCTATCCACCCACCTGAGAGACCTCCACTGGCTCCCCATCAACAAAAGGATCACATTCAGACTGTTCACCCACGCACACAAGGCACTCCACATAATGGGTCCTGACTACCTCAACAGCCGACTCTCGTTCTACACACCCACCCACCAACGACGCTCCTCCAGCCTTGCCCTCGCCAGCGTCCCACGAATCCGCAGAACCACCTCTGGAGGAAGATCTTTCTCCTACCTGGCAGCGAAGACCTGGAACTCCCTTCCCACTCACCTACGACTAACCCAGGACCATCTCAGCTTCTGAAAGCCCCTCAAGACCTGGCTCTTCGAGCAGTAGCAGCACCCCCTGCCCTCCCCCCCAGCGCCTTGAGACCCTCATGGGTGAGTAGGGCGCTTTTTAAATCCCTTGAGTGATTGATTGATTGAGTTAATAAACTTTAATTGTTGTTCTGTGGAGTCCCTCAGGGATCCTCATTGAGTCCTACCAATTAGTTGTTCTGTGGAGTCCCTCAGGGATCATCATTGAGTCCTACCCTTTTTAATATTTATGTAACCCCGCTTGCCAGGGTTGTAAGATCTTTCGGGCTAGAAGTGTTATCATACGCTGATGACACTCAAATTATGATTACTATCACTTAGAGTTTTGAAGCATCAGCAGCAAATTTAAAAAACGGTATGCAGGCCGTGGCTTCATGGATGGTAGAGAACTAACTAAGACTCAATGGGGATCAAACTGAGGATTACATTTTTGGAGATAAACAGGAGATTTGGTCAGAAGCCAAGAATAACTACTTCCCACGCCTGGCGAACCCACCCGGACCTGTTGTATTGACCGCTAACAAGTGATTACTCACACGCTCGCTGTTATTAGTAACTCCCAAAGCAACTACGTTGAATGCCCTGCCCTTCCCGCACCTGTTCTAACAAGCATTGGCATAGCCAATAGGTCTCGCTTTTGGGACCTTATAAGTATTTAGTTATGCAGCAGAATATCCTTGGTGCAACTGTTGCATGCTGAAACACTTTTAAGGTCCCAAATGCAAGCCCTATTGGCTATGCAAATGCTCAAAGGCAGCAGTCAAATATTAGACTGCTTGATTCTTTTAACATGGGGACTGGCGTTTACTTTTATTCTCTGACTGCAACGTGAGAAAAGTCTGTAAAGTGAATTATGTGACAATGTAATGTGTTTTTTTTTAAAATAATTCTGAAGTGTGCTGGAAACAGAGATTTTAATAGGATCAAAACAAATCAAGACACTTACATTGTGATGCACAAATAACGTTTCACAGAAACCCTATCTTCCCACTTTCTCATTTGTGTGCAATATAGTTTTAGCAGTAAAACTTACATGTCTATGTAAATTTAGTGGCCTTCTCAATGGAAAGTATGCTGTCTGCTAAATCACAATAAGCTACCTCTTGAGAATTTGAGTGCATTTGAAATGTGCCCTGGCTTATGTTCCTTAAAGTAGATGGGTCATGAGTTTGCTCTAAAAAGTGGGTCATGGTCAGTGGCGTAAACCCACTGCAGCCCGGTGGTATTGGTAGGCCTGAGCTCGGAGAGTCCCCATTGACAATGTGCACCTCCTGCAGCTTCTTTCACACAGAGGCACACTATTCTGTTCTGCTACAGCCCTTTAAAACTAACCAGCCCCAACACAACCTTTAAAGCCAACCTCCATCGATACAAACCCCCCCCCCCCTCGACCCTGATTTCTTTTTTTGGAGTTTCCGTACTCTGTCAAAGCCATTCGGTACTTCAGCCTGACTCCCCGAGCTTCCCGCGTGCCCGCCCTCGTCCTGGGGCGCGCACCCCCTGGCCACGGCTGCCTCATTAGCTGTGAGGTGGTATGTTGCTATCAATAATGCACAGGGTGCAAAGCAAAGTACCACGGCCTGGCACAGCCTTGGAACTGAGAGGGAGGACCAGTGAGGCAGAAAGGGGGGGAGCTGAGATTGAAAGGGGAGCGGGAGAGAAGACAAGGCAGCGAGTAGAAGGGAAAAACGAAGAGAGTAAAGAGGGGGCGAGGTAGCAGAGAAAGAAGAGAGGAACAACAGAATTAAAGGGAGAACATGAACTTGCAACACAACTGACGGCGAGCTGAGAGGAAGGACGAGACGAAACTGGCGAGAAGGGGGGGAAGAGCGTTTGAGGGGCATATACAGGCAGAGAAGAGGTGAGAGACCGTGAGAGTGAAGTGGGCTGACGAAGAAAGGAGAGCGCGAAGGCCTGTAAAACACCTGGCTGATTTCTCACCTGTAAGGAAGTGTGTTCACATGCTATGTCATGCTGTAAGCTAAATGTAATAACAAGCGACATCTCTCAGTGGGCTGAAGTAGTCTCAGTCTGGGTGCTGTGGTGAGACACAGAATTTAACAAGCATTGGCCGCACGCGCGCCTCGCGCTTAAAGTAAAAAAAAAAAACAGGCCCTGGAGTTGTGTGTGCCCTCGCGTGCGCTATAATGGTGCAGGAGGAGGGCCTGTGTTGTATCTGTATCTTTAATTGACTAGTTCTGTGACACATGCTGTATTCTTTATATGACATATCCTTTGTTCCACGTTCTATGTCTGAGTTCTGCTGTCGTGTCACTTTTATCCGTTACCTGGACACGACAGCATCGCTCATCCTTAGCTTGTCTTGTGGGTTATTTTACTCTATTGATTTATATCTAATAAATCACTCAACTGAACTCCTGCTTCATTTGTTGTTATTCTGAAATACAACATAAATATGGCGACGATGGATTGGGATCGTTTGAAGACGTCTCGAATTGGAAAATAATTTATTTTTTTAAGCAGTTTGTATTCTTAACCCACCAAGGAAATTCGCAAGGCTTAACTGAAGGGAACGAGGACTTTCTTCGCGACAACTACATACTGATGGTGAGATTTATTTTTGCCAATTCTGTGTGTTTCGCTTGAACAGAAAGACTGTGACTATTTAAAGTTACCTCGTGTTCCGTTAATTCCGTTGATGGCATTGCGCGAGTGACAGAGAGCGAGCGAGCTGAACTTGCACCACGTCATAAGAGCCAGCGCGAGTGAGGCAGAGCGAGTGAGCTGACAGATCTCATCGGCAGCCCAGCGCGAGAGCACAGCGTGAGAGAGGGAGCGCGAGAGTTGACAGAACACGGTGTTTACGTGTGAGATCGTCATCGCGCATCACGCAAGGTCAATCAACGTGACCCCACGCAGCGGCCATTTTGAAAAAAATAAACAGTGAAACAATTTGCCGATTTCACACACCGGATTACGTGCATTTTGAAAAAAGTAAACAGGGAAACAATTTGCCGATTTCACACACCGGATTACGTGCATTTTCCGTGTGAGACCCGAAGAGAAGAACAATATCGGTAAAAACTCTTGTTTTAAAATCGGAACAGTTTATTTATTATTCATATACAATTTGAAGTTGAATGTTAAAGGGTAAAACTTCAAATTTTAATTTATAAATAACAGCTAATTGGTGAATTTGAACAATGGCTTATCAGATTCAACCTTATCAAATTAACCCTTTCCTTCAGAGTTCTGGAAAACCGCATGTCAGGTGGGAACAGTGGCATAAATCTTTTGAAAGTTATCTGGTTGCAATAGATGGAAAAGATTACTCAAAGGAAAGGAAAAAGGCTGTTTTATATGGACTCTTGGGTGATGCAGAAAGAGAAATTTTTGACAACATGCCTGAGAGTGAACCACCACCTGGACAGTTCATTCCTTGGGATGAGTACCATGAGGCTGTTAAAAGATTGGAAAAAAGGTTTCATGAACAGCCAAATATAATGGTGGAAAGACATGGTTTTAATAAGAGAAAACAGTTGCAAGATGAAAGTATAGAAGACTATCTTTCTAGTTTGCGAATTTTAGCATTAAAGTGTGATTTTGGTGATATGCTTGATACTTATTTGAGAGATCAATTGGTCTTTCATTGTTTTTCAAACAAAGTTCAAGAACGTCTTCTAGCCTGCAGAAATCCAACCTTAAACGAAGTCATCGACATCGCAGTTGGAATTGAAAGGTCATCAGTTTCAAAAAAGGTTATTTCTGGAACAAGTAATGCGGAACCAGTTTGTTCTGTAACTAATAAGAGTCAAGTACAAGAGAATAAAAAAGATAAAGGTTCCTTTTCAGCAAAAAGGAATTTAGTTTGTTATCGTTGTGGTTCTAAAAATCACATCGGTAATAATCCGAATTGTTCTGCACATGGTAAAAAATGTGCAAAATGTAAAAAAATTGGACATATTGAGACTGCTTGTAAAACTATTTTTAAAAATAGGAATGTTTCTCTTACCAGTGTTAATGCTTTAGATGACATGGAGGATGAAATTAGTAACTTGGTAATTAATGTTAATTTAGATGAATCTGAGATTACTTTCAAGGCACCTTTAGGCGAAGCTTTCATTCATGGCGTAAAATTGGAAGTAATGGCAGATTCAGGTTCGCCAATTACCATTTTAGATGAAATTACTTATGCAAATTATCCTTTTCCTACTAAACTGACTGCTGCAGATATCAATCCAAAAGCAATTGGTGGTCAGTTTCTAAAAATGCTTGGATATTTTATTGGCTTAGTTGAACTGCTTGGCAGAGAAATTACTACAAAAGTTTATGTAGTCAAAAAAGGAAAAGATATTATTGGTTGGCGTGACTTAGGTAAGATGGGTATTATGTTAAAGCCTGGTAGTGACACTCCTATTATTCTTGGTGACATTCCAATAGCTTCTTTAGAAATCTGCAAAGAAAAAGTATTTTCTAATGATCTTGATTCAATTCTTTCTAGATACAAAGAGGTATTTGAGGACAGAATTGGTTGTGTGAAGGGTGTGGAGCATGACATTAAGTTGAAGGATAATGCCATACCTGTCATACATAAGGTCAGAAGTGTACCTTTGAGTGTACGAGCAGAATTAAAAGAACATTTGGATAGTCTTTGCAAGGATGGTGTAATTAAACCTACAGATTCTTCCGAGTGGGTTTCGGCTGTCGTATTAGCCAAACGCAAAAATGGTAAGTTGCGCATGTGTGCAGATTTGCGCTCTCTGAATAAGAACATTTTGGTGGATTGCCACCCTTTGCCATTGATTCAAGAAATGCTTATGGCTATAGGAGATTCTACTCACTTTTCTTTAATTGACTTAAAGTCAGCCTACCATCAAGTTGTTTTGTCAGAGAGGTCACAAGATCTCACTACTTTTGTGACTCCCTTTGGTGCCTTCAAATATACGAGGCTCCCTTTTGGATTAGCTTCTGCAGCGAGCGTATTTCAGAAGCTAATGGACTCGTTGTTTGGAGACATCAAAGGGGTGCAAGCATTTCAGGATGACATACTCATTTTTGGAAATGGAGTAGAGGACCATAACAAAACCCTTGGTGAAGTATTAAAAATCTTAAGCAAAAGAGGGATGACTGTATCTAAAGAGAAGTGCAGTTTCTTGGTTCAAGAATTAGAATATTTAGGGCACTCAATTACTAAAGAAGGCATTAAACCTAAACAGAACCTGATTGATTCGATTATGCTTGCACCTGCCCCAGCTGATAAAGACTCACTTAGATCCTTTTTAGGTCTAAGTGAGTACTATGCACGTTTCGTGCATGGTTATGCATTTGTAGTGGAACCTCTCAGGTGTTTAACGAGAAAGAATGAAAAGTATGAATGGTCTTTAGTCCATGATGAAGCTTTTAACAAAGTCAAAGAAATGATTAAGAATGCACCAGCTTTGAAACCATTCTCTTGTGGTGCTAAATGTATTGTCACCGTAGATGCTAGTTGCATAGGTCTTGGTGGTGTTCTTACACAGTTTGTTAATGAGAAGGAAAATACCATCGCTTTTATTTCTCGAACCTTAACCACAGCCGAATCCAATTACAGTACCATAGAGCGTGAAGCTTTAGCTTGCTCATGGGCTGTTGAAAAGTTCAGGTGCTATTTATGGGGAACTCGTTTCGATCTCATAACAGATCACAAGCCTCTCATTTATTTGATGAACGGTAATGGTACAGGGCAAGCAACTTCAAGACTAGTTAGAATTATTTCAAAATTACAAGAGTATAATTTTGATGTTAAACACATTTCTGGAGGAGCTAATTTTAGAGCAGACTGTTTGTCCAGAATTCCCCTTGTAAATCAGAATGAATCTTCTGAAGTCTTTGACGATGAGTGTGTCGTTGTTTCAGCATTAGATGCCTGTGAGAATTCTTTGGGATGTTTTACTGAGAAAGATTGGTTAAAGGATATGAGAAAGATCAAGTTTTGGTTAAAATAAGGGAGTACATTAGAAAAGGATGGCCTCCTGTTAGAAGTCTTGATAAAAATTTTGTACCTTTTCAACAAATATCCTCAGAGTTGAGTTTGGAGAACCAGTTCATCACGAGGTGTGGACTTTTTGTTCCCCCAAATGTTTTGAGAAAGGGTCTTGTTGAAAGAGCTCATTCTGGCCATCCAGGAATGTCCGGCACCAAGAAAATTTTAAGAAAATTTTATTGGTGGCCCAGTATGGATTCTTTTGTTGATAATTTTATTAATCAATGTCCTGAATGTCTCCTATCCGACAAGCATTGGAAAAGTAAAAAAAATTATACATCTACCAATTTGCTGCCTGAACAGGCATGGGAAAAATTAGCAATTGATTTTTCTGGGCCTTATAATATTTTGCCGGAAGATATGAGATATTTAATTGTCTTAACTGACTATTACTCAAAATGGATCTCATATGATTTTGTTAAATTTCCTTCTACTGCTATTGTAATTAGTTTTCTAGAGAAGATTTTCAATGTTGAAGGTTTTCCTAGGAAATTAGTTTCCGACAATGGCACACACTTTGTATCCAAAAATATGACGGATTTCTTGAGTAAATATGATATAAAACATATCAAGAGTCCGTTGTATTTTCCAGCTGCGAATGGACTCATTGAAAGAGCCAATAAATTTTTCAAAGAAGGCATTCAAACAGCTTTGTCTTCTGGAATTGATGTTAAAAAACACATTAAGGAAAAAGTTTGGAGTTATCTAAATACTCCTCATTCTATCACTGGTTTTACCCCTTTTTTCTTGTTGAAAGGTAGGGATGCGAATGATAAAATCAAGCCTATTTTCGATAATAAGTCATCTTCACTCAATAAGTTAAATCTTTCTAAAGCCAATTCTGTTGATGAGTGTGTCAGGCAAAATTTTGAGAAAAAATATAAGTTAAAGAATACCATTTCCCCGAAAAATTGTGTTTTCAAAACTGGTGATTGGGTAATTATTAAGAAACCCAAAAAAGTTGTCAAAGGGGAATCTAAATTTACTTTGCCTCAGCAGGTTGTTAGATCTTCAAACTCATCAGTTATGATTAAGAATAAAGGATGGTGGAATAAAAGTGCAGTTATCAAACTTGAACCATATCAAAAAGACATCATTTTGAAAAAACTTGTTAAAAGAAATCTTTCTGGTAATTCCTCTTTTTTGTGTTGTGAAGATTTCATGGATTTGGTGCAGAATCAGGATCAAGTAGCCCTTGATGATTCTCATTTTCCTTCACTTGACAGTGAGGCGATTTCTCAATCTTGTTTAAATGAGGGAGTGGGTGAGACTGATCAGCCTGAAGTTGGAACAGATGCTCCTTCTGTAAGTAAGGAAGCAGAAAGTGATTTAATTTCTGATGCTCATTCTGTATCTAAGGTTGTTGAAACAGCTGAAGTTTCTGATGCAATTTCTGTATCTAAGGACGTTGAAACTGGTAATAGTTCTCTTTCGTTTTCTGATTCCAATTTGACTTCAGTTAAAAGAAACATTGTTTTTCCTTCCAAATTTAAAGATTATTATTTGTATTGAAAATTGTTTAGCTTATTATTTTTTGTTTTACCTTTTCTTATTCTTTCCTTTTCTTTTATGGAAAGGAGATGTTGTATCTGTATCTTTAATTGACTAGTTCTGTGACACATGCTGTATTCTTTATATGACATATCCTTTGTTCCATGTTCTATGTCTGAGTTCTGCTGTCGTGTCACTTTTATCCGTTACCTGGACACGACAGCATCGCTCATCCTTAGCTTGTCTTGTGGGTTATTTTACTCTATTGATTTATATCTAATAAATCACTCAACTGAACTCCTGCTTCATTTGTTGTTATTCTGAAATACAACAGCCTGCGTGATTTACTTGTGAGAGCGATAATTGCTACCATATAGGGGGCGTTCTCCCGCAAGTAAATCGCCTCACATGCAAACCGTTGTAATTGAAGGCAATGTAACGCGTGCACGTGTTTGGCTGAAAAGCCATGGCGATCGAAAAGGTCTTTTTGCCTAGCAGCGGAATGAAGGGTAATGTGAAGCTGCAGGAGAACGGGATTGCAAGATAGGACAGATAGAATCACGCAACATGGCGCAGATATGTCCTTGATTTTGGTACTGCCCATACAGAGACAAAAGTGCTGTACCCAATCCATGCACATGTTCAATTTTCATTGCCTTTGTGCATTAGGAGGTAGGTTAAGGCTGGGGACCAATACAGCATGGGAATCTATTGATGATTTTCTACAAATAGGCTCCCCAACATTCAGGATTATTGCCATAATGGTTGACAGACCACCCATACATCCTTGGAGGCAGCCAAATAAGAGGTAAGAGAGGTAAGACATCACACAACATCCAGATTGCGTGCTCCTCATTGAAAACACAATGTCAAGATTTTCTTTTATTTACACAAAATTCATTAGACCTATTTTGTGGAAAATGTGTAACGCTCTATGTGGAGAAAATCTGCGTGGATAACAGGATACGTCTTTTCAAGTCAATGTCAGCAAATCTGTTGCATAAGCCATTCATTTGAAATCACAGAGTTAGAGAGAATTAACGATCGATGAAGAGGTCCTTCAAAGAAATGTGCTTTTTGTTTGCAGCCTGGAGACAGTTTGACACCAAAAGATGAAAACGGAAAGAACATTTACCACAACGTTGACTTCCGGGATATATGGCAGGTATAGATCTGCACGGGGATGCCTGGTGGAAGGATTGAATATCATGGTATCATTCGCATATTGAACGTTGCCAGTGTGAGTCAACTTAGTGAATTTAAATGACATCAAGCATCAGTTTTTGTGACTTTAGTTTGACTTTGAGTTCCAGAACGGATGATGGATTGGAAAGAATGATATCTGGAGTGCTTACAATTGTCTAATTTGTTGTACAGACAACTCAGGACCTGCATGGGAAGAGCTGGTGCAGTCTCTTGTATTCTGCCTCATAGGCAATATGGCTGAACCCACCAAATCCCTAGAACTTTCCTGAAGACTGCATAGTTTTGAATCTGTTAATGGAGAACTTCTCCTAACTCCCGAGTTTCAAGAGAGGCTGAGAAATCTAGGGGCAATAGCGATAATTATCGCTATTGCTTGGTTAGAGACAAAAATTTACCGCTGAGCTGCGGCGATTTTTACCGAAAATAAACCTTGGTATTACCAAGGTTTATCGCAAATGCGATAAAAATCGCCGCAAATGAATGAATATCGCTGAAAAGTCAGCGATATTCATGCATTAGCGAGCTAATGCTCTTAGCCATGTTATCCACCTCCCATTGGATAACATGGCTAAGAACTGCTCAGGGCAGGTGTTATCTTTTGGAGATATTCGCGCTTAGCACGAATATCTCCAAAAGTTGGTAACAGGAGATAGCGATGTTAGCGACTGTTTTCAGTCTCTAACATCTTGGCACGCCCACTTTGCATGTCATTAGTGATAAATATCACTGACATGCAAAGTGGGGCCCAAGATGGTCGCTATCTCCTACTAGCTGTCTCTAACTGGTGTTAGCAACAGCTAGGTAATAGGGAGATCATTTTATCTCTGCTTTCTTGGCTTTTATAGCCAAAAAAGCGGAGATAAACCCCCTTGATAATATGCCCCTAGTGATTGGGCAGCAAAGAAGGTCAGACCTTGTGGTACGTGTTTCATGCAGTTTGGTGTTCTTAATATCTAATAGGTTGCGGTCATTTCATGCAGCTATTCAGGGGCAGATCATGCTGCTCATTTGATGTTATTCCTTTCAGATTGGGTAATGTTCCACCTGTCATTTTGTGACGTTTTACAGAGATTTCATGATATAGCATGCTGATGTTTTAGGATATTTGGGGCATTTTATGGATATTTATGAAGGTTTGCAGCTGTTCTCCAGGATGCATTTCTTTGAATTTTGAGGCCATTTTAGAGAGGAATATCAGAGCCTTGATAGATCTGGCAAATGTGATGTTGATATCCTTAGTTCATTAATTATCTGGCTGCTTTGAGGCATTTTAAACCGTTAATTCTGAGTATACGGATAAGGATTTAGGTAACAGACTGTTATATTGTGTAGGTAACGTATGGTCTCTCACTGCACGGAGATTTGGCTTTGCAAGCTGATACACATAGTGTATATCATGGTGATTTGGAGCCAGTTAAACATAATGATTTTATATTGATAATTTTGTGCATTTTAATATCAGTTTATGAGATTTGATTATATGAGGAAACTTTCATGCTGCTTTCACTGCTCTGGTGTTTGCATTTGGCTAGACTTGTGTGAGGCCTTTCTTCACTATTTTCATTAATTTGGTGGATCAACAGGGCTTTTTAATTTATAAGGTAATGTGGCATTTAAAATTAATGTAGCAAATTGTGGTACATAACATACACTGAGTGTGATTCAAAATACTACCGAGTTGCCCCTTTTGGCGATCATTCTTCAAAGGAAATACACACTAGCAATTATCTTTAAGCATGACTCAAATACCAGGCCTAAAGTGGTGTTAAAGTTACAATTTTACTACTTCTTTTACAAAATCTGTTATGCGTGGAAGAACCATCAGCAAGCTACCCTTTGGGGCTGAATGTTTAATTTTGTGTTTTTTGACGTGCCATTGTGAGTATTTTAGGTTACATAGATAAATAGTGACATCATTTTGCATTGTTTCCTATGTAGGCCATGGAGGAGTGCAAAGATGCAGGCCTTGTGAAGTCCCTTGGTGTGTCCAACTTCAACCGTAAGCAGCTGGAATGGATCCTGAGCAAACCAGGGCTCAAATATAAACCTGTCTGCAATCAGGTAAGATGACCATCACTGACAAATTCAGTCCCATTTTTAAAAAAAAGTTGGAATGTGACTGTTTGAGATTCCTTCCTCACATTGCTGGTGCTATTGCCCCAGGGCCCTCCCACTGTTGGTTTATGACGTCAGATCAACCCCCAGTAGTACAAAATTCTCAATGGCTACTGGAGGCTCTGCCACTCTTGACAGGTAAACTATGATAAGAGTAGCAGCAGCCGCTCCAGAAGCACAACTCTGCTCCTTAGCAGAGGCAGTTTTGGTACTCTGCCCTGTCCAATGGATGCTCTCCAAAATGGATTCCTGCATGGGGACTTATGTCAAAATACGGCATAGCAGGCGCTTAACCTTACGCACCCATCCTTTGCTATGCATTACTCTAGGCCCTCAGAAGAGGATGGAAGGGTGTTCTGGGCATGGGCGCTGCATAGACAAGAACCTCGTGTTTCGAAAGAATAAGTTTCATGAAACATCTGATAAATAGATAATGATTACAACTCCCATTAGCCCACATGTCTCTAAGAGACTTGTCCATGCAGGTGGCCATCTTATAAGTTTACATTGTAAGTTCCCCATGGTTTATAGCATCCTTGCTAGCCAATAATGATACATAGTTGATGCTGCAGGGACTTGTTGTTGGAATGCTGTTATTTGTTCCTGTGTAAAGTCGATTAAATCCATCCTGAAACAAGAGAAGTATCTTGCAAGGATATAGTCTTGCGCAATTTTTAGAAATAGTTACAAACTTGTTAGCACTTATTTTCTATCCATCTATTAGGATTACAACATTATAGTACTTGCTTATTTTCACCAATAGTCATTCTTTATGGTTCTGAATTCTATTGCACTGATTTTTGTACAAGAAGTAACACATGTGGATTATGAATTATTCCTGTAACCTTCAAAAGAAATATATTGGTACAAAATGATTGTTGCATGATAATGCGGACATAAAAACTAAAACACGCAGTACTAACAAATGCCTTTCCACTTGTCATGCTGAAGGTAAACCAAGCACTATTCTTCTTGAAATCTCTGTACTCTCCTCATCACTTGGATGTAGATTCAGAAGTGTAGTTCCTCTACAACATGTTCCCCAAGTAAAGGACATTTCAGTGGGACTCTGGTCTTGCCTGAGACGGCTCTCCAGACAGGAGGCCTCAACATTCTAAATTAACTCCAGTGGAATGTTCTAAAGGTGAGTATGGGAGGGAAAAAGTACAGGGAAAGGTAGGTAAGGAAATATACTATATAGAATAAAACAACCCGACTTCATGGGTCAAAAGTATGTGGATTCCGGCAATCAAGTCACCATCTAGTCGAGGTTCTAAGAAAACTGGAAATCAAAAGTCCAAATCTGACAGGCAATACAAAATGCCCTTATAAAAGGTAACTAAAGCATTACACACCAAGAACAGACCAATAGTATGACAGCAATGCACTTTCTAATAAAAAGGAATGCAGCGACAAAAAACACTTTGTAGGTGACTGCTGGAAACAGCTGGTCTCACACCTTATGCCATAAGGAAAGGATCTTGAAATAATCCTAGAGCTAGTTTATTGACAAGACTCTATTTTTGGGCTTAGCCCGTAACCAAAGTTTGCCTCAAGCCAAGGGAAGCTGTTAACTCTAATTTACAAATTTACAAAGAGATGTAGTAAAATTGATGAAAAGATAAACTTGATAAACTAAAATATCTGCCCTGAAGAGATATGTTAAATTGTATGACCCAAGTTATTGCGACAGGAGCTGGAAGCAATAGGAAACAAACTTACGTGGCTGTTAACCGACAAAATATCGAGTACAAAATATCGAATTGCACAAATATCGACTTCAAAATATAGAATGGACAAAATATCGAATGGACAGAATATAGTCATCAAAAATATCGTTTTTAAGGTAAGAAATGTAATATTGATTTATATAAATATAGAAAGTCAAAATATCGAAGTATATAATATATAGGTTTTTAAAATTATTGAATTTTTAATAATATCGAATTTTTTAAGTGTTTTGTATGTTAGTACATGTGTGCAAAGTGTATATTTTTTTTGTAATATATTTTAAGTAATTCATTTTATGTTATTTAATTTTTGCGTAATTTAATTCTGTTGTGGGTTTATAGGGGAATAGCGTGGGAAGTAATTTAATTTTGATTAATTAAATATTTTAATTTATATATTGGTATTTATTGAAAAATAAATTAATTAATTTTTAATTGGTAATTAATTAATTATTAATGGGTAAATGTTTTTTATTAATGGAGTAATTGATCATTAAGTTAATTTAATTAATTTATTTTCCATAGCGGGTTGTGGGTTTATAGGGGAATAGGGTGGGAAGTTATTTAGTTGTAATTAATTAAATGTTTTTATTTATTGATTGGTATTTATTTTGAATTAATTGGTAATTAAATTTTATTTTTTAATTAATTAATTGTAAATTGGCAATTAATTTGTATTAATAGTTAATGAGTTTTAATAATTAATATTTTTTAATTGATTAATTATTATATTGTATTAAATTAGTATTTACTTTTAATTAATTTTTATTGGTATTGATATTTATTTATATGTATTAATATACTAAATGTTTACTTTCTCTACTGTTAAGCCCACTAGAATGGGAATGGATACATATGAAGGGGTCAGTGTTAATTGCTTTAAGGACATCAAATGTCAAATGGATACATTGTGTAGATTAAATCTTGGCCAATCCAATATATTCAATACACAATTTATTTGGCACAATGATTAATGGAGAGAAAAAAAAAGCATCCATCAATAAATTTCAAGCATTATGCATTCCATTTCATACATAATGGGAAACATAAATTAATTATTTTTAAAAATTTATGAACACTTTTATCAATCAAAGTTATAACATAGTATTCGCATAAGTATATCTCGGCGCACTCTCAGTGATAAAGAGAAAAGGTAGTTAGGTGGGATTGGTGTGATGGGATAAGTGTGGGGACTGGGTAAAGGTGTTGTGACCATAACACAATCACAATAGAACTCAATAGAACCTTTACAGTCTGATTTAGATCAACAGTTCCATATAGCTCTCTTTACATAGGATGCGTTTAATTCCATCTATTTTCTTCCTATCCGTGGAAAAGTAATGTAGTTTGGTCTACGTTTCGACCACGCAAGATGTAAGGGTTGGTTGAAACCTCATTCTGGGGTCTTCATCAGGACATAGTGAAGGGGAGAGTGCCTACAGGTAATAAAATTAAAGTGAATGTATCACTCCCTTCAGGAAAGTCTGAAGTATAAAAGAACTGGCGAATAATCAAATACATACTTTACATTAGGCCATTCAGTGGCCATTATGGTAGGACCATCGTCGGTTCCTGTGATGAGGAATTCAACCTGCAATTAATTAGAAGGCTTAAATTACAAAGGGTTACCAAATGATAGGAGATCCTATCTAATGATAAGGTCACAAAAGTTATCACACCTATCTAATTATTGACCCAGGTCAGATAGTTTTAGGGTGTACCCCGTTAAAACTTATCACTCTCAGTGCAAGAGCTGTCTTGCGAGGGTTCTACATATAAACTTGCATCTATTTATTAGGACTAACATTGAGGGAATTATCATGTTTGAGTCTGAAACCCTCTCTTACACTGAAGACCATATAAGAGATCTTCTTCAGGGAGACACAGGGACTGCATTTCTTTCATCCAACACTACCACTGTAGATTTCTCGCTTAATGAGAAAATCAACAAACTAGAACGTCTAGAGAAAAAGTTGGTGCGCACGAAACTACATGGCCACCTTTTGACTGGGTATCTCAAAGCCAATGTCATACCTACAGGGCTACAGGTCCGAAATGAACCAGCGATATTTGTGGACAATCCGAAGTTTTAGGAGGGCTTCAGTTTTGTAGCAAACAATTGTTCCCGCCATTGGATGGTCCTTGGAGTGGAGCCAGCTCGAGAACAGGTAGAATCACTAACAAAAGAGATAAGTGACTTAAAACAAGAAATTGCCAGTCACACAGCCTTTGCAAGTGCGAAGGAAACTCTTTAACGCCTGAACAAAACTCTCAAGGACTTCGACGTAGAGACCCAAAACAAAAAACTGGAAAAGTTGACAAAAGACATTCATTACTATAACAAGAAAAAGACATATCCCTACCTGGCTGAGGACTACTTTAAACAGGATAACCAAGGCCGCTTCTCCTACAGAGGAAGAGGGGGCTACAGAGGAGGATACCATGGAGGCAGAAGATTTACGAACTTCTCGGATTCATCATACAGTGGGAGTAGTGACAACGAGACAGCAGGAACCAGCGGAACCTACCAGAACCAAGACCAATGGTACCCGACCCCACAGGACCACTCAAGCAGACCAAATCAGCCTTTTTTAGGGGACAGTCCATGGAGACCCCCCCGGGGGAGAGGAGGGGGTTGGAACAGACGCTCAAGCAGAGGACAAAACCCCCAGAATTGGGACGATGGGAGACAACAAGGATACAACAACAGCAAACAGGTGAGATTCCAGCAGGAGAACCACGGGGAAATCAGCACCAGGAGGAAGACATACCGCTGGTAAGGAGAGGAAGTCCTATTATGAATCTATCCAAACAAACCCTATCAGAAGACGAAATAAGAGTTCTGAGTAAAGGTTTGTCTTTCGTACCAACGTCTCATGTGAATTGGTTCAACATCAAAACGGAACTGGCGAAATTCTTCCGTAAGATCAGACTCAAGAACTTTTTCCTCCATAAAACACCAAGCATGATTAGATCATTCTCAGGTTTACGCCCACCATCAACCTTCACACCCTACCCCGCCTCTATCTCGCATCGGGTCTTAACCTACGAGAGCTTAGTTCTAAGGGATGTACTTAGGACATGTGAAGAAAAACCATATGTGAAGCATGACATTGCTAAGAATGAACGGGCCGCCCTTGATACATTGAAAAACAATAAGGCTTTTGTCATAAAGCCAGCGGACAAGGGCGGTGCTATAGTCATTTTGGATGTTGATGACTATACTCAGGAGATATACTCCCAACTGAGAGATGGCGTGAGCTACCGGCCAGTAGCAACCAATCCAACAAGGGAGATTAGACTTGAGATTCTCGCCATCACCGATAAAGAAAAAGAGTCTGGTTTCCTCACAGAAAAGGAGTGTCTATATTTGAATGTGAGCCAACCACGTATACCAACCATCTACGTCTTACCAAAGGTACACAAGAACCCAACGAAACCACCAGGACGCCCGATTATTTCAGGCTGCGGTTGCCTCCTTGAACCGCTTTGCAAATACATCGATGTCTTCTTGAAACCCTTGGCAGAGACAACCCCCACCTACCTAAGAGATACTACGCAGGTGATCAATTTAGTAGACCAGAGACCCTTCGACAAAGAAAAACAGCTATTGGTCACTATGGACATAGTCTCATTGTACACGAGCATTCCTCAAGGACCAGCATTAACAACAATGCGACGAGCCCTCGAACTAAGACCACAACCGGTTGAGGTACCAACAGAATTTATAATCGATTTATTGGAGATCGCAATGACTAAAAACTTTTTCATATTCCAGAACAATTTCTTCATCCAGAGCAAGGGCGTGGCGATGGGGCAGCATTCGCCCCGGACCTGGCAATTCTCTACATGAGTGATTATGAACAACATTGCATTCTCTCTCCCCACAACCCATATCTTTATAAGATCACGGAGTACCGCCGATACATTGATGACATTCTGATGTTGTGGACAGGGAACCAACAAGAACTTACGTCATTCACTGAATGGCTCAACACCCAGTCACAGGATATAAAATTTACCACCAACTGCAGCAATGAATCTATAGACTTTTTGGACATCACCATTAAAGAACATGAGGGAGCCCTATATACCACACTGTACCGTAAACCGACGGAGCGGAATACGTTGTTGAGATATTCAAGCCACCACACCAGGGCCCTACGTGATAATTTACCCTTTGGCCAATTCCTCCGTATATGTCAGGAATTGTACCTGGAAAAAGGACTACTTTGCGGAATCGGATGATCTCATCTTACGTCTATTGGAAAGAGGCTATCCTAAGAGGTTGGTGAAGAGGGCACGCAAGAGGGCCATGTTAAGCGATAGAGCAACTTTGCTCTTATCCAAAGACCGGAAACCACAAGAAGACAGGATGATCTGTGTCACAACTTACTGTAGTAAGAGTAACGATATACGGAAGATAGTCAACAAATATTGGAACATCGTTGCAGATGTCATTGAAACACCCAAACCACCAATGCATACTTTCAAAAAAGCCAAAAGCATTAGAGACTACGTAGTGCATTCTATGCTAGACAGCCCACCTGCACCCAACCATCCAAACAATGTGGAATCTACCAACAACACTGGGACACTACAAATGTACCAACTGTAAAGCCTGTGCACTGTGCCTAGAGACTAAAACGCTAACACACAACAATCTAACAGTCACTTTCAAATCATTCACCAACTGCAACAGCAATGGGGTCATCTATGCTATCTTTTGCCCATGTGGGTTAATCTACATTGGGCAAACTAAGCAAAAAGTCAAAAATCGCATACTGCAACACTGCAGCAGGATAGGGTGCCATACAACAGGAGCACCCCTGGTAGAACACTTTCTAGCAAACAATCATACACCAGAATCCATGAAGTGGGTAATCTTGAGAAAATTACCCTGGGACCACGGGGGGAGATTTAAATTCCATTATGAATATGAGAGAATGTAAATGGATGCAATCTTTGGACTCTGTCCAAAATGGACTCAATGAACTGGACGCCACATTTGCCCAGATGGCTTCCATCGATCCTGAATGAAATGTAGTCACCTAGAAAGTCCCTGATGAAATGCTGTTTTTATACATTAGGGAAACGACCACACTGTACCCCATTTCTGTAAATACAAGATGGTGACAATTTATATCTAACCTATATTAAGCTGTTGAGACCTTTGCCCCCATCAAATGTTTTGTATTTAAAACGTATATTTTTTTGAACGATTTACTCTCTATTGCCAATATTTCCGTGTGTTGTATGTCTAACATTGACAATTAGCTGAGATCCTCTATACCAATTGCGGATATACACACAGCACATTGTCAAAAATGGTAATGGCCCCCAAATGATGCACCAAATGAAGGTAGCCGATTTCAATGGTAAATCAGCCTGAAACACAGGATATGCATTTTAGTATGAATAATGTGTACACTGGTGTGTAGCCGACCTTGGAACACGCAACTATCGGGTCTGTATCAGGGACCAAGCAATTGATTCAAGAACTTGGCACACAGTCCCTTAGACTCGGCTCGCGATTGGCTAAACCGCGGCGAGCCCTCAGGCAGCATAGAGCGGCTGCACCTCGAGGCGGCTCACTTGGAGACTTGAAGTCGACCTGTTGACATGCCGTCACACGCGGCTCGTTGAAGGTTAGGTAGGTGGTTAGGATAAGAGCTAAGCGGCCTTGATAAATCGATGGAATACTGCCCTTACGGTTATTTCCCTAATCCATGTCCTAAGTGGCGAACATAGTTACTTTATGTTCTGACCCACACAACACGCTGAGTTTGTGCATGTATTCAAAACCGGCAGATTTAAACAGTCTATGTACATACGCTACACTGCGCTCACGAAGATTTCTTCAGTGCATGTCCTAAACAGCGAACAGAGTCTTTTACGTTCACACAACACGCTGAGTTGGTGCACGTTTTTTTTAAAAACAGTAGATTTAAGCAGTCTATGAATCCATGATATGCTGCTCTTGATGCTGTGACTTTACAACACCATGAGCATCTAAATATATCCTAATGGATCCAAATGCTCCATTGAGTTTTTTTAATATAGACATTCCAAGACCCTGCATGTAAGACAGTCTACCATGCGGACGACGCTTCGTCTTTACAAAGTGCAGAGGGCGTTATATATCCCCCACATTGGATTACAACTGTGACCTTATCTACCATGTAGTATACCTAACAATTCCGCCTACAATTTTTAAAGAACCACCAGGGAACGGTGACGACTTGCCTGCTCCCGCTGCGACCTTCTAATATTTGACAAGAAATCGGATTGGATGAATGCAATATCCCAGTAAGTGTCCCTCCCTCTAACTCCTGTGGCCTTACCATTAGATAGGATCTCCTATCATTTGGTAACCCTTTGTAATTTAAGCCTTCTAATTAATTGCAGGTTGAATTCCTCACCACAGGAACCGACGATGGTCCTACCATAATGGCCACTGAATGGCCTAATGTAAAGTATGTATTTGATTATTCGCCAGTCCTTTTATACTTAAAACTTTCCTGAAGGGAGTGATACATTCACTTTATTTTATTACCTGTAGGCACTCACCCCTTCACTATGTCCTGATGAAGACCCCAGAATGAGGTTTGAACCAACCCTTACATCTTGCGCGGTCGAAACGTAGACCGAACTACATTACTTTTCCACGCATAGGAAGAAAATAGATGGAATTAAACGCATCCTATGTAAAGAGAGCTATATGGAACTGTTGATCTAAATCAGACTGTAAAGGTTCTATTGAGTTCTATTGTGATTGTGTTATGGTCACAACACCTTTACCTAGTCCCCACACTTATCCCATCACACCTATCCCACCTAACTACCTTTTATCACTGAGAGTGCGCCGAGGTATACTTATGCGAATACTATGTTATAACTTTGATTGATAAAAGTGTTCATAGCCTTTTATAAATAATTAATTTATGTTTTCCATTATGTATGAAACGGAATGCATAATGCTTGGAATTTATTGATGGATGCATTTTTTTCTCTCCATTAATCATTGTGCCAAATAAATTGTGTATTGAATATATTGGATTGGCCAAGATTTAATCTATACAATGTATCCATTTGACATTTGATGTCCTTAAAGCAATTAACACGCCCCCTTCATATGTATCTAATTATTGACCCAGGTCAGATAGTTTTAGGGTGTACCCCGTTAAAACTTATCACTAGAGTGGGAATAGTAATTTTTACCCCTATGATTTCCAACGCTTTCCCTACTATTGCACTCTCTGGAGTGGGAATAGTAAATGTTATCCCTACGCTATCCAACGCTTTCCCTACTGTTGCACTCACTGGTGTGGGAATAGTAATTTTTACCCCTACGCTATCCAACGCTTTTCCTACTGATGCACTCACTGGAGTGGGAATAGTAATTTTTACCCCTACGTTATCCAACACTTTCCCTACTGTTGCACTCACTGGAGTGGGAATAGTAATTCTTACCCCTACGTTATCCAACGCTTTCCCTACTGTTGCACTCTCTGGAGTGGGAATAGTAATTTTTACCCCTATGCCATCCAACACTTTCCCTACTGTTGCACCCTCTGGAGTGGGAATAGTAATTTTCACCCCTACGCTATCCAACGCTTTTCCTACTGTTGCACCCTCTGGAGTGGGAATAGTAATTTGTACCCCTACGCTATCCAACGCTTTTCCTACTGTTGCACCCTTTGGAGTGGGAATAGTAATTTGTACCCCTACGTTATCCAACGCTTTCCCTACTGTTGCACCATCTGGCATGGGAATAGTAATTTTTACCCCTACGCTATCCAACGCTTTCCCTACTGTTGCACTCTCTGGAGTGGGAATAGTAATTTTTACCCCTATGCTATCCAACACTTTCCCTACTGTTGCACCCTCTGGAGTGGGAATAGTAATTTTCACCCCTACGCTATCCAACGCTTTCCCTACTGTTGCACCCTCTGGAGTGGGAATAGTAATTTGTACCCCTACGCTATCCAACGCTTTCCCTACTGTTGCACCATCTGGCGTGGGAATAGTAATTTTTACCCCTACGCTATCCAACGCTTTCCCTACTGTTTCACCCTCTGGAGTGGGAATAGTAATGTTTACCCCTATGCTATCCAACGCTTTCCCTACTGTTGCACTCTCTGGAGTGGGAATAGTAATTTTTACCCCTATGCTATCCAACACTTTCCCTACTGTTGCACCCTCTGGAGTGGGAATAGTAATTTTTACCCCTACGCTATCCAACGCTTTCCCTACTGTTGCACCCTCTGGAGTGGGAATAGTAATTTTTACCCCTAAGCTAACCAACGCTTTTCCCACTGTTGCACTCACTGGAGTAGGAAAAGTAATTTTTACCCCTATGCTATACAACGCTTTCCCTACTGTTGCACTCTCTGGAGTGGGAATAGTAATTTTTACCCCTATGCTATCCAACACTTTCCCTACTGTTGCGCCCTCTGGAGTGGGAATAGTAATTTTCACCCCTACGCTATCCAACGCTTTCCCTACTGTTGCACCCTCTGGAGTGGGAATAGTAATTTGTACCCCTACGCTATCCAACGCTTTCCCTACTGTTGCACCCTTTGGAGTGGCAATAGTAATTTTTACCCCTACGCTATCCAACGCTTTCCCTACTGTTGCACCATCTGGCGTGGGAATAGTAATATTTAACCCTACGCTATCCAACGCTTTCCCTACTGTTGCACCCTCTGGAGTGGGAATAGTAATGTTTACCCCTATGCTATCCAACGCTTTCCCTACTGTTGCACTCTCTGGAGTGGGAATAGTAATTTTTACCCCTACGCTATCCAATGTTTACCCTACTGTAGCAGTTGCTGGAGTGGTAATAGTAAATTTTAACCTCTTGCTATGCTACAGTAAAAATATTGTATATTTTTAATTAATATTTTGTTAATATATATGTATGTTAAAAAATCAAGTTTTTTTTTATTTAAAAATAATTATTTAATAAAGTTATTTAAGTATTTTTAAATATGTTTTAATTAATTATAGTTATTATTTCATTAATTTTAAATTATTTTTAAGTTATTTTAATAAATTCGATATTTTTATTAAGTATTTATATTTATTCGATATTTTTGATTCGATATTTTTGTACTTACCTGTTTGTAAATAGGATTTCAATATTTTGTCTTTCTATATTTTTACTTCGATATTTTTTGCGTCTATATTTTTGCATTCGATATTTTTTCAGTGATTCTGTTAACCAGCATGTGGACAACAAGCTACCTATGGCAAATGATCTTGTTCAAAACTTTAAAGAATTTTGGCTTCAGAGAAATGATGGTGTTCTTCCAAGGCACTGTCAAGCAGTGCCTCAACCAAGGTTGGCTAATACTGAAAACTCACGATGAAGGTGAGGAATTGAGGAATGTTGGTTGCAAGCATAGGCATCTAGACTGACTCAAGAGCTAATGAACACCTTTCACCATCACACCTTCATGAGATCTGTTTCTTGTTAATCAGAATCAGATGTCCATGTCTGCTCGCCGAGGCGATAAAGACTGAACGAGCAAGAGAATAAGATAAAATGAACGATTCTTAGACCTCTTGCATCTACTTACACTAATCTGTGGCTCCCGGCCTTGCTCATCCTTGCGCTTAGGTTAAGCATGGGAACAAAAGTAGAACAAGGGCATTAGGAAGTCTCCAAAAAAAGTGCCTGAAACAGGGATGATAAGCAGGACAGGCCAGAAGTGAGAACAAAGAACAAATTCCCCTGTAGAGGACATAGAAAACATGCTGAGTACTATGTACCCATCTCAGACAGCAGTCCCCGGAACACCTTCTACTAATCATCAGTGATAAACTATTATACTTTTTTACTCAATTTCGCCTCACATCTTTTCATAAGTTAACTTATCTACGCCTATGTAATCTGTTTTGATATAGACTGTTTTAGCCTTTTGTATGCCAAACGAAAAAAAACAGACATTCAAGAATGGTTCACGGCTATCACAGCTTTAAACTGCACCCCTATCATTGTAGACTCTGCCAAAACCCTTGGAATAACCCTTGACGTCAGCTTGAGAATGCGTGGCCCTATCAATCCGATGGGCAAAACCACCAGATTTCACCTTGCCTACCTAAGAAACTTGAAACCCTTCCTCTACACTCCTGAACCTAAAAATGGCAATCCAGGCGGTAGTCATTTTCAGACTACAATATGGATGCTCCGCACTCACATGTCTACCCAAGAGCTCGCTGGCCCCACTGAAAGCTTGTCTCAACGCCGCCACTAGATTCCTAACTGGTTCGAAGAAATTGAACCACATCTCTCCCCACTTGAAAGCTCTAAAATCACTTTCTCTCCAGGCCAGGATCCAACTTAAGCTGGCTTGCATCACCACAAGGCTCTATACTCCAATTCTCTGGCATATCTGGCCCAGAAACTTGTGATATCCGTAGGAGCCAGAATCCCATCTGCCAGAGACCTTTTGCTTCAACCCGCATGCTTGCAAAAGAAAAAGGTACACTCGGGCCTTCTCTGTGGCCGCACCTAGAATCTGAAACTCACACCTGCCCGCCATCAGAAGACTACCCTCTCTGGCTCGCTTAAAAAAAGCAGCCAAAACGTTCCTAATGGGCAAATTCCTCCCCTAACGCTGACATTACATGCACTTCAGTGTCCCTGTCTCACCCACTATCTCGGAATTATCCATGGTCTTACTGGATGATACTCATCCACACTGAGACTGTTGTTTCAAATGTTTCCACCTGTTTTTTTTCCCACAGGTATCCTGGGACTGACACTGCCTGCCTCTTTGTACAATTTATCTCCCTGTTTTTTATCCTAACTGTATACTCCCCCCCCCCCGTCTGGCACCGATTCGTTGAAAGGTGCTCCGTTCGGCGCCCTTACACAGGGACCTGACGCTTTGGATCCTGGAGCCCATGGTGTTGTTGGAGGAGCAGATGTCCTTCCGGGTCTGGTGGGAGGGGGGCTGTGAGACCCTGGCATATTGGTATCCGTCCGAAACCTTCCTGACTTATGAACAAGCAGAGGCGACTTTCGCCCTGGGTAGAGGACAGTTCCTGCATTACCAGGGTTTGCGGGATGTGGTGAGGCCGCTATGGACACAATATCTGGAGGTTCCCCCAATGACTCACACTCTGGACATAATATTGCCTTGTGGCAGGGGACGTCGACTTATTTCACTGTCGTTTGCGGCCGTGCGCAGGGACTCTGCCCCGCCGGTTCCTTCGTCGTGGGCGGCCATGGAGGTGGATTTAGGAGCTCCGGTTGAGCGGGATCAACGCAAGCGAATAGGGACCCTCACGAAGAAGGTCTCATGTAACGCGCGTTTTAAGCTAATACATTTTAATTTCCTGCACCGCACCTATTTCACTCCGGTCTCACTGCAGCGTTACTCCCCAGATAGAAGGGATGACTGCCCCAGATGTGGGGTGGGGGGAGAGGGGTTCCTGCACTTGGCCTGGGGATGCCCTATGGTCCAGAGTTTTTGGGAGAGGACGGTGAATCATATTACTGCCACTACGGGGATTTACATTAAGCTGACACCCTTATACTGCTTGTTTGCTTTAATACCTAGACCTAAGAAAAGGAAATTGGCTCATAAATTGATGCACTTGATGCTGGTGCTAGCTAGGCGTAGACTGGCTATCACTTGGATGGGTCAGAGGGCCGCAGAGATTCCCAAGTGGTTGAGTGATGTGTGGGTGTGGTCCCCAGCGGAGGAAGCACATATGCAGAGCTGTAGGAGGGATGGGAGGCTGCAGGAGGACCTGTTGGCATGGCGCGTACTGTGTGCCGAGATCGGGGTCCTAGATCACACCTCGCATAGTGAGTCAGATGGAACGAGTGGAGAGTTATTCTCACCAATGGGTTCGGGCACTGAGGAGGAGGATGGAGTCAACCCCGGAGCCGCGGGGGAGGTGCAGTGAGGAGTAGGTCCTTGCCCAATGCTCATAAGACGCTAGCTGTTGTCTGATATTTTGTAAAGTGTCGTAGAAGCCTATGTATCTCAGTTTGACCTCTGGTCGTCTAGTCGTGCCTTAATGAGTCTGTCAATGTGCATATGTGCTGTTTTGATGCCGCGGGGGGAAGTTGTTGTTTGTTTCTTCTGTGAAATGACAAAAATAAAGTTTTTTTTAAAAACTGTATACTCCCCTCAAAAGTCCTTTGTTTACCTCCTATCTATCCTGTAAAGCGCTCTGATACCCTCACAGGTCTGGTTTGTGCTCTATAAAAATCTAAATAAATTAAAAAAATAAAAATAAAAATAAAAAAGTATGCAAAAGGCTGCCTATAAATAACACTGAAATTGAATTGACTCCAAAGTCACTTTAATTTTTTTGTTGTATCAGCTCTCTAAATAAATATGTTCTAATGTAGGTGTCCTGCTAGTAAAATGAAGACTTTTGTGAAAGAGTGCTCCATAAAGCTAACTAATCAGTACATTTTTTTGCAGTTGATTTATCCAATATTATTAGTAATATTATTCCTGTTTCCATTTTTTTGATTCCATAGGTTGAGTGCCATCCATTTCTTAACCAGAGCAAACTTTTGGAGTTCTGCAAGTCTAAGGACATTGTACTAGAGGGCTATTGTGTTCTGGGCTCAAGCAGAGACGCAACGTGGTAAGAAACTAAGAAATATTTCATAGCCCAGCACTAATCTTCACAATTCACCAACTGTATCTATATCCCTGTAACTGTCGCCTGAGCAATTACAGAAGTGAGAGCTGCAAATACTCACTGTAACCTGTGAGCTAGTGACCCCACTAGTAAATGTGCAGCATTCTTGTTCCATTCATCTAATTACCCATCCCTTCTTTTCTGCATCAACATGTCAACTCAGTGAGACATCCAATCTTGTAAATGTAAATGTGTTTGTATTTATATAGCGCACTTCTACCCTGAGGTCTCGTAGCGCTGTATTCATACTGCTGTGGAACCCTTCCTGGCTTTCCTGTGAGATGTCCACTCCTGGGCACCCCCAAGGTGAAGCCAGGCATCCAAGCGCTGCTGGGGCCATTGTGGAGATTAAGCAAGCTATTGCCCAAAGTCACATAGTGGGACCCATGGTTAGACTAGGCACCGAGGCGACAATGATCAGGTCTGGAGATTGAGTCCAAGAGCCGCCGAGGCGGGAATTGAACCCTGGTCCCGGGCCAGACATCAAGTGTAAGTGGCACACTTTATAGACAACACACAGTAAAATACGGTCCAGTCTGAAAGACACTGCATATTTTTTTGCCAACTCACTATGTTTCTAAATAACTAAGCAATTCAGTTGAGAAGAGTTCAGAAGAGTTAAAACCTGACCTTTACCTCTTCATGAAATGAGTTCTTCACATATATAATTCTCTGTCCCATCTGGTACAGCAGCCAGATTGGAGATCAGTGAGGAAGCTGAACAATTCACTATAGGACTAAAGTCACCAGATAACAACAATCTCCATGGCCTGTGCCTTGAAAAGGAGGTTGAAAACGTGTCTGAACTTGACCAATATGTCACGTTGGAAATGGATTTCATCAGGATGATGCATCTGTGGTGGACATTTAACACATCATGTGAAGAGCTGATGAGTGAGGTTGAGGGTTGAACCAGGACTGCTAGACCCAAGGTGTCAATTTTGTTATTGCACTTATTGCTGGGGAGGCTGCATGTTAGAACCATAGACAATTTCTTGGCCACTTTTAGAGATTTGACAGGAACAAGCTGTATCAGGGAAGGAGGACTGTGGCATTTCTTTGGCAATCATGGGCCATGAAATTAGTCGTAGAAAGTACCTTAAGTATTGTCACAGTTTGATGAGGATCAACAACTGATATGCTTGCCCATAGTTGGCAGATTTTGCCTTTGAAACATAACTATGTAGTCATAGCTATGAAATGGGAAATGTAAGGAGAGTGCAATTTAATAGACAGTGGTATAGTTACTGAGTTAGTGATAGAGGTAGAGGCAATAGGATTGGTTTTCAGTGATGCTTCATTATTTTTCTAATGCTGAAGGACTGTGTATGTGCAGTTCCTCTATTCTTATGAGAAATGGTTTGACATTCCCCAGTGATCCTAATCGGTACACTGGTGACCTCCCAGAGCTGAGCCTCTCTACCATAATTATATAACTACAAAAGGGGAGGAGAACAATCAGACTATACATTGTTTCGCGGTACATCCTCCCAATCATTCTACCCACTAAAGTATATGAAGCACAAGAAATAATAGAGTAAGGGAATCCTCGCCTGAGGGAAATGAACCCATGCAGAGATTGGGCATACAGAGTGGCTCTTTCCTTAAAAAAATACAAATCCTCACTTATGGAAATTACATGCTTGATCATCGGGATCCTCCTTCATAGTGGTAACCTATAGCTATACACATGGGGTCCCTCTGGAGCTCTTTGGTTAGACAACTCAGTAGTGTGCCTATCTGCTGTGCAGTGCCCTAAGGGGGGCAAGAACTCTGATAAAAAATGTCTAGGAGGTTAGATGCATTCAGGAAATTTCAGTCCCAGTATATTATACTTTGCATTTATTCCCTTACATCAGCAGGTATCTGTTAAGAATGGTTAGGAGTAATTTTGACTAATTCAGTTCACTGCAGACCACCTGAACGCCGCTGTTTCTTCATGAATGGCAAGCCACTGGGACATTCCTTTAAACCCCGTTCTGTTCTGTGCTTAAATTGTAAAACAAATATGTGCCAGGGCTCTCATCAAAAGGCCACAGCAGCTTACACCAAACACTGCCCTTGCTATAATGCCAATGACAGTAACAACACAACCACTCACCATCACACTCCTCCAAGTGCGAGAGTTTGAACTATTTCAGGCCCCCATAGCTATAAGAATGACTTAGGCGGCAGGTAATAGTCGTTTTTAGTGTATATTGAATTAATATTTAACTGTTGTGGTTATCTTAAAATTATCCAGGCAGCGCTACCTTCTGGCAGACTGTCACAAGCGCCATTGTTGACAATTAAGTGCTGGTGCCGAGCAACCGAAACCACCGGCTCAAATTAAGCAGTGCCTTGGTAATATCACCTCCTCATGCCAAACTTCCATTCCTTTCCCAGCTTCCAGTAAATATCCTAGTTTGCCAGCTTCTCTTTTCTGCATGTCTCCATCTACTTGCCATGGCCCCTGTCTGCCAGCCTCATTATCAATGACTCTCCCTCTCTCGCGACCACATCTTACACCCTCTACATCACACTTCCTATCCTTCCTTATTATTGTTTTTGACCAACCATTTTCACATTTTCAAACAACTTGAATCCCCTTTTTTAGAAAGCTGAATTAGTCGTGACTGACAGTCTGAACATCCACCTTACTCTTCACATGTATCTTCTCTTTCAGGGTTGACCAGAATATGCCCGTCCTCCTGGAAAATAAATTAATGAATTCAATTGCCAAAAAGTATCACAAAACCCCAGCCAACATAGCCCTACGCTATCAACTGCAACGTGGTGTTGTTCCCATTTCCAAGAGTTTTACTCCAAAGCGCATCTCCCAGAATCTGGAGGTAAGTAAGAAACATAATAAGAAACAAGCATTTGCAATGCTATAGGTCTCTCATTGTTATATGTTTTAGCCCCTTAAGTGCTGCTGACGGCCAATGGTCGTCAGCAGCGCTACCTCCCCAGTGCTGCGCACGACCATTGAACGTCCATTCAGCACTAGTTCTAATGGACAGCGCAGCACTGGGGAGGAATGTGTAATAGCAGCTATGAGGTTAAAGTTAGAGCTATTGGCGTTGTAATGGAAATGTATGTTATTTATGAAGATGTTTGTTTTTAGCACCCTTTAAGTGCCCTTAAGTAATGTCTCACAGCTGCATTGATTGTTTTTGAAGGTGTTTGCAATATTTTATATGCAGTAATATGGAGATGACAAAGCAACTAACAGCCTGATTCATGAAAACCGGAATCTGCGATTCTCAATTAGCGAAAAATTGCAAATCGCTATTGAGAAATCGCAGATCGGAATTCATGATGTTTAGCAATAAAAAAAAGAGAATCGCACGCGGCCGCAAAAGCCGATTCCCGATTATCGATAATCGCAGAAAAATCGCTATTTCCGGCTACATCCGTGTCGAGATTGCGATATCGCAAATAGCGATATCGCAAATAGCAATATCGCTAATTGCGAGATTGCAAAATCGCGAGATCGGGAAAACGGGAAGTCGCATTTCGAGCACAGTGATGACATCACAACCAGGAAGCAGCCAGTTCCCACCCCCATTCACCACAGTGAGGCAGACCTCGAGTCAGCAACTGGGAGAGCTCCTGCTATTCTGTTTGGATTCCAACTCTGAAACTACAGTGCTGCAATGTCTGAGGATGCAGTTCCTGGGCCCAGCAACACCACAGGGTGGAAGAGAAAGTTAAAATTTTCCGAGGAGGAGCTGGAGCATTTGATAGAAGGGGTGGTGGCCAACCACTCCAAACTGTTTGATAAGGACTCTAGGAGGGTGCCGGAGCAGGAAAAACGTAGGATCTGGCAGGGAATAGCGTCCACGGTGAACTCTGTGGGTGTGGCTGATAGGTCACTGGACGAACTAAAAAAAACGCTGGTACGACCTCCGAGGTCGTGCCAAAGAGAAGGTGGCTGAGCGGCTTGGAGAGGCATCGGGCACTGGAGGGGGAGGACCTACAGTCCCTCCAAACACAGCCTTGGAGGACCAAGTAGAAGACACGCTGGAGAGGGAGGCGTGCATTGGAGTGACTCGTCTGGACTCATCCCGCCCCACCCAAGACATCCAAGGTAAGTGGCATGCGACTGCGACCCTGTCCCCTATGAATGTCCATGACCATATAGCCTCCCATAATGTTCCATAGTCATGCCATTGTTGCACATCAGGTAATGCCCTGAAGCATTGTGGGACATGTAGTGTGGCCACAATGTAGAAGTACCACAATGCAGCCAGACAGGTACCAAAGTACGCAAAGCCATAGCCAGTCAGGGAATGTCACCCAGCATGCATGCAGCAACTGCACGTGTGACAGATACATGCAACTAATTAACGTCCACTTCCCCTCACAGGTGGCGCAGACAGCAGCGACAGCGAGAGGTTGCAAATAGATGAGGAGGCACAGGATGAGGAGGAGGTGCCGCCACAGACACAGCCACCAGCCCCTGCCGCAGCAACTACTCCCACAGCCAGGCCCACTACTAGTGTGCCCCCTGCCTCTGCCGCTGCTACTACTCCCGCAGCCAGGCCCACTACTAGTGTGCCCCCAGCCTCTGCCGCTGCTACTACTCCCGCAGCCAGGCCCTCTACCAGTGTGCCTCCAGCCCCTGCCGCACCAGCAACACCTACCGTGACACCACCAGCAGCTGGTGCTTCAACATCTGGGCCCACAACAGCGGCAACACAGCAGACACCCACTGTGTCAGGGCAGCAGAGCAGGCGTGGCAGGTCTCGCCAGCGGACCAATGCACCTATCAGCAGGAGGGGGAATGGACAGCGGCTGGCGAGAATGAGTGTGGAGCGATGCATGCTCCGTATACATCAGCTGCAGGCACGCCGCCAAGGTGCCATACAGCTACAGCTGTACAACATTGGGCGCAATGTGGCCGGAGTGGGGGACTGGATGGACCGCATGACGGCAGCCATGGCAGGTGTGGGGGAGGGAATGGCCCGCATGACTGCAGCCATGGAGGCCAACACTGCTGCAATTACATCGCAGCGCAACGCAGCACGCCGCCGCCACCGGCAGGTATTGACCCGGCTGACGGCCTACACCAGGTCAAATTATGTAATAGGCAATGCGACCTCACAGTTATCGCGGCGGTCCCTTGCGCAGCAGCAGCAGCTCATCCAGTGCTGCGAGGATGTGGCTAGGGTCCTTGAGCACCTGACCACTGCCGTGACTGCACTACACCCTGCTCTACCTGCCACTGTTGGGGGTGATGATGTCAGTGAGGGGACATCGAGCGTGAGCAGCCACTCTGCCTCACAAGTAGGGGCACTCAGGCGCAGCACCAGGCCCACTGCAGGTACACGTGCCTTGGATGAGGATGAGCCGCAGAGGCGCTTGGGTGGTACGCGCAGGAGGCGCACTTGACTTCATAGGACTATTTCAGGCACAGGCTGAGTATAAGCCTGCCCTGTCCTTTCACACAGCAGTATGCTGAAATACTGTTAGCAATGACAACATTTAAAGTGGTACCATTATTGTGAATGAAACAATAATATTTAATTTTGCAGCACACATTGGCGTTGTGTCATTATTACATTTTGCATGCATTTGTGATTTGTGGGGTGAGTGTAGAGGGTGCACTAGAAACTGTTCAGTGTGATGTGGTTGCGACGTCTGTGGCCTTCACCTGGGTTCTCCCCGCGTGCATGGCGCGCATGTGCAGGTGGCCGGTCGTCCCCTTCCGATTCACTGCCAGAGATGTCTACAGGTATCCGGCGCTTGGTAGCAATGTTGTGTAGGATAGCACACACAGCCACAATGCGGCAGCACACTTCAGGACTGTAGTACATGGCCCCACCTGTCTTGTGAAGTATGCGGAATCTGCTCTTCAGTAGGCCAAAAGTTCTCTCTATGCAATTCCTTGTGCGTATGTGTGATACGTTGTAACGCCGTTGCTGTGGTGTAGCAGGGTTGAGGTATGGGGTGAGGAGGTATTCACGCAGGGCGTACCCACTGTCACCTGAATGAGAGGAGCAGAGGGTGAGTGCCTGTGCAGCGCAGCTAGTCATTCTCAATGTGACATTGTGGGCAAAGTATACTTACCAAGTAGGTGTCCTTCCCCGAAGTCTCCCCTGACCAGTCGTGTGTGGAGTCATGAATGAGTCATGTGTACTCCCGGGTACTGTGCCACTATGTCCGTGATGTATGTCTTTGCATTGCAGACCATCTGGATGTTGAGGGAGTGGTAGGACATGCGATTGCGGTACATGTACTCCGTTCCAGCAGGTGGGCAAATGTGGACGTGGGTACAGTCAATGCATCCTATCACGTGTGGGAAACGGCCAACATTGTAGAATTGTAGCTTGGTCTCATCCAATTCCTGTTGGCTGGTGGGAAATTTGATGTGCTGATGTAGCTGGGTCAGCATTGCGTCAAGGAAACTACGTAGGCAGCGGGACATGGTAGGCTGGGATATCCCCCCAGCTACCGCAACTATCCACTGAAAGTTCCCAGAGGCCAGGAGGTGCAGGCTACACAATACCTGGACATGTGTTGGGACGGCATTGGGCCGCCTTGTTGGGTGCTGCATCAGGGGGTCAAGGTCCTGTATAAGCTTGATGATCATAGCCCCTTTCAGCCGGTACTTTGCGTATATTTGCTCTCTGGTCTGGCCCAGCAGGGTGACCCGCTGGCGGAATATCCTCTCCTGGATTCTGTGTCTCCTCCTTGCTGCTCGCTGTAGCCTTCGCCGCCTGACCACCATGTACATTCCTGGCATTGTGAGACTCCTTCTGCTGTGGCTGCTTCCCCTTAAGTGTGTTTGGTCAGGCCTGCACCAGTTACTGATTGGCCAACGGTTTTTCAAAAAAAGAAATTCCTATGGGTTTGATGGTTACCACCTGCTTTAGGTTCTCCTTAAATTGCGCCTCGCAAAATGCAATTTTCGGCTTTTTCGCTAATAGCGATTTTTCATGAATACCGATTGCGAGTAATGTGCGATTACGCAATTATTTTCGCAGAATCCGTGCTTTCTTGCTATTTCTGAATCGCAATTGGTATCCTGCCGGCATTCTGCGATTATTTTTGCGATTTCGCAAATCTGTGTTTGCGAATTCGCTTTTTTGATAGTGAATTCCGATTTTGGGAATTGCGCCCGCGATAGCATTTTCCCAGCTATTGCGGGCGCAATTTTGCTTCATGAATCAGGATGTAAGTAATTAAAGTTTGAACTCACTCCCCCCTCCGCCCCTCTCCCTTCCCACCCCCCGTCAACCCAGATCAGTTCACGTACTGCTTGTTAGGCACTTCAAATACGACTTCATTTCATCTTCCAAGAAAAAAGGACCAAAACTCCTTTTCAGTGTCTGCCACTGGGCTCAAAATAGATTAACATAAAATGTAGTAAGACATTATTGTTGTGTTTTACACAACTATGGCTACACCATACATTAGTTAAAACAGGACCATATGTAGGTGACCCTGCTTCAAGGTCTGTAATCTTTACTGCAGTAGACAATACTCGATTATAGAGATCCTGTGAGATTTTTTTAATCTTTCATTGACCGCCTTCAAAAGTGTTGCAGAGGAAAGACATGAGGGCCATAGTAGATATGCATCACATTGCCACTATCTGCACCATGGTGCAGGTTTGAGTGTGCCCAGTTCAGACAACGGAAAACTCCTCAATTATAAAATAATACACTCTTCCCAGCATAGGTAAAACTTTGTCCGTTCCTGCCTGCTCCTGGAAGTGCATATCCGTGAAAGACGGAGTCGCTGTTTGAAGCTGCAGCACCATATTTGACTGCTAGCTGACCCAGCCAGATTTTGAAGACTTGAAAAGGAACCACTACCCGAGCAGCTGTTTTTGATATGTATCTGTAACCCTTGCAAAGATATTACTTGGAGTTCCTGTGATCCCTATTTTTCTTCCCAGTGGATTCTGTGTGGGTGTCCTCCTTTGTGGGGCACAACCAGCGCACTGACGAATACTTGTTTGCCTTGCACACAATTCTGCAATGTGGCGTACATCCAAATGAAAAAACATACCCTTGTGTGCAGGGGCCAAACTTCCATGCAAATGAGGGAATGTGCCCATGGAATGGCGTTGCCACATATTTATTTCAGCTGAAACAATACCACAAGATTATGATGAACAGCTGTGTTTGCAGCACTTTCTATGACATCAAGTGTTCTCAGGACAGAAAAAAGGGCTGCAAACACCCGTTGCACCCACAGGTCACTTGAAAAAAGTCTTGATGGGGGGGTTTTAAGCACAGGGTAATTCTGGGTAACATGTACAAGGACTACAATGGATCTGTTATATAATGTAAAAAAACTAAGCAGGCTCAAATAAGGCTCAGTTTAATTGTATATCATAATGTGTGCAAATGCGTAGCCAAGAAGAAAAGATAAAAATCAAAAATATTTATAAAGGAATGATCAAAACGATTTACATTCATAGACAAAGCAAGAGTCAAAGAAATAAAAACAAGCCACGCCTGTAATAGCAAAGGCTGTCACCGTAGGGGGCTTCGAGGGCCGGCACCATAACGGCCTCCAGAGCCCGCAAGGACCAGATCTGATTTGCGCCACCCGGAAATGCTGTGCGGCGAAACACGCCTGAGGTCCACTCCCCACCTTCCAAGGACAAAGGGAAGAGAGGAAGGGGGTAGAGGGATATAAGGCGACGCTCCCCCTGGGCAGCTCACCTTTACATCAGGGAGCTGGGGAGCGAGCTGGGGCCTAACTCCGAGAAGAAGCTACCCTCACAGAAAAATAGCGCAAAAAGAGTGCAAATCCAACCAAAAGAGACAGAAACAAAAGGTGAATTGGCTTGGTTATGGAAACACACCGACAGGGCAGTGTGTAGAAGGAAGGCCACTGACTCTGGGATGCCTCATGCCAGGGCGAGTACATCAGACAAAAACGGGGTAGCAAACGGAAATGGCACTCGCAGCCCAGCCCCCACCAGATGGTGGGGCACAAAAGAGACTAGCAAGGTAGCGAGTTAGGGCCTAACTCACGGGAAAGGCTACCCCCCACACACAAGGGGCGTGGAAAACAACAAAGAACAATCTACGAGTTGTCAGGGTGATTTACGACCATAGGAGAAGCAAATGAGCAAAAGACAAACCAGTGATTTATGGCCAGCCGATGATTTATAGCTGATGATTTATGATGCCCATGCAGAATGATTTATGACCACAAAATGATGACAAATTTGTGACAGAATGATTTATGAGATCCCAATGATTTATGACCCAAGATTTATGATGCCCATGCAGAATGATTTACGACAACAAAATGATGACAGATTTGTGACAGAATGATTTATGACATCCCAATGATTTATGACCCATGATTTATGATGTCCAAATGACACTGAGTGATACCCAATTCGTGATAATGTATGATAATGATTTATGACCCCAGCCCTAAGAAGGTGTCCAGGGAAGTTGTACAAATATGACGTATGTAAGGAGTAATAAATCTGTGGCCAATAACCACAACAAAAATACAATGACTGTTGGCTGTGTGTAGTAAAGCAGATACGCAAGTATGGTACGGTTCCTCGAATGAGCACAGTGGGGCTGTTATTTACTATCCTACTCCAATGCAGCAGATGATGCCCTGCTTTGGATATGACAGGCGAAGGTTGACAATGTATCCTGGAGTATCAGCTTCCCATATAGATAAAATTGCGTGTCCATGTCTGACTGGCCCCCACAGTGCCAGATTTGGCCAAATATATTGGCCACAAGGCTCTCCGCTTGACTGTCCTATTTATAACTATAAGAGGTGACATTGCGAGTACACACTACCGGAAAGTGGAACGTGTGCATGTTTTATGCAAATGAGAAAAGGTATTCAGGTAGTATGGGGGCAATCCAGGACACGAGTAGACAGCATTTATCCTGAAAAAACAATCTTTTTTCGCTGGGTGTGCTGTCCACTAGTCTGTGAATTGCAACATAATGACGTGACTGCATAAACTCATAGCAAAACACAATGCACATAACAATATTATTAATGCCATTAGAAATGGAACCAAAGACCAATTCACAAAAGAAAGACGTACATTACTAGTACGTAGTAAGTTGAAAATCGATTAGGAAAATAAATGCTTCCTTTTACAATATGTTGAGGCTAGACTGTAATCCGCTGTTTTATAACAAAAAAATGGGTGACATGAAAGCGAGCAGCACCAATGACGCTTCACGTGTAAGGGTTAGATTGTACCCTGGGGGAAATTCTAACCCGCAGTGTGAAGTCAACTCCGTCTGTGGAATTATGAAAGAAAACATGGAGAAATTTGAAATGGTTCCTGGTTAACCCTGGGAATGGTTACTGCATCTATTGGGTTTAGTTGCATTGGTATCTTTCTAACCAGCTTAGTTCCCTTGATGGTACCTCTTTGACCTAATTGGAATAATTACAAATGGCCAACTCGAATTTCCGTTGGTATTTCCTTCAATATTTTCCTAGACTAGATTGTTTTTGAAATAGCCCCTAAAATCTTATTTCATTTTAACAGAAATATAGTAATAATGGAATAGATGCAGCAGACGTTCGAAGGATAGAAGCTGTGTCAATTATGTCTAGGAGGGAGGGACACGGAACACAGGCTGCGAGTGCCCTACGGACGAGTCAACAAAAAGTGAATGTACCTTGTAACAACTAAGTGATGGGACCAGTAGCCTTGGGAGGATACAAATGAGGATATGGCTGTACTAAGGCGGGACTAACAAGCCTCATAATGAAGACAGCATTTACAAAGGACAAACACACAAGCCAATGAAAAATAGGAGCAGGGAAGTGAGCGAAGCTTCTCTTCGTACTCAACTACCACAGCTCTTCACAGAGCAGCGCTTGTGCGCTGGCTCATGCTCAACCTAAAAAGCTTAAAGAAAAAGACTGATGAGCAGTCATGGGGTGTGTCTTCTCATTCCTCATGTCTCATGAAATGATCGCTGTTTCTTGTTAATTGTGTTTAATTTACTAGAGATAGATTTCAACAGCCAGCAACTCTGCAGTGAGGTATCCTTCCCCCTGGAAGTGTAAAATCCTGTTTTAATATGCACATTTAAACACTATGGCACCAGATGGAATAATTATTGTTCCCGCTGAAAACTGTACCCCTGAATGCTGAATTCAACAACTCCAATAATTATCACTTATTTTAAGTTCACCCCTGCAAAATGGGGCAAAACATGTGGACTGCACTAAAAATCGGTATGTCTTGGTATTTTTCTAGCATTTTTCCCCACAGTAAAGTTTGGCAGGTATGACCTACCGAAATGTATCTTGAGAAACTGTTTGGAAGCAGTGCTTTGGTAGAAAGCTCAAAACACTGGCACACACCAGAAATTTCACTGGCCAAAGGTTTCTATTCTCTTTTTTTTTTTTTTTTTTAACTATACTTTTGCCTTTCCTTTTTTTATTTTATTTATTTATATTTTTTTTAAAAACATGAGCAGGGCACAATTGAATTCAGAATGATACAGCGCGCATTCATATATACAATGGGAATATAAAAATATACATATACAATACCAAAACATACAGGGTTATACCAAGATAGACCATATACTCAATAGACACACAGAATGCTATACACCAAAATCTCACTCCCCCCCCCCCCTCCCGACAATCAATAATCAAGAATCAGGGCCTTGCTTCCATCGTATTAGGGGTTCCCATATTTGTAAACCAAGTTTCTTACCTTTTTTCCCCTTCCTAGCGTATATGGCGGATTCTAATTTTTGAGTTGATAACACCTTACCCAACCATTGATGATACGTGGGAGGATTAGGGTCCAACCAAGCCGAAGCCACTAGAAGTCTAAAAATGGCCATTACAACAAATGCAAAGTTCTCATTATTCACATGACTCTCCGGGTTAACCCCTAGTAGCATTACAGCTGGGTTTAATTCTATTGTGGTTGACAATACATTCTGAAAGAAATTTCCAATGTCCTGTTTTATACTATCTAGTTGTGGACAGAGTGAAAAAATATGCATTATATCCGCTTCTGCGCTGCCACACCTAAAACAGGTGGTTCCCGAAAGAGCCCCCCATTGGGCAATTTTCGCTGGTGTGTAGTACAGATGATATAGAGTCTTATAATGTTGAGCTTGTAGAGATGATGAACACAACAATTTAATTCCCATCTCTAGCGACTCCGAAAAAATGTCACTGGTTGTATCCAGATCTTCAGACCACTTATTAACCCATTTATCCATATCATCATTCTTTAAAGATGTCATCTCCAAGTAAAATCTTTTAATGGTACAATCAGTACCTGCCTCTATAAGATCCATCAATACATTTGTTTCAAAGCCCAGAGGACCTCCTCTTCTATTTATTAAGCAACTTCTTATTTGGAGGTATTTAAAAAAGTGCTTTGAATCTAAAGTATATCTATTCTGTAATTCTACAAATTGTAGTATACCATGAGATCCCTGGATATCTCCAATCTTTCTTATCCCCCGCCTCTCCCAATCTTGGAATACAGCACCTGAAAAAACCATGCGAGGCAGGGAGGGGTTATTTTCGAATCTGGTGTAAGCATTATATTTTCCAATTCCTATCTTTTTCGATATTCCCTTCCATATATTATAAGCAGCCATAATGGTCTTAAACCGCGTTCTTTTATAATAACTTTCCTCAGTGAATCGTAAAAAAATATTTTCCGCATTTTTACCCAAAACCAAACCAAAAATAACAAGTGAACCAATATTGTCCCATCCATCCATCTCTGCCCCCCAACCAATCCCAACATATTTTGGAGTGCAGCAGCCCAGTAATACAATTTTAGATCTGGTAAAGACCAACCCCCGCGCTCCCGTGGGAGTGACATATATCTCAAGGCCCTGCGTGTCTTTCCTCTGGCCCATATAAACCGGTTAATCATCTGCTCGCAGATTTTGAACCATTTATTGTCAAATAGAAGTGGAACTGCCCTAAAGATATACAAAAATTTTGGCAGCACCATCATTTTGATGATATTCACTCGGCCTACTAACGATAGGTGTAGATTTTCATACCGATCCAGATCTTTCTTTGTTTTATTTATTATTGGAACAATGTTATTTTCCACTAAATTATTTAAGTCGGCTGAGATATTTATTCCTAAATAAATCCCTGCCTGGACAACTCGATTATCTTCACACACAGTCGCTGAATTTTTAATGATCTGTGTCTTCGAGGCATTTAGAGCGTATCCCGAAATCTGACCAAATCTATGAGCCTCTTCTTCTATAAAGACTGTTGCCTCCGTAGGATTTGGTGTTATCACTGCTACATCATCAGCATAGGCCAATATCTTACATGGTCCCACTAATGTTGGTAATGGTGTTATCTCTGGGCAAAGATCTAGCTTACGAATCAGTGGATCCATATACATGGCGAACAGTAAGGGGGAACATGGACATCCCTGCCGTGTTCCTATTTTAATCATAAATTGACCCGTAACTCCCCCATTAACTCTAAGGGCAGCGATCGGTTCTTTGTACAAGGTCTGTAAGGCTTTTATGAAACCACCCCTGAATCCAGCTCTAACTAAAGTGTGCCACAGATAGTCCCAGGAGACCCGATCGAATGCTTTCTCAGCATCTAGCAACATTACTGCCATCGGATCTCCTGTGACCTCAGCGGCATCGAACAGCGTTATAACTTTCCTTGTGTGATGAGTTGTTCCTCTACCAGGAATAAATCCGTGCTGGCTATAACTTACTAGACCGCTTATTACCCCAGCAAATCTCCTTGCCAGAGCTTTTGAATATATTTTGGTGTCATTATTCATTAATGTGATGGGGCGATATGACCCAGGTTCAGTCGGCGGTTTTCCTTTTTTTAAAATTAACACAATGTCTGCACCCCCCCAAGACTTTGGAATAGACTTGCCCGACTGTGCTGCTTGAATCGTTTTGGTTAGCTCTTGGGCGAGCATTCCCCAGAAAGTTTTGTAAAATTCTAAAGGTATCTGGTCTGGGCCAGCAGCTTTTCCTGAAGGGAGGTTACACATAGCATCTTTAATCTCTTCAGCATCTAACTGTTTTTCCAATCTATCTGCATCTTCGTCCAGAACCCTCTCCACTGGGATAAACTCAAGATAGTCCCTAATCTCATCACTCCCGCATGGGTGTTGATGATCATATAAATTCTGATAGAATTTCCTAAAAACTTCCCTGATTTCTTCCGGATCTTTTTGCAGATTACCATTTTCATCCCTAATTTCTCTAACTGTTCCTTCTGCCGCTATCTGCCTAGTGCGCATGGCGAGTACATGCCCGACTTTTTCATTATATTCATAACACCTCTCCCTTCTAATTGTATAATATGCTGCCGCCTTTTTCGCCAAGTCATCTTCAGCTTCACTTTTAACTTTTATAAGATCTAAAATAGATTGCTCTACTGGTTCCCCTCTATTTACACAGTTATTGAGTTGTTCTTCTGCCTTTAACACAGCTTTCTCTAATTCACCTTGCCAAATCCCTTCTAATTTACGTTTATAACTACTATAACTACATGTTTCGCCACGGACGCCCGCCTTAAAAGCATCCCAAATAACTCCAACCGAGGCACTTCCTCTGTTGTTTTCGAAAAACTCTGTGATCCATTTTGACATATGTGATATATAGTCATCCTCTAAAAGGAGCCTTCTTTCGAATGTCCATACCCGATTAGTTCTTAACCCTCCTTCTAGCTTCAGTGTCAGCAAAACTGGGTTGTGGTCACTGAGGATTCTTGGGAGCCTATCTATTTTAACCCGTGACATTAAGTTATTAGACATCATAAAATAATCCAATCTAACACAAACTTGATGTGGTGCAGAATAATATGTATATCCTTTTTGTGCTGATCTGATTGTACCCCAGACATCAATCAAATTATTATTGATCAAAAGATCGACCAGGGCCTTATGGACTCTTTTCTTCCGTCCTTTATAACAACTAGTCTGTCCTATTCCCAGACCTTCTGCCCCATTAATGTTCAAATCTCCCCCTATAATGACCTGGGGTGGCCAAATGGCCAGTTCAGAGTCTAAAAACTGTAATACCTCCGGGTCATCCTGCGTAGATCCATACACTGCGACCAACGTTGTCCACACACCTTCCATCATTATCTCCGCTATCGCCCACCTTCCCCATTTATCCTCTAATTTTCTCCCAATTGTCAAATTTTTACTCCTTGACAAGATAGCGACCCCTCTATTTTTTGCACCTTGTTTAGAACTTGCTATTAAGTGGAAGCCCAGCTGATTGAGACAGTACTCTTGCGTATTCATTATATGTGTTTCTTGCAGAAATATGAAATCTACATTCAGCTGTCGTAAACGAATACCAACCTTTTGCCTTTTTTGGACATCATTTAGGCCACAAACATTCCATGTTAGAAATCTAAGTGTCATATTTAAGTTTACTGGGACCATTGACTGCTTGTTCACTTGTATTTCTTTTTTTAATGGGTTTGATCTCTGCTACAGCTAATACAATTCAATTCAATTCAATTTATAAGCTTTATTCGACATTTTGTCATAAAAGCATTCACCTAACCCTATACAATAAATACTACTTATAAAAATACTTCTAAAAATACATATTAAACATTAAATGCCGAACAATACATGATTAAAGTCCGTAAAATTACAACACATTATTACAATTTTAGAAAGACACATTCCATAGGTTAAAAAAGTAAAAAACATGATCTATGTCGCAAAAATACAATTTAAGGATATACATAATTTCATTATAATACAGTAGCCGTTAGTGATCGGGTACGAATTAGCCACGACCACGCCAAATATTTTGCTACGCCAACCACATATAATGTTGTACAGTCTGATGCAAGTATCCTAAGGGCTTCAGATTGGCTTCGGGTTCCTAACTTTAAGCACACCGGTTTTAACCACTTACGTCTGGGGGTCAGATACAATGGACAACAAAACAAGAAATGGGAGATGTGTTCAATTTCCTCATTACAATGGTGACAATGTTCATCCCATGTCTGGGACCAATGCTTCTTAAACGCATTTAAAGGTAATGTACCAATGCGGAATTGAAAATAGAGTTTTCTATCATAAGGTTTTTCAATTAGGTCCCAAAAAGGTTCATATGAGGGGTACATTTTTAAATTTAAAAAGCGAGATGTTAAATTTGCGCTTATACTGTCACTAAACATTGCAAAATATATCATTTCCCAATATAAATCTTTTAGTTTTTCCTTAGAAGGGAAGCAAGTTGGGTCTTTGTTGTCCCATAAATGGTCCAATTTCAATTTTGTAAGTAGTCCCCGCAACTCCCTTAACCATGGGATGGTATGGAAACGATCGAATTTGATGACATCCATCAATGCTGCTGCATAGTGGCCTAGTTCTGGGGTCACCATAATTCGCCTCCAATATAGGAGGGGCCGAAGCCTCGCTATATCCACAACCGATTTTCTACCCAGGTCTAGTTTTAACGGAATTGTTGGTGTGCTTTGGGGGACCATTACGACCCCTCTTAGGAACCTATTTTCAGCTCGGCCCAGTTCGCTCAAGTTTGAGAAACCCCATAATTCAGAACCATATAAACAAGCCCCCAGTACTTTCATAGAATAGATTTCCATAACACAATTCACAGGCTTAGTCAGTGAGGTTCGGTGTTTTAGCGAGATGGCACCTGCTAGCTGTCTAAATTTTAGTGGGGTTGTGGTTATGTGATGCTTCCAGCTCATGTTTTCTTGCAGAGTGATACCTAGGTATGTAAAAGAGTCCACTCTTTCTAAGGTTGTTCCTTTGTATTTTATTACACCCTTGAAAGAGGACTGCTGATTGAGGCACATAAATTTCGTTTTGGTGGTGTTTAATTCTAGGCCCCTTTCATCACAATAAACACCAAAGGCATCAACTACTTTTTGTAACCCACTAGGGGTGCGGGAAAGTAATAATGTATCGTCCGCAAACATGAGAACTGGTACACGAGAGCCGGCTATAACTGGGGCGTCACTAGCAATCTTCTCTAGATGTTTAACGATACCATTTATATAGATAGAGAAGAGAGTTGGCGCTAGGACACACCCTTGCCTCACCCCACGTTCTACCGGGAAGGAATCAGTTACATCTCCTTGATTGCCCCATCGTATCCTAGCGAAATTGTTTTCGTGTAGGCGAACAAGGAGTGTGAGCAATTCCTGTTTTATGCCTGCATCCATCAAAGTCTTCCAAAGTTTTTCCCTGGGGACCAGGTCAAAAGCGGCTTTTAAATCTACAAAAACTGCATACAATGTCCCCTTTTTCAAGGTGACATTTCTCCAATAAATTGTTAAAAAATGGAGGACTTGGTCGACGCTGCTAGTTAAGGGCCTGAACCCAGCTTGATAAGATGACAGGATGTTATTTTCGTCGATCCATTGCTGCAGTTTATTTTGCACTAGTCGGCCCATTAGCTTTTGAGCTGTGTCAATCAAACTAATGGGTCTGTAGTTTTTAGCCAGGGATCTGTCGCCTTTTTTATATATGGGAATTATTTCGGCTCCCTTCCAAGAGGCAGGCACTTTCCCTCCCATGGCCACTGCATTGGCCAACATTGTAAAGTAGGTGCACCAGGACTTCCGGTCAGATAAAAAAATATCGGCCGGAATTCCGTCCATGCCTGGGGCTTTCCCCCCTGCCACACAGTCCAGTACAACGCTCACATCCCTCTCAACAAATAATGGTGCTTTGTAGTAAACTTGTGGCGGAAGGCTAACATTATTAAACATAGGGTTACGAGCATACTGTGGTTGAAAGTATTCTATCCAGCTGTTCTTAGCGACATTATTAGCAGGCTGCGGTGCTATGCCACCCTTTGCCCATTTTACTGAAGCCCAGAAGCGCTTAGAATCCTTGGAGGCGCATACCTCCTTAAGTTCTTGCCAACACTCCTCGTCCCAACGCTTCTTAGCTAATTTTTGAACCTGCCTATACTGGTTTCTCGCCAGCCTTACTGCATCTGGCCTCCCTAGTCTTAGTACCTTACTAAGGTTGTCTCGAGCTGCCCTACAGCTCTTATCGTACCACCCTCTAATTTCTTGTGTTTTCTTCATTTTATTTGTGGAGATTTTTTTGCGAAAAAAACTTTGTATTAAGGTAAAAAGTGTCTCATGGGCAGCCATCATATAGTCAGTAAAATCAGTCTGTCCAATATGGGACTTAATCTTAGCAATTTCACCCACAACTACTTTCTTTAGAGTCTCTATTTTAACGAGATCTTCTAGGAGCATACTCCACTTCAAGTATCGGAAGTTGTTAGAACTTACTAGGTCCTGCGTAACCATATAACCCTCTCTTGGATGCTCGGGTATGTCGTGGTAGGTATGTAGTGTCAGGCACAATGGATTGTGATCACTTTCAATCTTAACCTTCACTTCCATATCTACCAATTTATCCCAGAGCCTTACGTCCAGTAGTATATAATCTATCCTACTGGCCGATCTGCCATTATCAAAGGTATTTTTCCCCATAGAATCTGACACTGTCCGACCATTTGCTGCTCTAAGTCCTCTTGAAAGACAAAAACTTTTCAGTTGTATTGCTACCGTGCTCCATTTCCTAATTACAGGGATATCTAGTTGGGGTATTCCCCACTTGGTATCCTCATCTTCGGCCAGGACTTTGTCCTCCTCACCCAACGGTTCAAATGTAGTATTAAAATCCCCGCCTATTATTATATGGATAGGGTCTGGTAGCTGTTCAATATTATTCTCGAGGCACGATAAGGTCTCTGATGGTTTGCCCCTGGCAACTCCCCTTGAATAAAGATTGAACAGGGCTAGCTGTTGACCATTTTGCCAGGTAATATCAAGTGCCAAAATGTCGTTAGAGGGTATAGACCTTTGCTTAACCGAACAATTCAAGGTTTGGCGTACCCAAATTAACAGGCCCCCCGAGGGACGTCCCACTCGATTGCTTATTGCCGGGACAAAAAAGTTCAAATACCCTAGCCTGAAAATTGGTGTAAGCGACCATGTTTCTTGGAACATGATGATATCGAACTGGTTAGTAAAATCGACCCAGTCTGGGATGTTTAGCTTGTTAGTAATTCCAGCTAAGTTCCATGAAATAATTAATAATTGCGGTTTAGCCTGCTGAGAGTGTGTCTGGACAATGTCAGGAATATTTAATGTTTCTGCAGGGTCTACTACTAGTGTTGCATTTTTATTTAATCTCGGTGACATCTCAATTTCCTCCAATGTTCTTTCCTCTTCCACCTGAACTCTATTTTGTTCTTCCACGGGGGAAGTGCGAGATACATCTGGGGCTGGTATAGATTCGTCTAACATGGAAAACTTAACATGTCCTTGGCCCAACTGCATATTCAGAGTAACAGGAGAGACACATGCGAGTCAATCACACTCATTTAAGTCCGTTAACACAGAATATTGGTTATCCAAGTTTAATCCCCACTCACATACTGGGTTGGTTCTGGCCCTTCTACTTCCCACTACTGTCCATTTAGTTCTTAATATACTCGGCTTGGCTACTAGACCTCTTCTACTATAGAAGAAATCCAGTGTCAGTGGAACTATTTCAGCTGTCCTACGTTGTGGGGGGAGAATGTTCCGTAGGACATCGGGCAGGACCTCAGGGCCCTTAAAATTCAAGACCACACAATCCCCTTGAAATTTCTTTGCCTTAGTACCTATCCACCTCACCCTTCTTGCTGTAAGCAGATCGTCTGATAATTTTTCCTTGCCCCAGGGAGATATATGCATGTTACTACTAAGCCACTGGAGAGCCTTGTTTCTTAAGGAATCTGGAGACTCGATCTGACCAGTTTTCAGCGTGGGTGTGTTTGCTAGTACTAAAATAAGGGGCGAGGCTTCAACAATTAGTTCAACTGGGGCAGTTTCTGGGTTTAGGATCTCAGGTATGCTGTTGGCCACTAATTGGGCTGCATCTGAAACTAGGGCCATATCAGAGGTGTTATCATTCCTAGGGCTAGCTTGCTGGGCTTGTTCTGGAAAAGCTTGTGGGCCAGTATTCGTGTTCACCCCGAGTGATTTTCCCGCAGTCTCCATTTGTTCAAATTTGGAAGCAACTTGATTTGATATTTCCCCCACCCCCTCGTTGGTTTTCCTTATCAGGGACTCTAGTTTGTTGACCTTGGTAACTAATTGGTCAACCTTAGATATGAGGGGTTTCATTAGTCCTAATAGTTTGGACTCTAGTGTACCCATGAGCTTGATTAAGAGGGTGTCCTCCCCTTCTTCGTTTTCATACTCTTCCTCCCTTATCCCATCTTCTTTCTTTCTCTTTGCTCGTCTAGGTGGGGTTACAGGTTTGTTTTTACAAGAGCGTAGGCCGCCTCTTCTAGGTGGCGCCTTAGTGATCCCTTTTTTGGCTCTTGGTGCGGGGACCGGTGTTGGGGAGGTATTGCTCTCAATAACTGACTCCTCGATTATTACAGATTTATCTTGGTCTTCTAAGTTAATCAAATCTGTAAAGGGGTCAAGTTGTTGGTCCGTAGAGGTCATTGAAACATTAGTAGCTAGGTGCTCAATTGGGTCTTCACTAGGGTCGGTGGCAATGAGATCATCAGTTACAGGCTGAGACACCCCTGATTGGTTGATTTGAGCACAAGGTGGCGAATCCCCCATACCTAGGGAGGACCTCCGATTATTATTAATTTTTGTCACTACCTGAACCAGGTAATTGTGCATAGTATTAGCCGGGGTGACAGGCGTTTTTTGTTTGGACATAGTAACAGACAATAGTTGACAGCAAAGCCCTAGCAGTAGGTAGCAAAAAAGTCCAATTACACTGTAGATGTAAAGGTGTTTTACCTTGCCACTGTTCGATTTTGAGGGTGAAAGTAAGAGGGGTGGCCCAGTCCAGTCTCTCACTGTCTAGAACGGGCTAAAACGGGCCCGCCCTTGGCCCGGGCTTCGCCCGGCGTCCCGCGAGACGGGGATGACGGTTAATTTATGCGCCTCCTGGCGCCGAAATCTCGCGGTATGTCCCGCTAGGCCTGCTGGGTGTTGTGGTCCTATGCCTGGACCACGCCCACACTCCGCTCGTCAGCCGGACTCCCGAGATGGCAGGAGGGGTCCCACGGCGAGAGGCGGGAGGCGGGCGGGCTGGCAGGGTCTTGGAGAGTGTCCCAGGGCAAAGTACAGGCAGCGCCTGTCCAACGGCAGAAGGATTCAGGTATTCCTCTAATGGGTCACCCCCTCGACCGGGATGACGGTTAATTTATGCGCCTCCTGGCGCCGAAATCTCGCGGTATGTCCCGCTAGGCCTGCTGGGTGTTGTGGTCCTATGCCTGGACCACGGCCACACTCCGCTCGTCAGCCGGACTCCCGAGATGGCAGGAGGGGTCCCACGGCGAGAGGCGGGAGGCGGGCGGGCTGGCAGGGTCTTGGAGAGTGTCCCAGGGCAAAGTACAGGCAGCGCCTGTCCAACGGCAGAAGGATTCAGGTATTCCTCTAATGGGTCACCCCCTCGACCGGGATGACGGTTAATTTATGCGCCTCCTGGCGCCGAAATCTCGCGGTATGTCCCGCTAGGCCTGCTGGGTGTTGTGGTCCTATGCCTGGACCACGCCCACACTCCGCTCGTCAGCCGGACTCCCGAGATGGCAGGAGGGGTCCCACGGCGAGAGGCGGGAGGCGGGCGGGCTGGCAGGGTCTTGGAGAGTGTCCCAGGGCAAAGTACAGGCAGCGCCTGTCCAACGGCAGAAGGATTCAGGTATTCCTCTAATGGGTCACCCCCTCGACCGGGATGACGGTTAATTTATGCGCCTCCTGGCGCCGAAATCTCGCGGTATGTCCCGCTAGGCCTGCTGGGTGTTGTGGTCCTATGCCTGGACCACGCCCACACTCCGCTCGTCAGCCGGACTCCCGAGATGGCAGGAGGGGTCCCACGGCGAGAGGCGGGAGGCGGGCGGGCTGGCAGGGTCTTGGAGAGTGTCCCAGGGCAAAGTACAGGCAGCGCCTGTCCAACGGCAGAAGGATTCAGGTATTCCTCTAATGGGTCACCCCCTCGACCGGGATGACGGTTAATTTATGCGCCTCCTGGCGCCGAAATCTCGCGGTATGTCCCGCTAGGCCTGCTGGGTGTTGTGGTCCTATGCCTGGACCACGCCCACACTCCGCTCGTCAGCCGGACTCCCGAGATGGCAGGAGGGGTCCCACGGCGAGAGGCGGGAGGCGGGCGGGCTGGCAGGGTCTTGGAGAGTGTCCCAGGGCAAAGTACAGGCAGCGCCTGTCCAACGGCAGAAGGATTCAGGTATTCCTCTAATGGGTCACCCCCTCGACCGGGATGACGGTTAATTTATGCGCCTCCTGGCGCCGAAATCTCGCGGTATGTCCCGCTAGGCCTGCTGGGTGTTGTGGTCCTATGCCTGGACCATGCCCACACTCCGCTCGTCAGCCGGACTCCCGAGATGGCAGGAGGGGTCCCACGGCGAGAGGCGGGAGGCGGGCGGGCTGGCAGGGTCTTGGAGAGTGTCCCAGGGCAAAGTACAGGCAGCGCCTGTCCAACGGCAGAAGGATTCAGGTATTCCTCTAATGGGTCACCCCCTCGACCGGGATGACGGTTAATTTATGCGCCTCCTGGCGCCGAAATCTCGCGGTATGTCCCGCTAGGCCTGCTGGGTGTTGTGGTCCTATGCCTGGACCACGCCCACACTCCGCTCGTCAGCCGGACTCCCGAGATGGCAGGAGGGGTCCCACGGCGAGAGGCGGGAGGCGGGCGGGCTGGCAGGGTCTTGGAGAGTGTCCCAGGGCAAAGTACAGGCAGCGCCTGTCCAACGGCAGAAGGATTCAGGTATTCCTCTAATGGGTCACCCCCTCGACCGGGATGACGGTTAATTTATGCGCCTCCTGGCGCCGAAATCTCGCGGTATGTCCCACTAGGCCTGCTGGGTGTTGTGGTCCTATGCCTGGACCACGCCCACACTCCGCTCGTCAGCCGGACTCCCGAGATGGCAGGAGGGGTCCCACGGCGAGAGGCGGGAGGCGGGCGGGCTGGCAGGGTCTTGGAGAGTGTCCCAGGGCAAAGTACAGGCAGCGCATGTCCAACGGCAGAAGGATTCAGGTATTCCTCTAATGGGTCACCCCCTCGACCGGGATGACGGTTAATTTATGCGCCTCCTGGCGCCGAAATCTCGCGGTATGTCCCGCTAGGCCTGCTGGGTGTTGTGGTCCTATGCCTGGACCACGCCCACACTCCGCTCGTCAGCCGGACTCCCGAGATGGCAGGAGGGGTCCCACGGCGAGAGGCGGGAGGCGGGCGGGCTGGCAGGGTCTTGGAGAGTGTCCCAGGGCAAAGTACAGGCAGCGCCTGTCCAACGGCAGAAGGATTCAGGTATTCCTCTAATGGGTCACCTTTACAGCTAATACCAAAAAAGGATAATTCAGAGTTTTGATACTCTCTTCCATCTCTTCCATCCTCACTTCTTCCTTACGGCCATACTGCTCATGCGCCTGATTCAGAATACATCCTTCGTGATACCCATATATTTCAATACCATTGTGCCCTGCCCTTGTGCTCTCCCTCCCCTCCCCCAGAAACCCCTCCCTCAGGAACCCCTCCCTCAGGAACCCTCCCCCCCTATGGGCAAATAGGTCCGTAAGACCTATATTTGACCGACGCATGCCTCCGGGATGTCTCACCCTCCTCCCCCTCCTGACTTCCATAATTCTTATATATCATTTGAAGTGCTCACCTACTAAGAAGTAAAAGAGAACATTTTAAACTCTATCTAACCAGACCAATCCCCTCCTACCTGATTAAACAGCAATATAACAACCCATCAATAATTTCAAACAAATTCATCTTGCCCAAAATCTTCAGAGTGAATATACGAGAAAAAAAAAAAAAATTTGACATGCACATGCACAAAAAGGTAATCTATCCTTATATACCCTATAAAGTACCTATCTCTAACTAGTGAGTTGAAAATCTGCTATACCATAGCATTGTTACTCTGTCCTCTACTCTTTACTTTTACGAGGTATATTTCTGACAACCCCAGCTTGTAAATCTTGTGACTCTTGGATCTCTAGAATCTTGTTATGGGACTTTTGATGACCTCTATTTTCTCTCAAAAAAGCAAGATATTCTTGCGCCATAATTTCTGAGTGGAAGACTCTATATTTGCCGTCTACTCCAACTTTTAGACGTGCAGGGAACATTAAATAAGCCTCACACCCTATATTTTGGAACGGGGTGATAAGTTGCCTCATCCGCCACCTTCTTTCCACTGTGGTATGGCAGAAATCAGGGCGGGCAAAGAATTCAATTTCCTTATAGGAACGTTTAGACTGTGGTTTTGCCTTATTGATTATCTCTTCACGTAAGAGGAAATTCCCGATATATAACAATATTGCACGGGGCTTTCCCTGTGATTCTTTTCGAAACATCGGGAAACGGTGCGCTCTTTGAACCTCATGATCCCAGTCCCACGAGGTCAGCTCTGGGAATGCACCTTTCAACAAATTGATGACGAAACCACGCACGTCCCCATCCTCTTTTCCCTCTTGTATTCCAATTAATCTAACATTGTTCCGCCTTTGTCTGTTTTCAAATTCCTCCAGCTTCCAGAGCATATCCGCTGTTGTCTTATCGTGATCCTTGTTAGCATCTTGCATTTTGACAAAATCATCTTCCAGTCTTCCTGTTCTGACCTCTACCTCAGAAACTCTCTCGACCATCTCTTCATACATTCTGTTCACCTTGTGAAGAGAAGATTGTATTTTTTTATTTGCATGTCTAGCCCTCCTACTGGCTCTCTGACTCTCCGCACGAGCCTCACTCTGGATTTGTTTTAGGGTAGAAAGTAGTATTTCGAAGTTCGCAGCACCACCTTCAGCACCTCCCTCAGCCCCCCGTGGGCTGGCCTCATACAATTCTGCTTCTGCTCCGACAGGCTCTCCAGACTGAAGTATTCCACTTTCGACTGTATTGTCCCAGACAAGTTGTTTAGCAACTGTTTTCACATGTTTCCTGCGGGGAACTCTGGCTTGAGTCTTTCGCCTGAGATTGTTATTCTTAGACTTAACCTTATACATAGGAATATTATCCGTCACAGTTTCCCTCATTTCCTTTATGACATTTTTTGATTTTGTTTTTATAACCTTCAGGGCTGTCTCTTGCTCTATGGGTTCTGTGTCGCTATCAGAGGTTACAGAGACACTATCTGATTTCGATATATTAGTCTCTGTGCCTGAGCCTGCTGCAGAGTCCGCTGAACAACCCAGATCTGATTCTGTATCCGATAGGGAATGTCGGACAGAGCTGGTGAATTCACTTCCGTCATCCTCCTCATCATCCACCTCGTCATTTCCAGTAAAAAAAATCTCCTCGCCTGGCGATGGCAATATTGATTCAGGAATATTTTGTACAATCATTAGATTCATGTCCTTTCTATTCTCAAGAGTAGAGCTATTTATAAACTGCTGCGACAAGGTAGTTGCTATCTCCTTGTCCATCACCTTTGTAACTGTCTGCTCGTCTGTACTCTTACTGGCATTATTTTCATTATTTTCATTGTGGACATTATTCAGCTTAGTCACAATACCAGGACTCTTATGTGGCTCTAAAGATGTTTCTACAGACACCTCTACCGTTTTTTCCCCATCTTTATGTTTGTCTTTCTCATTGTGGCCATTTAAAACTTCAGCCGACTCCTGGCCCTTTAAACTCTTAGCTCCGCCCCCCGCAGGGACTGTAGAAGAGGCGGTCTCTCCCCCGGGCTCTGTAACGTCATTCTTACCTGGGAGCTCCACTGTGTTACCTGTGCTCCCCACAGCTCCGTTGTCTTCAATGCTCTCCATGTGCAGGGGGTTCTGTTTTGCCCTGCACAGTGCTGCTAATGTTGGAACTGAAAGTGTCAACTGCGCTATTGGCTGAGTACTTGCTACCGCTGCTGCCACAGGTAAGAAGGACTCCACGATCGTAGTCTGCCTCAGCGCTGCTTCTCTTCCCGCCATTTCATTAAAGGCAAGCTGTGTCTCAGTGTTCCTTTTAGCTGATCTGGGCACTGCTGTGTGTTTCTTTGTTTTTTCTACCGTCTCCCTTTCACGCAGCTTCCTTGCTTTCGCCTCCTTTGCTGCCTCCCGTCTCAGCTGCGCCTTTGTTCTTGCTTTGGCTCTGAGGTTAGAGGTGAGAGCGGGACCGTCAAGAGATATATCCTCTTCCTCATTCCCAGAGGCGATGTCATTAGGTTTTCTACTTGATCGAAGCAGTTTAGGAGCCATTATTTTCAGACAGTATAAGCGCCCTGCTCGGAAGGACTTTGCTATTAGGGCAGCGATACTTTCCAAAAACGTTCTTTTTTCCTCGGATTGTGGAGAGACCTTTAATGATGCAGACCAAGTCAATATCGCTCCAAGCATCTCATTTCATTTCGAAGACACTGTTGCTGCTGCTGTGCTCCAATCCTCCTTAGTGCCTGCTGGTGTAGCTCAGTTCATCAGCGCCTCAGTAAACAAAAAGGGCCTTAATGAAGCAATGAATCATTTCTCAAAACCGCACAAAAAATTGTAACCGAAGTGTGCACTTCGTATTCCATTAGTTCTGCTGTCAGGAGTGGCTCAGGGTGCGACTGACCCCTACGGCGTCTCGGCGGCCATCTTGCCCCCACAAAAAATTGTAATCGAAGTGTGCACTTCGTATTCCATTAGTTCTGCTGTCAGGAGTGGCTCAGGGTGCGACTGACCCCTACGGCGTCTCGGCGGCCATCTTGCCCCCCAAAGGTTTCTATTCTCAAAAGAGTTTTGTCTGTAAACATATTTAAGGCTGAAATATTTCATGTTTATTTAGAAAACTCAAATTAGATATCTTCTGACCCTGGAAAAGGTCAGAAAGTAGCTCCCCTTCGAGGCTTCCATTTTAAGAGGTTGTAGGTAAGAACTTTGTACATGAGAAAGAGTATTTTTCCTGTGGAGCCAATTTTTTTGCATTTGCACAGGTGAATAAGATCCCATAAGACATATCATATGACATCCCCAGAAGTTCGCCTGGAAGCCTCACTTGTTGCAGCTTTCCAGATATATTTATTGAAATGTTTGTAAATTACATAATAAGCCCAGAGAAGTACATTCAGGCATAGATATAAATCTCTGTCTGTACTATTGTTTTATTGTCAGCATAAAGAACTTGTACTCTGTGTTTCAAGATGGCTGCCGAACAGTGATGGCTCCTCGTGGGAGTGCTGCGGGCTGTGTGGCGTAGGAGGGGCAGGGTGGAGGATAGTGAACTCTGGCATTATGCCGAACGGAATTCAGTTAATAAACAAATAAATAAAACAAATTTCATTGTGCGCACTGCATTGCATCGATGCAATGCAGCGCACAATGTAATTCATTTTATTTATTTATTTATCAACTGAACTCTGTTCGGCCCTATGCCGGAGTTTACTACCCCCCACCCAGCCCCTCCTGCGCCCCGCCTCACCACCCTGCTGTAATACCACGAGAAGCCTCCACTGCTGCCAAACCTTTGGTAAGTCTTGTTAGAGTCCTATAGGCTCATGGGTCATGAAGTCCTTGCCTTTACCAACATGTTTCACAAAATACTTACTTCTACGGTGAGAGACTAATGTCCATGCAGCACCTTGACACTTGTCACCGTCCTGTTTTCTCTGATCCTCAAAATCAAGGCATGCACAATTATGAACCCCAAAGTAGGTGGCAGGTTGTGTGGAACTGATCATCACACACTGATGAGTGAATCCTAACCTGCATCCTGATGCCTACCTAGGAACTAGGGATAGAGGAATGTCAATTCATGGTGTTGGACTAAAATAAATTATAGAGATGGCACAGGTTTAATCGGTTTATATTTTAAATGGGGAGAGTAAAATTACGATGCTGGAACATAGCAGGTCTTAATGATGAGAGAAAAAGGGCCCAACTTTTTCAATTACTGCGCCAGGATCCTGTAGACATCCTTTGTATTCAGGAAACTCACATAGCTGGCTGCGATAAAAATCTGTTAAAAATTCCCGGGTTTAATTTGCTAGCAGCAACGTCACAAACAGCTAAAACACGAGGGGTCGCAATCTTGGCTAGACCAGGATTAGGGAATCCCAGACGCCAACTAGTTGACAAACAAGGCAGGTGGGCTGTGGTTCAAATGAAGTCGGATATAACCATTTGCTCACTTTATGGTTCAAACCTGGACGATCCACAGATCTTCACTGAGCTAGAACTAGAACTGGCCTCTTGGGTCGGCCCACTAATTCTGTGTGGAGACTTCAATTTAAATATTGAAAAATTAGTAAATAATCGACTCCCGCAGAATTATAGTGGCCGTAAACCCAAAGTATACAAGGCAGTTTCTCATCTGATGGACAGTCACGATTTATTGGATGTCTGGGATATGCTGAAGCATAACGCGAATGGCTATACTTATTACTCGTATCCCCATAACAAATATGCCTGGTTAGATTATATCATGACATCATTACACAAGACAGCTTTAATAAATATAACTAAATCCCCCAAAACCATCTCTGATCACAATGCATTAACACTAACTAAACTGGATAGTTTTAATAGACCCAACACTCAATGGTCATTTGACCGAAAGCTTCTTACCAACCCAGACTACATTAATCATATCATATTATTTGCTCAATCCTTCTTTGATAATAATCAATACAGTGCACCCAGATTTAGTGTATGGGACTGTTTTAAGGCAGCAATCAGGGGAGAGACGATTGCATATGTGGCAAATTATAATAAAACTCAGGATCGTACTAATAAGCAACTAAATACAGAACTAATCAATTTGGAAATAGAACATGCCAAACAAATTCAGCAAGGAAAATCAACCTCCGATATATTACAAAAATTACTGATTCTAAAAACAGAAATTAATAGTTCATTAACCCAAAAAGCGGCAGAAATTTATCAAGCAAATAGAGCTAGGATCTATGAGGCAGGAGAAAAAGTAGGGAAACAAATAGCTCTTAAAACCAGACAAAAACAAACCTATAATAGAATAAAAAATATCGAATATGAGGGTCAACAATACACTACCCCTCAAGACATCGCAGAAGTGTTTAGGAAATATTATCAAAAACTATACCAAAAAGAGAATGAACATCTATCTACAAGAGATATGAACACTTTCCTCAGAGAGTGGGTACCGGAATCAGAAATACCTAGAATGCTTGACAGAGTTGATAGAGAAGAACTGGAGAAAGAGATCACAATGGAGGAACTAGAAAACGCATTATCAGATCTAGCTAACGGGAAGGCGGCTGGGCCCGACAAGATTCCATTAGAGCTGTATAAACTGTTGGGCAAAAAGATACTACCTTACCTACTAGATCTGTTTCTAGGGGTACAATATCACTCAGATACACCTGATTCATGGAAGCACACAAACATAGCGATATTTCCGAAAAAAAGGTAAACCCTCTCATCTTCCCACTTCATATAGACCAATATCACTCATAAACTCAGACTCAAAGCTGTACTCAAAGATACTTGCAAACCGTCTAGGGGGAGTCATCAAATATCTCGTATCCCCGTGGCAACACGGCTTAATCCCAGGGAGGGGAACAACTGATCATACTCGCAGAGTCATTGCCTTATTCGACATCATGGGTGCCACGGGGGGAGAGATGTCGATGGTCCTATTAGATGCTGAAAAAGCGTTTGACCGAATGTCTTGGCGGTTTTTAAGGGAAATTATGAAATTTAACAACTTTGGTCCCGGCTTTATTAAAGCCTTGAAAGCCTTATATATTTATCCTAAGGCTAAACTATCAATTGAGGGTTTTGAGTCAGAGTATGTCGAGGTACAAAGAGGTACTAGGTAGGGTTGCCCTTGTTCCCCGATACTATTTGCCTTAGTAATCAATCCCTTAATCTTAAAGCTTCTTAATTCTCCCCAAATCCAACCAGTAAATGTGGGTCCATACTCTACTAAAATATTGGCTTATGCCGACGATATTGCTGTCATCACAACCAAACCAGCAGATGCAGTAGCTGAAATAGAACAATTAACTCAAAATTTTGGACTCCATTCTGGTTATTCACTTAATAGAGATAAACCCATGGTAATATGTACAAATAATATCACATATGACAGTCCCTATAAAGTGAAAAATGCAATATATCTAGGGGTAAATATCTCTCCGGAAATAAAAGAAATTAATCAGCTCAACTACGATCCATTGATCAATTCAATAAAAACAGATTTGAAGAGGGTAGATAACCTACACCTCACAATAATAGGTAGGGCTAACTATATTAAAATGAGTATATTTCCTCGAATACTCTATCTATTCCGAGCTATCCCATTGATGGCTGACTGCACCATTATAAAAATCCTGGATTCAACAATCTCGAAATTCATTTGGAATTACGGTAAGATAAGGAGAGCATTACCAGCTTTAACTCTTCCCCCGAATAGAGGTGGCCTAGGAATCCCGAATCTGACATTCTATCTTTGGGCTACACTACTTCAACAAATGGGCTTGCTTTTCAAATTAAAACCTCTCAATTCACCTATCACAGACGCCTACATCCCCTCTATTTTTGAACTTGGACTAGGAGATAAATGCCGAGGATTACTGCTGAAACAGCTTGAAGCATCTTATTATAAGAAAACAAAGTTTAAAGTAATTGAAGATGTATGGAAAGTGTGGAAACTTGCTTCCAAACAGCAAGGCATACCTAAAATAACAAGGTATATCTCTCTCTGGCATAGTGAGATTATATCATCATCTCTAAGAGACACTGTCTCTAGGAGATGGGAAAATTCAGGTATATACACACTTGGTCATTTTTTTGGACAGAACGTTGCTCCATCCTTTGAGAGACTACAGCAGAGATTTGATATACCAACCACAGATTACTTAAAATACTTTCAAGTTTATACCAACATTCGTAACTCTAAAGCCATTATTAATTTAGATCGTTTTAAGTTTTTTTCTGTTATAGGGAAACTAGATACCAAAATAGGTACTCTATATGACTTATTTTCTCAATCCTCTAAGGATGATTTAGAAAGTGTTGAGAGGTCCTGGGAACAAAATAGCGCGAATATCTCCAAAAGTTGGTAATAGGAGATAGCGATCTTAGCGACTGTTTCCAGTCGATAACATCTTGGCACGCCCACTTTGCATGTCATTAGTGATAAATATCACTGACATGCAAAGTGGGGCCCAAGATGGTCGCTATCTCCTATCAGCTGTCGCTAACTGTTGTTAGCGACAGCTAGGTAATAGGGAGATAATTTTATCTCCGTTTCTTGGCTTTTAAAGCCAAAAAAGCGGAGATAAACCCCCTTGATAATATGCCCCCTGGCTTTTTAATCAGTAGTCCTCCTACTCCTTCTGTGCTCAGCCTTTCATCCTGAACCTTTGTGTTCACAAGCGTTGGGAAACCTCCGGGTAGCTGTGCGCTGTATAAATGTAAATTAATAATAATAATAATAATGAAACAAAGCTATGCTTCAGATTTGGATTTTTGTTTCCTGATGAAGGTAGATGTCCAGCCATAGGCCAAATCTGAAAAGGTTGTGAGAAAGAGAACCATTTCATAACTGTGTGCAGAGCTAAAGAAAAGTCTTTTATATATATTTTTTTATTTCTATTGATAATCAGGAATATTTTCATGATTCGTAAATATACAAAGCGAAGCATTTACAAAAACGTTTAAAAAAAACATTGCATTTAAATTCATTTGCCTACAGGTACAAAAATAGTCTACCAAGATGTGCAAAAAAAGGTTCTGCTTCACCAAGAGCCACTTTTACAAATCACTGAAGAAGTAGCACGATCGATATAATAATATAACCTATTAATTCATATTTGTGAAAACAGGTTACCAGCACAAAATAGTACACTCACTCATTCGTCTGATACTGCCCCTCAGGGAGAATTCCAAATTCCATTGGCTTTATTCAATGTTCACACCATTTGAGCATACAGTTCCTCCAGTTTCCTAACTTGATTCATTTTCGTTATCCAGTGACCCAAAAAAAAGAACTGTTGTTGCAACCTTAGTTGACAATTGGGGGGCAGGATGAGGTTGGAAACATCTGCTTCAGACTATATGGTGCATAGTAAAGAGCCCATTTATAGTAGAAAGCTGTTTGCTTAAAATTAGCTCCTCGCACAGCCTTGTGGGTCATATGATTGAAATGGAGGCAAATGCTGTAAGAGCAGTTGATTAGTCTAAGTACGAATGTAATCTTCTATACCAGTTGCCTAGCCCTATCAATTTATTCCAGAAATGTCCTTTACTGATATGTTCCTTAGCTGTGCTGGACATCTGGATATAGGTCTGAAGGTGAGCATGAATCTGAAGGTAGGAAAATGCAAGGTTAGATGTAGTATTTGCATTGTCCGCAACTACCTGCTCCCAGGTTTTTATCTGCCCAGCTAATGGAAATTTGCCAAGAGTATATTCCCCTACCTTCTCCCATTTCTTGCTAGTGCTATGTTGCAGGGATAAACCTATTAACCCAGACTCTTTCAAAGACATCAAAGACATCAGGAGATGCATCAAAGGGAAGTGGTATTCTTCATGAAGTCATGTGAACTTTTTGACTATTGCTTGCAAGGTCTTATTTCAGGAGCGTTTGGGGAGCTACGGAATTTTCAAAAAGGCTGGTAGCGGAGCTCCAGATTCCACAAACATTTTCTGGAAATAAAAACAGCTCGAAGAGGCGTTTCCTGTGACTGCACAATTTAGCTAATCTGGAAAAGCTGCTTGATAGTATTTCAACATCTAGGGAGGTGCCAGACCGCCATCATCAATAGACAACTGAAGCGTAGAAAGTTTAGTGCAGGGTTGCTTCCATTGCCATAGGAAGAATTGCAGTATTTGGTGGACCTCCGTGAAGAAAGATTATCTAACTGTGATCATAATATTTGAAAAAACAAAAACAAATCATGGAAGGATTGTCATTTTAACTATCTCTACCCGTCCGATGATAGACAACAGTAAGTTGTGCAAACTACTTAACATTGCACATGCCTCAATAAGAATAGCAGTATAGTTTAATTTGAACAGATCTAGGATATCGTGTGAAACGAAAATGCCCAAGTACCTTATTGGACGAGTTGCTGAAAAGTATTGTTGCTAACCTATGGGTAGAATCAAGAGTGAGCATTGGTATAGAAGCACTTACCTTATAGCCTTCGATATCTGAAAAAAAGAATGTATTTTGCCGGTGTTTTGCAGGCATTATGGGTTGTACATGCTAGATAAAGAATGATATCATCAATGAATAGTTTTAGTTTTGTGGGCACTGGGGAGTGGCGGCTGAATTTCATGGTCAACAAAAAGAGCAAACAATACAGGTGACATTGAATAGCCATAATGTATGCCTCTAAGTATTCGGATAATTCCTGCTTTCTGGGAATTTATCATAATTTTAGTCTCCACTTTACTGTATAAATTACACAGCAACCCTACAAGTTTAGAAGGAAATTCAAAACGCAGGAGAATTGCAAATAAGACCTCCCATGGATGTTATTGAACGCCTTCTCTGCATCAAGCATAATTATGGCTGGCTCTATATTGTTGGCTGAACAGTAATCTGTTGCCTGTAACAGGAAGTTTATATTTAAAGACATAGATCTTCCCAGTAAGTGTACCACTAACGATGCAGCAGAGGCCAGCCATAATGTCAACATTTTAGCAGAGACTTTATATTCAGAGGTCAAGAGACTTATAGGGCGTGATGAACTGGGCTGTTCCAGAGAGTTATCTTTCTTGTGATTTCTCTGTGATTTCCTTTGAAATTTTGCTTCCGTCCAGAAATTCATTAAATAACATAACTAGAAAATCTACCAGCTGTGTGGCAAATATTTTGTAGAATTCAGACGTATGACGTCATTACCACATGCTTTATCATTTGAACGCGTATTTGATGTCCACCTGCGTAATTGGAGCGTCAATTTAATCTTACATTTCGTTTTCCAATAAAGGAAGTTTAATCAAATGAAAAAAGGCTTTGATCGCACTGGGTAAGGGATTGTTATTAGAGGTATAAAGTTTCACAAAGTGATCTAAAAACACTGTACCTCTCTGGTCTATTTCAGTTACAACGCAATTTTGCTTTGCATCTAAAATCTTTTTGAAGGCCACCTAATTATGCTTCTTTTTAATTGAACCCGCTAAGAAAGGTCCAGCATGCTCACTCTCCTCATAGAATCTTTGAGAGCAGGAACTCTGATTAATTGCACACTAGAGATAAAATAATCATTAAGATTCTGGCTTGCCACTGCAAGTTTGGTATTAGATTCAATGGTATGCAAGCTGGGGTCAGCTCTTTTAACCTGCTCCAATTCTTGTTGCAGGGTGGCAATTTCCTCACATCTAACTATTTATTTGGGCTGCGTAGAAAATAGCTTCTCCCTGTATTTAGGATTTACATGCCACCCAGACTGAATTGTTAGAGGTCAATGTTCCTCTGGATAAACTCAATTAATGCAGCGCTCATGATCGTGACCCAGCCCTCTTATGTTAGTAGAGATTTAGCTAAAGACCATCGTGGCCTTTCCTTCAGGGGTAAAAGAGACAATGGTCTTAAACCTCAATTCAATGTAACACTAGTCAATACTTAGTTGCTAAGGCAATCAAATTTTTGAGCATACATTAAATCAACAGCTCCATGTAACAAATACTAAAGAGAGTACATCAAAACACAAAAATTTAAATTAAATGCAACAGACCTAATTGCTACCAAGTGACTTTAAATACATTGATTTTACGATAGTAATTTCCAAAAACAGTTTATAGAAATTGATTAACACTCAATGTCAATGATACATGAGAGATATTTACAGGTGATTGAACCCCCCAGGGGGGGCGTGCATAGATAGAAGTGTTCAAGATTGATATAGGTGTTCAGAAAAGATAGGAGAGAATCAAGAAAGAATTGGTGACAAAAAAATTAATAACAATTTGCAAAAAAGGGAGCGGACCAATCTAAATTCACCGTCCACCCAGTCACCCGGCCATGCTACTATTTATATATATAGACTTTTTTGTTCAAAAGGCAAAACTTGGACATAAATTCCAAAGTTGCGCACGTCAAATCAAGGGATAAATCAAGGTCCAGGTGAGGTCAAGGGAGGGAGCGTCGACGTCTCGACTCGTCTAGTGGCCCGATGGGTAGATTACACCTCGGTCGTGCGAGTCTTCATCAGGACAATGGGAGGGCAAAATCACCAAGGCTTGGTAGTCCCCGCAAAGAAAAGCGAGGGAGCAGTTCTACCGTGTGTGGACTCTTTCACACCAGGAAGGTCTATCATTCACCTTATAATTTCCAAAGACGCTGCTTGGATCAATAAATTATTGTGTATCTCGGTTCCCAATCATCAGTTATAGTTAAATGCCAGTTGGAATGGGGTAGGGTCACACAAGAGTCTCTTATATGTTATCCAATTCCACAAAATCCAAATCATTCACTTGAACATCCGTCATGGATGATCTCCAATCCTATGTTGTAAGTTGGGTATATCCAACCATATAGTATAAGTAGAGTATACCTTCCAAAACAGCGTTATCACCTAGTCCACCACATATCAGACCCAATCGGCATTACAGCAAGCTATAACTGATGATTGGGAACCGAGAGTATGCCTGAACCAGCTCTTCTCCAACTATGTGATATAACAAAATAGTCAATACGAGACACTCAATTGAAATGTTCAGAGAAGCAAGTAAACTCCCCAAACGATGGTCAGTTCTCCAGGGATCGTTCAAAGCAAGATCCCATCCCAGATTGGCCTAGACCCATGCTGATTTTGGCTTGTTCTGATATTTATTTTGACAAGATCAATCACATCTTACCGCCTGGATGATGTTAAAATACCCTCAATTAGTACTAGTGCCGTAAAAGGGGCTAAAATATTCCAGACTTAGTCTAGTGGAGTTGTCCCATTTTCAATAGACCCATAAAAGCTAACTAGATGAATGGCCTGATTGTGGGCCTTTAAGCTTACCTAGCATTAGTGTCACACTCCACCTGCAACACTTCGCTGCCAAACGTTTTAGTTAATAAAATGGTGACCACCCCTAACTGCCATGTTCACTGATGCGAATAATGACTGCAGTACAAATTACAAATTACTTCAATGAAGGTACTACGAAACAAACTCACCAGTAGAGGGTATCCGCATAGACTTGTACGTAATGCCATGAAAAGAGCATGGTACTGCCCACGTGAAGTCTTACTGGAGGCCAAAACCAAACCATCTCAAAATCGCTCGGTTTGTGTTACAACCTTTTCCCCACTCTCCAACATAGTACGCAAATTCATCTTAAAAAACTGGAATGTTCTCAATGCTGGTACCCTCAATCTGGAGCGTCCTATGTTTGCCTTTAAAAAAAGCAAAAACATGAAAGACCACCTCGTTTGTGCAGCCTTACCTACTAAAAACAACCAATCACCCTAAATGACCAATTTGGGCTCCCACCTCTCACGGGCCACGTCAAATGTGGCAATTGCAGCATTTGTGACCTCACGATTGAAGGCAAAGAGTTTTGTTTAGAAAATATACAATTTGAACTTAAAACATTTACCAATTGTAATACATGCAATGTCGTATATGCAATCTTGTGTCCTTGCAACAGAATCTATATTGGTCAAACTACTCAAAAATAAGAATGCACATCTGTCAACACCAGAGCAAAATAAGATGCTAGACACCAAATGCACCACTGTTGGATCACTACACTGAGACTGGACATTCTGAAGACGACCTACAGTGGACCATCATATGTGTGGTCAAACTCCCACCAAGGGGTGGCGATATGTCCAAAATGCTCAACAACGAAGAGCTAAAATGGATTTTGAAAACCAATAGCTTGCACGCTGGACTAAATCGTATTGAGGATTGGACTGCTCTTATATAACCATAGACATTATACCTCATCTGCGAGGATTGGACTGCTCTCAAACAGCCAAAGTCACTGTACCATATCTGTGAATATGGCCCCCTGATTACAAATCCTTTACTCCTCATATGCATTGCATATGATTTTAAGTATGGTCTCACTTCCCTTATTTGTACAAATATTTTAAACTTTCAGCTTCACCCCTATCACATGTGCCTCACACTTGATGCAACCACTCTCTGTGCTAGCCTCACTCCACTCCAAGATGGCCCCTCTTTCACTCATTAGGCCCTCTTCACTTTCCGATATTTCCACTTGAACACATGATTCCTTCCGGCCTATCCTTGTGAGTCACTCCCCATTAGAGACCCAGCAGGCATCTCCTTCCCTTCCGCAGTCAAGGACGCTGAACCCCGGTTTAGCATGCCGCATCGCCCGGCTCCAGGTAAGCCAATAGAACTGCCAACCCGAGTGCTCTAGAGCACCTATACCCTCCCCGACCCTGTCTCTCCTTGATCCCTTGTCATGTTCCCTTACATGCCATCACGCCGCCTTAAAGTACACGACTGTGGCTCCTCAATTGGGACGCATCTTAAACGCCCACGCTGCCTCACTCCACGAGGTGAGTGCCCATTACTCGCTCCCACCTTGACTGCCATCACCCACTCTTCCCGCTCCTTGATCCCTCCACCATTTTTTCAGGCAACCGCTTAATTTACCGACATCCGGTACCCACCCCGCAAGCATCCAGGAACCTTAGCCTGTGCTCCACGGACTGTCAACTACCTCCGTTGGTCGCACTTCGCGCTTGGGCTACTTCGCCTTCACGGATTATCAGCGCCTAGAAGATTACTCCTAACAGTAAGAACGGTTATCCACCCCTCACACATGGCTCCTTCAACCGCCCCACGTGCCAAAGGCCGGCCTTGGAAGGTTCCGTGTCGGTAGCTTCCTAATCTGTATGCAATCCAGGATGAATGCATGCGTAGAACCCTTTTTCAAATGCTAATTGCACCAAGTCACTTCGCCACAAACCTTTTATCACGCCCCTTGTCACTGCACTGCAATCCTTTTGTCTAAATCACTGTATCAATTTTTCTCCTCTGGGATAGGTGATTGACACCAGGTCCCTTTACTATTAGTGATGTGCACCATCAAGTCGCTACCTCTTACAGTTTATTCGCTCTGTCACTGCGCCGGTTTTGATTCATTTTGTGCCAGAGGGATGACACTAGGTCCCTTTACAGAATTGTACCTGTTCTATTAAGCTCACTTCTTTTCTACAAGAGTACAACGTAATATGAGGTTATGTTTACTTTACATGCATCCTTCAAACTCTCCCTTTCCATGTTCTTCGCCTATTTTCCCCCTTTGTAACTTTACCTTTGTGATTGTAATTGAATAATATATTAACCTTAGGCACATATTAACAGGCATGCGTATTTAATGTCCTGAAGATGATCCTTGCATTTTTCTCTAGGATCGAAACGCCATCGACACCTCAAAACTTCTCATACATACACTGTGATGTTATTATCTCCTACGTAGAGTTGTTCATTGCGATTTGTTTGTCTATTGATGATTTGTCTTGGAAACAAACCGTGAGCATTGCCTGAGCCTCCCCTTAATGTTTCCCCAAATGTATGTCTCTATGTTATTGTAGTAGGATGCAGGCTTGTGTCCCACTTTCAGTATCCAGTATAAAGAATTGTTGACTAATTAAACATTGAACAACTGTCCGGCTGGACAAGTTCAACAAATACAGCACTGATTGGGTCTGTATTCATTGCTTTCCGCTCATTCTCTCTTAGGGAATACTGTTGTGGTAAATAATTGATTCCCAAGGTCCCTAGCTGACTTTAATTGGGTCACCCTTGTTGTTTAAAAGAAGCAATACAAATTTGGGCATATTTGGAAGCTTAGCTGATGCCTTCAAATGTGTCTCTCTTGGAGCAAGATTATTTGGACATCTGATGATTAAAGCCATGATAGAATAGATCAGAATTTGCTCTGGTTGTTGATATCATTAGTGTTACATGAAGCTACTCTAATGAATTCTATTTTAGATTTTGGGGAAAACATACTAGCCTTTCCCCTTCAGCTACCTTCCTATCTAAATCCACCGTTAGTTCAGCTTTGGCCCAGCTAAGATACTCCATGTCTTCCTGATGCATATTCAACGTATTGTGTTTATGAGGCAATCCTGATTATTGATCTTGTTTATCTTTTTTTAGTGCACCTTCCCCCTCCCCCGAGTGACCCCGCCCCCCTTGAACTTTCCTTGCTCCTAGGGCCCTTCCCTCCAGGGGCTTATTGGAGAGTTTGCCTCCCTTCCTCCATCTGTTTAACCCCTTCTCTCCTTTAATCCCTTCCCCCTCCTTCCTCCCCTGCTACTTTTATGGCACTTTAGCATGGCGCCTAGAGGCTGTTCGGACTGCCGACAGCAATGCATCAAGTATCTAGCCACTGATCAAAAACATTCTTCACAAGAACCCTGAATTCTTCCAATATGGCTAAAACGGTGGAGCAGATATGCGCAATTCCAACAAATTCAAGTTTCAAAAGCTTACCTAGCGGATCTGACTCCTCCCAACCCTCCGTCCGGCTGGTGTATAGAATGTGCAATCTTGCGCTTGGTCAACAGATTGGAAGATATGTGCCCTCCTCTTAAATAAAACTATTTGTTTCGACTGCTGGAGGATGCTGGCTGGGGCGTCAAAATTGTGGATATTTTCCATTAGGAAGCTAGAGGGCGGGGACACGGTGGTCACACATAATTGTCAGATATATCTTCTGTGCAGCAGCCTCTGGCTATACCTGTTTAAGGTTAAGGTCTGTTTCCAAGGTGACAACTGGCTAGCCATTCTCGTGTCACTCAGTTACTCCTGTAAATTTTAGATTGGAACGTTGCAACCTGTTCCCTGCATCAACAGCCTTCATGCAAAACTCTATCTGTTCAGCCTTTCCTTTATCCACCTGGGATTCTTGGTGTGGCTTGGCATCTTCTAGATCAGAGACTTGTTGCTCTACACCTGTGATTCATGCAGTAAGTTGCTGCATATTGCCATGAATTGAACTGAGTTGTTGCTCTGTTTTTTTGTTTGTCCAGTCTTGGGAAATGTTCCTTTGTTTTAGTTCCTCTGAGATTAAGATATGATGGAGAAGCAAATTAATTGAAGCAACTTCAGACTCACAAACGCCAAAGGTTTGTCCTTCCGCTAAATCAACCGAACCTCAGGTACCTGACCTAATGTTCCGGTGATATCTGTATCTTTTGCCTGTAAGTCTTCCTATATCATGGGTGGTGGTGAGGATATCATCACTAAACTCAAGCCAACTGCATTCCCCTGAACTTCTAGAGTTAAGCTGTCCTTGATGTCCTTGAAATCAAGTGCCCTTCTTTCTTATGTTGCTCGCTGGTACTAGGACTGTAAAACAAGGGGTATGCTTGTAGTTGCTTGGTTCCAGAGAGGCTGTTAGATAATTGGCTTGGCTCTCTCATTCCTGTGCCCAGGGTATCCTGAGTTCTCCCGATTGGCTCCTTGGGTCTGTATCAGGTCTGAACTTAATGTGTCTCTCTAGTTTCGGGTTCCATGGACGCCTGGGGTTCCTTATTATGCACAAGTTCTCTTCGTTTTATGGGCAGGACCCCTTCACATATACTCTATCAAGGGAAATGCTCTTGAATTCTGTGTCAGACGATTTAGGACCAGCTCACCTTACAAAGGAGGTGTCGCTGTGATGTTTTATGCTGCATCTTGGATTTGTGGCTGCATGATTCTTAGCTGCTGTAACCCTTGACATCCTTTTCATCATTCATGTATGTCTGTGATGGGAGATTCCTTTGAGAGCCACAAACTGCACCTGTGGATAAACAGGGTGTCTCTACGACATCCTATGGGCACTCCTTCTCCAGGGAAGCCTATTGTCCCCTCTGAGGTGCACTGAGACTGCCTACCTATAAGACTGTTTGTCTTTGCTACTCCAGTCACCATCACAGTTAGTTAGCGCACGCTAACTGACAACTTATTGCCCCAAATGTCCATATATTTCTAAGAGAGCTTGCTGCTTGGCTTCCAATGTAGCCTGCAGTGGAAGCATAATCCGAAGTATTTGCAGCACAGTGAAAGGGAGGAAAAGAGAGTGCATATGTGGAAAGGCGAGCAGTGCAAGATAGGGGAGCTTCAAGATAGAAACTGAAGTGACTCAAGGACACTCCGGAGCAGTGCTGCCAAGCTGCTGCAAAATACGTAATGGTATCACAGGAACTAACTAAAAAAAATCAAGTGCATCACAACAGCAAGAGAATATGGAGAATGTTCCAGAAGCATTCTTGCCACACAACTAAATCCAAAAAGCATCATCCGGTACGACAAGTAGAAACCAGGCAAAATCGCTCGTACAAAGGTTTTTCAACATCACTATTGAGTACCAGCAAACAAGATGGGTGTGCGCTGATGATAGCTACCAAACGACCAGTGGGGGCTTGTTGGAAACGTTGGTGGGGGCAGGGGTGTGGTGGGGATAAAAAAGAAGAAAATAAAAAAGAAACCGCCAGCCGCCGCCTTTCTTCCACACAGGAACCAGGAAGCAAGCACCCAGACTCCCAGCCAATCACAATGCTGTGATGCTGTGTTGTGATTGGTCTGAGCACCGTTGTTATAACAAAATTGCCCCTTCAGTAAGAAAAAAAAATACCCCACTCTCTTTCACTTTTCTTTCTTTCAGTGGCAAATTAGTTTGAGTTTGAGCATTTGTTTATCATTACTTATATGTTTACCTTGATGAGAGCTGGTCTCCTTTCAGTGAAGTTTTTATCAGTTGCAGGTTTAACCCTCAAATAGGATAGCCTAATTGTACCATTTCACTTCTGAGTTGACCCCATAGACTCACTATTGTGGTTTCTCTGTTTTGTTAGATTACACCCTCAATTCCTGTAGTCTATAGAGGAATGCACATTTATATCCTACTTGGCCAGAACTCTACTTGAGAACAAAGTACTGACCATAACCAGTTTAGCTGCATGGACTACTTTGTTCCTAGTGTAGGAAGACTAGGGTGTTGGTAAAGCTGAAATTCACACTATCCTTGTAGTGACTCAATGTGATGCTGGTACGTGCCTCACAAATGGCTACACCCAAAAGCCATTTTCAAAAATAAATCTAGGTAGAGGGTGGAGGTTTGTACCCCTTAATCCAGAAATGATTTAGATGAAAAATTCTTATTGTTACATTCTTTTATTTTTCTTTGTTACGCCTCGAAACTTTGAGAAAAGGAAGAGTAAAAACAGCCGACACGTATTTCGCCCGATAGCCGTTGGCCGAGGGCTTTTTCAAGGCAAGATTATTTAGGAATATTTATGAACGCAAATTCTTAGTGAGTGTTCATGAAAGCGATCAATTGCAATAAGCAATGTGGTCTCTGTGGTCCTGATGACAAAAGATTTTTCCTCCCTCAATCATTTCTGGATTAAGGGGTACAAACCTCCACCCTCTATCTACTTTGTTCCTAGACCTGACAGGTGGCAACTTAGCACTGCTCAGGAGTTATGGACTGTGTCTGCTCTAAAACACATCCCTATGGCCACCTGCTGCGTCCTCTTTTGTGATATGCTGAGAGTTGTCTGGATATAATAGAGTACATACTCAGGAAGCCTGCACTTTGTCTCTTACATACACAACCCCCTTTCTCTATTCAGAGCTGCCCTTTTTCCTCCAATGAAAAAGATGTGGCCCACATGGATTAGATTAATTTATGAATTTGAAACTGGCATACCTTGTAAGTGCCCCCGTCTTTTTTCCAGTGCCCCCAGACATACCCATAAACGCATCCTACCTTCCTACATAGACCCCTGTATTAGCTTTGGACTTTAGAGGAACTCTGTAGCACTGTTCACATGTGCTGTCTGACCCGGACCAGGCTTTGGACACATGGAACACATGCAGAAGAAAGAAACAGAATGTCACACCCTGCCTGGCAGATGAGCTGGTGGACTGCACTACAAATGAGTTGATGGCCATAATCTAGAGAAAAAGTACAACTCCCAGGTAACTGTGATCTGCATGCAAGCAGTGCTTCATTTCAGCCGGTGGTTTCCAGTGGAGGGTACCAGCACTTATTTTTGGGGACAGCACTTATTTTTCCCATATCAGATATTTACCTTATGCAATGTAGGTTTTCTCTATGCACAGCCTGGAAAGACAGAGGAAGGCTAGGACGGGAAAGGCTGCATAACCATCACAAAGAGCATGAAAAAGGAGACGGGAGCGTCTGGTAGTGGATTCACGATTGCCAGACTCGGTATTCGGCACGCCTACGTTCAATTGCACCGTCCACTGACTTCTGAGCAGAGCTTCAGGCATTAGCACTCTCTTTCACAAATTAAGCACTGAGCAGGATATCTGGCAAATGACAGACATTCCTTTACATTTGAACTCCTGAACCTATTGGTCAGGATGCAGTGTACTTTGGGTGCTGAGGTTCTGTGACAATTGTAAGTGGTGTTTTCGACTCGCACGAATATGGGCGAGTCTAGTATCTATGAACCGCAAATGACGAGTTTAGTAAGTGTGCGCAGTTTCGCTGTGCTAACTTAAACCGTTCGTTTGTTACGTGGGTTTTTCATCTGTACCCACGGGTTCCATCTTAGATACGGCATCCATTTTGTCTCTTGCCCTCAAGTAGCCAGCGAACGGACGCTGTCCGCTTCGCGACCCTGGGACTCCCAAGATATTTGCGGAAGACACATGTTCTTTGAAAGTGTCTTTATGATGAGGGGGTTGCTGCTGTAAAACAGATGATGCCGCTCGAGGCTCATCTTGCCGCACGGACTTATTGTCTCAGCCGTGCATCTCATTAGGCACGTCCCTTTGATGCCTGTATCTCGTGCTTCTCGATACCCCCCCCTTTTTACACCCTTTCCGATCTCCCTACTGTCTCCGTCTTCCTCTGCACCTGTCTTCGTTCCTATTTCGATCTACTTTACTGCTGATTGGAATTTGCTAATGGTGGGAAGATGGGTTTTTACAGTTGGGAACCGCCAAATGTTTCCGCACTTATGTTCTGGACCTTGTGTGTTTCAAAGTGACCAAAGCGACCCCTCTGAGAGCGACTTGTGGGAACCAGGTTGTAAACTATTGTGTAGCATGTTATCCTATTGGTAAAAACTGTATAAAAGGAGCGATCCACAAATACAATTTGAAGCAGTCTCCCCGAACTACAATCGATGTACTTCCTGTGACTTCTGTGTTCCCTGCAGTAAATAAACCTTGACTCTTTGACGCCGAAGGAAGTGTCCCGTGTCTCTGTGACTTGTACGCCGGAGCAGGTTACCCACGAAGGTTTCAGGTGTTGTGCCCTGGCACCGCTGGGTCCAAAAGAACCCAGTCCTTCAGTTGGCGCCCAACGTGGGGCTTCATCAGTGGTATCGGTCCAAGCCCGACGATCGTGAGGAACTTCGTGTGAAATCTCCGAGGGAAGGTGCACCCCGCTTCATCGATCCTGTTGTCGAAATAAGTGGCCCGAAGACTTTTCCCGCGAAGATTCCCGCCTCCTAACGGCTGCGACGGACTGCTGCCCTGACTGTAGACCTGTTTTGGCGCCTGGCGTAGACCTTGGTATAGCGAGACGATTGACGGGCCTTCCTGAGGACGCCATTGATCTTTGAGTTAAGTATTTGTGGGTCGCTCCCAGAGTGTCTTTGTTGTAAACACTTTAGCGAGTGTTTTTGTTGTAGACACTTTAGCGGGTGTCTTTGTTGTACACGCTGTGTGAGTGTTTTTGTCGGTGACACTTTGCTAGCGTACTTTGTTGTTGTTGTATTTGTTTGACGACTGCAGCCGCCAAAGACCGAGGGTTTAGTTCTTTGCTGGGACTTGGTAAATCCCGAAATCCCGTAACCCTTGAAGTTTGTGAAACTCGGCTAGTGTGCAAGATGCCTGGTCGTAGTACTTTGTTCAGTTGCTTTAGACCTTGTGGTGCGGATTCCCTGCTGGAGGACTCGTGTCCGATACCTCCGGTTGGAACTCCTACTTATGATTTATATAGCAAACATGGGCTAGGCCCGATTGCTTTTAACGATTATTGGATAAAATATACAAAGAAAGACGGCGATCTTCGTTGGCCACCTCACGGTAGCTTCGAAGCGTCGATCTTAGATAATTTGGAAATAAAGTTGTTCGAACGCAAATCTAGGCCGGCCATGTTTGATGCCTTTCGGTTCTGGCGCAAAGAAGCCCGACAGAAAGAGATCAGACAAAATAAACGTAGTCAGCGAGATACTGTTGTTACTATAGTGAAGAAAGCTGAGCAGTTTCAGCGTGATAAGGAGGATAAGGATAAGGAAGTGTTTGAGAGATTACAGCGTATGTCCATAGACAAATGCTATCCTGTTTTGCCTACGGAGACGGATAAGAAGGAAGAGGCAGTTGAGGATTCTTTAATGTCTTATCTTATGAAGTCGCCACCTCCGTACGTACAGGGTACCGCAGCTCCTGTGGTCCCTGCCGTACCTGTTCTTCCACCTGTTATTCCTCCACCAGTTCCTCAACCTGCACCCGCTCTTCCGCCTGTTCCTGCTCCTTTGCCTATTTCTATTCCTACTGCTCCTCCGCTTCCACATACTCCTGTTCCCGCTACTGCTCCTGTGTTGTTAACCCCTGTTGCTGCTAATGTCTCTACTCCTTCTCTTGTTAGTCCTGTGTCTTATTCTTCTCCCTCTACTCGTAATCGTAATTCTCCCCTTGCGACAAACTTCTTCCAGTCGCTCGGACCTGTTTTTGGGTCTGCTGGTTCTGATGGTCCTCAGAGACGTAGCCAGCTTCCTGGTAATAGAGAACGTGTTGCGCTATACAATATGGCGATGGGTTGGATGATAAACCCTGTTAGAAATCCACCTCGTGTTGTCCTCGAAACGTTTGATCAATTCAACATACCAACTCAGAGATATGTGTTTGATGAAATGTGCAAGTTTTTACATGATCAGATAGTGGTTAATGCGCCTGACGAGGTGCTGACCGCCCTGTCTGAACTTCGGCTCCAGTTCGCAACTGGACTGATAGTCGACACTAATGTTCGACGTGCTGTTGAGCACTTACTATCTCTTCGTCCCGCTCCTATTCCTCATGCATTGTTCGTTGAGGACATTGAAAAACAAACCGAGTCTGGCCAATATCCTATGCGTGAAGTTCCGCCAGTTTGGATACCAATTGATAATACTGGTGCCCAGCCAGTTCCGGCACATTTCCAGAGTGTGTGGATACACCTCCCATGGAAACGATCGGAAGTGCTTCAGGTGAAACAAACTTTGCCCGATCCTCGCAAAAATCCTGCTGGGTATTACAAGGAATTATCGCAGCTCGTAGACGCTACGATAATGAATCTTGCCGATATCGACATGTTGTTCGGTAATATCGTACCACAACCGGTATGGGCGAAGATTCGTCACCAAGATCACGCAAATGAATTAGGTGGTGATTGGAATGCCATTACAGCGGCAGACGCTGGACAAGTGGCTGCCACTAAACCCGATCAGTTGATTGCTGAACTTCCTCAGCGAATCATTACATTAATGAAAACGCTTATGCCAGCTATGAAGGTAAATTGGGATAAGTTGTCAGCCTGTAAGCAAAAGAAAGATGAGAGTGTCTCGGACTTCTTTACGAGGTTCGAGGAAGCATTCGTTGATCATAGTGGACAGGATATGGGTACTGAGGGTGGACAGAGGTTGTTTGTGGATAAGTTTGTGTCAAATTTATTGCCCGACTTGAGCCATAAATTAAGGAATTCTGAAAGTGCGTGGGCCGTTTCTACCTCAGCTCAGATATTGGCTACGGCACAATATTACGAAAATAGAGAAAAAGAGGAAAATGACCGTGCCGATAAAAAAACGAAGGAGCTAAAAACTAAAGTGTTGTTACAACAAGTATATCCGCCGCGTTCTAATCAGAATGCGCCTCAGCAGAATAGATCGCAGTCGCAATTGAATCGATCGCAGCTGCGTAATGATTCTTCTTTCCAAAGATCTTCATTAGGGTACAACCAATGTGCTTATTGTAGACAGGAGGGACACATTAAATTCAATTGTCCTGCTTTAAATGACCGTAGTGGTGGTAATTCGTCTAGAGGAGGCCGTGGTGGTGCACAGCATGCATCACGTGGTAGAGGTCGTGGTGCTCAGAATGATCGCTCTGACCATTCATCAAATTCTAATAACTGTTTCGATCAACGTGGATCATCGCAAGGACGATCTGCGCAGTACAATGTAGACGATTATTACGTCGATCAGGGAACTGACGATAGTAATTACTAGGACAGCCAAAGACAAGGAAAGGGAGTGGTATCAGTTCCGGTTGATCAGAGAGGGCCTTACGTCGCAGTTGCTACATCGGGCGTCGTTGAGCCTTTTCTGCTGGACACTGGTGCAGCGAAAAGTTCTATCATGCATTCGAAACTCCCTGGCGCACCTTTGTCTGGCTTAACAAATGTTTCCGTTGGATTCTCTGGCGCCCCCGTTAGCAATCCAGTTTCGCGCCCTTTGCCCCTTAAAATTGGGCCTCGTGAGCTCGAAGCTCCATTGATTTTGTCTACTGGTTGTGGCGAAAATCTTTTGGGTCTGGATTTGCTGAAACGCTTGTATGCAACTTTGTATTGTTCTCCTGCGGGTGTAAAGCTTACGTTAGGAGAGAGAGTAGTCTCTCCCATGTACTTGTCTCTCGATAAGCTTCCACCGGAATTGGATTCTCTTCCTGCGTCTTTGTGGGCGACGGGTCCAAATGATGTGGGCCTACTTGATATCTCCCCTTATGTTGTTCAGTTGAAATCTAATGTGCGCTTGCCACGTATTCCCCAATACCGTATCTCCCTTGATGGTGAACGAGCTTTGTTAACGATCATCTATGATTTGATCGAGAAAGATGTCATTGAAGAAACTCGGGGAAACGTGTGCAATAGTCCTGTACTGCCCATTCTTAAACGTACTGATCCTACCAAACCGCCTGTTTATCGTTTTGTTATCGATTTACGGGAGGTAAATAAAATTGTGGTTCCTCAATTCCCTGTTGTGCCTGACATCACGGCGCTACTGACTCTGATTCCAGCTACTGCTTCATGGTTTTCGGTGATTGATTTGAAAAATGCATTTTTCAGCATCCCGATTGCCGAAGAGAGTAGGGACCTTTTCGGTTTCTCTCTTGGTGGACGTAGCTTCCGGTTCAAACGCGCTCCTCAGGGCTACTGTGAAAGTCCATCGATTTACAGTCAAGCTTTGAAGGGTCAACTAGATGCGTTTAGGTTGCCGGTTGGTGCGGCTTTAATCCAATACGTCGACGACTTATTGGTGGCGGCTGATACTCAGGACATCTGCAAAATCGCTACAGTGTCGTTGCTGCAACATCTCTGTGAGTTAAATCACAAGGTGTCACCTTCTAAACTCCAATATTGTTGTCAAGAAGTCACCTACCTAGGTCACTTATTGTCAAAGGAGGGAAGGAGGTTGACCCCGGAGAGAATTGCAGCGATTGCACGCATGGCTGTGCCACAAACCCAAAGAGATGTGCGTGCCTTTTTAGGTATCACGTCGTACTGCAGGCAGTGGATTCCTAATTTTTCATTGCTAGCGAAACCATTGGTGGCTCTTACGTGCAAGGATGTTTCGACTCCTTTACCATGGACGGAAGAATGCCAGAAAAGTTTTTCTGAATTACGTGATTCATTGTGTTCGGCTCCTGTGTTAGGTACCCCTGATTACAGTAAACCGTTCACGTTATATGTTCACGAGAGGGAAGGTTGTGCTTTGAGTGTCTTAACGCAACCTTTTGGTGGTAAACAACGTCCATGTGCATATTTTTCCTCGACCTTAGACCCAGTAGCTAGAGCATTGCCGAGTTGTTTGAGAGCAACTGCGGCAGCTGCGGTCTCCATCCGACAATCAGCAGGATTGGTCATGGATAATATGCTTACGGTGATGGTTCCGCATGCAGTCGATACTCTTTTGAATCGTACGAAAACTCAGCACTTGACGAGTGCGAGGTTGTCTGGGTACGAATTGACGCTTTTGGCAAGCCACATTCAGATAAAACGTTGTAATGTCCTAAATCCGGCAACTTTGTTACCAGTTAGTGCAGAGTCAGATGAAGTAGCAGAACATGACTGTTACTTGCGGACAGAGGAGGAAACAAAAGGTCGTGTGGACCTTAAAAACACCCCATTGGAAGACCCGGATGGCACCCTGTATGTGGATGGGTCATGTTTTAAGTTGCCGAATGGTGATGTGACTACTGCTTATGCTGTGGTGACATTGAATACTGTTGTTGAGACTGCGAGATTGAATCAGAATTCTGCCCAAGCTGCAGAGCTGATTGCTCTCACTAGAGCATGTGTATTAGCAAAAGGTAAACGTGTGAATGTGTACACCGATAGTCAGTATGCTTTCGGTGTAGCGCATAGTTTTGGACGGTTGTGGCGAGAGCGTGGTTTCTTGACGTCGCATGGCACGAAAATACAGCATGGCCAGCTTGTGAACGATCTTTTGGATGCATTGACTTTGCCTGCTCAAATTGCAATTATTAAGTGTAGTGCGCATCGTAAAGTGACGGATGATGTTGGTCGTGGTAATGCGTTTGCAGATGAGATTGCTAAGGAGACTGCTCGGAACCTTAGCACTCGAATGTATGTGACAAGTTCGGTTAGGTGGCCTACAGAATCAAGTATGTGTGAAAATACCATAGAGAGTGTGAAAGCTGTTCAGAATGAGGCCACCGACACTGAAAAGATGAAGTGGAAAGAAAGTACGGGAAGGTTGGATGTGAATGGTTGCTGGATTGATTTGTCGGATCAGAAAAGATGGATGTTGCCTGATGCGTATGTACTGGCCGTTGTGCAAATGGCACATGGGTTAGCACATATTAGCGCGAAAGGTATTTGCAAGTTGCTGGCTGATGTGTGGAAGAATGATGGAATTACTAAGTGTGCTGAACGTTTGGTGAAGAATTGTATGGTGTGTATAATGTACAATCCTGGCAAAGGAACCCCAACTCCTCCTGGCAGTTTTGCTCCTCCTTCGTATCCCTTTGAGGTGATCCAATTGGACTTCGTCCATATGGAGAGATGCAATAACCTGAAATACGTTTTGGTTGTGGTTTGCGCATTCTCCCGATGGATTGAGGCCTATCCCCTCAGAGACAATACTGCTTTGTCTACTGCGAAAATCCTACTGAAGGAATACTTTCCTCGGTATGGAATGCCTAGAGTCGTGTGGTCAGATAACGGAAGTGAGTTTGTTGGAAGTGTGATGAAGAGTGTGTGTAAGGGCCTTGGAATCAATCAGAAATTCCATAGCGCCAATCATCCTCAGTCAGCTGGATTGGTTGAAGGGTACAATGGCACCCTTAAACTAAAATTAGCGAAGATTCAAGCTACGACTGGACTTTCGTGGCCTGATGCTTTGCCCCTAGCATTACTGTCAACTAGGGCGACTGTACACTCCCGAATAGGGCTTAGTCCCTATGAAATAGTGTTCGGCCGTCCTGCGAATGTGTGGGGGGTTCCTAGGCCAGGAATGTTCTCTGATCTTGAGTTTCCGATGTTGATCGATTACTTACATGACTTGACTGCTAAACTGAGGTTAATTCATCAACAGGTTTACGACGCCTTGCCGACGCAGACGGAGGGTCCAGGCCACCAGCTCCAGCCCGGGAACTGGGTGGTTACTCGTAACTTCTCACGAAAAAACAATCTGGACCCCCGATTCACCGGACCTTACCAGGTGCTCCTGGCCACGAGGACTGCCGTTCGTCTTGAGGGGCGGAAAAATTGGGTACATGCTACCCATTGTAAGCGAGTCCCTATTCCTTTGCCGGCAGACCCGTGGATAAGGAAAGGCATCGCGTCAACAGAAACAGAAACATTGCCGGCGTTTGTACCTTTTAGCGACGCACAGCTTGTTGGAGAACCCTCAGCGCAGCAGAAAGTCACTGTTGAACATTTGTCAGCAAAAGACTCAAGACCAGATCAACGAACTGATCAGCAGGACGCTGTCTCTTCAACAGATCCTTTGTTCGACGAGCAGACACGTCCAGGGAAACATCGATATTCTTTGCGATCTCACACTAAGGACAAATAAAATTTGCTTGCTTTGCTGAGATTGATAACTGCAATATCCTCGTTTCCCATGATCAATTTTGAACATTCGTATCATTGAAAGTTTTTGTATATATATCAAGCTTCCTCCTTGTATCTTTTTTTCTTCCACAGCTGAGAAATATTGTGCTAAATAAATACATATTGTGTATTGAGGGCCGTAGGGCCGCGCGCGTACTTCCTTCTGGACAGTAGGTCTTGACGCTAGGTTAAAGACCGTCGGTTCCTAGGAACTCCTGGGGATTGACTATTGCTGCACAGAACGAAGTGCGTCAAGAAACGTTGCGGACGGTCGTAGGGAAATGGCATTTTCCAAGCTGAATGATTTGGAAGGAGCTCAGGCGTATAGAGTCAAGCTGCAGAAACTTAGTCGTACGAAATGTTTTGTATCCCAATTGTTTGTTTTGTTTTTGACTGCTTCTGCATTTTTGGCGGGTGGGGTATATTACGCTATATCTTACGTTTTCCTTGCTACTCCTACTCCTTACCCTAACCTTACTTCTACTGCTTCTCCTCATTCCTTTCATATGTTACCAGAACACGAACAGGCTAGACGTGTAGAATTTCGCAATAATTCCTTTATCCAGCTCCTCCATCAGCATCAGTTAGTGGTTAACACTACTAATTGTTGGGTGTGTGGGTTGATGCCACATACTACGGGTAAGGGAATTCCATATCTGGTGTTACCGTATAGTTCCCAAGGGTCAGCTCGAGCATTCCAAACAATGTTTCGAAGCGCACTGGGTTCCCACCCCACGCAAGAACAACGTTCCCCCAACTTTGGTCCTACCTCGTATCAGAGGCTGCTATCGATGGCTATAGAGGATATGGAAGATGAGATCCATGATCCTTTTCTTATCCCTAGAGAAGAGGTACAAGCCTATAGGGTCCTAAGTAGAGGGGAATATAGTATGTTCACTAATGAAAAGCAGCTTAAAAGCTCGTCTCCAATATGGGTCGTACCCCACACTGGTAATCTTTGTCTTGTGGGTCGTGGCTCGCAAGCCTCACTTGGAGTAAGTGCTTGCACTGAAAGTTACGTTCTGCCAATGTCCCCGTCCCCTGTGTTCCTGGCTGCCAAGGGTACATACTTTATCTGTCATGATCGTGCATACACATGGTTGCCCGCAGACTTCATGGGCTCATGTTTCGTTGCAAATCTGTTGCCTCCGACGTTTACTGTAGATGCCGATTATCATAAGACTAGAGTTGTACGAGGCGTAATTAGCGAAGAGGATACTGCCGGTCAAGAGGCAGGAGACTTTTTCAAGGGTTTCCTCCCGTTTTGGGGACCTATGGTTAATAGTAGGAACCTGAGACATTTGACTCGAGTGGTAGAATCGACAGCTAATATTACTGCCAGTGCCCTTGGTAATATCACCACAGAACTTCAGGCGGAGAGACTTATGACATTACAAAACCGTATGGTTTTAGATGTTGTCCTAGCAGATCGTGGTGGGGTGTGTAAGGTGATCCATTCGAGCTGTTGCATTTTTATTCCAGATAATGCTCCTACTGTCTATCAAGCCATCTCGAAGTTGCATAAGATCTCCGAATCCATACACGTGGATGTAGGGGATTGGACGCTACTTGGTTGGTTTTGGGGCCTGGTGTCGGCTTGGGGTTGGAAGATTCTGACGATCATCGGGGTTGTGGTAGTGTTCCTGTTCACGTGTTGCCTTTGTGTGCAGTGTGGTCCTGCCTTATGTGGCCTCTGTGCTACAACGTGTATGAGACAACCATCTGTTACCAAGGGGACTCGATCGGACAGAGCTATGCTACAACGACATCTTGATGGTCTGATGAATATCGAATATGATTCCGACTAGTGCTTGCCTACATGAGGGCAAAAGGAGCGTCTGAGGTTCTGTGACAATTGTAAGTGGTGTTTTCGACTCGCACGAATATGGGCGAGTCTAGTATCTATGAACCGCAAATGACGAGTTTAGTAAGTGTGCGCAGTTTCGCTGTGCTAACTTAAACCGTTCGTTTGTTACGTGGGTTTTTCATCTGTACCCACGGGTTCCATCTTAGATACGGCATCCATTTTGTCTCTTGCCCTCAAGTAGCCAGCGAACGGACGCTGTCCGCTTCGCGACCCTGGGACTCCCAAGATATTTGCGGAAGACACATGTTCTTTGAAAGTGTCTTTATGATGAGGGGGTTGCTGCTGTAAAACAGATGATGCCGCTCGAGGCTCATCTTGCCGCACGGACTTATTGTCTCAGCCGTGCATCTCATTAGGCACGTCCCTTTGATGCCTGTATCTCGTGCTTCTCGATACCCCCCCCTTTTTACACCCTTTCCGATCTCCCTACTGTCTCCGTCTTCCTCTGCACCTGTCTTCGTTCCTATTTCGATCTACTTTACTGCTGATTGGAATTTGCTAATGGTGGGAAGATGGGTTTTTACAGTTGGGAACCGCCAAATGTTTCCGCACTTATGTTCTGGACCTTGTGTGTTTCAAAGTGACCAAAGCGACCCCTCTGAGAGCGACTTGTGGGAACCAGGTTGTAAACTATTGTGTAGCATGTTATCCTATTGGTAAAAACTGTATAAAAGGAGCGATCCACAAATACAATTTGAAGCAGTCTCCCCGAACTACAATCGATGTACTTCCTGTGACTTCTGTGTTCCCTGCAGTAAATAAACCTTGACTCTTTGACGCCGAAGGAAGTGTCCCGTGTCTCTGTGACTTGTACGCCGGAGCAGGTTACCCACGAAGGTTTCAGGTGTTGTGCCCTGGCACCGCTGGGTCCAAAAGAACCCAGTCCTTCAGTGCTGGGTACCGAGGAATGTCGCAATAATTCGATTCACAGTTAAAAGTAGTATTAATTAGAAGTGACTAATGCAGTCATTATTCTACCTGTCTGGGGCTGATCAGTCCATGAGAAAAGCAAAAGATAACACATATTCACCACTTCTCATGACCTGGCATATTCTCTCAAAGAAACAACTTTCACAAGTTTAGGTAGGTTTTCAAGATCTTTGCATTCTGCAGTTAAATTATGGAAAGGCCTTTATAAACTACATTGGAACACACTGGGGCATATTTTCAAGAACTTGTGATAACCATCGAAAAGTAACTTAACGCAACTGTACATATCACGGTCTATCGCGAGAAAATAATACCGTATTAACGTCCAATTTCCAACCCGGCGGCACCATACGATAGTAGCAGGATAACTCGCCAAATGACTGTGCAAAATTCAACGCGACTAACAATAAATGCAAAAGACGAATGCCCAAAAAATCACGATGCCCCAAAGCGCAATACCAGAAACAATGATAACCAGTAACAACCCTGCAATCAATCAATCAATCAATCAATCAATCAATCAATCAATCAATACATTTCTAGAGCGCGCTACTCACCCGTGAGGGTCTCAAGGCGCTGGGGGAGGGGGCGGGAGTACCGCTACTGCTCGAAGAGCCAGGTCTTGTGGTGTTTCCTGCATGTGAGGTGGTCCTGGGTCAGTCGAAGGTGAGCGGGGAGGGAGTTCCACGTCTTGGCTGCCAGATAGGAGAATGATCTTCCTCCAGCGGTGGTTCTGCGGATCCGAGGGATGGTGGCAACGGCGAGGCTTGCGGAGCGGAGTTTGCGTGTTGGAGTGTAGAACGTGAGGCGGTTGTTGAGGTATTCGGGACCTATGTCGTGGAGCGCTTTGTGTGCGTGGGTGAGGAGCCTGAACGTGATCCTTTTGTTGACGGGGAGCCAGTGCAGGTCTCTCAGGTGAGCTGATGTGTGGCTGTGGCAGGGGATGTCGAGGATGAGTCGTGTGGATGCGTTCTGTATGCGTTGGAGTCTTTTCTTAAGTTTGACTGTGGTTCCTGCGTATAGGGCGTTCCCGTAGTCTAGTCGGCTGGTGAAGAGGGCCTGGGTGACTGTCTTTCTAGTTCTGGTAGGGATCCACCGGAAGATCTTACGGAGCATGCACAGGGTGTTGAAGCATGAGGGTGAGATGGCGTTGACTTGCTTGGTCATCGTGAGAAAGGAGTCCAGGATGAATCCCAGGTTGCGTGCGTGGTCAGTGGGTGTCGGTGCGGTGCCCAGTTCTTTGGGCCCCAGGAGTAGTCCCAAGTGGATGGGAATGGTCCGAGGAGGAGGACCTCCGTCTTGTCTGAGTTCAGTTTCAGATGGCTGAGTTTTATACATTCAGCGACGTTTTTCATTTCTTCCTGAAGGTTGAGTTTGGCGGTGGCTGGGTCTTTGGTGAGGGAGAGTATCAACTGGGTGTCGTCGGCATATGAGATGATGTTGAGGTTGTGTTTGCGTGCGATGGTGGCGAGGGGGCTCATGTAGATATTGAAGAGGGTTGGGCTGAGCGATGAGTCTTGGGGCACGCCGCAGATGATCTCGGTGGCTTGGAAGGGAGGGAGGCGGACTCTCTGGGTTCTGTCGGAGAGGAACGAGGTGATACAGTCCAGGGCTCTACCTGGGATCCCGGCGTTGTGGAGGCGGGTTATTAGGGTACGATGGCAGACTGTATCAAAGGCGGCTGAGGGGTCTAGGAGGATGAGGGCGGTAGTTTTCCCGTTGTCGAGTAGGGTCCTGATGTTGTCGGTGGCTGTGATGAGGGCGGTCTCGGAGCTGTGGTTGGCTCGAAATCTGGACTGGGTTGGGTTGAGGGATCCATTGGCCTCGAGGAATGCGGTCAGCTGTTTATTGACAATATTCTCGATCACTTTTGCATGGAAGGGAAGAAGAGAGATGGGGCAGAGGTTTTTGAGGTCTTTAGGGTCCTCTGTGGTTTTCTTCAGTAGGGCGTTGATCTCTGCGTGCTTCCAGCTCTCTGGGAAGGTGGCGGACGCGCGGGAGTTGTTTATGACGTTCCGTAGGTGGGGAGGAATGATGTTGTCGGCTTTGTTGAAGATGTGGTGAGGGCATGGGTCTGAAGGAGAGCCGAAGTGGATGGTGTTCATAGCGTGGGTGGTGTCTTTGGTGCTGATGGGAGTCCAAGCGCTGAGGCTGGTTGTGAGGGGCGCTGGTTCGGTGGCTTGGGGCGGAGTCTGGGCGCCGAAGCTGTTGTGGATATCGGCGATCTTGCAGTGAAAGAACGTGGCGAGGGAGTTGCAAAGGTCTTGCAACGGTGTGATGTCGTTACTGTTGGCGCTGGGATTGGAGAGCTCTTTTACGATGTTGAAGAGTTCCTTGCTGTTGTGTGTGTTGTTGTCCAGCTGTTCTTTGAACAATGTCTTTTTGGTTGTGCGGATCAGCTGGTGGTGTTCTTGACGATCCACTGTGTGAGGTTGCGGGCTGTCTCGTTGGTGTCAGTAATGTTGATTGATGGGTTCTGGCTCAGTGATGTGGTTAGCTGGTCTGCGGTGACTTTGCTCCAGCCGCTGTGTGGGATCTGTTGCGGTCGGTGGTGGGATGTGGTCTTCTTAAAGGTGAAGTGGATGCAGCTGTGGTCGGTCCAGTCTAGTCCTGTGGAGTGGCTGAAGGCAACGTGGCTGCTGGCAGAGAAGATGGGGTCGAGCGTGTGGCCGGCGTAGTGGGTGGGGGTGTTCACCAATTGCTTGAGTCCGAGGTTGGCGAGGTTGGCGAGCAGGGTGGTGGTGTTGTTGTCATTGTTGTTCTCCAGGTGGAAGTTCGGGTCCCCCCGGAAGATGTAGTTTGATGAGGCGAGGGCATGTGGGCTGATGAAGTCGGCGATGGCTTCACTGAATTGTGTGTGTGAGCCTGGGGGTCTGTAGATAAGGGTTCCTCTGAGGGTGGTCTTGGGGTTGGTGTAGATCTGGAAGTGTAGGTGTTCGGCAGTGGTGAGGGCATCTTCAGAGTTGGTCGTGACGTCGATGGTGTTCCTGTAGATGATGGCGATTCCTCTTCCGGTTCGGTTGACGCGGTCCTTTCGGGTGATCTTGTAGCCGTCCGGGATGGCTATGGCGATGTCGGGGCTGAGGAGGCATTCATCCAGGTTTCTGTGAGGAAGGCGAAGTCTGGAGCTGTTGTGTCGATGAGGTCCCATAGTTCGACGGCGTGCTTGTGGACGGAGCGGGTGTTGAACAGGATGCACTGCATGTGGTTGTTGTTGTTCCCTGGTCCGGGTGGTGGGGCCTAGGTTCGGACGCAGGTGAAGTTTTAGATTTGGCAGGAGAAGGGTCAGTGGTTGCGCTTCGGGGTAGCTTGGTAGCAGGCGGCTGGTCGGCCGGTGTTGAGTGCGTGGAGGGTGGTGGTGTCGTATCTCAGTCGGGTTTCTTGGTTTCGGCGGGGGCCAGGGGTTCTGGCGCTGGGCGCAGACGGGTTTGCCTTTGGAGCACCTTTGGCGCGCCCGCTGCGCAGTCTCCATATGAGGGGCTATGGGAGGGAGGAGCAGCTGGGAGGCAGGAGCGGGGCAGCGAATGGGGCACCAGGGTTGCAGGCCGCAGGGAGGCAGCGGCGGGAAGCGCAAGGGAGGGGAGCGTGTGGGGGCAGGGGGGGAGGGCACAGGGCACTAGGGGTGAAAGAAGCAACAATTAGGCAAAATCAATAAACAGTGGCAAAAAAAGGAAAGGCAGTAACAGTGGCAAAACAGGAAAACAGGTGATGGTCTCCCAATCGGTGGTCTGTGCGATGGTGCTAGCGATGATTTCCAAACAGGAAGCAGACTACTTATGCCCTGAGCACACCAGGACCCCGTACTTTTACACAGTACCCAAGGTACACAAGGGCAAAACCCCCCCTCCCGGCAGACCTATCGTGTCAGGCATAAACTCCTTGTTGGAACCACTGTCACAGTACTGTGATTTCTTCTTGAACCCTTTAGTGCAAAGAACACCCACATATAAAAAAGACACCAAACACCTTCTACAGGTCATAAACAATATGAATTTCAATACCGATACACAACTACTGGTAGGGTTGGACGTGGAGAGCCTGTACACCAGTCTCCCCCAGGATGCCACCTTGGCAGTTCTTCACAACATCCTAATGGAATCTCCCTGGCCTTACCATACCCCGAGGGATTTTGTTCTAGCATGCGCAACCTTGGCTCTCAAAGAAAATTACTTTGAATATGAAGGCACCTTCTATTTACAAATGAATGGAACATCCATGGGCAGCATTTTCGCCCCAAGCGTGGCAGGATTGTATGTACACCACTTTGAACGCACCCACATTGCCACAGACACTAACCCTTTCAGTCATCATATCTTGAATTGGCACAGATATATAGATGACATTCTAGTCATCTGGCAGGGATCCCAGACTGACCTAGACAGATTCATGACCTGGCTTAACACCAGGGACCCATACCTAAGATTTATGAGCACAGCCAGTAACCACCAGCTCCCCTTCCTAGACTTGGACATCACAGCCAAAGATGGGACCTTGGTCACAACAACCTACTACAAGCCAACTGCGAGGAATTCACTGCTCCACTTCACGAGCTTCCACCCCCGGCCGCTCAGAGAGAACCTATCATTCGGTCAGTTTCTACGCATACGTAGAAACTGTACCAATATTACAGATTACAAACAACAATCTGCGGATCTGGCCACCAAACTGGAAAACCGTGGCTACCCTAAAGCCATCATCCGTAAAACACAGAAAAGGGCTAGGAATCAAAACCGTGAAGCCTTACTTGAGAACATTATAAAGGAGGACCAAGAACAACCCATCACCTGTGTCACCACCTATAACACAGTGTCCAATGAAGTAGCCAAAGTCATTAAAAAACACTGGAGAATAATCAATTCTGGACAGAGGAAATGGGACACCCCGAGATTTGCGTACAAACGATGCAACAATCTAAAAGATCAACTGGTGAGCACCTGACCCAGACCACAACCAAAACAAACGATGAACACCGCTCTGAGCGCATGGGGCCTCCCCAAGATCACAGGACATTACCCCTGCAATGATTGCAGTGTGTGTCACTTCACAACACACACCAAGACTCTGGACTTGGAGCCCAATAAGATCTGGACCCAACGAAACCACACTAACTGCAACTCACGCAATGTGATATACCTTCTCACATGCACGTGTGGCCTCCGCTATGTTGGGATGACAACACGCAAAGTCAAGACAAGAATAACAGAGCATCGAAGCACTATAAGATGCAAGAAAAACATTAGCAGACTCACCAACCACTTTATCACCCACTGCCACACACCCAACGATTTAAACTGGACAGTCATTGAGCAAATTCCAGAGAGCACAATTGACAATGACAAAAAATTTCTGAGTAAAGAACAGCGATGGATATATCACCTTTCAACAGCAACCCAGGGCCTTAACAACGCTATCCCTTGGAATTCCCTGACATGTCCTTGACTTAAGGGATTATACCTACAGCACGACCCTTTAACCACCCTGGGCTGGCTGTCTTCCTCTTACCACAAATTATAAAGAACCCCCTTGTAACATATCTCCTCCAGAGATAGAGCCCCACAGTTCTGAGTACTGGGACAATGGTGCCCCCCATGATTATGTTAAAAGCGCCACTCAGGCACTATGAACAATGGCATATTCCGTTCTCCTTGCTAATGCCTTCAGCGTGCTAGCGGTATAAACACATCCCGCCCGCGCAGGCGCATCAGTGCATCACTCTGGCACTATGAACAATGGCATATCCCGTTCCCCTATAACTTCTTTCTAATGCCTTCAGTGCGCTAGCGGTATTAACACATCCCGCCAGCGCAGGCGTATCAGAGCATCACGCGCGTTTCCCCAATGCGCATGCGCGGAGGTAACACTACCGCCCGCTCATGCGCATTACAAACCACGGGCACAACGCATGCGCGACCGCTCCACGTTTAGCAGAGCACGCCCGGGCGCCCTCGTAAGCACCATGACTCGACAGTTCGAGTCTCTCTACCCTTTCCTCCACTATGCAGGTGCAAGTAATTATCTAATTAACCACAGTATAAAACACTCGGCAGCACCGGTCATTACCTACCGGTATGCGAAGGAGGCACTACAGGTCCAGAGCAGGCTCTGCCCAGAAAAGCTGTGAGTATGATGAACAACCACCACTACCACTGGTAAGCGCTACCTTTTCTCCCTTGCAGGTCTCCTAACCAAAGTGGCCAAAACCTTTCTTTCCCACAGGGTCAACCCCTCGCCACTTCACAACCTTGGAGCATAATACTGCTTAAACTAGCGTAAGAAACAAATCTTGCACCCTTTTTTCACACACATGCACTATGGTTGTGAATATCGTGTTTTAGCCACTCCACCCCCGAATTACAAGTGCGAATCTCACCCTAATGGTATCACCAATACCATTACACTGTAGCCGCCTATAGCCTGCACCCCCTCCGCTATAGAGTCGGCAATCAGATGTATATAATGCAATACATTTAAGTGACTCTCTTTTCCCTTTGTATGTTTTGTCCTTGTCCATATATGTTACATGTACAGATGTTTTGAGAAGGGAATCCCCCTCTCACACATAGAAAAACACTTTAGGGCGTGTATACACATAGTCTGAATTACACACCCACTAGTTTAATCACATACACTTATTTTAATATTAGTCCTGAAGAAAGCCAGCATATTCATAAGGCACTGGCTGAAACATGTTGACCCACCAATGGATGTGGGAGGTCTTAACTCGCCTCTAACATCCAACAGCCTTATTTTTAACCGCTGATGGTGGCCCAGGTATTAAAGCTTAATTCACCTTCGGGTACTGGAACCCCCGCCAAGCCGTTTTAAATCACATTCATAACACTCTTCACCGCACACTCAGCGACATACCTGCTCCGCTGTAATCAGGCGTCGAAGCACACCCGGGACACGCTAGGTGTCACTGGGTGGGCCCGATGATGAAGCATGCCACCAACTAGGTTGGTGGGTGAGAGCTTCATGAGCACACTCACCAGGTGCTCCTACTCCCTGACGAAACATACTTGAGTCCTTGACTTTTGTTAACCTCGTAATGCATAAGCTAGTCTCCTTTTGATTAACCATAAAAAAGGAAAACAGTCAATAGTGAGGCAGAAGAGAAAAGGACGGCAACAATCACAGGCAACCAGGCGGGGACACAGTGGGCAGCGGGGCAGCGGCACAGGGGGACCGTGTGGCGGCTGAGGGGGGCGACATACCTGGTGGCAGGGTCAAAGGTACCAACGCGTCATGTGTGAAAACGCAATATAGAAGCCAAAACAAAAAAACGCCAAAACCAATTGAAACTGCGTAGCACCATGGATGCACCCGGACCGAGTTCAGGGGAGAAGCCTAACCCCACAAACCCCACGGAGGACCAGACAGGAACCCCGTGTTTGGGGAAGGGCAAGGAGAAGAGGAAGAGGAAGATGGGGTTCAGACCTCATCGTCACGGAGGTGATAGGACACTACCAACAACTGTTCATCACCTCCACTGCAGCACTGGCAACCCAAACGGAAATATGTCAGACCAACGTCAATGCAGTATGAGTGGCGGGGAGGTCCATGGAGGAGGTCAAGAGGTACTATCATGATGTGCAAAGGCAGACCAAACAGACACTCGCCGCCAACAGGAAGGCATCAACGGCGACTGGAGGTGGGAGGCCTCCGCCACAGGAGGAGCTGGAGGAAATGGTAGCCACTGTCACTAGTGTGGAGACGGTGGCAGAAGTCAGGGGCCTGGAAACAGCACAATATGACCTGACTAACAGCAAAAGGGTGAGTAACAACCAAGGACCGGGGGGACAGGGGGAGATGGGTACAATGCCACACATGCACAATCATGTGATGCACATCGCCCACGCGCAATGACAGTGGGACATATCCCTGATACCCTTATTTTATTTATTTATTTATTTATTTATTTGAAGAGTTTTATATAGCGCTGGCTAGATCTAAAGGTATCAGAGTGCTTTACATGAGGAATCGTAGCATTACACGTTACAAATTACATCCGTTATCACAGCATAGAAAAACATAGGCAAAACAACAAAGTTACAGTAATTCGTCGAAGGGAGGGGGAGGAAGGAGACAGGGCAGTGAGACGGGGAGAACAGTGCCCAATGTCCGGCTGGGTAGGTGACGGCCGAGGTGGTGAGCCAGGGCAGATCTCCTCCATTGCTGTCTAGCAGATCCACCGGGCATCAGCCATGTTGCTCATGTCTCAGCGGTCAGGGAAAAGAAGGTTACATTAGGTACGGTTGCATAGACGAGACAGGGAAAACAGTGCTCAATGTCCGGCTGGGTAGGTGGCAGCTGAGGTGGTGAGCTAGGGCGGATCTCCTCTATAGCTGTCTAGCAGCTCCACTGGGCATCAGCCATGTTGCTCAGGTCTCGGTGGTCAGGGAAAAACAAGGTTACAATAGTTACAGTTGCATAGTCAAACACAGAAGAAACAAGTGCCCAATAGAGGAATAGAGGGAATGTGGGGTGGGGGTGGCGGTAATAACAGGGGTCTAAGAAACAGTACAGTTCTGGCAGATCGGCAGTTTTAGAGCGATACCTTGTGGGTGCCCAGGAAGTGCAGCACACATACAAACACCAAGTAAGCCCCCGTCCACCATGTGCACATATGGGGCCTGTCCGAATAACCAACAACACTACCAATCCATGCACATGTGCTGAAACCAGAAAAGCAGCGGCTGTGTCAGCCACACTGATGCAGCAAGTGACACTGCATGACCGAAAGCATGGCAGCAGCACAAAGAAATGCACTTGTGCATGAATCGACATGGAGGTGGCCCAGTGTGGATTACATCCGTACAGGAGCAGGTCACATTCTTACATATCCAGGTGCACCTACAACCCATGCCGTCCAATGCACGCAGCAGGCATACAATGCACAAGGCCACAAAATCTGTGCAAGAGCACAAATGACCCAAGTCGAAAACATCCCAGCCCCGGAAAAGCGCACAATTCAAAGGCACACCACCTCAAAGGGACAAGGGTCCACAAACCCAGAGCTGCAGGGCTGACTCCCCCCACAATGCCGCACACACACATCACCAATGTCGGCAATGTGGGACACAGTGCAACACCTACACCATTGGACATACAACACAACAGGTTCTGCTTATGCGTAGTAACTGGCCACTCACATCGGGCTTTGCCTGACATTGTGTGATGACAATGTACGGTTACCACCACACATCCGTCATGTACTTGGAAAACCCACTCTCTGCCATCAAATAGCCAGCACCATCAAAACAGTCACAATGTGCATTGTCATGCAGTCTGCATGTAAACGCCTGCAAAGCGGCAACATACATGGGAACCTCTGTTAACATGAATCTCCCCTTAACATTGCAGGGGGGACAAACAACACTTACTGCAGAGCAGACCACAAATCCCAACAGCGTTGATAAAGAGGACACCCTGCACATCTGTTCAGACACCCTCCAAGGAATAATGGACAGCCTCCGCACCCCACCCCCAGGCGCAGGGCAGCTCAGCTGCCTCGAGGTAACCCCACCACCTGCATAGACCACACAGCAGGAAACACACACCACCACAACTGTCTTCCAGGACACCCACGAACAACATATGGAATTCCAACACCATATGTTAGATTGCCAGGTGGAGTTGGCTGATCAGCTGAGGTGGATTTCGAGCTTGTGGCAGCCAAACTGGATGCCATACATGGGTGTCTGATTCCCATTAGGGACCACTTACAGTACCTAACGAACACACACTGTCCGCACCATGCTCCACGACAATCCTTGGCTGACATTGCTGGGGCCAACTCTCGGATACAAGAACTGTCTAGTCAGACAGGCACCAGCGATTACAGCACAGAGTTGGCATAGATGCGCAGTACAATTGAGACCATGGAGCAGAAGCAGGCTGGACGTTTGGCTGCCAAGGCTGAACACCAGCGAGATGTAGCTGGGATCTTCCATGCCTTGCAGTTCATCATCCTGCCATTGCTACCACTGAGCCGGGCCCAGATGACTGCAGCGGGAACTGTGACACGCACCTCTCCAACCCCTGATCTGTAAGTGCCACACAGTGATGCATCCCTATCACCATCATACCCTGATGTGTCAGTGGCACCCAGTGATGCAGCCATTACCCCGCCACACACACCGGACACTGAGGAAGTATCAGAGGGCTAATATGTGTATGGTAATTAGTATGTGAGGAAGGAGGAAGTAACCTCCATCGCCGCCATATGACCTGTCCCTGCCTGGTTCTGCCCTATGCATCATGCCCTGGGACAACACCTTCCACTGACCCCCAGAACACTCAGCGACATACACCTGGACCCCGACATGGACTGGCATATCAACACTTGTGGACAATGACACAACACTCATGTAATGGTGGCTTGGCATGGCCATGTACAGCTCCAGCTCCGGAGTGCACCAGCATCTGAATAAAACATTTGGAATCACACAGATGTTTCATGACTATGTTCACTTAAGTGTGAAAGTATGTATGTATGTATGGACAATGATTACAGAAGAAGGTACACCTGTGTAAATGGCATCAATGTTCATGTTGAACCCTCAGCCATATGGCCAGTTGAATGTCTTTGAAGGTGAGAACTAGCTGTGGCCTTGTTGCACATTAACGAAAATCTCATGATCCCTGTATTAAATAGGGCTGTGTGTAGGAATGACCAAATCGTTAGCAGGCCAGAAGTGGTGTCCTACATCCCATGTGTCAACAGAACTTGATGTCACATACCTACTCACACACATCTGAATGGACACAATCTGTTTGGAATCATTGCATTGCTCCACATGTTCAGAGGTTGGACACCATACTCCAACACAGTGTTTGGCTCCCAGAGGTGGAGCAGGCAAAAGGGACCCACCCCCATTGTACAGTCGTTACTCAGTCCCTCCCTGTGTAGGGACGATGCTCATTGTGGCACACGATTTGTACATCTAATCCACACTCATCACATTTGAACAGTAGTGAAGTTGTGGTGACTTTATTGGCATGTGCGTGTCAGTACGGTCAGGGCAAGGGCCACAACATGCAGGGACATGCTTGAGACACTTACACGCAGCATGGGAACATGTCGAGGTGCAAGAAATGGCGGTGCAAAAATGTACACAAATCATTACGATGGCAACTGTCTCAGCCCACCTTGTCTTGCTGGATGAGTCATGTGATGTTTGGGATCTGCCCATTTTCCCGTGTCAGGGGACACAAGTCACAGCCCATGGGGTCTGCACAGTGTTGTGCCACCATCCTGCGCTGACTGTCTCCTCTTCTGGCAGTGATCCGATGGGAGAATCTGACAAGGTCACATTTTGTGCTACATTGCCATGTGTGTACTCCCCCTCAGCAGTATTTCCAATTTGTGAACGTTGCCAAACGACGCTGTGCTGCTCCACCCATGGGACTGCCTCACCTTGCACAGGTGTGTGTACACACGCATAGTTCCTCGCACATGCACTCTGAGTCCAGACGAAAGCAGACATTTCCAATGTTGTGGTGGGATATGTCAGCATTCCCGACGATGCAACAAGGTGTTGGGACCTGTGCTGTGGGTGACAATCCGATGTGGCTGCAGGAACGTAGTTACTCGTCCATGAATGCGAGCGCAGCTTTATGTGCAATGTGTTTCAATAGTACGTCATTGTCGGATTCAAGGAACTCCAGGGTGACCCAATCCATTAACTGGTCTGGACATTCCACACCACTCTCCCAATCCACAGCACAGCCCAATAGGGTAGTGCCTCGATGGGGTCAGTGCACACGAGGAGTTGTGCAATCTCCCATGCACAACTGTCGGCACATACGCCAAATATCAGTGCATCCCATGCTCGGGTATCCCGGTGATACTCCTGTTCGTGTGCCAACAGAGGGCGCACTGTTAGGTCATAATCCAATTCAGCTATCCATGCGTTGGATAGGCAGACCTCCATGAGGCACTCGAATGTGCATGATCGACAGTGGAACCAGGGCTGGACGCAGGTGACGTAGGCAAGAAGGAAACTCAGACGTTAACTGATTCGCAACATTGCCATTGGCAGGGATCCCAACAGATGCAGCATTTGTGCACGGTGCAGTTCCATGTGACAGGGGTTGTGCATGTGCCTCGGAATGCCTGCCATTGCGTTTGTTGGTCTCGTAGCACCGGCACTCCTCAGACCGGCGTCAGCTCTGTGGCCGATATGCCACAGCTCTGGGCAATGAGTCGTATGTTTGTGCAACGCTTGGACTTATGGGTAGTTTTTGACCAGTGTGTCAAGGCCAGCCCTTGCAGGTGTAGGTCGTGCAGGGACAAGTGTGTGTGGGGTGTGGGCATGTTGGTTTTTCATTAGAGCTATTCATGGTGTGGGAGTCGTCAAAGGCTGGTTTGGAACGCGGCTGGCATGCAGGGTCTGTCGGCCACATTCAGGACCAAGGTTGGGTGTTCTGTTGACCTTCCGCCTTGTGTGTATGGACAATGGAGCTTTCATTCCTAATTTCAGTCTGACTACTGCTTGCATTTCTGAGATGTGATGTGGTCTTCGCGCTGACTTTGATGCCAGGCCTGCACGAATTTCAGGACACACGCAGCTGTTTGCATGTTTGCATGGGCCAAGTGCACGATTGGCATTGCGCTCCTTGTTCAGTCTCTCTCTTTCTCTCTCTCCCTGTCCTTTGCTGAGTGCCTGACACACCTTCTTATCTTGGACATTGTTTTGCAGGCTGTGACTCACAGATTGTCCAGGGATGCCCCACCATAACTCTTCAAAATAGTTGTTTGGAGACAAATTAGTATGTGGCATTTTGTTTGGTCTTTCAATGGTGCATGAAGGACTCAGGATTTCTGTACTCACATGTGTGTTGATTGCTGCAATTGTGCAACATCAGGTGGGGGCTTTTTTCAATGTTTTCGGGCCGTTGATGTGCAGTGTCTTGGTCCGGTGGTGGTGGGGTGTCCCTGGGGTGGGTGCCCAGGGAGGGTGGGTCCTGGAGGTGGTGGCGGTGGGTATTGTTGCCCTCTTGGTTGTCCAAGCTGCATGATCAGTGCTCCATGGCATCTGTTGCTCTTCAGGTGTGGCTCTGGGCTGGGCTTCCTTTTGTGGTGCAGGCTGTGGTCTGACTTTACACCAGGTCAGAGCAGGTGTTCGTTTCCTGCTGTTTTGCGTTCTTATCACCGATCTGTCTAGTCGTTGAGAATGTTGGAGAGTGGTGTTGTCACAGCTTTTGGCACGGAAACGAACACTCTGCATCCCATAAGCGATAGTTGTGGGGGTCATCTGTGGCGATGTTTTTTTGCAGCTGCTATCGCAGGTAAACTGGTGCTATGGGCTGTTAGCACCAGCTTGTGAATGGGGTGATAAATGTATTGCGACTTTGGCTGCGATGAAGTGCCGGTAACTCAGGGATGGCTCCTTGAGAATATGCCCCACTATTTTTTTATAATAAAGCTACCATGTGAGCGAACCAGGCAATGATAACGGATGCACAAAATGTTATGTTGTAAAATATGGATGACAGCAAGGATTCTTGGGGTATGACACATCGGGTGCGCTTTTTAATTTGGTTTTATGAATATTAAGAATGTAAGTATAAATTACCAAACAGACAAATTAATAAATATCATCTGGTTTGCAAGTTATTGATTAGCAGCAGGAGGAATTCATGAAGTGTCTGTGCTTTTATGCATCAGCAACTTAAATCTAATGCCGGCCTCGCCTTATGCAAATTGATCCAAAATGAAAGATATTCATAATAGTTGGCGGCTTCAGTGAATGAAAATTATAGAACAAGAGATTAGCAACTTATGTGGAAAAGGCTAGGTAAATCCGAATAAGGGTTTCAGGGTTTGGCCCGCTCATTTTAATTGTGTTGAGAACGTAATCCCAGTGGTAGCGTGCAGTTTGTGTAGTCGTTTTGGGTGGAGTCTTGTTGAGTTTCCCTCCAAACCATTTAGCAAGAACTGTAATTTGAAAGATAATGGACTCACATTGATTCACTTGGGAATCGTGGCACTGCCCAGGCTCTTCCCAAAGGTTGCTGGTTCCTTCATTAAAAACAGCATTAAATTCTGCTGAGAGCAACAAGAAAGGAACACATTCAGGGGTTGGGTTCCAAACTTCTTTCGCTTAAATGTTTAAAATATCCATCATGGACTTTTGGCAATAATCTAGTGGTGTCACCAGACACCCCCCTGGAGTTTGTATGTGCCTTGCATCTTCTACAGAGGAAAACAGAAACTTGAGACAGTCAACAGACACCCACAATGACCTACACCGTCCCCACTTTTCCCTGGCCCCAAGAAGTAAGAGAAAGATAGTTGTATTTGAATGTCGGTAAATGCTTATGAGTAGGTGCTGGAATGCTTGAGGGATGCCCAAGCACAGTGGCTACCAGCGCGCCTGATTAATATGTTTACCAGGGCTTGGGAACAAGCATTGTGGTGGTAGGCAGTATATGTAGTAGCCTGGCTGATCGCACACGATTTGAAACTGACTTCAGTGATAACAAATGCTACTCTTCACTCAAGGGATCCAGCTTTACAGTCTACTAGCAGCCCGTCCCGACGTTGTCCGGGAGCAAAAGGCTGCTTCAGGGCCCCCGCCCGCCCCACAGAAGAGTTGTCTGGGCAAGTCCTGGCCCTGTTCAACTGATTTGGCCCACTTGTGTTATTTTTTTAATTCGTATGTATTGTTTTCCGCGTTTTATGTTGTCCGCAAGATGTGAGGAAAGTGTTGTGTCACCTGTTTAATGTTTTTTTTTCTTTCGAAGGCTCATTCCGTGTGATCGTTTTTGTATCTCTTCAAAGAAGTTTCCCTTTTGTTTTGTCAATTGTGTGGTGAAGTCCTGGCAGTGCTCGAGTGATTATGGGCAGTTGTGTTATTTTCGTTATTCGTATGTCTTATTGTAAGCGTTTTATCTTGTCCGCAAAATGTGAGGAAAGTCTCGTGAATGCGCAGTCGATTGCGTTTCTCCGTTAAGAAATGTCGGCTTGGAAGGGAGGAGCCAAGCTCGCGACCGTGATGGCCGCAATGTAGCTCGGCTCCGCCAGCCTTCCTGCCCAACACACATATTCTGACACGCATCCTGCCCCGAGACGACATACTCGGGAAGATTTGGAAAGACGAAGGAAAGCTTGTACTCACCCTCTGTCCCGGGGGCTCCTGCGAGCGGCGGATTCGAAGTTACACCCCTGCTTGGTCTGGGGCCTCCACGGCGTAGAGACCGGGGACTTGCCTGTGGAGGTCAGCCGGCGAGATGGTGTCGACCGCGGCCCCTTGTGGAGAGGGAGAGGCTGTTGTGCGGTTATGCCGATGGCAACGGATCGGGCCCGGTCCAGGGTCTGGAGGGCCCCGTGGTGAGGTGCGGTGCGGCGCGCCGTGGACGGGGTAAGACATTGTAGGAGGCTCCCCCCTTTGTTGCCTTGTCCGGCCATCTTGAAGCCCTGCGCCCGGACTCGGCGTGTGGCGCCGGCGGGGCGGTGGTGCTGGCGGTCCCCCTTTTGGTGGCTCTCCTTTCTGCACCCAGATAGCCATTCCCGGGGCTCGAGGGGGCTCCTGTGGCGGCATTGCTTAAGAGCCCGCTCCAGAGGTTGAGGTGCACGGGGACGCGGCTGGATCTGCAAGATGGCGGCCGGCGCCCTGAGTCACGGACTGAACCAGGGCGGCGAAGTTGTGTCGCTGAAGTGTACGGGGGTCTGGTCCTGTGAGCGGGAGCCCACGCTTGGTGATGTTCTTGACGCCTTAAAGACTTTACGCGCAACCCTGGCCCCCGCCGCCCTTGTGCTGGATAGAGAGCCGGCTGCCATTGATGTCGGGCCGTCCCTCATGGGCACGGCTCGGCCCCGAGTGTGTGCGGTCTTGTCCCCCTCTGGTGTCGTGAGGGGTGCTTTCACTGTGCATCGGCAAGACTATACGCCAGCGGCCCCGGATCCCGGGGTCGCCTTGATAGTGGCGGGAGCGGGCGTGGGCACCGCGTCGGAGCCCGTTCCTGCTCGACTGATTGGGGAAAAACGTCAATTGCCGATTCGAGCTGCCCCGGCGAGACCCCAGTGTTATCCTGTGGAGAAGACTCTACTTTCCTGGGCCGCGAGACTATATCCACACTGTTTCCCGTGGTCGTTGCTGAAATGCCTAGACTGCTGCACAAAGTTCTTGCTTGGCCGCTGGGTGCTGGAGTCCTCTGGTTTGCCCCCATGGTCTGTTCTGCTTCGGCCATACGGCCTCCCCACTTTGATTTGTTTGCTGCCCACTACTCTACCACACGAAGTGGCGATGGCTAGGAAAGGACAGGGGTGAGCCGGTTCTGGACCCAGAGGACTAACGGTTGGTGGATGGAGATGAGGAGTGCCCTAAACCATGATACTATGGACGATTCCTCCGAAGGTTTATGATACCCGAGATTATGTCGACTTCGTTTTGATGTTGCATTAATGTGTGTGATGGCGGGGGGTAGGGGCCGAATGGTTAGATTGATGGCTTTCCTCTCCCCCTGGTTCTTTTTCCTTTTTGTCTCCTTTGTTTCCCTTCTCTCATAATTCTTTCTATATTTCGGGGCTCCTATTTAGGGCGACAGGCACGCTGCTGGGGTGTAGGCTGTAGCCTTCTGCAGGGGTGCAGGGAGGGGTGGGTGGGTTGGGGTCTTTTTCTGACCGTTCTTATTTTTCTATGGCTCTTTTGTGTCCCTTTCTTAGGACGACGTGGCTGGGCGTGTTTCCCACGGTGTGATTGCCTGTGGGGGGGGAGGGGGAGGTGTGGTATTCTTACTTTATACTTTATTGACTGCACTGCACAGATATCCTGACTTGACCGCCCCACCCCCAATAACGTGGTCCCCAGCCACTTTGCTCGCCCTTATCGCTATGGGGCCGCGTACAGCGGCGCAGCGTTCCTTCTTTTCTTTCTTTTTTAGTGTTCCCCCTTTTTTTCTTACCTTCTGGGTCAGTATAGAGAATGACTGTAACTCCTTTTGCCGTTCTGGTTACCCAGTTCGTTTGAGTATAATATTTTGGTGGTCTGTGTGCACGTGGCGGGCTACGATGGGTACTGCTTGGAAATGTGGCATCTATATCCTGATTGCTGTAGACTATTGCTGATAACTGTTTTTATTGATGCCCTAATGTTTTGCTGCTTGTTTCGTGGCCCGCTATGGGCACTCAAATGATTAAACTGCACCTGATCCTGCTATAATTTCTATTATAAAATTAACCTTCTTTGATCCTGCATCCGGCGGTCACACTCTGTTCCTCTACGGTTGACCTACTTGTCCGCATTATAATGGGCGACTGCCGTGAAACCTCTTTATTGATTTACGTGCTTTTCAGATTGCTTCGTGGCCGGCCTAATTGGTTGTAGGCCCGTATTAGTATGCTGCTATCTGCACAATAAAGGTTTTAAAAAAAAAAAAATTTTTTAAAAAGAAATGTCGGCTTTTTTTTTTGTTCGTGTTTACCCCCCTGTGACGTCGTTGATCAATGGCCAATGGTTAAAGACTTTTTTTTGGTAAGCCAAAATCGTGTGTGTGTTTTCTTTAGTGCGTTGTGATTGGTGTAGTATGCGATTAATCCTGCCCCCTGTGTGGCGTCATTTGACACTCCTCGTCGATGGAAGGCCCGCCCGGTTATTAATGCGAAGGCGTCAATGTTGTCTGGGTAACTGCAACGAATGTGTGTATATTTCTTATAGCGCGCACCTCTGCTGTTTTTGTATATTGGTGTTACCGCTCTGTATGTGTGAATTTAAATTAATTGAAAGCGCATTTCCGCTGTATGTGTTGGGATTTGCAAATGTTTGTTAGAAATTCATTGAAAGCGCATTTCGGCTCTATGTCTGCATATTGTGCGTTCTAAATTCAGTGAAAGCGCATTTCCGCTCTATGTGTGCATATGTAAGTGTGTTGTGAAGTCGCTTGGCTTATGTTTGTTATTTGCACTTGGCACGGCCCTGTAAACGCCCACATTTGTTGTTTGAGACGCCCACGGCCACGACCACGCCCCCAAGGGACTACTTTACCACTTTTGGTGTTTTTGCTTTTTTAATGTATATGGTGTACATATCTATAGCCTATGTCCTTCTGCCACATCCCCTTTCAAATGGTGTATTGGGTGTAGTGATTGGTGCATTACTTTTGTAGTTTACCTGGCTCAAAGGTTTGTGTTCTCTCTTTATAATAGTAGTATAGATTTCCAGGTGAAAGAGATCTCTGCCTGATGCCACCCATGCGAAGAGGAATCTCTTTCTCTATAAACAAGTGCTTTGCACATCATCTTTCTTCAGCCTCCACGTTCTTACTCATTCTTCCTCGACACAATCAGGAGTTCTAATTAATACAAATAAGATATTAATGCTGACTTTCTAGAAATGGAAACAACCAGACCACGCTTGTAGAATTCAGAACATATCAATTGGCTTTGCGGCCATTTGCATGATTCAGATGCTGCGATACATTTTTTCTGGGACTTGGGGCAGGAAAGCAATTCTGGGAAGTACTAATGCTTAATGCAGTTGCTATCCTTCACTATCCCAGGGTACCAGATAGTCACTTTGTATGTTCTAGCAGGCATGCTGTAGGGGTGATTTAGAGCTTAATATACAGATGTTGCATCCTCCACAGGGAGCTGCACATTGTTTTGACATTGCCATAATGGTGGCGGAGTGTCCCCTCAAGAACAGCTACCTCCGCTGGGAGAAGCAGCTACGGGGAAGTAGGTCCATGTTGGGTATTCCAGCATAAATTATACAAAGAAGTGAGGAATGGAATCCCAGCCACTAGTAAGTACTCTAACCACATCCTAATCCATCATTATTATAGGTTGTTTGTGTCTGGTTCAGGGAGGGCCTGCATTGGCATTTAGGGTTGGACTGTTCCCATTGGAGCAGGGTCATGTCTGGTTTGCATATAGCCAGATCCAAGTTGAGGTGTCATGGTGGGCAAAATAATGATGGATTTGGATGTGGCCCAAGTAATTACCAGTGGCTGAGATTAATTCAAGCATTCCATCCATCACTTTTTTGTATACTTTGCTGTGTCACCCTAAGTGGGGAGGGAACGCCTAGACATTGGTACTGTGCACACTGTGTCAATCAAACCACGATATACCTAGATGATGAGCCCTAACTCGGGTGAAACCAGTACTGGGTTGCGTGCATTCCAGTTCGGGGATGATCTAGCATGGTTGTTTGGGTTGGACTGTTCTCATTATAGGAGAATCAAGACTGATTTGCATGTAGCAGGGTCCAACTAGAGGTGGCATGGTGTGCAAAATTACGATGCACAGGGATGCAACCCAATTAATTATCAGTGGCTGAGATTTATTCGATAATTCTAACCATCACTTTTTTGTATACTCTATTGTGGGGATTCCAGTATACCCACAAATCATGATATAATTAACACCCCCATATGTGGGTATTGGTAATGTACTCCAAGATGTGTACCATACCAGTACTACATTTAAAAGATCCCAGACATGCTGTGAGTATTTATCCAGGACGTGAGTGCCATCTAATAAAAACCTATCTTCTGTAACAATATTACTGATGGATACACAATATTTCAACACAATCCTTACCTTATATATACTACCCTTCTGGTCTCGAGACTGTTTGGGAAAGATTTTCCCCAGCAATAGCCTAACCAGTGCTAATTCATGGTGCTATACAGCTTCAGGCACAGCCCTGCCTCCAGTCATGACAATAACTGAGTATATGATGTGCCAGCTGGTGCACAGGTGTCTGTGTGGGAAATGTTTCCGCACGCCATCGAGGCATGCAGTGAGGAATCGAGATAGCAATGACAGCAACAAACACAGCACATTACAAATTTGCATACTTTCTGATCTTATTAGTCATAGCACCAACTCCTGTGGGGAGGAGCAGGTGGTAAGGATGTTGCAGGAAAATTTCAAATCCACTAGAAACATGGTTACCTGAAGGTAAGTATCTATTAACAGTGCCTCTCAAGTCTCCATAACCACTCTCATGCATTTTTTGTTTTATAGCACCACTCATACTAGTGTAAGGTGCCATAGTACTTTACACATTACACAAAGACAGTGAATTATGAGTCTGTTAATCAGTGTATAGGAAATGTTACATCAGGCAGAAGACGACAAGGTGTAGGAGTCACAAGTCATCCATGCGGTTTGACAGTATATTTTAAGAGTGCTTGGTCTGAAGAAACACACACTCAGAATTTAAAACATAACACCACATGGTTGGGGGTGAGTTTTCTTAATAAGAATTGATTTCAACCCAAGTGAGACCATTTTGCAACATTAGAATCATGAAAGACTGGGGAAAAAATCATAACCCACTATATAGACCTTGCAGTTTGCATGGAGCTCTTTAACGATAGGTAATAGCTCACTGTTCTCTATTAGGATTTAAACTTTATAAATTGCCAGTAACAAAAGGGGCTCTCTGGCAGAAGCAGTAATGTACTGACCTATTTACATTGTATGCACTTTGTGATCTGCATGGTACACGCGCTTTGCAGCAGGCTTATTAACCGCCTGCGATTCTTAAAGATGAGTCAAAACTTCCTCTGGCCAAAATCCCGATCTCAGAAAATTTTGAAGGCAACAAATATGGCAGGAGGGACTTTCAAAACTATAATGCACTTGAAAACAGGGCGTCCCCTCAAAGTCAGTGCCCAGTGCGGTGGAACCGATCGCACCCCCCTCGAGCCAGTCCTGGGTAGCGCTACTTAGACTAGGTAGTCAAGGAGCACACCTCTGGTGCACCTCAGTTGTGAGGCAAGAGAACTTGCTAAATTGCAACCATTACTCAACCCTGCTGTGCAAGGGATAACACAAACTGCAAGACATTGGAAAGGTTAGATGTAATGGAGTTGATGCCTTCCAACTGACACCACTGAACAAACTTAGCTCAGCGACTTGCATAAATGGCTGGCTATGGTGCCTGGCTTCCCGGCTGCCAGGATGATGCAGCTGTGGCTCATGCAGGTAAGAGCAGCTGGCGGTGGGGCCAGGTGAGGGGAGGGAGGTATTTAGACAGATGAAGACGAGGGAACATTAAATAAATAAATACTTTTCCCTCGTCATCTTTCAAAGGCCCCCCTCACCACCCGGTCTCACCGTCCCACCGATCTTACCTGTAAGAGGTGTTGCTGGGATGATGTTAGAGACATCATCAGGAAGGTCAAAGGATTCGAGCTGGCCCTACTCCATCCACAATCATAATCATAACACGGAAGGGTCATGTTTAAGATGAAAGGACCAGACCCTGATGCAAAGCCATCATTGTATACCAAATGAGAGCTGCAGACTGAGAAGTGAGGAACTCCAGAGAAAAGAGAAACAAACCACAAGTTGTTGATGCGTCTCTGTGGCTCACTTTGGTACACATCCCTCATTCTCACCTGAATGCGTTAAAGGGACCTTCCCATGTTACTTTCTTGAAGCTCAATGAGAGACAGCAGTTTCCCATCCCAAGAAGTACCCAGACATAGTTGCTGAGGTTGAGAGTACTAGGAGACTGTAAAGAGGCTGAACATTGAGTGGAGTCCAATAGATTAAGGTCCTAGGTGGAAATAGGAGCCCTCAACAAAGTACAGGGCTAAGAGAGGAAGGCAACATGAGGGAATTTGGCAAAGGTGCAGGCAATGCAAAATGCAGTAAGCAAACTGAGCGTGCACCAAGCAGTTGTGAGACAACCTGTCCTGCTACCTGTAGGAATGTGCTCCTTTTTGCATGGTTACCCCCGCTTTTTGCCTGACGCATGATGCACTTTGACTTGGTGTGCCCCGGGTCCCTTCCAATCAGGTTTCCAGGGCCTGTGTACTTTCCCAAAGCTGTACCTTTGTAACCCCAAATGGCATATCCCTATCCATAGGTAAGCCCCTTGTGAAAGGTACCATCGATACCAAGGACACTGTGACAAGGGAAAGCCTCTAATGGCTGCAGCACCCATTGTGCCATCCTTAAGGGCCCTGCACCTTAACACCTACACACTGCCATTGCAGGCGTCATATTTTGGTGCAGAGCAAAGTGAAGAGTTGACACAGCACACATCCCTGTATGTTATGCCTGCAATTCACTGCCACCCTTCTAGCAGAGTGCACTAGACCACTGGTTAAGTTACAGTGGCATTCGCCCTGTACCCTTACAGTGTCTAAGTCCATTCGTAGACCTTGTTAGTGCAGTAAAGCCATAAAGACTATATAGTCTGGGAGTTGGGCATTACAAACTCCACAGCCCCATAATGGCTTTGCTTAAAACTGGGAAGTTTGGTGGCAAACTTCTCAGCACATTAAACCCACACTGATGCCAGTGTGAGATTTAATATAAAATGCAAACAGAGGGCATCTTAGAGATGCCACTTGAAAAAACGACCAGCCCCAGTGTGCCTTACTACCATTTGCCACCACCAGACAGGTCTCTGGGCCCCTGGGTAGAGAGCCTTTACTCTCTGGGTCCAGAAACAAAGCCCATACTAGGCAGAGGAGTCATGCCACCTCCCCCAGGGTGGGCTGAGTCCACGAGAGCGGAAGCTTCAAAGGCCTGCCCCCTTTGTAAGTTGTCCCTGCCTTTTGTCGCCCCCGAGCGACTGGCTCCCACTGGTTCTGACTCCCACTTTAGGAGGGAGAATCAGCAGAAAACCGAGCTAGGAGACAGCCCCACCTGTGCCAAAATCCTTCCCTCGGGTGGGGGAGATGACGCAAAGCACACTTTTCAGTAGCCTCCATCTTGGAGATGAGGGGACCCAACCAATTAGGAAGAGGCTCATGCCCCTGTCCCACTGGGGGGTAGCATAATTGGGGGTGTACTGACTAGGGGTGAGCGGGAAATCCGTTACGCTCGCGGATTTTGCAGATTTTTGGGAAATCCGCGAATTTTGCAGATTTCCCGCAAAATCGGCAAAAAAAATCCGCGAACGTAACGGGTTCAAAAGTTGAACCCCCACTCATGCAACTATTTTACAATGGCGCCAGCAAGCTGCCAGCGCCGTTGTAAAATAGTTACAAAGTTAGCTTGCACAGGAACCACTAGATAGAACAAAGCAGGTGCTGCTTTATTTTATCTAAGTGCTTCCTGTGCAACCTAACTTTGTAACTATTTTACAACGGCGCTGGCAGCTTGCCCCAAGGAAGGGGTCCATTGGTCCCAACCTGTACCCCCCTGTAATGTCCCTGGACCTTGCCTCCTCAGATTTGAGAAAGAAAGAAGGACCGAAGAGCTATGTTGACCCAGGAAGAGTAGGACACCAACTGCTTTGGCCCAAGCCCTACCAGCCTGTCCCGAATCTGGTCTGACTACAACAAGAACCCTGACGTTTCCAGTAGCCCCCCAGAGCCCAAAGTCTCTGTCTCCCATGAGCACTGGATTTGCATGAGCAAAGACTCACCCACGGAATCCGGATCCCGGCAACCCACAATTTTGCACCACTGTGCACCCGATGCCTGAGTTCGAGTAGCCCACCACCACGAGGAGGTCTCCTCAGCAATCCTGACCTGGGATCTAGTAATCCCCGACCTCCACCAAGTCAGCACCTTCAGCCTCAATTTGACGTCTCTCCCCCCACCCCCTCCCGAATGGAGCTGGTAACAAGAACATCGCGCCAAAAGACACTGCTGCTGGTGCCCCACGGCCTTGGGTGGGCCATCCTATGGTGTCCCAACATCCTGCAAGAATCCAACTTACCTCTCCATTTGGCAGTCCCCTCAGGAAGCCTCCCTACCTGAGCCTGCAGCATCTTTGCCGAACTGAAGATCTCCATTAAAATCCACAGGGTCCCCAAATGACGCCTTGGTGTGCTCCACCCGGCCGCCCCGGCGCGCTGATGGTGCAGCTCTTGTGCAGATTCTTGGCCCCTGCAATGCTGGTCCTAACCCCAGGAGCTTTGCTCCCACCACCGAGTGACCTGCTCATAAGCAGTGCCTGACCAAAGGCTCCCTAGCCACAATGGCTAACATTGGGCCCCTGCACTCTGCACCCAGCAGCCACAGAGCTGCTGGTGGTGCAGACAAAGTGCCCAACTGGATCTTGAGAAACCTTGGTCCTAACCCCCAAAACTCCCATTCAGAAGACCTTTACTTACCTGAGAACTGTTACTCTTTTTTCTTCCATAGGAACCAATGTTACAAGTTTGTTCCTGTAGGAAGGGGGACTCTCTAGTTGGCGCAGTGCAACACTAGCGACAAGCAGGGACTCTCCTCTTCCTCGTCAGGGCTGAGGGTTACCTTCCAGACAACCTCTGCTTACCCTCTAGGTAGTGTGGCTTAAGCAGTCGCAGGCTAATCTTTGGGGCATATAGGTTAAACACTTGCAATAGTACACCTTTACAACCAACCCACCACACAACGAGACCAGACTGTATTCTGTGAAAATATATATCTTTATATAGATTTTAAGCAGGCTTGTGAATACAGTCAACGTATTTTATGAAAACGGTTGCAAGTTACTTAGTTCGGGTTACCACAGTTCTTAAGCAGTTCTTCTGAGGCCCGTAGGCCGGTGCTAACCAAAGTTCTTGTGGAGTCGGCGGCTTCCAGGGGATCTGTCCCACGTCGCGTTGCCTTCCCGGGATCGATGATCGTTGCAGCTCTTCAGCCGGGCAGGTCACTGGTCATCCGGGGCAGCGGTGTTCTGTGGCGGCAGGGTCCTCTCCTCGTCGCCCGCTCCGACCCAGGAGGCGGCGGCTGTGCGGCGGTGACAAGTGGCAGCACGGTCCCCAAGTGCAGGACGTACCCAGCCAAATGTCGGTGCAGCTGTGGGCTCACAGCTGGGCTGTCGGGCAGGCTACCGACCTTGCGGATTCTCGTAGGGCAACGGCCCGTCTTTGCAGGTGAGTGACTGCTCGTTATGCAGTCCCCTCGAGAGCTCGGACCGGACGGGTCCTCCTTTACTTTGCTCTCGGGCTCCCGGTGCAGTTGCGGTCACGGTGTTCGGGCCAGCTGCGGCTGGTCCTTACTTTGCTCCCGCTGTTGCGTTGGGCCCCGGTCACGGTGGTCGGGAGGACGTTCGATGCCTTAGAGGAGATTCCTCGGTCGGTACTGCGGCGATGGTCAGCACCCGCAGTCACTTTCTTCCAAGGGGGTTAGCGTCCACTGGTCCTGGGACGCTGGTCAGGGGGCAAGTTCAGTTGCAAGCCCTTGGAGATCTCTTCAGCAGAGTTTGGCACAAAGTAAAGCAAAAGTCTTCTCGTAGTCTTTTCTCCTTTCTCTCCTTCGGCAGCAAGGCACCAGACACAGGCAAGAGTCAGCACCCTTCCTTGTCTCTCACGGTCCTTCTCGTCGGGCAGAGTCCTTCTGTGGCCCAAACCGGATCTAATTTTCAAGGAGCAGGGCTCCTTCTTTTATAGGCCAATTCTTTCGTTCTCGCAGGCCAGGGGGGCCTTTGCATAGCCACTCTCAGTCCTTGAGTACCCCGGCGGGTGTACTCCGGCTTCTCCTTTCAGTGTGAGGGGCAGGCGCATCAGACGCCCCACAGGGGGTGGAGCCAGCATTGTGCGGACAGGGGCGGCCAGAGTACCTTGTTGATGGAGGCTTCGCCCTTCCTGGGCCAGGTGCCGGCAGAGTCATCCGCCGCTCCCCAGGAGGGTGGAGCCAGCATTGTGGTGGCCGAGCACAGTGACAGTTCGAGTCAAGAGGCACTCCTACCTCCGACTAAGGTGTAATCTGCGCATTCACCACCTGTCATCCCTCCAGCCCTGTCACTCACACATCCCAGACAGTCAGATACACATACTAGCAGAGGCGGGCTGAAATGGTTAAGCAAGCAAATGCTAACTTTCTAAAAGTAGCATTTGCAAACCCAGGATACTAAAATAAACTTGACTACAAGAAATATCTTATCATCCTGAGTTCAGGCATACTAAACATGACTCGCTACCATGCTCCTTGAGCCTGCGGGAATTATATGGTGTAATAATTCCAGCAGCTCAGTCTGGCCTAATGGAGCAGGTAGCCTTCAATAGTGAAATACGGTCTCGGTTGTAAGTCACTACTAGGACATGCCCCACACATCAGGGCTTGTCCTACCTTACACCTACAATGCACCCTGCCCGCAGGCCTACCATAGGGGTGACTAATATGGAGTCAAGGGAAGGGTCGAGGCTGGCAAGTGGGTGCCCTTGCCCAGCTGGCGTGACAGTACGGGACTGCACGCGGGTTCTGCGTTCGCAGTTCCCAGACACATCTTTACGGCTGCTTCGGTGGGTGGCGCAACCAGCGCTGCAGGCCCACCAGCAGTATTGGCATCTACAAGCCCCGGCACTCTCCAGTGCTCTTTACTAGGGACTGACAGTAGATCCAATGCACCAATCATGGATACCAATCGTAAGTACAGTTTTACAGTAGGGAGCACTTGCACTGCGGCCCGGATCAGCCGTGGCGCAGTGCCCTGAGTATCGGAAAACCAGCAAAACATCGGAGGCACATCAGCAAAAAGTGGAAGGGAGACTCACGCCAAGGTGCCAGGTCTAACATGTGTCCCCTCCAGCTGAAATGTGGGGGGAACTACCCTTCCCCAGGGAGTTCCACATCACTAAGGCGGAAAAATCTGGACAGACCGTCAGCGTTGGCGTGATCGGTGCCAGGGCGGTGTTCCACCGTAAAGTCCATACTCTGTAGAGAAATGGACCACCTCAACAGTTTCGGGTTCTCACCCCTCATCTGCATCAACCATCTGAGGGGCCTGTGGTCCGTCTGAACTCGGAAGTGAGACCCAAACAAGTAGGGTCTTAGCTTCTTCAGCGCCCAGACCACAGCAAATGCTTCACGCTCTATTGCACTCCACCTACTTTCCCGTGGAAGTAACCTCCTACTTATGAAGGCTACGGGTTGGTCAAAGCCCTCCTCAGTCATCTGTGAAAGAACAGCCCCTACACCATGCTCTGAAGCGTCTGTTTGCACAATGAACTCCTTGGAGAAATCGGGGGCCAGGAGCACGGGCGCCGTGCACATGGCAGTCTTCAGGGTGTCGAAAGCCTTCTGACAGGCGTCAGTCCAAATCACATTCCTGGGCTGCTTCTTCGAAGTCAGCTCTGTCAAGGGGGTCACGATTGTGCCATAGCCCTTGACAAACCTCCTGTAATACCCAGTGAGCCCCAGGAAGGCTCTCACTGCAGTCTGGGTCTTGGGGGGTTCCCAAGCCAGGATGGTCTCGATTTTGGGCTGCAAGGGGGCTACCTTGCCACTCCCAACCTGGTGTCCCAAGTACACCACGGAACCCTGCCCAATCTGGCACTTGCTTGCCTTGATTGTGAGGCCTGCTCTGCGCAGGGCCATCAACACTTCCCAGAGGTGTCGCAGGTGTTCGGGCCAGGTACCGCTGAACACTGCGATGTCATCCAGGTAGGCGGCACTGAACTCGTCCAGTCCAGCCAACACCTGGTTGACCAATCTCTGAAAGGTGGCAGGGGCATTCTTCATCCCAAATGGCATAACCCGGAACTGGAAATGCCCATCTGGTGTTGAGAATGCCGACCTCTCCTTTGCCCCATCGGTCAAGGCGATCTGCCAGTACCCAGACGTTAAATCAAACGTGCTGAGAAACCGGGCAGCCCCTAGCCGATCAATGAGCTCGTCAGCTCTGGGGATGGGGTGCGCGTCAGTCTTCGTGACTGAATTGAGTCCTCTGTAATCCACACAGAACCGGAGTTCGGGTGTGGCTCCCGGCGCAGCAGCCTTCGGAACCAAGACCACGGGGCTGGACCAAGGACTGCTGGAAGACTCAACCACCCCGAGGGCAAGCATCTTGGAGACCTCCTCCTTGATGCAGGCCCGGACCCTGTCAGTTACCCTGTAAGCCTTGTGCTTCACAGGTAAGCTGTCTCCAGTGTCCACATCATGGACGCACCAATCTGTGACACTCGGAACCAGGGAGAACAGGTCTGGAAACTGCCCCAGCAACTGGCGGCAGTCCTCCTGTTGTTCGGCGGTCAGGGTGGGTGAGAGGTTAACTCCATCCACTGACCCATCTTTCTCACAGGCCACCAAGAGGTCAGGAAGAGGCTCCGACTCCTCCTCCATTCCGTCATCGGTTGCCAGCAGCATGCCCACTTCGGACCTTCGCAAGTGGGGCTTGAGGCGGTTGACATGTAGGACCCGCAGAGGGTTCCTGGGCGTCTTCACGTCCACCAAGTATGTCACTGGGCTCTTGCGCTCCACAACCTCAAATGGTCCTGTCCACTTATCTTGAAGGGCACAGGGCTCCACTGGGGCCAGGACATACACCTTCTGTCCAGGCTGAAGCTCGACCAGAGTGGCATTCTGGTCGTACCACCGCTTCATTTCCTCCTGGCTCGCTTCCAGATTTGCCTCGGCGAGTTGTCTGAAGCGTCTGGTCTGGTTTCTGAAGGCCAGCATGTAGCTATATACATTCTGGGGAGGTTTCCTGGGAGATTGCTCCCAGCCTTCCTTTACCAAACTCAGCGGTCCTCTCACGGGGTGGCCGTACAGCAGTTCAAAGGGGCTGAACCCTAGGGACTTCTGTGGCACCTCGCGATATGCAAAAAGCAGGCATGGCAAGAGGACGTCCCACTTACGCCTCATCGGACCTTCCAGGCCCATGATCATGCCTTTGAGGGTTCGGTTGAATCTTTCAACCAACCCGTTACCTTGGGGATGGTAGGGTGTGGTGAACTTGTACGTTACGCCACACTCCTGCCAAAGGGACTTCATATATTTCGATATGAAATTGGTCCCCCTGTCGCTCACCACCTCTAGAGGGAATCCTACTCGTGAGAAAATGCCCATCAGTGCACGCCCCACCACGGGAGCCGTCACTGTCCTCAGAGGGATGGCTTCAGGGTACCGGGTGGTATGGTCCACCAAGACCAGGATGAACCTGTTGCCCATGGCTGTCTTGGGGTCCAAAGGCCCAACGATGTCAATACCCACTCGCTGGAATGGCGTACAGACCACAGGGAAGGGTTGGAGGGGAGCCTTGTTTTTCCCTCCCGTCTTCCCACTTGCCTGGCAAGTTGGGCAGGTTCTGCAATACGCATCTGAACTCTTATGCATTTGGGGCCAGTAAAAGTGGGTGACAAGCCTGTCATAGGTCTTGTCCATCCCCAAATGTCCTGCTAAAGGCACATCATGAGCCAGACCCAGTAGGAAGGCTCTGAACTTCTGGGGTACCACCAGCACACGGGCTGACCCAGGTTCAGCAGCCTTAGGCTCCGAATACAGGAGGTCGTTCTCCCAGTACACGTAATGTGTTTTGGCCTGAACACCATTGGCCTGGTCTGCAGCCTGCTGCCGCATACCCACGAGAGAAGGGCATTCTTTCTGCTCCTTGCAGAATTCCTCCCTGGTGGGTCCTCCTTCTTGCTGCCAATGGGTCAGCTCAGGCAGGTCCCCCAGTTCGGCGATCTGTTCCCCTGTAGGCTCCAGGGCATCCCCCTCAAGGTCTGCCTCCTCCTGGACCGTAGGAACTTCAGGGGCCGGTTTCCCGCGTCCCCTGCGCCTTCTCCCTAAGGCCGGTTCCTGGGCCTCTCCATCAGGCCCCAGGACCTCTCGATCACCCCTACTGGCTGCCATCGACCGGGTGGTCACGCACGCCCAGTCAGGCAGACCCACCATCCGCAGGTGAGTCGTCTTCTCCACCTTTTCCCAAGGGGAGTGCTCCAAGTCGTTCCCTAGCAAACAGTCAACAGGCATGGTTTTTCTCACACAGACCTGCAGAGTACCAGAGACCCCCCCCACTCGAAGGGAACTTGAGCCATCGGACACTGACTCTCAGAATTATCAGCGTTGATAACCCTACAGTAGGCATGGGGTACAACCTGCTCTTGAGACACCAGGTGCTGCCTCACTGCAGTCACACTGGCTCCTGTGTCTCTAAGAGCCTCAGCTTCCTTGCCATTGATGATCACCACCTGCCCATATTTCTTAGTGTTAGAGGGCAGGTAGTTCGTAGGGATCATCTCACTGTCTCCTAGCGAGACCAGGGTCATGTGAACGGGATCTCCACCCCCCGGGACCATCATTTCTTCTCCCAGGTGAACACTAGTCACTTGTCGGGGCGGAGCACCAGTGGGTGCGGGTTTTCCAAATAGGCGACACTTGGGGTCACTGGATATGTGCCCAGGCTCGCCACATTTGAAACAATTGAAGGGCCCCTTTGGAACAGGTTTACCTGTCGGGGGCCCATTTTGCTTCGGAGGTGGGGGAGGCTGAGAACCCTGCTGCGGATTCCCTTGGGAACTACTTTGGGGGCCTTTTTGGAACCCTTTCTGTTTTCCCCCCTTGTCCCCCCCACTCTTCTGCTGGGGACCCTGCCCACTCTTGGCGGAATCTCCCACGGGACCCTTGTGGACCCTGGTGCTGAGCCAGCGGTCCGCCTCCTCAGCAAGCTTCCTCGGGTTGGACAGCTTGCTATCGATCAGGTGTTGGCGTAACTCAGGAAAAGAGTGATCAGACAAGTGCTCCCATGCAATTAAATCAAAGAGACCTTGAAAATCATTAACTTTGTTACCTTTCACCCAACCATCCAGTGCTCTGCAAAAGTAAGTCACATACTCCACATACGTATTCCCAGGCCGCTTAGTACATCCCCTAAACTTCTGTCTATACATTTCAGGGGTAAGCCCGTACCTGTTCATCAAAGCTTCTTTCATGTGGGCATAGGATCTCTGATTCTCCACGGGCAAATCTAGCAAGGTATCTCTCCCTTCGCTAAGGAACCTTCCCCACAACCCCGCTCCCCAATCCTTGTCAGGGACCCGGTGGGAGGACATGGCTACCTCGTATGCCCTAAACCACTGTCCTATGTCATCCCCCTTAAAGAACTCCTTAACTACGTCCTTCGGGATGTGCACTCTTGACTCTACCTGCACTGGCGATGTGCTGCCACCAGAGGGAGGACGATCCAAGTCTCTCTCCTTGAGACTTATCTCCCTCATTTTTACTTCATAATCCATCTGTTGCTTTCGCTCTTCCAGCGCCATTCTTTTCGTTTCAAGCTCCAGCTGGATTTTCAATTCTGCCAACTTTCTTTCGTGATTCCGGGTTTCCTTCCTGTCCGCCAGCTCCTCTGGCGACAGGCCTTTTCCAAAGCTGTGCACGCTGTCTTGCCTTTCGAGGTCAGCCAGGTCCCCAAGCGCATTCTGCTCCTCCGTTGCATTCTGCTCGGCGAGGACGTCTTGCTCCTCCGGGGTCTTTCGGGACTCTATCCAGGCTTTCAGGGCCTTGTAGAATTCTGGTTTATTCTTGCAACCAGCGTGCGGAACCTTGAGTTTCTTACAGAAAAACTTCAGCTCGGTCTTTGAGTATTTATCTAGCTTTGCGGCGTCCCACTCGACCTCAATCACCTCCGAGGTCGTGGACTTCGCTCCATCCAGGCTCTTCGTGCCCGGCATGGCTTTCGCACTTGGAATCTTCTTTCGGCAAAATTCAAAAAGCAAAGTCTGTGGCTAAGTAACTGGACCGTAATCCTTGTGTAGTGGTCAGAAGCTCAGGTATAGATATCGCAAGTGTAAATTCAAAAATCCTCACCGCTGCGTCCAATGTAGGAAGGGGGAGTCTCTAGTTGGCGCAGTGCAACACTAGCGACAAGCAGGGACTCTCCTCTTCCTCGTCAGGGCTGAGGGTTACCTTCCAGACAACCTCTGCTTACCCTCTAGGTAGTGTGGCTTAAGCAGTCGCAGGCTAATCTTTGGGGCATATAGGTTAAACACTTGCAATAGTACACCTTTACAACCAACCCACCACACAACGAGACCAGACTGTATTCTGTGAAAATATATATCTTTATATAGATTTTAAGCAGGCTTGTGAATACAGTCAACGTATTTTATGAAAACGGTTGCAAGTTACTTAGTTCGGGTTACCACAGTTCTTAAGCAGTTCTTCTGAGGCCCGTAGGCCGGTGCTAACCAAAGTTCTTGTGGAGCCGGCGGCTTCCAGGGAATCTGTCCCACGTCACGTTGCCTTCCCGGGATCGATGATCGTTGCGGCTCTTCAGCCGGGCAGGTCACTGGTCATCCGGGGCAGCGGTGTTCTGTGGCGGCAGGGTCCTCTCCTCGTCGCCCGCTCCGACCCTGGAGGCGGCGGCTGTGCGGCGGTGACAAGTGGCAGTACGGTCCCCAAGTGCAGGACGTACCCAGCCAAATGTCGGTGCAGCTGTGGGCTCACAGCTGGGCTGTCGGGCAGGCTACCGACCTTGCGGATTCTCGTAGGGCAACGGCCCGTCTTTGCAGGTGAGTGACTGCTCGTTTTGCAGTCCCCTCGAGAGCTCGGACCGGACGGGTCCTCCTTTACTTTGCTCTCGGGCTCCCGGTGCAGTTGCGGTCACGGTGTTCGGGCCAGCGGCGGCTGGTCCTTACTTTGCTCCCGCTGTTGCGTTGGGCCCCGGTCACGGTGGTCGGGAGGACGTTCGATGCCTTAGAGGAGATTCCTCGGTCGGTACTGCGGCGATGGTCAGCACCCGCAGTCGCTTTCTTCCAAGGGGGTTAGCGTCCACTGGTCCTGGGACGCTGGTCAGGGGGCAAGTTCAGTTGCAAGCCCTTGGAGATCTCTTCAGCAGAGTTTGGCACAAAGTAAAGCAAAAGTCTTCTCGTAGTCTTTTCTCCTTTCTCTCCTTCGGCAGCAAGGCACCAGACACAGGCAAGAGTCAGCACCCTTCCTTGTCTCTCACGGTCCTTCTCGTCGGGCAGAGTCCTTCTGTGGCCCAAACCGGATCTAATTTCCAAGGAGCAGGGCTCCTTCTTTTATAGGCCAATTCTTTCGTTCTCGCAGGCCAGGGGGGCCTTTGCATAGCCACTCTCAGTCCTTGAGTACCCCGGCGGGTGTACTCCGGCTTCTCCTTTCAGTGTGAGGGGCAGGCGCATCAGACGCCCCACAGGGGGTGGAGCCAGCATTGTGCGGACAGGGGCGGCCAGAGTACCTTGTTGATGGAGGCTTCGCCCTTCCTGGGCCAGGTGCCGGCAGAGTCATCCGCCGCTCCCCAGGAGGGTGGAGCCAGCATTGTGGTGGCCGAGCACAGTGACAGTTCGAGTCAAGAGGCACTCCTACCTCCCACTAAGGTGTAATCTGCGCATTCACCACCTGTCATCCCTCCAGCCCTGTCACTCACACATCCCAGACAGTCAGATACACATACTAGCAGAGGCGGGCTGAAATGGTTAAGCAAGCAAATGCTAACTTTCTAAAAGTAGCATTTGCAAACCCAGGATACTAAAATAAACTTGACTACAAGAAATATCTTATCATCCTGAGTTCAGGCATACTAAACATGACTCGCTACCATGCTCCTTGAGCCTGCGGGAATTATATGGTGTAATAATTCCAGCAGCTCAGTCTGGCCTAATGGAGCAGGTAGCCTTCAATAGTGAAATACGGTCTCGGTTGTAAGTCACTACTAGGACATGCCCCACACATCAGGGCTTGTCCTACCTTACACCTACAATGCACCCTGCCCGCAGGCCTACCATAGGGGTGACTAATATGCAGTCAAGGGAAGGGTCGAGGCTGGCAAGTGGGTGCACTTGCCCAGCTGGCGTGACAGTACGGGACTGCACGCGGGTTCTGCGGTCGCAGTTCCCAGACACATCTTTACGGCTGCTTCGGTGGGTGGCGCAACCAGCGCTGCAGGCCCACCAGCAGTATTGGCATCTACAAGCCCCGGCACTCTCCAGTGCGCTTTACTAGGGACTGACAGTAGATCCAATGCACCAATCATGGATACCAATCGTAAGTACAGTTTTACAGTAGGGAGCACTTGCACTGCGGCCCGGATCAGCCGTGGCGCAGTGCCCTGAGTATCGGAAAACCAGCAAAACATCGGAGGCACATCAGCAAAAAGTGGAAGGGAGACTCACGCCAAGGTGCCAGGTCTAACAGTTCCTAAAAATGTTTTTTCAGGCTGAACATTTTGTATGAAAGAAACATAACTATATTGCAAACCTAAAAAAGTCTTACTTACCTTGTATTGTAGGATCCACGGTCGGGTATCTAGACATACCACCCTGAGTAGTTGATGTAATCCAAAAGTAACACAAAAGTTATTTCTGTGTAATTTAAACTTTTTACTCCAGAAGGCTGGTCAGACAAGAAGCCTAAGGAGTACCAACACTCTGCTCCTTATACCCCCAAAACTCGCAAACAAAAAAACACATCTCGATCCTTCGCAGGAAAAGCGCCCAAAATCAGTAACTCCATACCAGTCCATATCAGGACTAACCCCTCCTACTTAAAATTCAAGAGGCAGCTCAAAGACCTCCTCCTCAACCGATCTCTCCCAAATTGATAGCTTCAACCTAACCGCTGAAGCCAGCCCACAGCAGCACACAGACACTTTGTCATTAATGACCTCTACCTCACTCTCCGCATGACTACCTCCAATATCCCTCTTCTCCCTGGTCTAATCTCATCACAAGTCATTGTTCTTTTTACGCCAACATTACACAAAGCGTCATAAGAATTTGTACATACTACTGTGATAACATACCTTACGAGTGACCTTCTGCCCTCTACGACGGTATAATGCGAAGCGTCATGAGTCATTGTATATACTAAAATGTTAATGTATCTTAAGAGTGATCATGCTGTAAAGCGCTCTGATACCTTCGGGTCTGGATAGCGCTATATAAAACTCTTAAAATACAAAAAAAAATGTTCAAAGCATATAAAAACCTGTAATGATTGCAAAAAACCCATTCCTAATTGCATTTCCTTGTAAAGTTTTACAATTGCAAGTACATTTTACCTACCTGAGCCAAGTCCTGCTTGGTTCTAGACGTAAAACATAGGTATACCTTTTTTATACTTACCCAATTGGTCTGAGTGTGTGAAATAATTCCTTGATTGTGTGAATAAAATAAATGCTTACCACACCCTCCTGATAGGCCTAACTGCTCGCCTACACTACCACAAAGAGAGCTGTTAGTACATTTCTAATTTAGTCTCTGCTGTACGTCTGTGAACTCCCTGGACTTGGTGCACACCATGCCTTACTTTGGTATAGTATATACAGAGCCAGCTTCTTACACTGCCTGGCTGCTTAAAGTGTCCTGGATGCAGTGATTCTGTTGTTACAACTGGCTGCTAGTTTCTGCCTTATCTAGAAGTCACAGGTCGTGAATCTCAGCTACAGCCGCTACTGTTTGGCCTTCCATAGTCTTCATGCTTTTTGCTTTCAAACTTTTTCTTTCATGTACTTATTTCTTTTTATCGGGATTTGTTCTAACCTCGAGTTTTTTCCTAATGAGTCATGACTCACGTGCACCTACAGTCTTTGGGGATTGGATCGAAGGGCCTGACCATCCTTCTGTGAGAGCACACTGGCTCTGCAAGAGGGAGTAAGGTGCAGCCACGGCCTTTATAGGGCGTGCCACCAGGCGGTGCCGTGGGGCAGTGAAGGGGTGGGTTAGGGATTGTAAAAAGCGGCAAACGGACGATTTCAGGTAAGTAACAGGAAAAAAACGAATTTCGTTGCGCGAGCTGCATCGCCAAATGCAATGCAGCACGCGCAACAAAAATCATTTTTTTTTTCGTTACTTACCTGAAATCATCCGTTTGCCGCTTTTTACAACGCCCCACCCTGCCCCTCCCCCACCCCACACCACCGCCCAGTGGCACGCCCTATACGGACCGTGGCTGGAACGGTGTAAATGCGAGCGGTATGCCAATTGATCTGTGTTTGAGATTCTTGCAGCCCAATCTCAACAGAGCAGAATCAACTGTGCCTGACCCTCCCACTCCTTCTACAGAAATGTTGGCAGCAGTAAGATTGGCAGAAATGAGTACAACAGGCCCTGAGGCCCATCAAACCTGAAGACCTCCCCAAAGGAACCTTTCAGGAGGAAGTGTACGGCCCAAAACAGAACTCTACCTGTTCTGTGCATGGGGAACAGACACATGTAGGCTAAACCCAATTTGTGGAAGATCACTTCCTTCACTTCAGGAGTCGGAGCTCACCTGCGGTCCACCCTAATATTGAGGAAGCCTGCTAAGCGAGCCGCTTCAGTGAAAATTCCCATCATCACTGAGTCCCTTTTGAAAGATGAATTGCCCCCCAACATAAGGTCCACAGGCCCAAACCACCCTGGTTGTTGATACAATTGACAGTGGTGGTAATGTCCAAACAACCTCAATGGTGATCCCTTTGATGTAATCTCTTAATTGCAAGAAAGACCACTACAGCTGTAGCACCTTTATGTGCAGACACTGCTCCAATGCCGAAACCTGTCCCAGGATGGTTGTTTCAGGTCCAGGAAGGACCTGCCCTGGTGTTTTGTGCTGGTCTGTTCCTATGGGAAGCAGGGTCAAGACTGATTTGCGCATGACTAGGTCCAAACTGGAATGTCATGGTGAGCAAAAAAACAATGTATTTAGGCCCAGATCTCTGCACTGGGGATGAATGTTTGACATTGTTCAGCATTCCGTCCATCAATTGTTCCAATTGCCAAATTGCCAAATGCCTCAACCTGAACATGGTTGGCTGATGGACCCCGAAGCTGAAGTCTCATCATTTTCACCATCTGGTTCGTCTCCAACAGCAAGAGTTTGGTATCAAAACTATTTTGAATGGTCCTGGGAGCCGGACCTTTTTCTCAAGGAATAAGAATACTACTTCCTTTGGTTCTTTTTAAGTTTTTGGTGGTGACATCTTTTTAGGGTTTGTCCCTTACAGGTGGTCGCCCTTGGGAGAAGCAGAATGCATAGATGTCTACCTGTGGACATCAACCAGTAACAACTTGGCTTCCTGCTCACTGAAGGTCTTCAGGTGCATGGATCTGCAAGAATCACAAGCCACAGTGGCATGTTCAACTCTGAGGCACCACATTCAGTTGTAATGTGGGTCTGAAAGAGACATCTTCTTCTGGTATCCTGACAGCTGAAGGTCTTTGGAGGAGATATTTGACCTAGTTGCTGAAATAATGCTGAGGAATTTTGTCTGTGGGATACCAGGGAGAGCTTAGGACTTATGTCAATGAAGCTCAGAAAAACTTTAACTAATGCCAGTGCATCAACTGGTACCTAATATTCTACGCTAGTATTATAATTAGAGGTGAAGTAATGGCTGGATCCTTATGGTGTTACCTGGCAGCGCTGGACAGTTGTTGCTGGGGAAAAGCTTTCCAGTATAAAACCTGAAAGGGTAATTTGTTAGGCAAGGAATTTGCAGGAAAATGGTTGCATCAAAATGTCTGTTTACGAAAAGGCCATTATGCACTGCATGGCTGTCTTTAATATTTATGATTAGGGCTCCCGGTTTTCCGTTTTTACGGATTTATACATATAAATACAGACGGAAATCGATATTTCCTTTGTCTGTATTTATATGAAAAAACGGCAAAATACTACTAAATGTTGCTGCGCGCTCTGCCGTGCTACAGTGAAGAGTTTCCTTGCCACGCCCCCGTTCCAGGAAATTCCTTGCAATCCTTCAATCAGGGTCTTTTACTGCCCTCATGTGGGCTTTTGGGCGCAGAGTCTTTCAGTGACGATCGTGCTCCTCTGCCTATCCTGGTCTGATCATAGCGTCACTGTGTGGGCATTCCAACACCTCCGGCCCCCCCCTCATAACTTTTGGCCTTTATTTCGTGGGCTCACCTGCCTATTCTTCCGGTTTGCCTGCACTAAAGATGACTGTTTCCCTGCACTACGGACCACCAGGTGTGAAGGCGCCTTACTGTGCCAGCGTCGTCTTTATCTCTGCGCCAGCCCGCTGCCTTTCCTATTCACAAGATAAGTCTCTAACGAGTCAGAATTGCTTGTTGTGGCGGCTCTGCTTGAAGTGCGTGGGCCGCACAGTTGGGGGCATCACCTCGGCTCTCAAAGCACGGGCAGCGAGTGGAGGAGCGACTGAATCACCCTGGGTGCCCCTGCACTGATTTCCCTGCCAGGGGCATGTGAGCATGTATGGTTTCTCTGCCTATGAATTGGCCTTGGAGTTGTAAGTGTTTATTTATGCATTTCTCCAACCGTGATTCTCTCCTCCGTCATCCCGCCTCGCGGTCTACTTCGACTGACCTCATGTTGTGAAGTACCCCCCCAGGCCCTCACTGTCCCCCCCCCCTCCCCTCACAAGTCCCCTACCAGCCCCCTTCTGAACTTGCCCAAGCCAGGAGTGCACAAGCACGGGTGCTTTTAAAACACGAACTCGAGAGGTACCTCTTTTATTAGATAGCTCCCAGAAGCTTTCCTATCCTTTATTGGGCGCTCGGTGTCTGTTTAAGAGATCCCAATGTTTTTAATACCTTAGTGCCAGGGGCGGGGGTCGGTGCGGGGTTGCCCGGGGTGGTCTAGTCAATTAATGTATTTTTAAGTTTGTATGTTGAGCAGGACGTTGTTTCCATGGTGTAAAATACTCAGACATTTATCGTGCATGTTCCCCTAGAGAAATGTTTTAAGATACAGCTCACTTTAATACACACCCACAGGAGAGTAAATCGGAAGTGACGTGTATATGGAGGGTGGAAGTTTCACACCAATCGCGCTTTTGCCTATAGTGTTCATTGATTTATTTAAGGTTTTTGTGGAGCGCAGACCACATCACGTTACCTAAGAGAACTTTGCATTGGAGTGATGCAATGAGGAGAAACTAGTGAGCATACATACATAAAGACTGTATATTTTGAAAGGCCATTTTACCCACACGTACTCTATTCCCAGAGAACAGGCTGGATTAGAGCAGCAAACAGAAATTCTTAGATTACAGTGGTTCCTGTTCAATGCTAGCCATTAAGATCTAATCTAGAAACAATGAAAGACTACGGAAAGTGTTATGCGGGATGTTCCAGAACCACAATTGAGAACCAGGCATGTCCAAGGTGTGAGATATGGTAACTGTAATTTTGTGTTTAACTAGGAGCGCTTTCATTCCTTTTGAACGTGCTGTTTGTAGGGACTTTTCTCAGGACGGAGGAATGCTATTCCACCTCTTGGTTGCTGCCCAGAGAAGGATTGGTGAAGATGGTTGCGCTTTCTGAATTTAGGGGGCTAGTGTGCATTGTCAATCTAAATAAATGCGGAGAAATACTAGCTGTAGCAGCGTCTTTTCCTTGTGGCAAAAATAAATGCGGATAAATACAGAAATAATGCCCAAAAAATAAATATGGATAAATACAGACGGAAATGGCAAAAAAATAAATACCATAAAACCGGGAGCCCTATTTATGATGTAAAAAATAATGGTGGTTCAGTTCGCCAATTCAGGGGACTTCTCTCCCATCGTTTGTTACATTTTCATGACAGATTGTTGAGTGGATGGAGGGGTGAAAGCAGTCTCATTATTAGCACCTTCTGCCACCACTATAATATGTCAATAGAAAGCTGTGGGAGCGGGATATGACCTGTGGCAATGTTTGGCAAACATATTTTATCTACCCTCCTCTAAGGCTGACTCTTAGTCTAGGTGTCGGTTTGGATCCAAAAACAATGTAATAAAAAATTCCTGAAATAAAGACCAATGTAAAGTCTGTGTTGCTCTTTATGAAAGGAATACAACTTTACATTTACAAATCAATAGTTGGGCAGAAACGAATAGGAAGAATCTGTGGCTCCTACTACCTTCATGGGCCGAGATATGACCCACAAATGTGATCAAGTGCATAGAAGTTTGTTACTGCTGAGTTAACTTTTAGTGCCCAATTCAGAATTTTTCTGGAAGTAGCAGTGTTACATACCTTTAAATTTCTAGAAGTAAGTGTTACACACAATCAAGAGAAACATTTCTTTTTATTCTAACTGATGTAAAGTCTGTAAGACCTTACGTCTTGCTGCCTTTTGAGCAGGCCAAGAATCCATTTTCTCTGTTTTTGAAAACTCATTGATATGTCTGCCTGTGACCCAGATGTCCTTATCTTTCCATGAACCTGTGAAAGTGACAAGTCATTCAGGCAATGACATTGATAACACACCAGATGCACAGACAATGACCTCGATAAGACCCCTGATGCGACATCTGTCTGAAGCAAGTGCCTTGTTATTTCTTTCCCAAGGTCACATAATTATAAGAACATAAACAGTGTAGTCTGAATTCATGTGTTTTTACCTTATTTGTTTATATAAATGTGTCTAAGACTAGCACAGTCATGCATGCAAGTTATGTTAGACATTCTTGTTCAAATCTGTTTTTATTGTGAACACAGCGGTAAGCCTACAACCCCATGTCGGGGCGGGCCGCGCAAAAAAGAGCATGTAGACTTATTTAACCAGGGGAGGATGAAGCATTAACACAGCGCCCTGCCTACAACCCCTGGAAGGGGCCGGCCGCGTGGCTTAGGGGTAATGATAGCAAGAGGTGGCCATATGCTGGCGATGCATCGTTGTGCGGGGGAGGCGCGTATGGGAGGGAGAGTAGTGGTGTCACATTTTCAAAAGGCCCAACGGGGCCCAAACTGCCCCAAAGAGGGGCGGAAGCCAGAGTGGCAAGTAGGAAAGAAGAAAAAGTCGGAAGAGGATTGAGTAGTAGCGAGATGGAGAGGGGTCTGGGGGGAGAGACTGTAGTCGCCGGTCGGGGGTAGGAGACGCAAACCTGCACTGGGGGAAGCGACTAAGAGCCTAGTCTGCTCGGGTCAGCAGGGACGAGGGCGTCCTCAAATAACTGCAGGGCGCGAAGTCTGGGAGGCATATGGCGGGCATAGCTGATGGAGCACAGATGGCGCACAAGGGGCTCCCACACTGCCTTGAAGCGCACCCCCCTCGATTGTATCCGCGCCGTGAGCAGTTCCATGGTCAGGACCTGCCAGAGGCGCACAAACCAGGAGGCTATCGGCGGTGCCTCAGCCCGCTTCCAGTACAGAGCAATGAGTTGCTTGTCAGCGCCTAACATGTGAAGGGTGAGGATCCAGTCGCTGCGCGTGAGGGCCCTAAGTGTGGGGGGTCGAATGCCCAGCAGGAGTGTGCAAACCTCCTCAGGGAGGGGAAAACCCAACATCTTCTTAATGTGACTGAGGACCTCCTTCCAGAAGACAGCTAGGGTAGGGCACGACCACCAGATGTGTACGAAGTCGCCAGTCGCAGTGCCACACCTCCAGCACAGCGGCGAGGAAGTGGGGAACATTTTGCTGAGTCTCAGGGGGGTGTAGTACCATTACGTTAGCATCTTGTATGCGTTTTCCCTCTGCGGGATGCTGCGATAGGTTTTAGGGATGTCAGTCCACAGCCGAGCCCATTGAGAAGGTGTGATATCAGCGCCGGTTGCCGACTGCCACTGCCTTTGGTAGGGATGTGCGGGCGGAGTGGTAGGGTGTTGCAGGATGTTGTAGATCTGGGAGATGAGCCGCTTCAGTCCCCCTAGGGAGCGTGCCAACTTCTCGAATGGAGTGTATGCCCTGGTAGCAGCCCGATACATGTCGTCTCCCGAAGTCCAGTGGCGCAGTTGCGCATACTGTAAGCTGGCGGTTAAAGGGAGGTTAAACTCTTCCCTGCAGTCTAGCCATGATTTAGGTGACCCTCCAAGAAAGAGGTCTCCTGCAACCCTGCAGTCCCCTTGTGTCCAGCTCTCAAAAGCCCGGGTCCGGGCAGCAGGAGGGAAGTGCGGGTTACCTGCAATGGGGGTGTGTGGAGAGGGGAACGTGGTTAGACCCTTGGACACTGCCACTCTGTCCCACACGTCAAGAACCGTCTTCGTGGGGACCGCCATGTATGCACTTCTGGAGGTCGCCACACGCGGCAGCCAAGGTAGGTCCCATATGGTGCGCCCCGTGACCACTCGGTCCATGTGGAACCAGTGCTTGTCGCTTTCGCGTGCACCCCATTCTATCACGAACCGAAGATGCGCCGCCCAGTAGTAGTGGAGGAGATTTGGGCAGGCGAGGCCACCCCTGTCTCTCGGTTCCATGAGGACTTTCTGCGAAAACCGGGGTCGCTTGCCACCCCATATGAAGGACGTGAGGTCGCGTTGGAGATTCCTGATGCAGTGGAGCGGGATCGGGGTGGGTAGGCACTGGAAAACATATAGAATACGGGGGAGGACCGACATCTTGACCGCATTGAGCCGCCCCAGCCAGGAAATCATCAAGGGCTTCCATTTCCGCAGGTCCGCCAGGACTTCCTTGCGGCAAGAAGCCCAGTTCCTCGAGGACCACGAGTCAAGGTGGGGCGTGAGGTCCAGACCCAGGTATTTAATGTGATCGTCCGCCCAGCGGTAGGGTGTGACCCCCTTCAGGAAAGAGACCTCCTCCTCGGGGATGGTGAGGTTAAGTGCCCAAGATTTGGTGTGGTTAACCTTAAGGCCGGACGCTTGCTCAAACAGTGTGAGGGCTTTATGCACCGCTGGGAGAGAGTCCCGAGGGCGCGTAAGAGTAAGGATCAGGTCGTCCGCGAACAGTGCTACCTTGTTGGTGCGCCCCCCGTGGGGGATCCCATGAATGTCAGGAGTGCGCCTAATCAGCTCCGCCAGCGGCTCCACCGCTAGGGTGAACAGGAGCGGTGAAAGCGGGCATCCCTGCCTCGTGCCCCTGTGAATCGAGAGCGGCGGTGTCAGTTGGCCGTTGACCCGAATTCTGGCCTGCGGCCCGAGGTAAGGGGCCATGCACCTGGAGATCATGTTAGGGCCAAGACCCAGTTTCCGGAGGACCGCCCGCAGGAAGGTCCAATCGACCCGGTCGAAGGTCTTTTCTGTGTCCAATGAGAGGAGGCAGGCCGGGATATCCCAATGCTGCACCTTCCCCACTAAGTGTGCCAGCCTGCGAACATTGTCGGCCCCCTGACGATCCCGTATAAAACCCACCTGGTCCGGGTTTACTAATCCCGGCATGTACGGGTCCAGCCGTTTGGCCAGGAGCTTAGTGTAAATCTTAAGATCAGTGTTCAGGAGGGCGATGGGGCGATGGGAGGCACATAGGTCGGGGTCCTTCCCAGGCTTGGGGATCAGGGCAATTTCCGCCAGGCCCATATCAGGGGACGGGCCGGTGGTGTCAGAGAAGGAACCGTATAGCCGCAGCAAGTGCGGGCGGAGCTGGGTCAGGAACAGGCGATAGAAGGCCAACGGCAGGCCGTCCGGTCCCGGGGTTTTCCCAGTGGGAAGGTCTTTAACAGCTTCCGTTACTTCCTCCTCCTGCAGGGGGCCCTCTAGTGTAGCTGCACACGCCGGGGACAGTGGAGACCCCTCGAAATCCGCAAGAACGGCCTCCCGTGCCTCCGCAGAGGTAGGCTCCTCAGCATATAGAGAAGTGTAGTGAGTGACAAATGCGGCCTGCTTGGCTTTCTCAGAGGTGGCGCAGGTGCCGTCCTGCCGCTTGACATTGGCGATGTGGGCCCTAGCGGCACGTGCCCGCAGCCTGCCGGCAAGCAGGCGGTGAACTTTGTCCCCGCCCTCGTAGTAGCATTGTTTGAGCGCCAGCAGGGACTGTTCCGCCTTGTTGGTGCGCAGAGTGCGGAGTTGCCCCTGAGGTTGGCGAGAGTTCTCTTTGACGCCCGTGAAGGGGAGTCCCTGTCCCGGGCCTCCGCTTGTTTGATCTCGCTAGCCAGGTCGGTTTCCATCTTGAACGCCTCCTTCCTCCGTGCCACCGCCAGGGAGGTGATGTGACCCCGAATGGTGGCCTTGAAGGCATCCCAGATCGTATGGAAGGGCAAGTCAGGGGTGTCATTGACAGCGAAATACGAGTCTATGGCGTCACGGATGCTGGCGACGTCCTCCGGATCCCGAAGGACTCTCGGCGGGAGCACCCATCTGCGTTCACGAGTGGCATGGGCCTGGGGGTCCTGTAGCAAAAGTTCCACGTGGGCGTGGTCCGATAGGGAAATGTCGGATATAGCGGCAGCTAAGGAGTCTCGGGCCAATTCAAGGAATGTGAAGAGATAGTCGATTCGGGAGTATGTCCGATGGGAGTGTGAATAGAAGGAGTAGTCCCGGGTTGTTAGACATTCTTATGGTTATGTCAGAAATTCCTGTCTGGGATGAGGTATAGCATAAAAGGCCTGCCGATCGACCACTTGTTAGGAGAGGTCATTTGCCCATGATACTGCCAGAAGATCTTCCGACTGCTGTGATGCTACTGCATCTTGTTCTGCTCTGAAAGCTGATACTGAGCCAAGTCTGGGAGGAGAGAGGCTACTGCTGATGGGCTTTTCTTTCGAGGGAACACTTGCTCTCGACTACTGGTAACTGCAGCTTTTTTTTTTAAAACAAGCACGCTGTGTGTTGATTCTCCTTAAGAAACTCTAGATGCAAGTTACTCTACTCCATGCTCTCCTAGTACAGCACATAGGAATAGGTTTTAGGATATTAGGGTGCTAGATTCCATTTTAACTATGGCAGAAATGTTCATTTTATTCTTGTTGTTCGCAACATGCATTAGTGGTGTTTTAATAATAACCTGTGTTGTTATTTTAGATGTGCCAAGCAGCAGAATGAGGCTGTTGAACTGAAGATTTTTAATTTAAAGTGTCTTTCTCTGAGTGCAGTTCTTGTGTGTGAACTTTTTATTATTGGTAATTCCACGTCAAAGAATATTATGAATTACCGAAATTACTACGATTTAAGTTCTGCGAATAGAGCAGTTTACTAGGAGATGTATTACATCGCGTGCTATTACTACGCGTTCGTTACAACGACGGCGTATTAGTACAAGATGCATTTACATCGCAAGTCTTTACAACGACTTCCACTAGGGGGCGAGCTGGATTTAGGAATAGTATTATTTACTATTTGTACTCCAGTTTGCACAACAGTAGGGAAGATGTTAAAATTAATTTCCAATACCTCAGCGCCCCTTAGTGGTAGTTGTTCTAAAGACTTGAGATGTAAATGCATCACATATTAACAACGTGGTCGTTGTAACAACCGTGTTGTAAAGGTATTGCGATGTAATGACCGCGTTGTAAAGGTTGTTTCCTGTTCTACACCAATGATTTGCTGGTGACGATGGGATCTCGGGCAAGGCAAAGAATAAAGTAAATCATTCAGTGTTAACACTATATTAATTTAGTTAATGACTGATTCATGTGTAGTATCAGAACTGACAAGCCCTTCAGCAATCTATTTTGTATGTAATTTGCACATTTATTCTGTTTTATCTTTCAGGTCTTTGATTTCAACCTGACTCCAGAAGAAATGAAAACCCTTGATGGACTCAACAAAAATATTCGCTACGTTGAATTGAAGCAGTGAGTTATTTTGACTATATTTTCATAATCATCAAATGTAAAGGAAATTTAAATGTTAAAAAGAAGTGTAGTTATTAACAAAGAACATCCAAACAACTTGGTAGTTCCCGCTAGAATATCATTCTAGTCCTATATTTCTAAAGCATCCTTCTAGTGGGAGTTGAGGGTAATAAAGAAACAAAGAGGAGTAAATGTTCTTGAAATGCATAGTCTTAGTAGACAGGCTGAGTATCCCTCCAAAGTAGAGATTCAGTGAATTTCTTAAGTGTTCTAATGGTATACTTTGCTATCTTTCTTCAGGAAAAGATAGGTGCAGGTTGTGAACTTCTTTGTCCTCCTGTGCTAGTGCCGCTGCACCAATATTGGCTAGTCTAGGCCTGTGATTATGCAAGGAAGGCACTGTGGACACAACTTGGCTTTCATCTATATAATGTGGCCACTTCCCCAGTCCTTAGTACTTACTAGAGGTGGGCGGAATTGGTGAAGTTTGATTGTATGGAATTCAGCAGTATTTTAATGTAATCAATTTTAAAACAAAATATATAAGGGCGCCGAGGGGTGTACACTACAGGCATATCCTCTGGGACCTTACATACCCTGCTGTGAGTACTTCAGAAAATATAAGAGCGCCGAGGGTTATGCACTGTAGTCGTTTGGTTTCTCAACAGGGCCTCAAGAGGGAGCAGTCTCTCTATGTTTAAAAACCACTGCAGAATAAACTTAAATCTGCAGTGATTTTTAACCCCTTTAGTGCTGCCATCGGCCAACGGTCGTCGCGAGCACTACCTTGCCAGTACTGCGCACGTCCGTTGGCCGACGCAGCAGCACCCATTTCTTCAAACGTTCAACACTGCCGCCGAACGTTCGAAGCAACAAACGGGTTACACATAGAGAGACTTCTCCCTCTTCCAGCCCTGTTTAGAAACAAACCAACTACTGCAGATAATTTCCGCCAGCACGCAGCAGAATTATCAATATTTATGTATTACAGTAATAACACAGAATTACCAAATAAAAATCCCACCCAGGCCTACTTAGTACCTGCTGGACATAGCCTGTGACCAGGGCCGGACTGGGAACCCAAAGCAGCCATTGCAATTTTCTCGGACTAGCCCTTGGTTAGGCACTGCCTGGCTCCGGAAGGCTGGAAACGCTCGCTTGCTGCCTTTCTTACTGGGGGCCGATATTGTAGCACCACTGCAATACCGGCCCCCAGTGACATAACCGGCCCCCACAACTGCACAACCGGCCCCTACCCTTCCAGCCTCTCGGGGAAATGCAGGTAGCCCCCTACTGCCAGTCTGGCCTTGCTTGTGGCTATGCTCAGTATCTCTATCCTTGAATGCCAAGGGCATGGCCTCTGTTCACCTGCAGTGGGCACTGGATGCAAGGCAATGCATGAGGCCCAGTATATCATCTCCAATATCCCCTGGCACAACATGTAGGTGTGCCCAGTACCTCTGCAATTACCTAAAGGGAAAAAGGTGCTAATGTCATCTTACCTTAAGTCTGGCTTGGCAGTGACGAAATGTAACCATTTGTTCTAGGCCAATAGTTCTTTGCCTTCTGGCCTTTGCGGCCCCCACTTAATCATTATTGGAACATGGCACCCCCTAGTAAATCATGATTGGAATCCAGGGACACTTAATGTGCTTTTACTGGAAGCCGTGGGCCCTGGCCCAAGCATTTTCGATTTGAACTGCAAAACAATGCACTAGAAAAAAGAAACAACCAATCATCAAACAAATACATAGATCACGAAACATTCATGCCCAGACATTAAAAAAAATGTTAATGGGAAGATTGGAGCTTTTCTACATTCATTTCTGGGCACTCATCATCCATACCACATTGTGTGTTGAGGAGTTTAATAGTATTAAATAGTGACAAGAAGGCGGCATTCAAAAATGAGCCATGAAAATCTATAAACTGGAGATTAAATGGGCTCTTGCCAGAGTTTATGCTTTTTAGAATAACTATTGCTACCTGCCTAGTCAAAGAGATCTTGGCATTGCAAGGAAACTTGCAGCCCAACATTACGAAAAGAGTGCAGTTCCATCTACTCAAAGTTTATGTCCCCGCCTCTTTGTGTTTTTCCAGGAGAAAACTGAAATTCAGAGATAACATCAGTTCGCAGGATCAGGAGTCTTTCACTGGGGTATTTTGAGACACTTCTACATTAGGATTTGCATTTCTGCAATTTTAACCTGGTTTGCAGGATGATGTCATCAAACAGCTCAGTAAAACTAAGATCTGTTTCCATGGCTGACCCTTGTAAGCTGAAGATCAAGCATTTAGCCAATGAGATTGTGGGGTCTATACTTACTGACCTGATAAACATTTCTTTAGAGGTAGGCCAGGTTCTTTCTGTCTGGAAACAAGCTACTCTTGTTCCTCTATTAAAGAAAAAAGGTGGTGTCTCCAATGTCCCTGCCATATTGATGGCTATTTTATTATTATTGGTTGCTACAAAGGTCACATAAAATCTGTTCAATTCACCCTATCAACCTATTTACAAGAAAACAAATTGATGCAGCAAACTAATCGCCAGAATGGGTCTAGACAGCTAAAGTAGACGATCTGTACTTGGCCATCGATCAGGGCAAAACTGCCCTTCTCATCCCACTTGACCCATCTGCAGCCTTTGACACTTGATCCCTCCCTTTGCTGCTTCAAACATATGCAGAATTGGGTTAGGGAAGGGGAAGCATCTTGAGTTGATTCATGTCCTTACTGCAAGATAGATCAACACCAGTTCTTGTGAGTGGTTTTAAATCTTTGTCCAAAGTACTGGCTTGTGAGGTTCCACAGGGTTCTTCCATCAGCCTCACGCTATTTAAAATATACATGAGGTCGCTTGCCTCTTTGATAAGGTCTTTTGCTTTCACCCTTTGTTGTTATGCTGACGACACTCAAACACTGGTCAGGATAGAAAGGAATATTGATTACATCCTTATCAAATTCCAGAGGTATTTAACACCAGGGGCAAACTGGATGATCCTGAATGCGTTGCAGTTTAACACGGCCAAGACCAGGGCTGGATTGGCTGTAATGGACACCAAGCGCTTCCCGGTGGGCCGGAGTGTAGGGGCTGGTTTCGTGCCCATGGGGGTGGTTTTGTCAGTGGGGGCCGGTTTTACAGCAGTGATGCAATATGGGGCCCTTGAAACAAAAGCGGGAGAGGTGCTTCTTGCTAGCAAATAACCCCCCCACCCCCAACACCTCCTCCCACCCTGCTTCCTCCCCTGTTCAGCAGCAAACTGCCAAGGTTGGTTGCTATTCCCAGTCCAGCCGTGGCCAAGGCCATTGTGTTAATTTCTGGCAATTAATTGAATAGCTGCAATAATGATTTGTGCCCATACAATCCAGGTCATATCCATAAGCATTCTGATATGGTTACAACTAACTATAAACTAACCCCTATGACACAAATTAATAAGCTCTCTGCATCTTGTTTCGGTATACTAAAGACCCTGAAAAATAGTATGCCCTTGCCCACCCATTGTAAGCAAATGGAAGTTCAGGCTACAATAATGTCTTGCTTAAATTATAGCATCTGTTTTTATGATGGTCTTTCTAGACATCTCCTAGACAAACTCCAAATTGAATATGGCTGCTGGGCTCATTTTAGGCATTAATAGAAGAGATTCACTGAGTCACCATCTTCCCAAGTTTTCACTGGCTTCAAATTCCCAAATATATGATTTTCAAATGCCTTTGCCTAACTCATCACTGTTTTTTATTGTGCAGACCCCGTGTTCTGCCGAACATAACAAAAGATAATTTTCCCTTCACATAATCTGAGATCCAGATTGGTGCTGCTTCTAGATATTCGCAAAACTTGAAAGATTGGTGACAAGGCCTTCTTGGCCTGGACAGTGAAACAGTGAATTTGTCTTCCTTTACAGATTAGGGAAGGCGTCCTTTATGTCAAGATAAGGAAGATATTGAAGACTTGCTTGTTTGATCAGTCTATATATCGAGCTCTATAAGGTTCTTTTTTAATTCTACTGAAAGGGGTTTTTTCCTGCTCTATATTTTGTTCCTCTTTTGTGTCTCTTGTAGTTGCTGTTGTGCTTAATGTAGCCTTATGGCTCGCTCTCAAGGGATATACCAGTTGTTAAAAACCCTGTACCCGAGTTGTAGGCCCGAGCCGCAGGCTATTATATCATTCCAGCCACTGAGGGTAAGAAGACCCACATTGGAATGTTGGCGCATCAGCCATTATTAGCCCTCAATCACTTCATTGTCTTCAAAAGTGCTTCCAACATTCCAATGTTCTAATACATTTTATTTGATTCTATTTAAATTTAAAAAACAAGTGTCCAACGCACACCTGCCAGTGTAGTATAATTCTGTCACTGGATAATCCTTCCCGAACAATGAATATTGCTGATGTTGCAGATATGCGAAGTCTGCAAACTAAGACATTGTTGCACTTACAGTACGTTTGTACTGATGGCAATATTACTATCGATATTGTAGGCGCCTCGTCATCCTAGGAGCATGCGAATGAAATAGACTGCACAGGGGGCTATGCAATATACCTCTTTATTCTTCAACATATAACCACTAACTGCACACATTATACCATAAGTTTTGTAACCGCACCTCAAAACCTCCCAGCATATTACATAATTCCTGTTTACAGTCCGCCCAAAACTGCAAGGTAAAAGTGCGCATAAACTCAAGACACTACGTCTCCCCCTGTGTTAAGTAAAAAGTAGAGACAACATTAGCATCATAGTTCCTCAATGAATCTTCAAGGCGCTTGCGCGGGTCAGCCAGATCAAGTTGTATGAGGTAATTGAGGGGCACCTTCATCAGGGACCAATGGCATCGGTTCAGATGCTTCATCTGAGAGGCAGGCAGGGTCACCTCACTCATGATATCAGGAGCTGATATACATCGAGATAGGTGTTTAAAGTGTGACGAATCCCGTGTGATGGACTTTCCAGGACGATGCGTTGTCACCATGTGTCCTTTGCAAATTACAACCCTCAAAGGGTCGACAACAAGTGGTGTGTCCTTTTTTCGCTTCCTTTTCTGTTTGACCAATACCCAGTACCCTAGTCTCAAGACTGTTTCCTGGGCGCATCTCAGCTGAGCAGCATATGTTTTCATTTTGCACTTGTTAGAAGTGTCTGTAACATGAACCTCTCGTCATTCATCGATCTTTCCGATGCCCATTGTGGTAGTTTGGTTTGATGGCTCTCACAAATAGCAATGTGGCAGGACTCTCACCAGTTGTGGAGTGAGAAGTTGATTGATAGGCAGAAAGGGCTTGACACATGGCATGGTTAAGATCGATTCTCTCCATTGATGCTTGCTGATTTATCTTCTTGAGGGTGCCCATGAATCGTTCAACAGCAATGGCTTGGGGCTGGTGAAGTGTTTGATAAGTGTGATAAGTCTCTCAACAAACTCTTCCATCATTTCACAGGCCTGTTTGCATGCTTGATTGAAGATTTACCTTTCATAGTCGACATTCGGCATTGGATTTAACTAAGCTTCCAATGCTTCTTTTATTTTCTGGTACGAAGTTGCATCAGTTTGAGAGACTTTCTGTAGACCTTCTTTCACTCAAAAACTGGCAAGTATTAAGTATTTAATGCAGGTGCAGCTTGTTTAGGTAAGAGCGGTGGGGAGGACGGGTGGGGTGGGGATTCAACATACGACGGTGAGGGAAATCTAAATTAAAAATGACAGTTTATTTTCCTTTTAATTTAAGTTTCCCTTGTTGTCATATGAATCTCCGAACCCCCACCCCGCCCCCTCTCCCACGCTTTTTCATGATACAACACCATGGATATAAACTAGTCTCTGTCTGACCGATGTCTTGCAGACTTGAACCTCGTCATAAATTGCTTCCTAATATCAACATAGGTATTTGGTAAAGGTAAGCACAATTTCACAAAATACCAACTGGCCTGTGCAGCCCTTGAGCATGGACAATACAATATCATATTAAACCTTGCCTAATGAGTACATTTCTAGACCCATTGCAAGAATGTAACACATGACAAATTTGTTTGTAAGCTACTTGGAAGGATGATGATAGAAGTGAAAAAGAAACAGAATCATTATGTAGGGTTGGACATAGAGAAAACCAAGTAAATATATCTTGCAATTTTTATTCCTAGATTTATTTGCACGCTTTCTTTTATCATTTTAGATTTGCAGACTGTCCGACTTATCCCTTCAACGATGAATATTGAATGGGAGCTTATATCCTTCCCATATGGTGGGTACACCCAGACCAGATTAAGAGAAGACAGCTTCAACATTTGGAAATATAATTTTTATATTTGATTGTCAAAATTTGTATAAGTTACAGGCCATCACAACTCCAAGAGAAAAAGATGGACATCTTTTAATAATAAAATTACAATTGCTAACTTACTTAGAATGTGTTTTCAATGATGATAAGTGTGTGTGTGGGTGTGTGTGTGTGTGTGTGTCTGTGTGTGTGTGTGTGTGTGTGTGTGTGTGTGTGTGTGTGTGTGTGTGTGTGTGTGTGTGTGTTTGGGGCTTTCGTGCCTATGAAAGCTCTTTGTACACTTGTGTTAACGGCATACAAATGCAGCACAGCGTTTTTGTGTGTTAAAATACCTGAATATATATATATCTTTGGTATATTGTATGTGTAATTGTGTGTGAGTATTTCAGTCACGTGTCTATATTACTGCAAAACTGCTTAAATATTTATATTATTTCAATGTAGCCTTAGCTTGAAGGACGATGTGTGTCTTTTATATGTGTTGAATGTAAATGTGTGCACACATGTCTGAGGTCTGCTTTAGTGTACATTATAAGTGTGTTGTGAGTTTGCCATCTTCATGTCTATAGGCCAAAAGTATCTAACTTTCATGCAACGTAGCAAGCCACCTTCCTACACTGCGTGAAAAGGCAGGGATGTGCCGAATGTAACTTTATACTGCACATTGTTGTCCTTTTGTTGCACTGACCGACAATGTGCTGCCTTGTGCCAACGCATGCACCCTTGCATCATGGTGCAAGGGTGCCTGTGCTGTAGGCAGGATATTGTTTGCACAGGAAAGAACACCTTCCTGCACAAAATCAGTCCTCTGAGCCATTTTCATCTTTCTACGTGTGGTGTAGCATACCATAAGAACAAGGAGAAATAAACATAGTTCTCCTCGTTACACCTCATCTAGTGAGGCGTATCACTCCCAAGTCTACTAGTAATGGTAAATCTGAGAATGTGCCAAAATCCATGGAACGCCTTCATGGGCCAGAGTAACGCAAGTGATTTGCACTGCATTGCTTTACTCTAGATTTATCAAGCGACTCAGGGCACACAACGTGGCCTTGCGAGGTTGATTAATCTGACTTTAGTGTTGCGTCAACCTTGCACCCCCTTGCGCGGCTCAAGGGTGATGCAACACTATGATAAATTTGGCCTCGTATATAGTGTGTAGAGTACTTGATCCTTGACTTGGGGTTTGATGTGTTTTTGTGGTTTTATATGTTGTTCCAGTAAGCACCATCCACCGCCTTTCCATCAATTACAATAATTACTCGCTCCACAGTGATACCGCACTAATACTCACATTGCCCTAAATTTAATCATCATCGTATTCATACAAAATCAATGAGCACCCAGCCATTTCACACACTAGACAGACCAATCCACTGTGGTCCTATACACTGCCTACATATGAACCATCCCAGGGCTTTAGGTAGGCTGGGTATCTCTGGGTGTGGGACCGGGCTGTCCTTAAAAACAGACATTGTAATAGGTTGTTACCATGTTATATATTCATGTCCTAGATAAAACATGAGAGTGTTAGCTAATTCAAGTATGTTGTATTTCTATATCTCTTTTTATGTCACATATTAGTCCTTTTTGATAATGCCTACTTTGAACTGAGTCGCCTACAGGTGTTTATAACAAGCCACGATTGAGTTGAGGCTGAAGGCATTTGAGTTTCTCACTGTGCATGTCAGTGGAACAAAAAGGTGTTCAGTAGACATGCACATCATGAGGAAATATAAATTTTATGGTCAAGTTGTGTTCCCTAGCGTGTACCCCACCGTCTCCATGTACCAGCTTAAAGTGCATGTAACTTCCCTCCTGTGCCAGCTATGAAGACGCAAATACATTTGCGTCCAACGTTAACATGTCCTCTTTCAGACCCACCCTGAATGGGTTGAATAGTCCGTTCATAAGTATGCTATGCCAACGTCTTTTTGTAGTACACTTTACACGTTTTTCCAGCTCTGGCAAAGTAGGCCCTGAATTTCTGCCATCGAGCCTTTTTCTGGCTTCTGACTCTGAAAGCCTCAGCCCAGGCTGTCTCTGTACCCGTGAACTCTGACTTACTTTCAGCGCGGCCCACCGCGCTTAGCTCAGCCTGCTGCCTGCCAAGACTGACTACAACCTTCGAATTATCTGTTCCGCTCCTCGAAAATACATTCCTGCCTACTAGTTTCAGTAAACATCCCCCAACTGCAGAGCCAAGGGGCCGGCCTGTCTCCGTGCAAGTAATTCATAGCCTCTGTTACCATGCTCCCATGGAAGGCCCATGCCCCCACGCTTCTCATGCAGACACTCAGGCGCTTATACACGCACTCACAGTCAGTATAGAATAGCTTCTGCCCCAGAGACCTTTTCCGTTCAGATAATATGGTTCCCAAACATCAGATATCAGATATGATAGAAGTACAAACTGATCTGACATGCCAGACTTCTGTCTCTTTCCGTCAGTGTAAATGTCAAGCCCCCTGCACCCTCCAGTTTCACGTCAATCACACGTCATGCAGCTGCGCGCGCATCCAAGCCTCCGATTTCTGCTGACATTGCAACATTTCTGTTTAGTGCCACCCCCTTGTGACACCTACCTGTGACGTTTCTAGTTCACGCCTAGTCCACGCCTTCTGATTACGTACTAGTAACACGTGGATGCTGGTATCTTGTCTTCTCTCAGCTGTTACGCCTCCTATATTGGTTTCTATGGTGTAAATTAAGTATATAAGCTATGTATTGTCAATAAAATATGGCTCTATCCCTTCCTGGACCCTTTGTGGTGCCAGGAACCTGATATCCAGTTCCGGAACGATTCCTTTTTAAGGAATAAAACCCCTAAGAACTCTAACACCACTGACTCTGTTTCTTTCTTTCCGATTGAGTTATTATTGATTAAGTACTTACCTGCATAGAAATTAAGACGGTAAATTAAATATTTATGACATTTTGGCGCCCGAATAGGGACCCCTCCCCCACCCCACGCGCCGGTTGGTGCGTTGCAAGCTCTGTCCCCTGCCATCAGTTAGAAGGAAACTACGCGTACCGGCAGGATTTCCTGTATCTCCCTCTGGCCCACGGAGGTGACGAAGATTGCAATCAGCGCCCAGACGAGGCGGTGAGGAGTGCGGAGGATCCCGACCAGAGCCTAGCCGAAAGAAGCAAGGTCCGAGGTGTCAAGAGGCCCACCAGTTTTCCGAAGTTTTCCGAAGTATCCACGTGTCGAGTCGAGTCCGGTCCAGTCCAGTCCAGTCGAGTTTTCCGAGGCCTTCTGTTTTCCGTGCTTCCCGGTGAGTACCATTGCTGGGACGTATCTAGACGGGTTTGGGTACACAAGTCCGGTCTGCACTGTTTTAGACAGTGTATCTGTACTGTTTAGCAGTACATCCGTTATTTCAAGTTTTTGCACTGTTTTAGACAGTGTATCTGTACTGTTTAGCAGTACATCCGTTATTTCAAGTTTTTGCACTGTTTTTAGCAGTGTATCTGTACTGTTTAGCAGTACATTCGGTATAGGGGGTAGTCATATATGTCTCGAATGTCTTTTCATGTGATTAATGTCGTGGTATGAGTGTGACTGTTTTTAATGTGCATTATTGTGTTCTTGTATAACTAGCTGTATCCAGTATTAAGTAGCAAGGATTGAGCGTTCAGTACTAAGTAAACAAGATGCCGTTTTTCAACAAGTTAAAGCAGATAGGAACTAGGAAAGGGATACTAGAGGAAGAAATTCCTATCCCCCCTAGGGACACTCCTGGAAATTTTATGTGCCATAAGCATGGCATAGATGCCATATTATATCTAGATTTATGGGCCGATTATACTAAGCATCTAGACGAGAGACACAGATGGCCAGTTACTGGAACATGGGATGCCGAGTGCATCATGAAGGTAGAGGAAGCACTATGGAAAAAGAAAGCCAGACAATCTCAGAAAGACGCCATAGAGTTTTGGCGTAAGGAATCACATAAGCGTGCTGAAAAAGAACTACGTAGAGAAGACAGACTTAAAGAATCAGATAAAGCCCAAGAAAACGAATTAGTTACTGAAGGGATCCGAGTAAAATCAGAGCAAGTAAACCGTGCACGAAACAATCTCGTAAACGGTATGTATCTCGCGGCCGAGGGTTCGCCTGAGGCCATTTCAGAAATACCGAAGAATCTGCCGCCACCATTGGTTCCAACTAAAGTAACTCACAGGACCACTAAAGACATATTCCTGAATTCCTATCTAGAGGATGTAGCACCCGCTTACACCAATCTGCCTGTCCGCGCCCTGCCTAATGACAAGGACGGGGGTGGTAACCCGCCCCAAGATCACATTCCGCCAGTACCACAACGGATTCCCCCTGTTCCACCACCTCCACCACTTCTCACACCTAAAGTTGATCTACCGAAACCACGTCTACCTGACCCTACTAAAAGACAAATTCAAGTCCAGGTACAGACTCCACAGAGAGATAATGTCCAAGCTTCCGCCTCAGGAGGTGCGACCGGGGGTTTCTGGACCCCGCCATTAACGCACAGGTTACAGCTCGGGGACTTGCAGAGTCCTTTCACGTTCAAGTCACCCCGTCTCGACATACTCAAAGGACAACTTACAGTTTGCAGATATGATCCAGTACCCGGCAAAGACGATAGAATGATGATGGCATCATTACGGTTACGATCTGCTACTGATTTCCTGCTGTTATTTGCAGGAATGAAGGAGCGCCTAGATAGAATATATCAGTTTGTTCAGACTGGGAAAGACCCTGACAGTATTAAGGATGCCATGGAGCATCAGAAAGTTGACGTTCAAGGACAGATACTACGTTTTTTCATAAATTGCCTAATAAGAGAACGAGACAGGCCTGAGACAGATCAGGGTGAATTAGATGCACTCAACAAGTGGGGTCAAAATATATCTGAAGGAAAACACGACAAGGGGACTTGCATAGCCAGTATGTACAAGAAAATAAGAAAAGCAGTGATAGATATACACAAAGAAGAGAAAGAAAAGGCTTCCTCCGAGGGGGAAGAAGAACCTGAAGAACCAGAAAAGACTACAGATACTATAGCGTATGTAGGTAAGGGAACTTACCTTAGGAAAGGCATTCGTCCAGAAAGCAAGAGAGTTTTCCTCTCTGCCTTAACAAACCCGAATTCTCCTGAACATCAGTTCCAGGAGACTGATAAAAGGCTCCGAGAACGAATGGGGTACCATGTACTCAATTCTATGGATGAACAAGAACTAGCACGGTCAGCCATATTATGGACTGACAATCCGGATATATACAATGATGACACCGTAGCGCAAACATTCCTGAACCTTTCCCCAGACGAGCAGAAATTAGCAGGTGTATACATGATTCAGCACCTCCTCACGAAATACAGAAACCAACATTCTGATCCAGGTCCCTTACACGAAACATTAGAAGCATTACTCATGGATAGATGGAGAGGTCTAAGTACCAAGTTAATACAAATAATTCTAGAACAAAGACATAGATACAACACTTTTATATGCTCCGAATATGTTCCCGCTCCACCCCCAGAAAGAAAAATGTATCATATGGAACGTCTGAATGGCATTGAAAGTCAGAACCCCTTACGAGAAGTGCACCCAGTTATGGGTGAGGATCATATCTTGAAACGTGTGTATGTACACACGCCTCTGACCAAGTTAGAACTGTTAGAAATGAAGAAACTAGTCCCGTGCCATGATAAAGACCCTGCAGGTTTTCACAGAGAGCTTAAAGACATGTTACTAATGGGGGATTACACATATGAAGATATCATGAAAATGTTAAAGGTACTGCTGCCCACGGGCATCTACGAGAAACTAAAGGAAAAGGAATGGGAGGTGGGAGAGAAAAAGATTGTATGGGCAGAAATAGAAGATGAAGAGAACAAACGTGTCCCAGGGGTAGGCCTTGGGGAGAAAACTAAAGCATTACCAGGTTTGATAGTACAGGTTCTGCCAAGATTGCTGACAACAAGAAAAGAAGACTGGGATGCGATCTCAGCATGTAAACAGAAACCCGACGAAGATACTAGTGACTTCTATTCAAGATTCGAGAAATGTTTTATTATTAATAGTGGTCTTAAACCAAGTAGCGAGTCGTACCCGCATCTTTTTGTATCAAAGTTAGTTGAGAATTCCCTGTTAGCAGTTAAAAACCGTGTATACAAGGTTGAGAGTACATGGCAAGCAAATACGCCATCACAGATGTTACAAATGTTACAATACCATCAGAACAGAATTAGAGAAGAACAGGACCAGGAACAGAAACGTATGAAAGACACGAAAATGAAAATGCTAGTAGCCCAGTCGGTCCCAACCGACGGCCACAGAAAGGGTACGACCCAGACAGGTCACGCCGCAGCTCCCGTTAAAGGGACATGCAACTATTGCAAACAGCCAGGTCACTACGTACATGAATGTCCAGTTCTGAAACATAACATATCAACAGGTAAAACTAAAGAGAGACCGCATCCACCAAGACAAGATCAGGCCCAGCAACAGACCTCACAGAACGTACAGCCCATGCAGAACACGCAGCCTATGCATGCTTCATCTCACACAGCACAGACAGTAGCGGTATCACAGCCACAGTCCATTGCCGCGACTCAACAAGTTTCCCAACAGATGTACCAGTATGCCCAAGCTGCTTACCCCGATTACCAACGATATGCATGAAACAGCCTAGAGAGGGAGTTGGGTTTGCCTCTTATTGAAATTCCTGTAGATCAAGAAGGTCCTTATGTGCACAGTCAAGTATTGGGAAAAGACAGAAAGTTTTTAATTGACACAGGGGCAAGCCGTACCACAATAAGCCATGACGAAGTCCCAGGGGCACCCCTCTCAGGCTCACAGAATGTCTCCCTTGGTTTTTCAGGACAGCCCATTGTAAATGAAGTATCAGAACCAGTCCCCCTGGCTGTGGGTCCGTTATCACGAGTTACAGACTTGTTACTTACGAAATCATGTCCAGAAAATCTGTTAGGAATAAAAACATTGAAGGCTCTAGGAGCCATAATATGCTGTTCCCCGGAGGGAGTTAGACTTTTTCTGCGGGATTTCAAGGGTCATTATGTATTACGAGAGTTTGATGTCAGATTGAAAAATGTACCAGATCACTTGTGGGCAAAAGGCCCAACTGATGTAGGTTGTATGCATATCACACCATACCGTGTTACACTCAAGACAGGAGTTGTTTTACCACGAATCAGACAATACAAGTTACCACCCGATGCTGTAGCGGCTTTACTGGAAATCATTGAAGAGCTCATTGCCCAAGGAGTGGTCGTAGAGACCGACTCCAATATCTGTAATTCACCCATCATTCCAATTCTTAAACGTACTGATCCCAATGCACCGCCAGTATATCGTCTGGTGATTGATCTGCGAGAGCTGAATAAATGCATTGTACCACAGTACCCTGTGGTCCCTGATATCTCTTCCCTATTGACTGCTATTGATTCTGAAGCAACGTTCTTCACTGTAATTGACCTTAAGAACGCTTTCTTTAGTGTACCTATTGATCCAGAGAGCCAATATCTCTTCGGATTCAGTTTAAATGGACGAAGTTTCAAATTTTCCCGCGCACCTCAAGGATTCACAGAAAGCCCCAGCATCTATAGTCAAGCACTGAAAAGACAACTAGATTGTATTCAAATGCCAGTTAACACCGCTTTACTGCAATACGTCGATGATCTGTTGATCACCGCACGAAGTGAGCCCGAATGTGAACAAGCATCACTGACAGTATTACATTTCCTGGCCGACAAGGGACACAAGGTGTCTCCTTCAAAGCTACAATTCTGTGTTCAGCAAGTTGTGTACTTGGGCCACTTGCTGTCCAAAGTGGGGAGACAGCTCACTCCCGATCGCATTCAGTTAATTGTAAATATGCCACAACCCCAGACACAAAAGGAAGTGCGGGCCTTTATAGGCCTCACCTCGTACTGCAGACAATGGATTCCTCAATATGCATTTCTAGCTAAACCACTCATCCAGTTAACGACACAGGAGGCAGCGATTTCGACTGTCCTCCCTTGGACTCAGGAACACACACAAGCCTTTGAGGAATTAAAGAAAGCCTTATGCCAAGCACCAGTTTTAGCGACACCATGTTACAGTAAACCGTTTACACTTTTTGTTACAGAACGTGATGGCACAGCATTGTCTGTCCTCACTCAAGACCAAGCAGGTTCACATAAGCCTTGCGCTTATTTTTCAAGTACATTGGATTCAGTAGCCCAGGCACTCCCTGCGTGCTTAAAGTCAGTAGCAGCAACAGCATTAGCAATCAGACAGAGCGATTCAATTGTTTTAGGACATCAATTAACAGTACAAGTTCCACATTCTGTAGAGGTTCTTTTAAACAGAACCCAGACTCAGCACTTGACTATAGCACGACTGACAGGTTATGAATTAACGCTATTCCAGCCACACATAGAAATCAAACGCTGCAGCATTCTGAACCCCGCAACACTGTTGCCCTCAATTATGACAGATCCAGCCCCGCATGATTGTATAGAGATCATTAATGCAGTAACAAAGCCCAGACGAGACTTAACAGATGTTCCACTGACAAATCCAGACCTGACACTTTATGTGGATGGTTCATGTATGAGAACAAGTACAGGAGAATTAGTGGCCGCGTATGCAGTGACCACTGAAACCGAAGTAAAAGAAACACATCGTATTGACACACTGTCCGCTCAAGCGGCAGAGCTTATTGCTCTGACCCGAGCCTGTATACTAGCCAAGAACAGAAATGTCAACATATACACTGATTCCCGTTATGCGTTCGGAGTTGTACACGACTTCGGAATGTTGTGGCAAGAACGAGGTTTTTTGACCTCTCATGGTACCAAGATCCAACACGGTCCCCTCATTCAAGCACTGTTAGAAGCAATACATCTGCCTTCAGGCATATCCGTCATGAAGTGTAAAGCACATACTAAAGTTACAGATTCTGTTTCCCAGGGTAACGACCTGGCAGACCAGACAGCAAAACATACAGCATTGACTCACACTCAGACAACTGACATGACAAAGACAATAGGACCGACGCATTGTATGACAGTCAGGGATCCCACACTAGATGTAATCGATATTCAGACACATGCTACCCCAGATGAAATAAAGAAATGGATTGAACTAGGAGGGATCCAGACGGATCAAGGTTGGATGACGAAGGGAAAATCTACATGGTTTCTCCCTGATTCTATGGTTCAAGTCATGATCAATACAGCACATAGTCCAGCACATCTAGGAGAGAAAGCGATGTTAGACAGTTTACAAAATCTTTGGAGCAATAAACACTTACGAGCAGCAGCAAAACAGAAAGTGCGTACTTGCATGATCTGCTGTCAGTTCAATCCAGGTAAAAGCGTCCCTGTAGAGCAAGGCGGATTTCATCCTCCCGATCACCCTTTTGAAGTCCTCCAGATGGATTATATCCAGATGGACCGTTGTCGAGGATTCAAATATGTCCTCGTAATTGTTTGTGCACTTTCCCTTTGGACCGAAGCATATCCAGTCCCAGATTACACTGCTCCGACCACTGCCAGGCAGCTGGTTCGTGAATTCTTCCCACGGTACGGCTTGCCTCGTGTCGTGTACTCAGATAACGGACAGCCATTCTCATCCGAATTAATGAAGCAAGTTTCCTTGCTGCTAGGATACCAGTGGAAATTCCATTGTGTCCGACATCCCGAAGCCGCAGGCCTTGTAGAGAGGCATAACCAGACATTAAAGACCCGCCTTGGTAAAATATGTCAAGAAAAAGGGGTCGACTGGATAGTCGCCCTGCCAGTGGCACTGTTCTATATGAGAATGGTTGCCCACTCGAGATCAGGACTATCCCCGTACGAAGTGGTCTTTGGTAGACCACCGAATATGTGGGGGACGCCCATTCCTAAGAAAATTACTGATGTTGATTGCAATATGTTGACAGATTACCTTGCCTCCTTGATGTCTGCACTCCAATCATGTCGTTCACAGGTTGCCGCAGCCTTCCCTGACAACACTGATGTAAAGCCGCATGATGTCCGTCCTGGCGACCTGATTTTAATTAGGAACTTTGACAGGAAAAGTCCGCTGGAGCCCCGCTGGAAAGCGCCGAAGACCGTCCTTCTTACTACGAGGACAGCAGTGAAAGTGGAGGGCAGAAAGGGGTGGATCCACACGAGCCATGTTAAACTATGCAATGAACTGAAACCAGACCCAGGCTCGTCCACCCCTTCCAAAGACTGTATCGAGCCTAGTGACTTTAAAGTTTCTGAACGAGAGAAAACTCCCCAAGAAGAGTATCGATTAAAGCTTCGATCTAGCAAGTCAGACAGTTTAATTGTTTAAGTCCTCCCCTAGGTGAATCGGTTAAATAGTTTCTGACATGTATCCCCTAGATCGAGATAGAGAGAGAGAGAGACAATTCAAGAAACGTACATACTGCAAATCACTGCGTAGTCACTGTATAGTGACATTGTTAATCATGGTTTTTCTAAGTATTCTGATTATTGTTGCAAGTATACTTCTTCCTATCTATTGCCCTATTTTCAAGCGTGAACAATCTGCTTACAATGTTTCTGCTGAACATTCTTTTAGCGAGTTACCTCCACATGAACTTTCTTACAGACTTGCGCTGCGCAACAACACATTCATTAGTATGCTACATCATTCCCATCAGACTAATAATGCTACAAATTGTTGGATATGTGGCCGACTCCCTCCCTACCAGAATTACAAGGGAGCTCTGCCCCTCTTTCCATACCCGTTCACTCACAATGGCTCCTGTGGTGCATGGTTTAAAATAATAAATTCCTTAGATCCTGATATTGCTGTTTTCGACGGGAGCTGGGTTTGGGGAAACTTGAACTTAGTCCTGCTCGACGTCTGTTACCCTGATAAGGAGGGACTCCCCACTAGAATAGGAACTGATCTAGAAAATGAAGTATATGGATTAAGTAACTACACAATTAACCTTATGATTCTTACTGTCGAATCAGAAGCTGCACCAGTTCTGCCCGCTATGTCAGTATTACCAGTCACTGGTGAGTTATGTGTCAGGAAGAAAGGTTCAGTACACTTAGGTCATAGTAAATGTACTACTGTGGTCGAATTCAGTGATCATGGTAAATCGTCCTTTAAAGCTACCCGTCATTCCTATTTTGTTTGTGGTCATACCGCATACATACGCTTACCTCCAGATTGGGATGGTACCTGTTATATTGCATTCCTTCTGCCACCTGTTTTTCTAGCTCCTCCTGATTATCACAGAAATACAAATCTAGTAAAAAATAGACTCAGAAGAGATCTCCCGCTTGTCGACTACACAGAAACGGCATGGGAACAATACACCGATTTTAATAAAGGATTCTTTTTCTTTTTAGGCCCCGTCCAAAATAGTAAACTAATACGCAGATTAACCAGAACACTTGAAGCAGTTGTGAATGAAACTGCCTCCGCCCTAGATAACTTAATGGAAGAGCAGTCCGCCATGCGGGTTGTTGTCCTTCAGAATCGTCTTGTTATTGACGTCATCTTGGCAGATAGAGGTGGAGCCTGTAAGGTCATCGGGTCAAGTTGCTGTGTTTTCATTCCAGAAAACGCGCCATCTGTATACAAAGCTATTACACGTCTTCATAAAATTGCTAATCTGATACATCAGAATCCAGGCACCTGGACTTGGTCCGGTTGGTTCTGGACAACGTTAACCGCTTGGGGATGGAAGATCCTATCCATCCTAGGCATTGGCCTAGTCCTAGTATTCAGTTGTTGCCTGTGCCTACAGTGTGGGCCAGCGATTTGTGGACTGTGCGCCACTTCATGCATTGAACATTCCAGTTTTCTTTCAAGACGTGAAAGAAAGAAAGAAGAGCAAATGATGTTACAAGAACAAACTGATCGATTCATGAGGATCGATATATCATGAAGGGTCCGTAGGGAACAAGGAGGGAATGAGGAAATATAAATTTTATGGTCAAGTTGTGTTCCCTAGCGTGTACCCCACCGTCTCCATGTACCAGCTTAAAGTGCATGTAACTTCCCTCCTGTGCCAGCTATGAAGACGCAAATACATTTGCGTCCAACGTTAACATGTCCTCTTTCAGACCCACCCTGAATGGGTTGAATAGTCCGTTCATAAGTATGCTATGCCAACGTCTTTTTGTAGTACACTTTACACGTTTTTCCAGCTCTGGCAAAGTAGGCCCTGAATTTCTGCCATCGAGCCTTTTTCTGGCTTCTGACTCTGAAAGCCTCAGCCCAGGCTGTCTCTGTACCCGTGAACTCTGACTTACTTTCAGCGCGGCCCACCGCGCTTAGCTCAGCCTGCTGCCTGCCAAGACTGACTACAACCTTCGAATTATCTGTTCCGCTCCTCGAAAATACATTCCTGCCTACTAGTTTCAGTAAACATCCCCCAACTGCAGAGCCAAGGGGCCGGCCTGTCTCCGTGCAAGTAATTCATAGCCTCTGTTACCATGCTCCCATGGAAGGCCCATGCCCCCACGCTTCTCATGCAGACACTCAGGCGCTTATACACGCACTCACAGTCAGTATAGAATAGCTTCTGCCCCAGAGACCTTTTCCGTTCAGATAATATGGTTCCCAAACATCAGATATCAGATATGATAGAAGTACAAACTGATCTGACATGCCAGACTTCTGTCTCTTTCCGTCAGTGTAAATGTCAAGCCCCCTGCACCCTCCAGTTTCACGTCAATCACACGTCATGCAGCTGCGCGCGCATCCAAGCCTCCGATTTCTGCTGACATTGCAACATTTCTGTTTAGTGCCACCCCCTTGTGACACCTACCTGTGACGTTTCTAGTTCACGCCTAGTCCACGCCTTCTGATTACGTACTAGTAACACGTGGATGCTGTTATCTTGTCTTCTCTCAGCTGTTACGCCTCCTATATTGGTTTCTATGGTGTAAATTAAGTATATAAGCTATGTATTGTCAATAAAATATGGCTCTATCCCTTCCTGGACCCTTTGTGGTGCCAGGAACCTGATATCCAGTTCCGGAACGATTCCTTTTTAAGGAATAAAACCCCTAAGAACTCTAACACCACGGACTCTGTTTCTTTCTTTCCGATTGAGTTATTATTGATTAAGTACTTACCTGCATAGAAATTAAGACGGTAAATTAAATATTTACGACATTTTGGCGCCCGAATAGGGACCCCTCCCCCACCCCACGCGCCGGTTGGTGCGTTGCAAGCTCTGTCCCCTGCCATCAGTTAGAAGGAAACTACGCGTACCGGCAGGATTTCCTGTATCTCCCTCTGGCCCACGGAGGTGACGAAGATTGCAATCAGCGCCCAGACGAGGCGGTGAGGAGTGCGGAGGATCCCGACCAGAGCCTAGCCGAAAGAAGCAAGGTCCGAGGTGTCAAGAGGCCCACCAGTTTTCCGAAGTTTTCCGAAGTATCCACGTGTCGAGTCGAGTCCGGTCCAGTCCAGTCCAGTCGAGTTTTCCGAGGCCTTCTGTTTTCCGTGCTTCCCGGTGAGTACCATTGCTGGGACGTATCTAGACGGGTTTGGGTACACAAGTCCGGTCTGCACTGTTTTAGACAGTGTATCTGTACTGTTTAGCAGTACATCCGTTATTTCAAGTTTTTGCACTGTTTTAGACAGTGTATCTGTACTGTTTAGCAGTACATCCGTTATTTCAAGTTTTTGCACTGTTTTTAGCAGTGTATCTGTACTGTTTAGCAGTACATTCGGTATAGGGGGTAGTCATATATGTCTCGAATGTCTTTTCATGTGATTAATGTCGTGGTATCCAAGCCTCCGATTTCTGCTGACATTGCAACATTTCTGTTTAGTGCCACCCCCTTGTGACACCTACCTGTGACGTTTCTAGTTCACACCTAGTCCACGCCTTCTGATTACGTACTAGTAACACGTGGATGCTGTTATCTTGTCTTCTCTCAACTGTTACGCCTCCTATATTGGTTTCTATGGTGTAAATTAAGTATATAAGCTATGTATTGTCAATAAAATATGGCTCTATCCCTTCCTGGACCCTTTGTGGTGCCAGGAACCTGATATCCAGTTCCGGAACGATTCCTTTTTAAGGAATAAAACCCCTAAGAACTCTAACACCACGGACTCTGTTTCTTTCTTTCCGATTGAGTTATTATTGATTAAGTACTTACCTGCATAGAAATTAAGACGGTAAATTAAATATTTACGACAATCAAATCAATAGCCACTCTGAATTGCACACAGAGCAAGGGTCAAGTATTCCAGTTGCAAGTGTGATTCTGTGCAACTGTGTGTAAAGGAGAGACAGTTGTCAAAATATTGACAAGCCGCAAATAAAAGAAAATGTAGTGCTTGCAGGTGAGTTATTGCCTTGTGTTTGTGGGTGGTGAAGTAAAGAGATACAAGGAAGTGCATTCAGGAGAGAGTGAAAAGATGGTGCTAAAAAGGAAAGTAAAGTGGTGCAAGATATTTAGATGGAGGAACTGTGGAGAGAAAAAGGGTGTACTTATCTAATATAGAGTAAACATAAAGGGAGTGATTCAGACACTCTGAAGCCCACTACCTCTCCCAGAGGTCACAGTAACCTTTAACTCACAACTCAGAATTCCAGAATTAAAATATTTTCGATATTATTTATTTATTATGGAAAATCATTGTTGTTCCTCACTTATGTTACACTGCTTACATGTAACATGACTAAAAAAGCCTTGACAAAGCCAAGAGATCTTGCATAGGCAAAACTTATTGGCTTTGACCGTGCTTGTTTTATATACAAGTGCATAGCAATAAGTGAGGCTGTGGGAAACTGTTATTAAGTTGTTGAATGGTTGTATGTAGGGATTATTGGGAGCACAGCTGATTGAAGGGTGGGTGTCACTGAGTTGTATAACAGGCTTAACCAAACTTTCTTATAAGGGGAGAAAGCATTGATATAATTGGGGGTGGAGTAGGGAAGATGTGAAACTTTCAACAAGCTACCGTAAGGGGACAAAGACAAGTTGTTGATGTCTAGGGTGAAGGTAGCATCTAGGGTGGATCCAAGATCAACTGATCTTTGGCACTAGAATTCACCATGGGACTCCAACTGGTGGACGGCCAAACGGGTGCAAACACCCAAAAACCACTCCAGACATCTCAGATTATTCATTGACAGCAATTTGGACATGACCGCACAAGTCAATGCCATCACTGCACCCTGCTTCAAGACCCTGAAGATGCTGAGGGAGATTGACAAATGGCTTCCAAGCAACAATAGAAAATATGTTGCTCACGCTCTACTCACCAGCAAGTTGTACTATGGGATCCTCCTCTACACTGGGATCACCAAGCAACTCACTAGAAGGCTTCAAACCATGCAGATCTCAGCAGCCAGACTCGTCCTCAACCTCCCACACAGAACTCATATCACACCACATCTCAGGGAACTAACTTACTGCTGATACACAAATGCGGTCACCTAAAACTCCTCACACACAAGTTCAAGGCACTACACAACTCAGGCCCCACTTACCTGAGCAGTCGTATCTCCTTCCATCAACCATTTAGACACCCCTGAAATACTCCCAATCTCAGACCAGTAGGACATGTGATAAAAAGACTAATCCATTGTGCTATGCACGCGAAGGTTCGTATTCTATCCTCGTCGCCACTGATAAAAACACTGAATCCGGAAGGAAGGTGAAATAGCCTTTATTCCGAACAACATGTATTCTCTTACATTGCTCCTAAAAGCGTGGAATAACCTCCCACTTCACATCAGATCCTCTTGTACTCTTCTTGGATTCCACAAGAAACAGAAGACCTGGCTTTTAAATTAACCAACCGAGCCTGGGCAGGGCTAGGCATGCATAACTGCTCAGCGCCAGGATACCCTCATGGGGGATAGTGCACTTTACAAATACACATAACATACCAGAGTCAAGAATGGTCTTTCCCTTGTAAATGAGATTTGCACATAGAAATCCAGCCAGTAAAGCAGATTATTTCCTTGATGTTCCTAGGTGGGTCCACCAGTAAATGTTGGCAAACCCATAGGTTTGTGGGTATTCAGCAACAATTTTAAGGCAGATCCCTGTCATAGAAACACTCACAAAATCACTCCTGTCAAAAACAAGAGTAAATGTGTTTCTATTATTCCCAAATCTCATGGGGCGTTGGAGGAAAAATTATCTCTACAGTGAAGAATTTTTTCCTGTGAACAAACAAGAAATAATATTTTATTAGAGCTAATATACTTTTGTGTCACATTTCCCTGTAGTACTGAAATCACATTTTCATATGTGGAATTATTTACCAATCTGAATACTACTAGAAATGCTTCAGATTAGGAGTATTTGGAATGTTTTGGTGAATTTAAGGAAAATATCAGAAGCTTGCTTTAAATTAAAACTCAACCCTGCAGGGACAAATTGTTGGCTCATCCCAGCCACGTTGAACAACGTCCACATTCAAAGGCTTCGCGGTGCTCCAAATCACACAGCAAAAGACATTATAGCAACATATTTTTTGACTTAAGAATATGATTTCATTTTATTCCAGGAATATAGTAGTAAGTCACAAGTCAAATTGCAATCAAGAAAAGCGATGCAACATTTTGTAGGTTTCTTAGGTTGAAATCCATGTATGCGTAGGTAATATATTTAGAGCAAACCTCTTGAGAGCAAAGGAGTACTGTACATTAAGGAATCGGAGTGCAAGAGTTTACAGGGGAGACTTTTGAAGATCATGTAGGGAGACATGACAGGATGGGGTGGGGTGGTAGCAGAATTTCTCAATCACCAAAGGGAAACAAACGGTTGATGTGTCCTACATTGAATAACGAAAAACAGACTTTCACAGTGAAATAAAGAGATGCTATTTAGAAACTGATGATAGGCCAGAAACATATTGACCATTAAGGAAGGACTCACAAGACACTTATGTTTGAGGCTGCACATCTATCAACCAGTGTGAGAAAGTCGTCCTTTCTGCCCTTACTACCCCCATGTTTTTGCCTGATATTGGTGGTAACTGACTCTGAGTGCACCTTGGGTTCTGCTAGTCAGGCCCAGGGCCAGTGCTCTGAATAAGAAGCCATATGGTAAATAAGTGTAACCACAATTGGTACTGACAACCTACTTGTAAGTCGCTAGTTTATGGCAGAGCATGTATGTTTAGAGGCTCAGCAGCTTTGAGGCACTTAAGTGTGCACTGCTGTGTTGGCTGCTCTCATTTTAAAAGTAAGCCCTGCTTTGCAAGCTGCTTTCAAAATGAAATTAAATGCAAATTCGACTTTGGATTTAAAGGTAGTTGTGCGCTTTACAAACCCTTGATTGATTGATTGATTAAAGGTACTTCTAAAGTATTAACGGCCTTATTGTTAAATATGTCAAAAACTACCTTATTTTTAAATTTGTCACCCCTAAGGTCTACCCTAGGACCCCCAGGGCAGGGTGCCATGGAAAACTAAGAAGGGCATTTTAAAAGGTGTTTTATATACCCTGGTGAGGAAAGAACTACCAATTTTGTTTTCCCGATAGAAGTACTTTTAGCTCCATAGGTTAACTTGGGAATACTGTAATACAGTGCAACTATTGACCGGAGTGAGCTAAAATAATATTTCAAGGACTTAAAAAATTACTAATGATAAATCCAACAACTTGCTACTAATATAGAGAAGAAGTTATAGAACTTTCTTTTCTCTGAGCCAAAATCCAACCTTCTTGCAGCCTCTCCTGATTGGCCAGCCCTTGACAGGCTTAGCCAAACTGCTTTGATTAGGGGATAAGTGGCATACACTTAGACAGAGGTTATCTGATGGGGGTGCTCTGCAGCTGCAGAGAACAGGCCAGGACGGGGATTGGGTAAATCAAATTGGGCTTCAAAGAGGGCAGGACAGTCAAGAATGACAGCCATGCCTACCCTCTTCTCATGTACCCCCAGCCAGTTGCCAGCACAAGGAATGGCATTTGCAAGAGGTCTGGAAAGGGAGTGTTAAGGGATATGAGCCACACCAGTGGGTTGGCTTAGCCAGGTCTTACTTCCAAGGAGAAACATTCTCGATCTTGAATTTTAAGGTGCAATGCTTTGTGGGACAAGAATATGCCACACTTTGGAGTAGGATGTCATGCTTATGGGTGGCACCCTTTACCCCATTAGATAAATATGTGAGAGCTGCAAAACAACGCAGTTTTGCTGCCTGAAACTACAAGGCGAAGAAAGACTGCCCTGCTGGAACCCTGGTCTGCACCCCAAAGGAATGCACTCTGAAGGACTGCTCTTGCTGCACACTTGAAACTACAGACCTGAGCACTTTGCCTTGCTTCAAAAAGGATTAAGGAGTGTCCTCCCAGAAAGCAACAGGTTAACAGAGCTCACCTGCACCATCTACCACAAGAAGCCCCCAGTCTGGAGTGTGCCCAGTGGACTTTTAAGGATTTTACCTGGTGCATTGTGGGAACTGTTGTTCAAACCTCCATGGAACAACTCAGAGACTCTGCAACCTTGGATTTGTGTTGAGGACTCTTTGAACCCTCAAGGGGAACTTCAGGAAGAGGTTGCAGAAGTTGGGAAAAGTTTGAAGCAAATTTTGGAAAAAGGTCTTTAGCTTAGCTGACCCAGCCTGGATTTCAGGTTCATCCCGCAAATAGCTCCGGAGGTCAAGACTTCCAGGATTTTACCCAGGCCTCGTGCTGAGCCAAGCTGCCGTTGTTGACTCAAATCCCAGCCTGAAGAGGAGCCTTGCTCGTCGATAAGAGCAAACTCTTCACAAAAGTTTTTAAATGCGAAGGTAAAATGTTGGCATCACAGTTGGCCTCAAACCTGAACTTTGCCCCTATCAAGCGCGACCAGATGTCCCAAGTTGGCGCTATAAATTTTTAAGCACTGGCAAGTATTTATTCTTTAACAATTTACTTCTCCCTTCCCTATATTGGAGTTTTGTCGTTTTGCTGTAATTTGAATCATAAAAATATTTCCTATTTTTATAAATTTGTTGTAGATTTTTATTGTGTGTTGTGTCTTACCTATTTGATGTATTAGTGTTTTTAAATGCTGCAAACAACTGTCTCCTAAGTTAAGACTGTCTGCCCATTGCCAGCCACCAAGGGTTGAACAAGTGAATAATTTTATTGAGACCTTGGCATAGTCAACATAGGCTATGGTTTGATTGAAGCAATCTATGAACTTGGGTAACAGTTGTACGTAATTCTAACTAAGAGTGGTTATCATTTGCTCAAGAAAACCTACCCAGTCATGAAATGATAAATGATGCCATGAAGATGTAAAAGTTGATACTGAACACACTGGGTGGACTAGGAAGGTATTGGTAGTAGTCAGTCATTGTCTGCATAAGGTGGTTTTATCCATAAACATGTTTGCCATTGGATGATAGCAGCACCTTCTGTGAAATTAAATTGGAAATTATTGGAAGGGGATTCTCCCACTCCCACTTTCTAAGACAATCTAAGCATTTAAACTTTTTCCTGATTACAAGCTATGCTAAAAAAGACCAACACATACAACTAACAAAGGTCCTCAGACTACTCTAGACTGCAACTGCAAACTGGAAGGGGACTTACAGTCATACACATGTCAACGTTGCTCTGCACCTTCTTCTACATTACCAGACCTTGGACATTTTAGTGTCTCTCCTATAATGTTTAGCTTTCAGTCTGCAATACAACCTTGTTTCATCTCAATCTACAGATGACCTGGTACCTACAAGGGACATCATAGAAGAAATATCATCACCTCTGCACCCACCCAACACTCCCAACCCACCTTACTCGGAGGCTTCAATATGACTGGTGATTCCAGCACCAAAACCATCAAGAAAGCTCTTGTCTCTCTGCTCAACAACCTCCAAATAAAGCACCATGTAAGCAACATCACATGCTCCAAAGGTAACACACAGGCAATCCTCCTCTATGCATTATTCATCATCACATATTTCAGCAACAACAAAAGGAGAAAGGTATCCTCCTCTCTTTCAAGTTCATCCATCTTCAAGAATCCCAAGAACCACCTAACCTATCCAAGCACATTCAACCCTTAATAGATGTCAACACCCTTAACATCTATAACACCACTCTGAAGAATAATGTAGAATATGTTGCTTTTCTGGAAACTCACACCACTAAGACTAAGCAGTCACACTCTAGTATACCCAACAATCTGCCTAAAACAAGCATGCCATAAGCAGACAACAGAATGAATTAAAAAAGATTAAGATGCCCAGAGAACCTCATCCTTCTGAAAGTACTCTGCACCATTCATTTCTCCATCATCACCAAAGCTAAAGTCACCTACTAAAAGACCACCATCATAGAATCAATCAACAGAACTAAAGTTCTTGTTAAGGCCATCAAACTGTGTGCCAACCTCATCTCAGAACCTGCTACTCCATTATCAATGCTTTAATCTTCTTTTTACATAATCAATATGCACAAATGCTGTATACCCAGCCACCACACCACTAACCAGTCATCCTTCAACTATATCTCCCACAAAGACCAATGCAACGTTGTGAACTCACTCAGGCCATCTCCTACAAAGATGACATGCTGCCCTCCATCATCAAAAAGTATTTTCAAGGAGAAGCCTTCAAACCCCTTCACCACATTGTCAACAGCTCACTAACACAGTGCACCTTCTCATGCTATCTGAAGACTTGACAAGTCCTCTCCCTGCTGAAATAGCCAACAATAGAACATATCTACCCTAGCAACTCCCATCATATAATCCACCTCTCATTTTTTGGAATATTTATCAAGGAAGCAGTCGATATCTAGCTTCAGGAGCAAGAATACCCCACTTTAGGACTATTGATTTCAACAACAGCCCTTGCCTCATGGTCCTTCTCAACTACTGCGCAGCTTTGGACACTCTCAATTATCTAACACTGATCACACCCAAATAAATCACACAGGCTGCACTGGCACAATTCTGCAATGGTTCAAATCCTACCTCACCAAATCCCATCAACACACTCAGATATAAGCTACCAGATTCAGGCTTATCCATGTCACCTTTGGGGACCTTCATGTTTCCCTCTCCATCATCTACCATTTTTAACCTTTGTATGGAATCCTTAGGAAATTAGGAAATATTGTTGCAGATAGCACAATAGCAGGTGACAACCAATTCAATCTCAAAATGTCCTCAACCAATAACATAACCTAAAATGCATTTACACTAAGATGTCAAATAAGTACCTGATGCCAAACCCCACCAAGAGAGAAACTTCCTATCTGCCAAAAGGGGGAGAGGAGTTGGCCTAAAGGCTAGGGAGGTCGACCTCAAATCTGGGGAATCGGGTTCAAGACTGGGCAATGACGCTGAACATCCTGTGATTCTGGGTAAATCACTTAATCTCCCCGTGCCTAACAAAAATGAATGAGTCCTCATGTAACGTAGCTGGTGCTATGTAAAGCGCTCTGGTACCTGATACTGGGTCAAGTTTGGCTATATAAAACCTCACACTTCCTTGAAAAAGAACATACAGATATGGACCTTAGCTGGACAGTAATAGAAAAAAGAGATGGGAACATGACAGTGGCAAAGAGATTATTGACAAAAGAACAGCGTGAGATTCTGTAAAATCTGCCTTGTCCTGTTATATTATGGTTCCGTCACGATTTTGGTGATGTCGTACCGTATTTAGCAAGTACGGCTAATATGGAGTGAATTCGTCATGTTAACTAGCGAGTTCATTACGTATTCAGAGACTTTGTCTCGAATATGGGTTCCATTTTGTTCGTGCCTCCATTTTGGTGCTGCCATCACGTAGGCTCATGGAGGTAACTAGAGGAACGAAGTTGCATGGGCTTCGTTGTTCATGCACTTATTAACTAAACCTTTTCTTGACTCTAAGGTGCATTGTAAGGAACTGACCTCTTTATCTGAAACTGACCCTTTGTGAGGCCAATTTCCTTAGTTGATCCTTGTCTGAGATTGCAAGTCAAAGTTTAGGACATCGTTAATTCTTAGCTTTTCTACACATGCCTTATCTTGCTCGTTATCTATAATTGTTTCCTTTTTATGTTCCTTCGTTACATGCATTGTGCTTTCAATTATGGGTTTGTCTGGCTTGTGGAAATTGAATTTGGGACATCCTAATAATTAACTTGTGGGGTTGGTACAATGTAAAGTGAGCCTTTTGGAATGTGATAATGTATAGAAATGTGTTTCTATTGGTCAGAATTTGCTGCAGTGGGTGTCCATTTGTAATGTGAATATTGTGTATAAATACTGATGTCTTGCTCTACAAAATTGAGCAGTTTCTTGAGTTGTACACCGTGTTGTGTTGCTGGGATTACTGCTACTAGCTGCAGATAATAAATTTGATCTCTGACGCCACCTAGAAGTATTCCGTGTCTCTGTTTGTCAAGACAGGAGAACCCGAAGACTTTGGGCGTGTCCCTGGCGCCGCTGGGTTCTAAGAAAACCCGGTTCTTCAAGCGCTGGGTGTACAAATTGGGGACCCATAAGACAGGCCTAAATGACGAAATGCCATGGTCTCAGCTCAGGAACTAGGATTCCACAATTAACTACCCATGCAACAAGGCATAGATATCTGCTCTCCCGGTCATGCCCTTAAGACACTAGTAGCTGTTTGGCCTTCCTAAATAACACCGCATAACTTCGTTCACTCAATAAATTCATGGTGAGCTGTGTGTCAAGAGACATCCCAATAAAGTTTCTTGAAAATAAGGTTGCACCTACCTTAATGAAGTCACAAACACGGTAATTACCCTTTCACCATCTTGAGCTCTGGGTAAACTCTGTGGGTAACACATTAGTACCATTCATCACATAGTTGTAGTATATGGCAAAGCGTATATATCCTGTTTCCGCTGTGAACTGAGATGTCCCACCAATGTTTTATTAATGAAAAAAACCCGTTCTTGTCGCTCCTGCCATGAGAAACATAGTTATGAAAAGAAAAAATATATTAGCCTATCCTCACCTTTGAAATCTGGTAAATTTACACATGATGTATTACATTAGCAGAATACATGGGATTAACAGTTGTGTGGATGGATCAGATTACACATTAGTTTAAGGAGAAATACAATGAAAGTCCTTTCTCTTGACTATTTGTGGCTAAATGGGCTCCATTTCCAATGACACAATGATACTGCGCAGGCACACGCAGTCGGGAGTGTCCACATCACATGTAACGCGGAACAAACCCACTCCCACAAAAGCCAGTCTTTGAAGTAGATGTGTCCTGGCATTCTTCCATCAAGTTTGGGGGATGAAGACATGTGCAGGCAACTTTCAGGGGTAATCCCTTGACAAAGTAAGTACTGGAATGTGTGGCAGGTGGCTCGAGCATGATGGCTCCCAGAAATCCTGATAGTTCTGCTCGGACACATACCTGAGCGTATCTTAACTTTCTTCCCCTTTTCTATCCTTAACTTCCCACAAACGCTGTGTGACTAAATGGTGCTCCTTCCTCACTCCCGAGTGGTTGAACACCCACCTACTCTGGGTGAGTATCTGGACGTGAATTTATTGATTCTTCAATGCACAATCATGTAAATAAGAAAAGTATGACTGCATATGCGCTCTTTGTATTTATGTACCGCTATAACAAAGCTTCATGATATGTTATGTAATGTTATATGTTATATGCGGTTTTGTAGCGCGTTCAATTACTACAGGAGTATCCTGGCGCGAGGTAAGAAATGCTAGAGACCAGATTATAAGAGAAAACAAAACTTAGAATGCAAGTTTACACAGATGGGTTTTAAGTGCTTTCTTAAAAAGAATATAATTTGGGTTGGACCAGAGGGTCAAAGGCAGAGAGTTCCAGGCAATAGCAGCTTTGACAGCATTGGACTGGCCGCCAAAACGGGACGCTGGAATCATGGAACCGCCAGTAGGTATTGCGTGGTGGAGCGCAATGGCCGATTGGGAAGATAGAAGGAGAAGCGTTTCCTCAGATATAGAGGGCCCTGACCGTAGATGGCTTTGTGAGCAAAGGTAAGTGTCTTGAAGATAATACGCTGCGAAACTGGAAGCCAGTGCAGGCTGCACAAATGGTGCCGGACTCTAGTTCGCCTGGAGATGTTGAACAGGAGCCTGGCTGTAGCATTTTGGATTATCTGAAGACGCTTAACCAGATAGGCCGGCGATCCGCTCAGCAGGGCATTGGCATAGTCAAGACGCGAGAGAATCAGTGCTCTAGCCACTGTTTCTCTCGCTGCTTTGAGAAGAAGAGGGAAACATTTCCGTAGAGCCTTGAAAGTGCCGAAGCAGCCACATGTCAGTTTTTTAATGTGGGCCTCAAATTGTAAATATTCCCCAAACCATACCCCCAGATTTTTGGCCGGGATGTTCACAGAGCTAGGAAATGGAAAACCAGCCGGCCATAGCACTTCTCTGAAAAGTGGTGGAAACTGCCCGTATAGAAGGATTTCGGTTTTGTCCTCATTACATTTCAACTGGGCAGAAGCCAACCAATTAAACACAGAGGAAAGGCAAGTCTGAATCATATCCGTGTCCAAGTCCGCGCCAGGCCAAGTGAACAGCACCTGTGTGTCATCTGCGTTGGCTATTATTTTAGCACCCAGTCGTTCGGCCAAAATAATCAGGGGGGTCAGATATATATTAAATAACAGGGGACTCAGAGTTGACACCTGGGGCACCCCAGTGGAAAGAGGTTTGGCTGAAGATGAGAAAGGAGGTAGCCAGACCTGCTGAGACCGAGATGAAAGGAAAGAAGTTAGCCACTCAAGAGCTGAACCAGAGACGCCAATGGCTGACAGACGAGACAATAGACGCTGATGGGGCACCGTATTGAACGTGGCAGACAGGTCCAACAATATTAGAGCCGCTCTGCCGCCTGTGTCCAAACAGTCCCTAAGGGTCTCTGAAATTTCAACCAGAGCCGATTCCATGCTGTGAGCAGCACGGAATCCGGACTGGGCAGGGTGGAGGGCATGAGATGTTTCCACAAATGTGTTTAATTGCCGGAAGGCCATTTTTTCGCAGACCTTAGCCATCGCTGGTAGAAGCAAAATCGTCCGATAATTAGCTGGTACCGCTGGATCAAGACCAACCTTTTTTAGCAGTGGCAGGAGTTTAGCCTGCTTCCAGATATCCGGAACAACAGCCAATCTGAAGGAGAGGCTAATGATGTGAGTGATCTCCTGACTCACCACCTCCACCACCCCACCAATAACCCGCGCTGGACAGGGGTCGATAGGTGAGCCTGATTTCATGCATTTTAAGACAGCTAATGTATCGGCTTCAGATGGTGGAGAAAACTCCTCAAAGCAAAACGTACCGGAAGATGGTAGGGAGGAGGGCACAGGAGCTGGGAAGCTCAGACTAAGACATGTAGTCCGCAGACTGGCCTGAATCCCTGCTATCTTTTGATCAAAAAATGAGGACAAACCCTCACACCAGGATGCAGAGGATGGCACTATAGGTTGCTCAGCGCAAGGGGAAAGAAAGCTATTAACAATGGAAAAAATGTCCCTGCTGTTATTGTTAACCTTGGTGATCCTATCCACAAAGTATTCACTCTTAGCTGTTCTAATACAAGCTCTCGCAAGGATGGCGAGAACCAGGGTTTGGAGGGGGTGGATCGGATTTTTGGTCTGGCATTCCCCTTGGAAGAAGATTCCACTCCCGCAGAGATCCAGGAGTTGAAAGTCCGCACAGCATTGGTCAGCTCAAGGCCAAGCACTGGACGACTATTATGCAGGGTGGCAGACAAGGTGCACAAATTAATCTTCTGAGGAAACATAGTAATCTTAGCGTTGGAGGAAGTTTTATCAGAGGGCCAGGAAAATCTGATCATCCTGTGGTCTGACCACGTAAGAATTTCAGGAACAGATACAGATAGAGGAAAATTCGAGAAAACCACATCAAGCGTGTGACCTCCAGAGTGAGTTGGGAGTGTAACCCATTGGGTAAGTTGAGCAAGGCTAAGAGACTCCAGCAGATTTTTAGAGTCTAGTAGCTCAACCACCTCTGCATGAATGTTAAAATCGCCCAAGAGGAGACATCTAAGAAACCTCAGGGCGCGAGGCACAATGACATCAGCCAGTGCCTTAAGAAAGGATCCAGTGGGACCGGGGGGCACGACAGATCAGTGTGCCACCAAGTGTAAAATGGGATGAGAGAAAAATTAAGTACTTCACCATCTCCTAACTCATCGGGGGAATCAGTGTGCAAAACCCAGGTGTCTTTAAAAACAACCGCCAGCCCCCCCCCCTCTTCCCCGTGCTCGATCCCTCCTAATTATTTTATAGCCTCTGGGGATAGCGAGCTCAATGTCGGGGACGCTGGAGGCGTTAAGCCATGTTTCTGTTAGGAACAGAATATCCAGGTGACCGGCAGACAGCAGTTCAAAAATGTTGACGGCATGTCTACTCATGGACCGAGCATTAATAAGAACCGCTGCGATTACTTGTGAATGACTCGGGATGTAAGTGGGAGCCATCAAAGTTTGAGCACAGCTGAAACCACATACGGAGCAGGGGCTAAAAATGTCATCAATCAGAGTCGGCGGGGTAAAGCCAGAACACTCAGCAGTTTTAAGAGATAACAGTTTCTCTCATGAATAATTTATAAGGGCAACGTTCGAGGTGATGGGGTCTTGGGCTGCGTGATCTGCGCTAGGCGCGACCGAGGCGCGGACGGGCGCAGACGGGCAGACCTTTGGTTTATCTTCGGCGCGCCAGCGGCGCCCCCTGCGCGTGACCACTACGCTTTCGAAAGAGCATGTTCAATTTATGGCTGAACCTCGCTCCCCCAGCTAGAACGCTGCCACTGGTTCAGCCGGGGTCCGGGACTACACTCAAGATGGCCACCCGCCCTCCACTCAATCGGCACAACAGCTGCGTTGGAACGGGGCAGGGAAGGCAAACCTCACAACCAAACAGTAGCACAGGTAAGTGACTCACCCCCAGAAATGTATTTAAATAAGCGGAATAGTCAGGATAAGAAAATAGGCAGGCGCAGCAACGCGAGACTCGAGCACAGAGTAAATTTGTAAAATTTGTTTTAAAAGCAATAAAACATTCAGAAATGAAGTATGGCCTCAGAGCATAAAGCGGAACCGTATGGGAGCTGCCACCACCCACATTGACATGGTGTCAGTTGTAATTTTAAAACATGGGTCTGAATGTTTGTTAATGGGTACATGTTGAAACCAAGATATAAGCACATGGATAGTCACAATTGAACTATCGCACAAAAGGGCTGCTACTATGTAGGCACCTAGATAGACCCCAACATATTGGTTGGGTGATTTGATAGTCACATAGAGGGTACGAATTTATACTCCTGTAAATGCACAGCAGTTAAGGGATACAAAGAACTTTAGCACAAACCTGTAGTATAGGCGAGTGCAAAGAACACGCATACAGTGGGATATGCATGCATCCCTTCTTTTAATCACAACATGTTGTGTAATCACCTGTAGTCTGTTCGCAATGTTCTTTCTCCACAATCATGCACTGTGGGTTGTTTTTTACAGGTGAGAACAAGAACATTGAAAAACAGAAGGGGCAAGTATTATCTTTGCCCTTATAATAGCATGCATGATCTAGGCGTGCACCTGACAATCCAGGGAGGTGTGTACCTGATACCCTGATGAAAGCCCAGGACTTTTATATACCATAGAGCAGGGCTGAAACATGCTGGTTAACAAAAACATAGAGTCATAGTACCATAAAAGTCCACATTACCCTTCTTACCTTTTTAACTTTCCCCACCATCTCCGCGAATAAAGGGATACCTCTGAGAGGGTGAGAATATTTTAATCTATAGTTAAGCCCCCTGGTCGCCCCTTCTCACTAAGTGCTCCCTGGAACATGGTTGAGCCCACCCTGCCCTTTAGGAGTTAGGGTGAACCCAATAATCAAGCATGACACTAATAGAGTGTGCTAGGGTTATATTAAAAAATGTTTTTTTTTCCTTCCAAGCACTAGCCATGCTGGGTTAGTGTTCCCATTAGGGGTCTTTCCTAATAACTACCCCATTGTAATTTATACAATATGCTTTATTCTCCTCGTAACCTCAGGTAGTATGCATTTTTGTAGTTGTAAGTTTCTAAGGGAGGTCGTATCCCCCTGCTTCTCTTCAACCTGTTAAGCGACCTCTCAAACCTTGGGTTACCATAGGTTCTCCACCTATGCCATCCCCGTTTTTGTTTTCTAAGGGGTCAGCAGACCTCCATATCTGTGACTGCTTTTAAATAAAGCAGTTTTTAAAAAAATGCATCCAGTTTCCTTTAAGGAAAAGAAAATTAAACTTTTCAGTTTCATTTTTTAAGGGCAGGCAGTGGTCCCTGAGACCACTGCCTGCCCTTAAAAGATATATTTTGACCCATTCACAAAGGGGAAGGGGTCCCCTGGGGACCCCTAACCGTTTGTGAATGGTTTACCACCTACTTAAAGTAGGTGGTAAATTGCGAGTGCTTTGCGACAGCAATTGTGGTTGCAAAACATTCATACATACAATTGCGAGTTGTTTTTAGGAAGGGATGCCCTTGGCATGCCCCTTCCTAATAGCGTGTAGCAAACCTCATTTTGCGATTCAGTAAAATTTACTGATTCGCAAAATGAGGTTTGTACATGGACATTCCCTAAAGTGGGGTCGCAAACGGGCCGAATGCCTGTTTATGACCGGAATTTAGAGTTGTACATCTGGCCCCACATCCTTCAGATTGACCTTTCTCGAACCTCTCAGTTAAAGGACACTTTGCCTAGAGGACCAAAACAGCTTGATTGAATATCTCTTTCCTGAAAAAAAGTGAAAACTTTTCTTACAGCCGACTTCAGAGCACCAACCCTAGTCCTCTCTCATCGAGATGGAAGCAACATCCTACTCAACAGCATTCCAAGATCACCCTTGCACCCGTGACAGGTATCCTTCTTGCAGAAACTTACCCATAAAGTGACTGAAAAAATCCAATCAAATATCCCTTGCACTTAAAGGATCTATACTGGCTCCTCCTGCAAGTCTTAATCATCTTCATAATCAGCTTCATCATTTACAAGGCCCTCTAAACCTTGACCCCTGCTTACCTAGTTAGAAAAAAATTATATCTGGATATTAGCACCAGGTCAGGAGTTACAACATTACTAGATTAGAGACTAAACACTGCAGCAAGGAGAAAACAAGAAACAAGCTTTCTCAGCCTATACCCTGAGGACCTGAATAAACATCCCATCCAACATCAGAACCGCTTCCACCCTTATAGAGTTCGGAAAGTAACTTAAAAGAAAACTAACTCTTATAGACTACCTTCCGACCCCTTCCATTAGCTCTCCCTCCGCCCTCCACCCCATGTATCCCCACTGGTGTTTACCACGTACAGTGCTCCATTGCTAGTCAACTTGGTTTGCATTTTCGTAATATAGAAACCAACATACTTATATTTACCACATGGAGCAGGGACTGAATCCTACATGCACTGTTTACACATAATACCCTTTTCTTCTCTTAAATGGTTACCCAGTATATTTTGTACATGTATTCCATACATTTTTATTTCAAATTTATTTTTCAGAAATGCCATCTTTTTCCAGGCCATGCTGTATTCACCAACATCATCACCATTCCCTTTCTTCATGAAATGGATATTCTGGATATTCTGGATGCTGCTTGAAGCTGAAAATCAGAACAGAAGACAAAGCATCAGTAGTCAATGCATTGGAAATTCTGATGAGAACAGCAGACCTTAAGAGTTTGGACAAACTTTAATGCCCAGAGATTACCAAAACGTCTGAATCATGATTCATTTCTTCTTCCATTGTCAGTGATTGATACACTATAGCAAAGTAAGACATCAAAATGTCTGTCATGTTAAAGCTAGTGGGACCCTTGGAGTGTAAATATTTTTGAAAATTTCTTGAACCACCATATAGGTTTGGGACGAATTTACTAGTCTCTAGGTCTTAAGGTTTGACACCCGTTCATTATTTATAAGTGAAAGTCCGCAAGCCTTTTGCATATTAAATAACAGTTCTTACCAGGTTCTAGGTAAAATATTCTATAGTTTGTTTAACTTATGAAACAAATCACATTGGAATTATTTAATCGATTGAAACTTTGGCTTGTGTTGTGTTTGATTATCTTCGTAGTTAGGCCAGCTTATTCAGTGTTCCAGCTTTCATAACATTTCAAGGTTCTCTGTCAAAGAGTACAGTTTACATAGTGTCTAGCTGGGTTCCAAGGGTCCGATTACGATGACAGAGGGACTGCCACCGCCAGCTGTGCAGTGGCTGTCCTCAGCCATCTGAGTCCCATTTCCCTCTGCCACATTAGGATGGCGGGGGGAATCGCTGTGCGACCACCACAGTCGCAAAGTTCGCTCTCCACGCATCCCCCACAGGCAATCATCACAATTGCCTCGCAGAGCAGTCAGCATGTGTAAAATGGTGGCAGTGCCCAGCAGGCACTGCCCGCCAGATTACAATGCTGGCGTTAGCCAGCCTTTCCCTGGTGGTGGAACCGCCATGGAAACGCTGGAGGATGCTGGATTCGGGGGCCTGTTGCGAGCCCCTATGTGTGGGGGGAGGGTGTGTGTGCACTGCCCCTGCATTTCCCTGCACAAAGTGGCAGCACAGCGTGGTGCCTGCCACGTAGTGCAGGGAAAGGCACTTCGTGTCCATTTCACATTTCGAAAGTCCTGCAGCCAGCAGCACCATCAGCAACGTGAAATTGCTGGATGCGACCTCCACGGTGGCGGTCGCATCGTGATTAGGGGTGCGGGACCGCCGGACTCCAGTCCGTCTGCCATCGTAATCGGCCCCTAAATCTTTCACATTCTTAGCCAACATGATCAGAACAAAGGACCAGATTATCAACATTAGGAACTGTGATTTCCAAATTGCAAATCACAATTTGAAAATTGCAATTCCTAATTTATGAATGTTTTATTTTTAAAATCTACCTATCTCATGAATATTAATGAGGAAGGTCGTAATTTGCGACCCACCAGGACTCACAGCCATCACTGGGACGGTGGCCTGCTGAGGTCAGCAGACCACATTGTCTGAGACTGCGTTTTATTAAAGCAATCTTTTTTTATTTCAAATGCAGCCTATTTTCCTTAAAGGAATATGGGATGCGTTATAAAACACAGAAAATGAAATGTTTTAAGTTTTATTTTTTAGGAGTAGGCAGTGGTCCATGGGACCAATGCTTACTGTAAAATAAATATTTTATTTAACAATTTTAAAGGGAAAGTCGTCCCAAGGGGAACTCTTCCCATTTGCAAATGGGTTACCACCAATTTTGATTTCATCATAATAAAGTATCAGTATTGCAACTAGAATACAGTCGCAAAGCATTAATACACATCACAGTAGATCGGTATTTAGAAGGATTGCCTTAAGCATGCCCCCTCTAAATACCAAATTGGAATTGGGTCACACACACCTTACATTGAATAAAGCTTTTTTTTTACCTCAAAAAAGCTTTGTACATTTGGCCCTAAATCCCTCACTGCTGTGTCTTTATGCATTATAATCCTATTTTTCGAAATAAAGTACCTTACAATAATGCGGGTACATGGTATTTTTTCCATCATCCAGCTGCACAGGAAGTAAAATCACTGGATTTCGCATCATTCTTATGCTCAGGAAGTGACATCACTGGTTTCCCACCCATGGCCACCTGACCTCCTCCCCCTCTCAGTCCCTATTTTATGGCTGCATGGACATGTCAGCAGAAGCCCAGAGGTGGAATTGCCATCATATTCAAAGATACTATCCGCTGCACCACCTACGTACATGGACACCAGCACCAGCTACATCGAACACCTCATGTTCAAGATACATAGCACAGCCAACTTCTCCCTGGACAAAACTCTCATATAGAGACCACCCCACACCGCACACATTTTGTCAGTGAAATCTTAGACTTTGGCGCACCCCTCATCACCAACGCAAACCTTGGCCTCACCTAGCACCATACCGAGCCCAACCACACTGCTGGAAATCTTTTGAACACGATTTTCTCTTCAATCAGCAACATCTCAGTTGACAAGCCAACCACTATAACCTGGTGCCTTTCAGATAATACAGAATGTTACACACGGTAGCTCAAACCCACAGGGCGAAGCAGGAGACATAACACAATACAAACAACACCTTTAGAAAAGGGTTTTATTTTACGAAGTGCAAAGACTCTCTCTCTTTTAGAATCAGGCTTGAGGTGTTATTTTACACAATGCTCTCTCAAAGAAAGGCTTTCCCAGATGCCAAATGCACAATATTAAAATACACACACACATATATATATATATATATATATATATATATATATATATATATATATATATATATATATATATATATATATATATATATATATGTTCAGAAGCAAGCATGCAAGCAATAATAACACACTTGGTAGGGGGCGTGGCTTGTCGATCAGCAAGATGGCAGTGCTGTAGTGCTGCTCTGCTGGCCACCTATGATAATGCTACATGATCCTACCTCTCCGGAGCCAGTCGACCTGATTCATTGTGGGGATCGTCTTGCTGACACACAGCCCGAACATTTGAGGCGTTTGTTTGGGCTACCTGAGCACGGCAGGAACCGAGAGAGGTGTCTGGCAGTGAAGGAGCTGGGCCGACCGCGCCACGTAATGGTGGAGGCGCACTAAGTGCACTGACTGCTGTGTCCCTCGGCTCTCCGCGCTTTCTGCTGAAAGATACGATTGCGCCCCTGCATCGAGAAGGTGGGCTGCGCCCGAAGGTGAACTGCAGCCTCAGATAAGTGGATCTCAGCGGGGCCACTGGCTCAGGCTGCGAAGGTGCGGGGGAGAGTGTGCGAGTGCTGGGCTGCGGAACTGCAAGAGTGGCTGGTGCCAACGGCTGGACTGGGCCGGGACTAGGCCGAGTGAGCTGGCACTCAGGAGGTGTTCCCGCTCCGGGGGCCGGTGCTGCCTGCACTGTTTGCGCCTCCCCACCTATCCTCGGTGATTCATGTCTATGGGCGCAATCCCTCACCTGGTGAAAAGTGACGCGACTGCTTGGCTGCCGTGATTATACCATGCCCTGCCTGACTGGGAGCCCTGCATATCGTGGATTGCCAGCACAGTGTCTGCGTCAGTGGCATTCTGGGAGACGTCAGACCTGCGGGACTTACATTGCGGGAGCACAAGACTGACTCCATAGAATAGCGAGTTTGAGGCGCTGGAGCCCTTGCACCTTACGGGCCCTGTTGGTGGTTTTATGTCCAGAATCACTCAGTGGCGCCCTCTGGAGTGCTGCATGGAAGATCAGCTGTAGGGGCCCCTACAAATTGCGACTGGTTGGGTACCAGCTGTGAGGGGTGCGACCCACCGCCATCTAGCTGGCGAGTCTGGGAGCTGTGTGACCTTTCTAGTTCCCTCTGGGCGGGAGTCTCTGTGCCTGTTTGTGGTGTGGGTATCAGTGCCTACATAGAAAAATAGAAGCCTGCTGGACTGCGTTGTTGTCTGACTTGCAGGGTGCACTGGTGCGATCTGTCTGGCGACGTTGAGAGCAACATTGGGACACATACTTGCAGATCGATATTGTGAGATTGCACGATGGGCAAGCCGGATAAGTCACAACCGCACCTAACGTTTGAGCTCCGGAAGGGTGGCAAGATTACCCAGAATGTGGCCTCTGACTCTGAACTAGATGCTGCTTCACAGGCCCCCACGTGTCTGGAGAAATCACGGTCTGCTATACAGGCTAGTCTACAGGCGATAGACGGGAAGATTGAAGCCCTAAATGGCTGAATGGACCAGTTTTCTGTGAAACTGGATAAGCAGGCGGCACGTATCGGGGAGGCTGAGCGGTTATTCAAGCAAAGAATGAGGACATCAAGGCAAAATCGAGACGCAATAATATCCACGTTTTGGGCCTGCCGGAGTCTACAAATGTGGGGCGCCTGGAAGATTATGTGGAAACGATGCTGCGGGAAGTGTGTAGTCCGGGCGATCTGTCCCCTATATTTGCTGTCGAGCGCGCCCACCGGTCTTTGGTGGCTCGACCCCCTCCGGGTGCTCCCCAACAACCTATAATTGCCTGTTTATTGAACTACAGAGATAGGGACACCGTTCTGCGCATCACCAGGAAAAAGGGCACGATCACCTATCAGAATGATGACCTATCTTTTTACCCGGATTTTACTGCCCAAGTACAGGCTGCACGGAAAGAGTTCCAAAATGTGAAGAAGCTGTTACAAAAAGAGCGGGTCCCTTATGCCATGCTTTATCCAGCGAGGTTGCGCATCGGAGAGTTTGAGGGGGGCAAAATCTTTGCAAATCTGAAGCAGGAGATGGAATACGCCAGATCTCTGCAAGGACGACGTAAATCGCCTGACAACACGTCTGACGTGGATGACTGATTCACATCAGTATCTTAATTTTGTAACTTGTTTTGCTTCAGTTTACCATTTGTCCTGTATAGATTAGGTGCTGTCTCCTCCATTGCTACGACCATCGATACTCCGCATATACGATGGTTCTACATTTTGCTTTTGGAAGCCTGGAGGGGTGCGAGAATGAATCAGGCCTTGCTGGTTGGTGTGGGGTGTGGCGTCTGCTTGACTGACATCCCATGGACAATGACTGTTTTGCCTCATGGGGCTGGTCTCGGGGTGGACTTTTTCACTGTATGCTCGGTGGCCCCCTCCCGCTCAGAGTTGGGAGTGGGGTTAGCCGCTTCAGTCCCCGATGGGCATGACCCACCAAGTACAATGTCTTTTTTTGTTATTTTTGGGTGAGGGGGGCCGGTGGTGTAGGTCTTTGGCGAATTGGGGTTGCCAAAGTGGGTGCGGAGGTTGGGGGGGGGGGGTCCTTCTTCCTGTATGCTGGCTTTGTTCTATGATAATGTCATCATTGGACAGCTTGGGACACACGTGGACCTATGTCTTTCACTGTGGTTCGTTGCATGCCTAGGTTTATGTCGAAGTGTTGTTCATGGCGGGTGGGCAGTATAACTGTATTACTTGGAATGTTTGTGGCCTAAACACTCCCAAGAAGATGAAACAGTTGCTGGCACACTTAGATAGGCATGGTGTCCACATTGCTCTCCTACAGGAGACCCATTTAACCAAGCACTTGCTGTAGACGTTGTGGGCAGGAAGGGGCTGACTTCCTTCATTTTGCTTGGCAATGCAGGATGGTGCACCAATATTGGGTGGAGGTTGTTGAATTCCTATACACCATGACTGGCCGGCTGTTAAAGTGTACGCCCCTAGAATGCTTGATGGGTTACTTACCGGGTCAGGAAAGTGTGCTGGGTCGCTTTGTAAAGAGACCAAGATCTAACAAATGGCTCATGGACATGATGAACTATCATGAACAATTAGACCTATACGCTGAAGAACTGTGGAGGTCCTCAAGACCTAGAGATATTTGGGCTCCTTTGCGGGAATATTTGCTGGCACGAAGTGAACAAAACAAGTGACATTTTCAAGGATGGAGTTCAGCGGACTATGTAATGCCATGGTGTATATATTTGAGGCACGTGTGGATATGCTGAATTGTAACTGTTCATTGCCCGGTCTGGAACACCAAACTGTATATGCATTGTAATGCAGGAAGGGGCTTTTGGGGTGGGTTTTTTTTTTGTTATGTTGGAAGCACGTGTTGTATACTGTATATTTTGAGGCATGGACATGCTGTGCAAGTTTGAAAATCAATAAATAAATATAAAAAAAATTAACACACTTGGTAAATGCAACAGTTAGATGCATGAATAGTACCATGAATAAACAAGCAGCAAATTATATGATGTGTCTTGCACATATATACTAGGACGTCCTGCAAGAGATCAGGAAGATATATACACTGAATAAACCAAATGAGTACTTTGGAGGTGCACCTTGACTCACTCTCACATCACAAAGAAAACACATCAAATGATAAAAGCCACTGGCCAAACATCCCAATGACAATAGTCAGAACTCAACACTTCACCTGGCGCAAATACTGTGTCTATATCTTAGCCCACTCCTGACCGGGGGATTCACAGCCGAGGATAAGAGCTCAGCAACCAGGTTCTGTACCGAAGTAGATACGTCCGTCCCCATTCGGAGTCCAAAATCCTGGTTTCTAAGTCAACAACCCTCAGCTTTATAATCTCAAAACACACTGGAAGGTTTGAGAGAAACCTCCCCCCTGCGCCAGAGGAATCTTACCAGAACTGGCCAGCTTCCAAGCAAGCATTCCCTGGCTGGAAGGAGTTCCCACATTCCCTTCTGCAATCTTGCATGTTCCAGCCTTTATCTTGACGAAGCTCTCAAAGCCTTCCGGGGACATTAAACAATCTCTCATGAAAACAATCCTTGAACGTGATTAATTAACCCAAACAACTTGCAAATGCTGCTGTGCAAGTAAATACAGCTCAAGCAAGGCAGAGTCAGAAAACAGGATGACATGAGGTCATGTCAAAATCAATAGTAAGAACTTCATAATTCTACCAATGTACAACACAATGCACATTTGTGCACAACTGCTTATAGCATCACACACTTCATCTCTCAATGTCCGATAACATCACATACTTCATCTCTCAATGTCATCACTGCTCACAACACTGCACTTCGAGACCGAAAAGTACATTCCACACCTCTCTTTCTCTCTCATGCTTTCAAATGCACATCCCACAAGTTCTGTTCTTGGCAAGGCTGTACTACTCCGTGACAGCTCCTACTGAAAGACTGCAAGATTACAAGAAAGAAACTCTTAAGAGAAACAGGCATATGCATGACCTTGTACATTCAGGCTAGGATAAAATAACACACCAAAGTCAATTAAAATGTGGTAGTCAAAGGTCATCACAGGTGTCAGACCACAAGAGTGCCTCTAGCACTACACCTGGTAAGACACAGCACTCGTCAATTGTATCATATCCATCCGGCACACCCGCTGACCTACTACCACAAGTTCCTCCTACCTTTGCTAGAAAAGCATCACAGAAGAGGAGTGGGCTTCCGGTCTCTTGGTGCATTGGCCCGAGCACAACAGCAACTTGTGGAAAGCGATCGTGAACCTCAACAGCTGGATCACTGCATGACCGAAGAACCTGGCGACCCTCAAGAGCAAGCCAACGGCAAGTGCCCAACCAAAGGCTATCTAGTACACTGTGGAACTCAGGTTAACTAAATACCACTGCAAGTAACTGAAGTGCAAATGGAGAGCAAGTCAATACACCACAGATAAAGGAATCTTCATTTGAGCCCTAAATCGCTACCACAAGCAGATACAGAACCTCAAGCACACAGCTATTGCAGATCGCATTGATGCCAACACTAACAGCAGCAAGGAAATCTTCACCATCATCAAAGATTTAATTGCCCCTCCTGCCTCTTCCAGAAACATCACCCCTACACAGAACCTTTGTAACAAGCTCTAGAAATTCTTCTGAAATAAAATCACCTCTGAACAATGCAACTTTGACCCTCTACCGGACCCCCTCACCATCACAGCTCAACTTCCCAAAATGTGTTGAAAAACTTAACCCTGATCTTGTGGCCTGCTGTCACCACTGTCAAAATGGCTGCTACCATAAAGACCATCCACTCAGAGGCCCATCTGACCCTTGCCCCAGCAGGCCTTCACCAAAGGACTACTACCAATCAGCGAAGCACTAACACACTCCTTAATGCCTCCATTGAGTCAGCTATATTCTCCAACACCGAGAAAAATTAAACCGTCATGCCCCTGCTCAAGAAACCATCCATTGGCCCAGCCATGCTTTTCAATTACAGATCCATCTCCCTCTACCATACCTTGCAAAGGTCTTAGAGAAATAAATCAACCAATGCCTTATCGACCACATCAGCAACCACCAGCTCCTTGACGTCACACAGTCCGGATTGAGACCCAACCTCAGTGCAGAAACAGCACTTATCTTTGCCACAGAGGACATCCACCTGCAACTTGACAGAGAAGACACGGCAGGCCTCTTTCTCTTGAACTTCTCTGCAGCATTTGGCATGGTCTCACACCCCATCTTTATCAGGTGCAAGATATTGGCATCCAAAGACCTGGTCTCCATTGGACCAGATCCTTCTTAACGAAGAGAACACAAGCTGTCAGCTTGGCACTTTACTCCTTTGAAGCCTGCAAACTCCTCTGTGGAGTGCTTTAAGGTTCATTGCTCCACCCCATCCTCTTTAACGCATACATGATCACTCTTGCCAATGTTATTTATGCACACAACATCAACATTGACTGGTATGCCGACGCCATGCAACTCATACTCTCTGTCTCAGACAAGACCCCAACAGTAGAAACAAGTTCACTGCCAGTATGACGGAAGTCACCAACTGGATGGAAGCCAATTGCCTCAAGCTTGAGACTAACAAGACAGAAGTAGTGATCTTCAGCAAGAACACCACACCATGGGACTTCAACTGGTGCCCGGCCAAACTCAGACCTACACCCATCCCCTGTACCGATGTCAGGAACCTCTGAATTATCATTGTCAGCAAACAGGACATGACTGCATAACTCAATGCATCCTGTTCCACACTCTTAAAATGTGGAGGATGATCTTCAAATGACCCTTGAGCAACACTAGAAAAACTTGCTCTCAAGCTCTAGACTCCAGCATGTTGTACTATAGATAACCCTCTACCTAGGAACCCCAAGCAACTCACAAGAAGACTACAACCCATCCAGAACTCAGTAGCTAGACTCATCCTCTACCTCCCACACAGAATTCACATCACACCACACCTCAGAGAGCCCCACTGACTCCGATACACAAATGTGCTCATGTCATACCCCTCACACACACATTGAAGGCACTACACAACTTAGGTCCCACCTACTTGAAAGTTGCATCTCCTTCCACCAACCACCCAGACACCTCTGCTCTGCAGTACTCATACTCACACACATCCCATTCATTAAAAGAACCAGATCAGGAGGACATGCATTCTGTTACATTGCTCCTACAGCATGGAAATACCTCCTACTCCACATCAGAGCCTCCTCCTTTCTTCTTTAATTCCACAAGAAGTTGAAGACCTGGCTTTTCAGTTAAGCAACTCTTGAATAAGGGGCAGATGGAGAACGCGGTTGATGTATAGCCATTGAGTCTCACCACTGCGGAGGAGCGCTGTAGCAATTGAAGATTAGGGCTCGAAACTTCTCTCCCATCCCAAACTTGGCTAGCACCATTTCAAGGAACGGCCAGTGAACTCAGTCGAATGCTTTCTCAGCGTCGACCGCCTAGATCATGTATTCCCCAGGCATCCGGGAGGCTTTTTCGATCAGGTGGGTTACTCTCTTTGTGTTGTCAACTGTCTGTCGGTCAGGGACAAAGCCAGCTTGATCGGGATCAACTAAGCCTGGGAGATGGGCGGCCACCGCGTGGCGAGGATGCTAGTGTATAGTTTGAGGTCAACATTAAGGAGGGAGATCGGTCGATATGCCCCACATTTAGTTTTGTCCTTCCGTGACTTTGGAATGACCGAGACAGAGGCCCTCAGGAGATCCGGTGGGATGGCTCCTGGGTCCGCGAATGATCATGTAACTTTAAACAGCAGGGAAATGCCTGCACCTGTGAGTAAAAGTGGGCACATCCAAGTTTGACCATATTATTCAGGCTGAATTATAAAAATTTGAGCATAAAGACTACGCATTCAGCCTTTCCAATCAAGGATTGCAGAGTCCCCTGATTCCGCACCGACCCGCAACATCCGGCTGACAGTATCCACTCGGGCTTGATCACCAGCTTTTTATCACGCTTTTGCCGCAACGTACATTCTTTATGGCCATCGCCCTTTATCACATTTATACCAATGTCATTACATTATGTTATGTTATGTTAACCCGACTTGTATAGCGCAACAGCTGCCTCAGCAAAGAGGCATCCCGGCGTTGACAGCAGCAAGACATAAAAGCTAAGGCCTAAGCCGGACGAAAGAGATAGGTTCAGACAGCAGATCTGGGAGGGGAGAGTATTCCAGAGTTTCGCCGCTAGGTTACGAAACGACCGTCCACCAGAATGTGTACGTTTTGCCCCCAAGGGACAGTAACCAGGCATTGCCCCAAGGAGCTCAGATGATGCAAGGGTGTATAAGGCACTAACAGATTGGCCAAAATACCCAGGGAAGAGTGCTTCATAATTTTAAAGGCCAGGCAAAGGAACTTGAATTCAATGCGCTTGGCCATAGGCAGCCAACATAATTGTCGAATGACACCAGTTGTCGGGCAGCTTCTAGGGAGCACAAGCAGTGCTCTGGCTGCCACATTTTGGACCCTTTGCAGATGCATGACCTCTGCCTTTTTTACCCCCAGGTAAAGTGAACTGACATAGTCCAGCCTAGACCTGATAGCCGCTTGAGCAATCATTTGTCGGGTGGATGGGTCAAAATACCCCAGGAGGGGTTTCAATCCGCGGAGTAATCCAAAGCATGTGCCTGCCACTTTCTTGGTATGATCTGAAAGCTGAGGGCCGAATATAACCACACCCCTAGATTTTTCACCACCGACTTAGGGGTGGGTGCACTCCCAAGGATATTCGGACACCATTGCTCATTCCATACCTCAGTATCTCTTCCCACTAGCAGCACCTCAGATTTTTTGGCATTGAGCTGGAGACAGTTGGCAGTCATCCACTCTGCGACTGCCGCCAGACCGGTCCTAAATTTGGGAGCGTCCCGAGTAGAGTCATCAGAAACAACCACCACCCACTGCGTGTCACCCGGTAAGAGACAATGGAGAGACCCCAGTCCCTGGCCACCACAGCCAATGGTTGTACATACAGATTGAATAGTACAGGACTCAAAGCAGAGCCCTGTCGTACACCCTGACCTATAGACAGGACACGAGAAAGAAAAGGCGGGGCGGTGATATGAAAACCATCATAAAGGAAGCCTAAGTGGACGTGCACACCCACTCGCTCATCTATTCTTAAAACTCACTGCTGGGACCGAGCATACACGATTCGCTGCTCTCGTCACTGTGAGACATCCCTCTAACAGCTCAAGTACTCTTCATTTCGTACAAGACCCGGAAGAACATCCAAGGTCATATCCAGGAAAGGTCTGCACCGGCACTTTACACAGTAATTATCTGGCACCCCATCTAGATTTTCATAGGCACCATCTGGGAATGCCACGCAGTGGGCAGAATTCGACACAACTTCTAACGTGAGATCATTAGAGATTCCAAAATATATTTAAATATATAAAGAGCATGCACCTGTCATACTCTACTTTGCAATATTCTTGATGGAAATAGATATATCTGGCACCCCTCTAGATTTTTATGGGCGCCATCTAGGGAATGGTACGCGGTGGACAGAACTCACCACTAAATCATTAGGGGGGTCCAAATACATAAAACATATGAAAAACATACAAAACAAAATGTGCCTGTCATACTCTACTTTGCAGTGTACTTGATCAAGGTAGACATAAGAACAGTGTAGTGGCATCTTTATAACGTTAACCAGTGTATCCCGAAAAACCACATACACACAGGAGCTTAACCAAGTATAGAAAAAATGGTGTGTGGTGTATCTACTACATTTCCTGATGATCTCTACCTTTCTGTTTGTGCTTTTTGTACTATTCCATTGCACATCAGTGCTTCTACCAAATTAGCACATATCTAACTGGAGCTATAGTCTCCATGCATGCATTCACCTAAAAATGTGATTCCACTTCTATTCAAGGACTGTCATTTGAGTATGAAACAGGGTCCCATGTAGTCTATACCTCGTGTTGCCGACCAGTGTATCAGCAACTGCCATCTCAAGAATCATCCTACAATGGTCCACCAAAAACCCAGAGAAGCAGAAGGGAGTTCTAAATTTACACATTTTTAAATTTTTTAACCTTGAGTTTGAGTTTGAGTTTAAAAGCACTTTTAAAGCGCACGTATACCGGCGGTTTCTTGGCGCTGTAGCTAGCGGGAACTGAGGATTAGGAGCAGGGAGGGTAGAGGGGACGCTTATTCAAAGGACTTTGTGAATAAGTAGGTCTTAAGATTTTTACGGAATTGGGAATAGAGAGTGATAGAGCGAAGTTGGAGGGGAAGGGAATTCCAGAGGGTAGGTGCAAGAATAGCAAATTTGGAGCCGCCCCACTTCTTTCTCCGGAAGCGTGGGATGGTGAGGAGGGACTGGGAGGACAAACGTAGGTCCCTGGAGGGGACATAAGAGACAATCTCGGAGGAGATGAAGGTGGGTGCCAGACCCGATCGGGCCAGGAAAGTGATGGATGCGAGCTTGAATTGAATTCTAGCTCGCACGGGGAGCCAATGAAGAGATTTCAGAAGTGGGGTAGAGCGGTGGAATTTAGGGAGGTTGAAAGCCAGGCGGGCCGCCTGGTTTTGGATCTGTTGTAGGCGACGCAGACTGTATGCAGGGATACCGGCATACAGAGCGTTCCCATAGTCCAGGCGGGACACCACCATGGCCAGAATGATAAGTTTGAGGGCAGAAAAAGTGAAGAAGCGGGACACCTTGTGTATGGTACGCAGTGAAAGGAAGGAAGAAGATACCACAGAGCTAACCTGGGAGTGAAGGGTGAGTTGGGAGTTGAGTTTTATGCCTAATGTTTTGACTGAGGAGGAAGGAACAGGAGGAGGGCCAAGAGAGGGGGGCCAGAAGAGAGGGGACCAGGGGCTGGATGAGCCACCCGTCAGCACCAACTCGGTTTTATCCGGGTTGAGTTTGAGGTGGCTGTGGCTCATCCAGTCCCTGATGTGAAACATGACAGTTTGAAAGTTAAGGACAGCAGAAGGAGAGGAAAGATCAAAGATCAGCTGGAGGTCATCCGCATAATTAAATACGGCGACCTCCATCTGTTGAAGAGAAAAGATAAGAGGGGCAATGTATAGATTGAACAAAAGGGGGGAAAGAGAGGAACCTTGGGGGACCCCGCACTGAACTTTCCGGAAATCCGCTGTAAAGTCACCCAGGCGGACAGCCTGGGTGCGGTCGCTCAGGAAGGAGGATAACCAGACCAGGGCAGACCCCCCGATCCCCGCCGCCCCGATACGGGAAAGTAAGATGTTGTGATCCACCGTATCAAAGGCGGCTGAGAGATCGAGGAGCACAAGAGCCTGGTGCTGATTGGTGTCCATACCCTCCCTGAGGGTGTCGAGAACCGACATGACAACGGACTCCGTAGAGTGTGCGGGGCAGAAACCAGCTTGACGGGGGGCAAGGGCTCCGTGTTTCTCCACAAAGGAGCTCAGAGCGCAGGTGACGTGGCGCTCGAGCACCTTGGCCAGAAATGGCAGGAGGGAGATAGGGCGGAAATTGGCAGGGACAGAGGGATCTGCCCCAGGTTTTTTCAGGATGGGCACAATTACCGCAGACTTCAGGGAGCTAGGGACTATGCCTTGAGCAAGGGAACTGTTGAGGAGGTGAAGGGGGGGATCTGGACAAGAAACAAAGATGTGACGGAGAATGTGGGCAGGGCAAGGGTCAAGTGGGGAGCCAGATTTGATCAAAGGCACCAATGAGGTCAGATTTTCCCGAGTGATAGGGGGAAAGGTGGTCAGTTTGCCTTTGGGAGGGGGACATTGAGGATCAACAAAAGATGGGGAAGGTAGAGGGATGTTGGCCTTGATGGTGACAATTTTGTGAATGAAATAATTATTAAGAGAAAGACAGAGGTCTTTGGACGGGGCTGGTTTTAGCGTAGTTCTGTCCGAGAACGCCAGGTTGTGGACAATGGAGAATATCTCCTTGGACTGATTCTCCGCTGCTAAAATTTTGGAGGAGAAATAAGCTGTTTTGGCCTCCAGGATGCCTTTTTTGTACTGGCTGAGGATGCTGATGTATTCCAGTTTCAGAGTGGGGCAGTAGTTTCTCCTCCAAGCCCGCTCCGCGCGGCGAACTGTGAGTTTGGTGGCTTTAAGCTCTTTATTAAACCACCGGTTGGCGTCTTTGTCGCGTTTAGAAGTGATGCGCTTGAGCGGGGCAACGGAGTCGCAGCTGTGGGAGAGCCACTGATCTATGGCGTCAACCTGGGAGACGGTAGTGAGGCCCTGGAGAGACGGGAGAGAGCTGGTAAGGAGGGAGGAGAGATTCTCAAGGTTGACACGGCCCCATGATCGAACCCAGGTGTTTTTGGGCCGGGAGGGCTTAGCTGGGGGAAGAATAGGAAGGAGAAATGAAATCAGGTGGTGGTCGGACCAAGGGCAGGGGGAGACAGATAGTGATTCCACAGGGCAGTTCAGGGACCAGATCTGATCAAGCAGGCGACCTTTGTTGTGGGTGGCGGAGTGAACATGAGATATGAAGTTGAGGGAGTGAAGGGTTTCGGAAAATTCCTTAGATGATGGACACTCAGCGGGATCAGAGGGCCAAAAGTTAAAGTCGCCAAGGAGCAAGATGGAGGAATTGTTGACTGTAATGGTGGCCAGGACCTCCAAAAAGTCAGGAAGAAACTGAAGGGGGGACTGAGGGGGACGATAAGTGAGGAAGCAGGTTAGAGGGGGAGAGGTAGATACTGTGCGAATCACCAGAAATTCGGTGGTAGCAATGTTAGGTAGGGATAGAATTTGAAAAGGGAGATCGGTACGAGCGATGACCGCCACGCCGCCCCCGGCTCTGCCTGAAGGGCGGTCAGCCCTAAGGGCATAATAGGAGGCCGGAAGGGTGGATAGGAGTGCAGGGAGGGAGTCGTCGCAGAACCAGCTCTCAGTTAAGAAGAGGAGATCTGGAGCATGAAGATCCAGCAAGACCGAAAGTTCATGCGCGTGGGCAACGGCGGACCGGGTGTTGAGGTAGAAGGCTGTGAGGTTTTTAGGGGTTGGCGGGGGAGCAGACCTACAAGTCGTGGGCGGGGTATCCAATGTAGGAAGAGGGCGAGGAAGGGGGGAGAGGGAAGCTATGCCGAGAGCAGAAATGCGAGAGCTGACAGTGGCCGAGATGGGCCAGGGGCCCTGGTAGCTGCGAAGTAGGTCCGGGGTATAGGTGATAGGTGGGGCAGAGTGAAGAGCCCCTAGTCCCGGCCAGTCGCGGACGGGCGCAGACGGGCTTGCCTTAGGCGCGCCTTCGGCGCGCAATTGACGCGCCCGCTGCGCTCGTCCGCTGCGCTTCCTACCAAGACACATAATTTATGGCAGTGGGACAGGGTGTTGGGGGGGTGTGGCCAACAGAGGGGGCGTGTCTGTGGCGCGCCTCGCGCTCGAGAATGGCGGCTGGAAGGAGGGGGTCGTTGCAGCGTGTAGCGCTGTTTAAAAGATGCCCAGAAGTGCAGGTAGGAGGGGGGAGTGACAAGAACAAAGTATCACGAGTAAATTTTTAAAAACAGAGTTATGCTTTCTCCCGGCTTTCCGCCTCAGGAGTCCAATTGCTAGTGAAGCGCCTGGCGTCAGCGCGCACTATTTATACAAACTGCCGAGGGGGCGTGGCCAACAGAGGGGGCGTGTCTGTGGCGCGCCTCGCGCTCGAGAATGGCGGCTGGAAGGAGGGGGTCGTTGCAGCGTGTAGCGCTGTTTAAAATATGCCCAGAAGTGCAGGTAGGAGGGGGGAGTGACAAGAACAAAGTATCACGAGTACATTTTTAAAAACAGAGTTATGCTTTCTCCCGGCTTTCCGCCTCAGGAGTCCAATTGCTAGTGAAGCGCCTGGCGTCAGCGCGCACTATTTATACAAACTGCCGAGGGGGCGTGGCCAACAGAGGGGGCGTGTCTGTGGCGCGCCTCGCGCTCGAGAATGGCGGCTGGAAGGAGGGGGTCGTTGCAGCGTGTAGCGCTGTTTAAAAGATGCGCAGAAGTGCAGGTAGGAGGGGTGAGTGACAAGAACAAAGTATCACGAGTAAATTTTTAAAAACAGAGTTATGCTTTCTCCCGGCTTTCCGCCTCAGGAGTCCAATTGCTAGTGAAGCGCCTGGCGTCAGCGCGCACTATTTATACAAACTGCCGAGGGGGCGTGGCCAACAGAGGGGGCGTGTCTGTGGCGCACCTCGCGCTCGAGAATGGCGGCTGGAAGGAGGGGGTCGTTGCAGCGTGTAGCGCTGTTTAAAAGATGCCCAGAAGTGCAGGTAGGAGGGGGGAGTGACAAGAACAAAGTATCACGAGTAAATTTTTAAAAACAGAGTTATGCTTTCTCCCGGCTTTCCGCCTCAGGAGTCCAATTGCTAGTGAAGCGCCTGGCGTCAGCACGCACTATTTATACAAACTGCCGAGGGGGCGTGGCCAACAGAGGGGGCGTGTCTGTGGCGCGCCTCGCGCTCGAGAATGGCGGCTGGAAGGAGGGGGTCGTTGCAGCGTGTAGCGCTGTTTAAAAGATGCGCAGAAGTGCAGGTAGGAGGGGGGAGTGACAAGAACAAAGTATCACGAGTAAATTTTTAAAAACAGAGTTATGCTTTCTCCCGGCTTTCCGCCTCAGGAGTCCAATTGCTAGTGAAGCGCCTGGCGTCAGCGCGCACTATTTATACAAACTGCCGAGGGGGCGTGGCCAACAGACGGGGCGTGTCTGTGGCGCGCCTCGCGCTCGAGAATGGCGGCTGGAAGGAGGGGGTCGTTGCAGCGTGTAGCGCTGTTTAAAAGATGCCCAGAAGTGCAGGTAGGAGGGGGGAGTGACAAGAACAAAGTATCACAAGTAAATTTTTAAAAACAGAGTTATGCTTTCTCCCGGCTTTCCGCCTCAGGAGTCCAATTGCTAGTGAAGCGCCTGGCGTCAGCGCGCACTATTTATACAAACTGCCGAGGGGGCGTGGCCAACAGAGGGGGCGTGTCTGTGGCGCGCCTCACGCTCGAGAATGGCGGCTGGAAGGAGGGGGTCGTTGCAGCGTGTAGCGCTGTTTAGAAGATGCGCAGAAGTGCAGGTAGGAGGGGGGAGTGACAAGAACAAAGTATCACGAGTAAATTTTTAAAAACAGAGTTATGCTTTCTCCCGGCTTTCCGCCTCAGGAGTCCTTTTAAACCCACCGATGGTCAGCTCACTGGGTGGTGGATACAGGACTCCATAAACAATACATAGTAGATAGATGGCATCGCCTGCCCACTTTATGCCACTCAATAGAATCATTCAGGCCATCCTGTTCTGCCTTCTCTGAAAAAATCCAGCAAGCCTCTTTCTGGGCAAGTAGGTTTTCAGTGGCATGAGTTTCCCCAACCACTTTTTCCAGCACCGTCCATTTTAGATTCCTACAATTATGAGCCCCTTCTTGGAATCTGGCAGACAAGGTGCATAGTTAACTTTCCTGCCTTTAGAGTACTGATGTTTTTCTGGATCCTTACTTTGATCTTACTGGATGTAAGGCCAATATAGTGCAGTCCACATTCACAATTCAGCCGTTAGATGACATTTGAGGTGTTACAATTACTAAACTAGCCTGAAGCCACGTCTTCCGTCAACAAAGGTGATACTCTTTGATGCCTGTGTCAGACTGCACACCATGCAGCTCCCGCAGGGGAAGTGTCCTGATAGTATCCCTGTATTCTGTGGCTCTTTCTGTCGGGTGTGGACCAACAGGTCTCTTAGATTGGAGGTCCATTTAAATGCCAATCTTGGTTGGGGCATATTTTTGGGGCTGGAATCCAGTAGATGCCAATGTTTTCTGATATTCTGTCTGATTTTAGTAGACAAAGGTCGTCACTATTGGGAGACATTTATTGTTGGTACGTATGCTCCTTTCTAGTTTTGCCACCCGGGATATTCATGGCTCGCTTGCGGGCCTGTTTTATCACTCTTGCATGCTATGCTCTCTCAACAAGATTTTCTGATTGTTCAGCAAATGCTCTGATGTTAGTACAGTTCCTATGGTATCTAAACATTGTCCTACTGGTAAGTTATCCCACAGTGCCCTAGACTGGAATGACCGGTAATGCAGTAGCGAGTTACTATCGGTCGGCTTTTGGTGAACTGTAGTCAAAAGTTTGTTTTCATTGGTTGTTATGACCAGGTCGAGATAAACCGTTTTAGGTCGGTGGCTGATCCACATGAAACAAGGACAAATATCCGCCATATTTAGCAAATTCAGAAATGCAAGGAGTTGATTCTCTGGACCTGACCAAATGCACAACACGTCATCAGTATATCTCTTCCACAGAGATATACTGAAGAAAAGGATTAGAGACGTGGTACACAAAATTATCCTCCAACTTCCCAACATAAATACAGGCCAGACTGGGGGCAAATGTTGTCCCCATCGATGACTTGTAGATTCAGTTGATTACGATAGCAAAATAAATTTCTCGTCAATGCTAGTTCAATACATTTGAGGACAAATGATAGAGGCGTGTCATAGAACCACTTTGTAATGTCTTAAGTCTGCATTAATGTACTGTTGCCCTATACTCTGCATGGAATCTGGAACTCTGGACACTGTGCTGTGCTCTGCTGAGTCTCAGTTGGCAGTTGCCAGGTCTGTGCTTTGGATGGGGTCTTTGTTTATTGATACTTAATAAAGAAGGTATTATAACTTCCTACGTTTCCTGTGAAGTATATGATGAGGATCTTACACACTTGCCTTCCCCAAGAGCCTGTGCTGCTGCCACCAGTGTGGCATCCTGGTGAATGGTAGTGTAGAACGATTCAATGTCAATAGTGATTATTAGTTGATTCTGGGGATCATACTCCAGGCCGTCCAAAATGGTAAGGATATCAGTGGTGTTTTGTACAAAGGAATGTTATAGGTCTCTCTCAGAAAAAAAATCTGAAAACTCTGACAGGGGTTTGATTATTGATTGGATACCAGATACTATTGGGCGTCTGTGGGGAGGGCGTTTGGGCTTCTGGATATTTTTATATAGGGAGGCCTAGGCACACACTTCTGCCCAATGCCAGGATACCCGTGCAGGTGTTTACTTAAGGCAAATGGAAATGGTGAAAGGACTGGCAGTGAGCAAAAATACATTCTCTTTAATCCACTGACAGTTTACAGCAAATTCCTGTCACCCCCTGATATTAAAAAGGAATTTGTGGCATCACCTTACTGCTTTCAATAAAAGTAATAATAAATATAACAAACTTTGACTGTTAATGTATAGGGTGCCAAATTCCACTGTTACGTTGCAACTTAAAACCTTGTCAGTGTAAGCTACCATAATGCATACAAAAATATTGTGGTGCCCAAAAGTTTGGGACTTATAATCGAAATATCCTGAAGTTAGGTGTGCATATAGATAAGTATACACTCTTAACACCACATGTGTACCTTGTATGTATATATAAGGTACACATTTGTGGAGTCAAGTATGGTAAAACTATGCTTACCTATATATTCTTACTATCATGATCTTTTTTGTTGTTGGTATTTCCATGATATTTATACATCGATGTTCTTGTGGCATACTGTGTGGTCCCATTCCAACACAGCAGGTATAACTTTAGGGATAGTGGCCTACTGATGGCCCCACGTGTCTTGTGTAGCATATTGGCGGAAGGAGTCAGACTGTTGAAGAGCCTTCCAGAGGAAGTCAGGTGGCCTTATAGGTGATGCTTGGTAGCAATGTAAGTAGCGTGCAGTTAAGTCCACCACCATGCTGCTATCTGTTACTAATCATCCAAGAAAGGGCTGTTTGTGTCATATCCATTGCAATATGTAATATAATAAAATACCCTCTGCCATACATTAAAATGCTAGTGCAAGTCACCTAGTAGGTTCATAACAATATAAAGGAACATATCAAAATAACTTATGAAATATGTTGTGCCTCTATATGGTCATAGAAGTCCTCTGTGACTTGCAAAATCCATATAATGTGCAGCAAGGGGTACTTTATCCCATATATACTATGACACTCCATAGTTAGATAATGCAGAACGTCAGAGATATTTCTTTACATGTGTTTGGTACTTGTCTCCCCAGATTTGCCTACAAATGGTAACTTTATCTTGGTGTAACATCATGCCGACACAGCTCTCTAGACTGCTATACCCAAGTTCAAGTGTAGTGATGCGGGCACAATCATCTGATTAGTTGCTGCCTTTTCACAATTCCATAGCATTTAATAAGCAATACTGGTAGATATGTCCCCTGCAGCAATTTGCAGAATGCAATGGGGTATTCAGCATATGTGACACACAATTCACGGCCTCATCTCTGAGGTCGATAAATCAATATTCCATTGATAGTGGAAGTGACATAACATAACCCGATTGACGTCCTCTTTCTTCCTGACCTGCTCATCAGTTTCCTGGTTTCTGTTAAAGAATTTGGGAGAGAGCAAAGACTGACAACTATAGGAGTATTGAGGGCTCCTCCAGTCCTCTTTACTTTCTATTCCTGCAACAGCCTCGGGACCCCTGAGAAGAGGAGTAGGAAGAGTGTTATTATCTACTTTATCTCAGTTTACATAAACCAAAAAAGCAAAACATACAAGAATGATAAAAACATTGATAAGTAAAATACGATACATAAACATACATTCAAAAGACTTTTTTCAAAACACAAGGGTTGAGGTAAAACAAAAACAGCACCTGCTTCCACTGTGGCTCAAAGGTTATGATGATGGTGCTCAGGAGACCAAGGAACACAACCCTGTCTGTTCCTTCATGGGCGAAGCCCAAAATATACAATAGAAAATGCGGAATCAGCACCCATCTGTGAAATGATTTTTTGACAGTCTCTGATATCTTCAATGTCTGTGACAAATAAGATCTTGTAATAAATAGGTCCGGACTGATGTAAGGTTTCTTATTCAAATCTTTATTGTGGTAATCCAAGACAGGAAAAATCCAATTCTCTTAGTCTGGAGAAAGTATGCATCCGTCAGATGCTGCTCGACTGGTGATGCGTGATTCTGCTTAGGCTACCATGCCTCTTTGTGTATAACAAGACAAAGCACGATATAGACAGCATAACAAGATAACGTACGATATAGACAGGTACTTCTTAACTTCCAATAATCATAGGAGCGTACTTTCTCCAGACTAAGAGAATTCATGATAACCTGCTACTCTCAAGGAACCTTACTTTGCTGCACTGCTTATTGACTAATACAGATGTTTGAGCCCTGAAGAAGTCTCAATTTTGAGACGAAACGCGTCAGCTAAGAAGGGAAATCCGCATGTGTTCTAGGATTTTTTCCTGTCTTGGATTACCACAATAAAGATTTGAATAAGAAACCTTACATCAGTCCGGACCTATTTATTACAAGATCTTATTTGTCACAGACTAAAGATATCAGAGACTGTCAAAAAACATTTCACAGATGGGTGCTGATTCCGCATTTTCTATTGTATACATTCAAAAGACTGTACAAAACGTCGAAGGATCAAGTTGCCGTTGAGACATTTGCAATGGGAACTGGGACCCAATAAAACTTTGTTATAAAAATAGATTTTAAAAAAGCCTCTACTGCATGCCCTTTCCCCCCCCCTGAGCATCTTAATGGCTGCGCTTTAAAGCATGGTTTTACCCAGCCATGGATTACATGCTCCTTTATCAGCTTTAATAAATTCAATCAGTGCTTCTCTATACGGGTCAGCTCCTCTGTGGACCACAGGCGCACCCAGTATGTTAGTAGCTTTAAATGGACAACATGGTCAATCCTTGTAAAGAGAGGTCCATGTGACGGGGGTGAGATGGGGGAGGTTAAACAATAACCCAATGAATGTGTTCTCAATGAGGGTGAGTGCAGACATGCCAACACACCCCAAAGATCTGCCCCGTACGTGTCACCCACTATAGCAGTGGCCCTGTATCCAGGGCGGGAGAGACAGCGCCACTAGAAGTGGCTTTGCACTTCCTAGTTATAGTGAATGCCCTTTGGTGAGGGGCTGACCTAATTTTCCTAAACTGGGGAGCCCAGGACTACTTATCGGTAAGTCTGACGACACCCAAATAATCAAAGCATTTGACTTGCTCCAGGGGCACCCCGTCCAGCCTCATCCTACCTCTAAATGACCTGTGTTGGTTCAGCGCCATGAATTTAGATTTAGAGAGCTTCACCTCTAAGCCTCTTAATGAGCAAAATTTAGAGAAGCTATCCAGGAGTACTAGGAGACCTGATGGCATTGCAGAGATAAGGAGTGTAATATTCTGCATTTTAGAAAAGTCCTTAAAATATGGGGGCATATTATCAAGGACGGGTGTCAAAATTATCGCCGTTTTATCGGCAGGAAACTGCCGATAAAATGGCGATAATGGGCTTGATAATACGACCTTGGTAATTCCCATAGAAGTCCATGTTCTGATGTTAACATGGCCTTCTATGGCAATTAACCAGGGCATATTATCAAGCCCATTATCGCTGTTTGATCAGCAGTTTCCTGCCGATAAAACAGCAAAAAATTTAACACCGGTCCTTGATATTAGGCCCCATGGCTCTTTAATCAATACGCTGTTTCTGTTCTGTACTGCTTTTCTTCATCAGCTGACCCATACCTTTATAACTGTCCTTCTCATCAAGGCAGAACCAACACACCATCGGGTATATGAGCGTTTTACAAACTAAATAACATAACATAACATTGTGAGCAAACATGAGATTGGAGGCAAGTGTATTCGGATTTAAGGGTGTCCTGTCTGCATTGTGATGCCAGTTTACTGCTCCGTTTATATACAGGCAAAAGAGCATGGGAGCTACTATCCATCCTAGATCTGCCCCCACGATTAATTGGAATACTGTTAGTAAGGTCCCCATCAGAATTTCACCTAACCTATGTGTATGTGTTCATAGAAAGGCGGAAGGCGCAATTTTTTGAAATCAGACAAAGGTTAATTCAGTCCAAAAATAATTGTTTTCTTTATTTTGGTAATTTTGACCAGAAACGGTACACAGCCAACGCATTTCGTTCCTTGTTGGAAATTCGTCAGGGCTCTAGAATAATATAAGCCGATTCGGTGTAGATACTTAATCAATTTCAAACTTATGAAAGGAGCACCATATGCTGATATTACTTCAAAATTGTACCCAATTGCCCGTGTGAGTCAATGCAGCATAAGGTAATAGATCAAAGACGATCAAGAGGACACCATAGGAGATCTAAGCCAACAATAAATAACAAACTCACTGGAATATGTATCCGTCGGCAAGTAAAAAGAACACCATAGACGATATAAGCCAACAATAAATAACAAGCTCACTGGGATATGTATCCGTCGACAGGCAAAGGCAAGATGTCGAGGCACCTGTATACCCCCTCTGCAACGGCCAGACCGATGGTGGCAAGCCGATGGCTATTTAATCAGTGTGTGCTGTAACATGTATCGCGGTTCCTGGCATGATAAACAGGAAATGCTCGAACCTGTGCATATGTATCCGTATGTAACAGCAGTAACATTTTCAAAAGGTCAGTGGGAATACCATAGGTGTCAAAAACCTTTCAAAGGTTGTCTCTTGGTACCAAGTTGAATGCCGCTTTAAATCAATAAAGGCAACAATAAATTATTCCGTCTGATGATAACATACTTCCCGCGTGTTAATCCAAAGGGAAAGACTTTGTCAATGGTATTAGTCTACAGCCTGCTTGGGCGTCTGAGAGTATTTTATTATAGAGCATTAATGTTTGTAGTCTTGCTAACACCTGCCTTCAGAAGATTTTTTCAATGTTGTCAATCAGGCTGATTGGTCTAGAATTGGGCGGCGCATCCCACCTCCCCTTTTTAGGTCTCACCTATGCAGCACGCATGCGTTTCATAGTAGAGAGTCCTTTAGCCATCGGCACAGCTTTGGGGGCAAAAACGTGCACGCTTTGCATTGCTTGCAATGGCAACGCGTGCACATCTGGCGATTCCCTTACAGAAGCGCACAGCTCCATGTGGTGGTGCCATATGGTCGCAATCATTGCGTCTTGCTGCACGCTCCCGCAAGGGAATCGTGCAGGCCCCCTCCCCTGCTGCCCCGCGAGGCGCATGCTTGTTTTTTAAAGCCAGTGGAGCTGCCAGACAGAGAGGTTGGAATGGATGCAGTTAGTTTTTTTGAGGTCAAGCAGAAATCTGGCACCTTTGTCCTGGGGCAGGTGTAGTGTGCAGGAGCAGAACTGGGCCTCAGAGGAGCCGCTGAAGCTGTCCAGCGCTAGGAGGATAACTGCAAACGAGAGCAGTCTTCACGTTGGATCAGGGAGAAACAGTCTTATGATTCTAGACAGGTAGAGAGGTGACGAGTTCTGCAACTACTCACGATATGGGAGATGTGGGGGGCTCTGGGAAAGCATGCAATCTTAGACTCCATAGTGGTCACAGAGTGTCAAAACTGCCTGGGATCTAAGCGCTTACGGAGACACAAGCGCACATGACGATTGTTCAAACAAGAACATTTCTAGCCTTCCATCACCCCGCTCGGAAGATGAAAGTCTATGAAAAGTTGCATCTGATGAGGCACCTTATCTTGCTGCACTGCTATTGGCCAGCTCACGGTGCTCGTCTTCCAGAGCCTGGAAGGATGAAAGGGCGGCCTCTGCGAGGGGGCGGGGAGCTGCCCCAGCTGTTTTGTCTCCACCACTGCAGCTTCTGGAGTATGAAAGCCTGGCTATAATCTCCCAGGAATGTGCCACGGCATAGTCTTGAAACTCTTGTGCCAACAGCTTACTTGGTTGCGCTGACGCAAAAAAACAAACATTGGCATAGCCAATAGGTCACGCCTTTGGGCCCTTATAAGTGTTTAGCCATGCAACAGTTAATGTTCTTGTGCCAAGGATATTGTGCTGGATAACTAAACACGTATAAGGTCCCAAAGGCGAGACCTATTGGCTATGCCAATGCTTGTTGTATATTGGAGCTATGATAGCTCCCTTCCAGGAGGAGGGAGTCTCCTCTCTGATCACAATAGCATTTCCCAAGGCATTCAGATAGGGGAGTAGGAACAGTATTGTCAGGCTGCTTTTACTTGCTAACCCTCATTGATGCTCATGCTTAGCTTACAAATGCTTTTCAAGGTAAGAACAGGTCAGTTTCCCTCTCACCAGATGACTACTCATGGAATACTGGCTTTACTAGTGTCTGCTTGCCAAGTGTGGCTACCTGGACATTTGTCACCTACCCTGCTGAATAATTAAATAATCTGTCATTAAGTACTAGAATTTCTTTGAACCTCTGAACCGATGAACACAAGTCCAGGTCTAACATCCCACGTTTTATTTACGCAATGGCTTCTAATAAAAGTCAATGAGGGCTTCATACACTACAGATTTTTAGGATGTCTAATGAGATAAACTTACATTGATTCTAAATGGAACTCATGTGCATTAACAGCAGCTATACAGAAGGTCTGGAAAGGATATTTCCTCTTTAAACCACATTCTCTTTAAGCACATCTTTCAATGACTGTGGATACAATATAAAGTGAGGAACTCTAAAACATAAGTTAAGACAGACAGTGATAATTGAAGGTTTGAAACCAAAATTCTACGAAGATGGCAGTGATGGTTATGGGTTACCCAGAATTCCAGAAGTTAAGACACATCATCAAGGCCCCGATACATACTTGTCCATGGTCCCGTAGTGGAAGTTTCTACTGAGGCCATCCAGAGTATTCATGTCTTCGGCAGTGAGTTCAAAGTCAAACACCTGCCAGAGAAAACAGGATATAAGTCATAGTGTTAGTATTATATTTGTTTCTAAAAAGTCTAGTCCAATGACTCCAAAGAGGTGTTAATAAGTGAAATGATGAAGGCTGATTCTATGGGCCTGATTTAAAGTATGGCACAATCCTGACAGACAGAAAACTGCCTTATTTAGAGATCACTGCCAGCCTAGGGGTGACTTTAGAAGAACTGCCCTCATGTCATGTCTAAAGTTTGGGAGACAAGAGTTGTTTGTTTTGACGGCCACCCACCACACTTTTTGTTTTTCAAAAACAAACTCCCAAAGTGACATTTTGTTTTGTTTTTAAAAGAAAATAACTAATGACCCCCACAATCAGGGCCTTTCTTCACCTGGGTTTGGGTGGGGTCAATATTTTAACTCTTCTTTTCATCAAAGCCAGTTTACCTGCTGGTGATAGACAGAATAAAGGGCATCGGACTGTCAGCCTAAAATAGAGGGGTGACCTTTACTCAGATGGCCAGCATTCTGCCAGACCCATGCAAAACATGGCTGTTCTAGCTCAGAACAAACCTATATAAGGTGAGTCGTATGTGTCAACAACAAAGGAAGATGCAAATTTCAGTATCACTCAGGCAAACTTGATCTGTCTTCGGAATAACCATTTGGGCCTGTTTATGAGTCAATCAGATCTTCAAGTGGTATACCACTCTACCTGATAACAACTGGTCCAGTAAATACATCTGCTTTTCTTGGTTGAGTGAAAACAGGGCCTGATTGTACCAGCAAGTACCTCTGGGCAGTAAAAGTATAGTGCATGTGGCTTTGGCTTCTACAGGAGCCAAGCTTCATCCTCTGGTTGTGCAGATATTTTCTCTGCCAATCCCCTTGCTAGAACTATTCTTCCCTTTACATACTCTACTATCCGTACTGCCTCATTCCACTACAATTCCACACAGAAGCCATGTCTATTTACCACCATATTTACGCAGGTGGTAAATCTGTACATTAAACTCATATGAATAGGGAATACCATGCAGAATTCTGCATAGTGATTCCATGTCTGCACAGCTACACCTAATTCTGAAGGTGTAATTCAATGCAAATATACTGTATTTCCTTTAGGGTTTTATTTTAAGTCCTTGCCTCCATTACTTTCTATGAGAGGGTGTTGCACTATTAGTGATTGACCATGTATGGTGCTGGCCTTACTCCAGCTCTTACCACTGTTTTAGTTTATTTTCGGCTGTAGTCATTTTAGAAGTGTAGTTAGTGAAAAGAATTCGGCTTACTTTCATGTGGGTGCTATCTGTTCCTCCCTAAGCCCCTCTATTGACCGTCAGGAATCTAATCCTGTGTGGGAGGATCTGATCTCTGAGGTAGGAATTCTACCCCTGCAAGATTTGTTTGACTTGGCAGCAGTGCAAGGAGCTGGTGGACCCGCCAGTAGGGAGTTTTGTTAGTGGCAGAGTGTCCCACCCTTGAGAGCTTGAGGTAGATTGCCTCCAGGCAAGAGGAGGGTGCTGCTAGTGGCTTCCAGTGGCTTCCAGAAAGTGATCTTGTAGGATGGTGCTCTCTATACTGAGGAAAGATACCTCAAAGAAGGAGCAACCTGGAGGTTGGTGGTACCCAGAAGTACAGAGAGAACCTCCTGACTTTAAGTAATGGCCTCCCCGTAGGAGGTCGTTTGGGATGCACTGCACACTCCAGTGCAGGAAATCTACTGGGCCTCTAAACCCCCATGCCCTATTAAATACTAGGGACTTAGAGGTAATTTGAAAGGCAGCCTTGCTTTGCAGACTATCTTTAAAAGTTAATTACATGCAAATTTGACTTTGGTGGTACAGGTACTACCATAGTGATAATCTAATTATATTTTTACATGTCACCCTTAAGGTCCCCCCTAAGTGCCCTAGGGATGGGGTGCCATGTAGCAGGGTCATTATAATAGATGTTTTATCAGCCCCGGTGAGGGAAAAACTACCAATTCCATTTACCCCATTGTAGATTATTAGCTCCATAGGCTAACATTAGAATATGTTATTTAATTATACATATTGGTAGGAAGGAGCTAAAAACATTTCTAAAGACTTAAAAGATTGGCAATGATGAATTCGACAACTTGCCACTGATTAATTTGTCATAACTAATGCAGAAAATACGTTATAGAACTTTCTTTTCTGTGAGCTAAAATCCAGCCATCAAGTAGACTCTCCTGATTAGCCAGCCTCAACCAGCTTAACAAGACTGCTTTGATGAGGAGATAAGTGGTCGCATAGAGCAAAGGTTATCTGATGTACAGAGCTCCACAGCTGCACAAGATGGATCAGAAAGGGGCTAGGTAAATCAAACTGGGCTACAAAGGGAGAGCAGGTCAATGAGGAATGCCAGGCCTACCACCCCCTCTTCCTGGAACCAAAGCCAGATGGCAGGCCCGGGAACGGAATTTGCAGGAGGTATAGGTAGAGTGTTAATGGAAATGACCTATCCCAGTGGGTTAGTTTAGCTATCTCTCACGCCAAAGAAGAGAAAATCTCCATCTTGAATTTTAAAGTGCAATACTTTGTGGGACTAGAATATGCCACACTTTGGAGGAAGCTGTCATACTTTTGGGTGGCACCCAACACCTCATTGGAGAGGGGTGCCCCCCGCTTGTCATTGCAGACCATTGAATAAACATGTGAGAGTTGCAACAGTTCTAGTTCTGAATTTCAATTTGCTGCCTCAAACTACAAGAAGAAGGATTGACCAACTAAAACCTTATCTGCATCACAAATGATTGTTCCCTGAAGGGCTTAGCCTGTTGCAGATTTGGAACTACAGCGCTGAGGTTTTGCCTTGCTTCAAAAAGGATTCAGGAGTGGACTCATTGAAAGCAATAGGTTAACAGAGCTTCCATGCACCATCGCTCTTAAGAAGTCCCCAGCCTGGAGTGCGTCCAGTGGACGTTTTAGGATTTGGCCAGGTGCATTGTGAGAACTGTAGTCAAAATTTCCAAGGACCATCTCAGTGCTTCTAGACCCTTGGATTCATGCTGTGGACACGTCGAACCCTCAACAAGAACTTCAGGAAGAAGTTACAGAATTTTGCAAATGTTTGGAGGAACTTTTTGAAAATGCTCCAGAAGTAGACTGGCACCACATCGCGAGTCAAGCCGACTACCTTCAACCGTGACCCAGCCTGGATTTCAGGTTTGTCCTGCTGAAAGCTTCTAGTCAAGTCAAGTCAAGTCATAAAATTTGTATAGCGCACTACATACCCAGAGGGTTTCAAGGCGCTTAGGAAGGGGAGGAGGATTATTTGTCAAATATCCACGTTTTAAGCTGCTTTCTGAACGCTAGGTGATTCTGGGTGAGGCGAAGGTAAGCGGGGAGTGAGTTCCATGTTTTGGCAGCCAAGTATGAAAAGGATCTGCCTCCCATGGTGGTCTTGTTGATGCGAGGTACAGTGGCGAAGGCTTGGCTGGAAGAGCGAAGTTGGCGGGAGGGGGTGTAGAAGGACAGTCGAGAGTTGAGGCAATCTAGTCCGATGTCGTAGAGTGATTTGTGTGCGTGGGTAAGCAGTCGGAAAGTGATCCTCTTATTGACGGGTAGCCAGTGGAGGTCTTTAAGGTGACCAGAGATGTGTTCGTTGCGTGGGATGTCTAATATGAGCCTGGCTGAGGCGTTTTGGATTCGTTGTAGTTTCTTCTGGAGTTTAGCGGTGGTACCTGCGTAGAGGGTGTTTCCGTAGTCCAGTCGGCTCGTGACTAGAGCGTGGGTGACTGTTTTCCTTGTTTCGGAGGGGATCCAGCGAAATGTTTTTCTGAGCATGCGAAGAATGTTAAAGCAGGAAGAGGATACGGCGCTGACTTGTCTGTTCATTGAGAGTGAAGAATCCAGAATGACGCCAAGGTTCCGTGCATGGTCTGTCGGGATGGGTGCTTTTCCGAGGGCTTCCGGCCACCAGGAGTCGTCCCATGCAGAGGGGGATGAACCTAAGATGAGCACTTCTGTTTTGTCTGAGTTCAGTTTCAGACGGCTTTGTTTCATCCATTCGGCGACTTCTTTCATTCCTTCGTGTAAGTTAGTTTTGGCGGTGCTGGGGTCCTTGGTGAGAGAAAGGATTAGTTGAGTGTCATCCGCGTAAGAGATGATGTTGAGGTTGTGTTGGCGTGCGATGGCCGCGAGGGGGCTCATGTATACGTTGAAGAGGGTGGGACTGAGTGAGGATCCTTGAGGTACGCCGCAGATGATTTCAGAGGCCTCGGACTTGAATGGTGGGAGGCGGACTCTCTGGGTTCTTCCGGTGAGGAACGAGGTGATCCATTCCAGTGCTTTTCCTTGAATTCCGATGTTTCTGAGGCGTTGTAAAAGGGTGCTGTGGCAGACTGTGTCGAAGGCTGCAGAGAGGTCGAGGAGGATGAGGGCGACTGTGTCTCCATTGTCCAGTAGAGTTCGAATGTCGTCTGTTGCTGCGATGAGGGCGGTCTCAGTGCTGTGTTTTGCTCGGAAGCCAGATTGTGAGGGGTCGAGTGATTTGTTGGCTTCGAGGAAGGTGGCGAGCTGGTTGTTGACGGCTTTCTCGATGACTTTGGCCGGGAATGGAAGAAGCGAGATGGGGCGGTAGTTTTTGAGTTCGGTGGGGTCTGCTGTTGGTTTTTTCAGAAGGGCAGTGAGTTCAGCGTGTTTCCAGTCTTCCGGGAAGGTGGCGGAGTTGAGGGAGCAGTTGATGACGTCTCGGAGGTGCGGAGCTATGACGGAGTCTGCTTTGTTGAAGATGTGGTGAGGGCATGGGTCTGTGGGGGATCCAGAGTGGATGGAATTCATCAGGCGGATGGTGTCCTCCGTGGAGATTGGGTTCCAGGCGTTAAGGGTGTTTACGGGGGGAAGATGGTCAGCAGATGGTAGGGTGGGTTGGCTTCCGGGTTGGTTGTCAAAGCTGTTGTGGATGTCGGCAATCTTGTTGTGGAAAAAAGAGGCTAGGGAGTCGCAGAGGGTTTGAGAGGGGGTGATGTCGTTGGAGTTGGCCGAGGGGTTGGAAAATTCCTTGACGATGTTGAAAAGTTCCTTGCTGTTGTGGGCGTTGTTGTCAAGTCGATCCTTGAATGCTGTTTTCTTGGCTTTTCGGATCAGTTGGTGGTGTGTACGGGTGGCGCTTTTGAAGGCGTCCTTGTTGCTGGTGGATGGGTCTTTTTTCCAGGCCTTTTCAAGGGAGCGGCACAGTTTCTTGGACTTCTTGAGATCGTCGTTGAACCATGAGGCCTTCTTGTTGCCAAGTTTGTGTTGACGTTTTTTCAGTGGTGCTAAGGTGTCGGCGGTGTTGGATAGCCAAAGGGTGAGGTTGGAGGCGGCTTCGTTGGCGTTAGAAGAGAGGGCTGGGGAGGTTTGAAGGAGCGATGTGGAGATCTGATCCGTGGTGATTTTGTTCCAGTTTCTTTGTAGAGTTGGTTGGAGGTGGATGATGGGTTTCGGCTTGTTGTAGGTGAAGTGAACGCAGCTGTGGTCAGTCCAGATGAGATCCGTAGTGTGGCTGAAGGAGACATGGTTGCTGGAGGTGAAAATGGGGTCGAGTGTGTGACCTGCGATGTGGGTGGGGGAAGTGACCAGTTGTTTAAGTCCGAGGTTGGCGAGGTTGTCTAAGAGGGTGGCGGTGTTGCGGTCGTTAGTCTTTTCAAGGTGGAAGTTGAGGTCTCCCAGGAGGATGTAGTCTTTGGAAGGGAGCGCGTGAGGGGTGATGAAGTCCGTGATGTCTTCACTGAATTTTGCGCGGGGTCCTGGTGGTCTGTAGAGGAGGGTGCCTCTAAGAGTTGTCTTGGGGTCGATGTGGATCTGGAAGTGAAGGTGTTCGGAGTTAGCGAGGTTGGCGTCGTGGCTGGTAGAGATGCGGATGGATTTCTTATGGACGATAGCGATTCCTCCTCCTGTATGGCCGGTGCGGTCCTTGCGTGTGATCTTATAGTCATCAGGGATAGCGATGGCGATGTCAGGGGCGGAAGAGGCGTTCATCCATGTTTCCGTTAGGAAGGCGATGTCTGGAGAGATGGTGTCTAGTAGGTTCCATAGGTCGATGGCGTGTCTGTGGACCGAGCGGGTGTTGAGCAGGATGCATTGTAGGTGGTTGGGGTTGGGAATCTGTGGTGTGGTCGTGGCGGAGATGTTGTCGGTGCCGCTGAATTTGCAGGAGTAGCAGGAGAAAGGTCCATGGGTTTGGCCAGGGGTGGCTAGGACGCAGTTGGGAGTGCGACCGGGGTTAAGGGCTAGGAGGGTGGCGGCATCGTAGGTAACGCGGGGGGGCTGGGCAGCGCGAGGGGCAGGGGGTCTGGCGCTGGGCGCGGTCCAGGCGCGGACGGGCGTAGACGGGCTTACCTTTGGCGCACCTTCGGCGTGTCCGAAACGCGTGGACGCTGCGCGTGGGTACATCAGACATAAATGGAGAGTGGAGGGGGGCGGAGGAAGGGAGGAGCAGCTGGGGAGGCGGGTGCGGGGCGGAGAGGAGGGGCTTGCTCCGAGTCACAAACAAACAAAATGGCAGGGGCAGACAATACGATCTGGGCGAGCTTGGGGCCACAAAAGTATGAAATAAAGGCACAGATTACCAACAGCAGACAAAACGTCACAACTTCAGCAAAGCGAGCGCAGTGCGAGCAGAGGTATGCAAATAATGCAGCTTCTATGCGGGCGGTTACACGGAGCAAAAGCGCTGCGTTGCAGGTAATGAGACAATTGCAGTGCTGTGAGTGCTCAAAGCGCTACGATACCAGCCAGCAGAATTTCGTCAGGGATGTGAGGATGGCGCTGAGGGAACTCGGCAGAGCGCGAGTGAGCGGCCGTCTCTTACAGTGTAAGGGAGGTCACAGCGCTTAGTTCTACGGGGCAGTGGTGGTCAATCTTGGAAGGGAGGAGCAGCTGGGGAGGCGGGTGCGGGGCGGAGAGGAGGGGCTTGCTCCGAGTCACAAACAAACAAAATGGCAGGGGCAGACAATACGATCTGGGCGAGCTTGGGGCCACAAAAGTATGAAATAAAGGCACAGATTACCAACAGCAGACAAAACGTCACAACTTCAGCAAAGCGAGCGCAGTGCGAGCAGAGGTATGCAAATAATGCAGCTTCTATGCGGGCGGTTACACGGAGCAAAAGCGCTGCGTTGCAGGTAATGAGACAATTGCAGTGCTGTGAGTGCTCAAAGCGCTACGATACCAGCCAGCAGAATTTCGTCAGGGATGTGAGGATGGCGCTGAGGGAACTCGGCAGAGCGCGAGTGAGCGGCCGTCTCTTACAGTGTAAGGGAGGTCACAGCGCTTAGTTCTACGGGGCAGTGGTGGTCAATCTTGGAAGGGAGGAGCAGCTGGGGAGGCGGGTGCGGGGCGGAGAGGAGGGGCTTGCTCCGAGTCACAAACAAACAAAATGGCAGGGGCAGACAATACGATCTGGGCGAGCTTGGGGCCACAAAAGTATGAAATAAAGGCACAGATTACCAACAGCAGACAAAACGTCACAACTTCAGCAAAGCGAGCGCAGTGCGAGCAGAGGTATGCAAATAATGCAGCTTCTATGCGGGCGGTTACACGGAGCAAAAGCGCTGCGTTGCAGGTAATGAGACAATTGCAGTGCTGTGAGTGCTCAAAGCGCTACGATACCAGCCAGCAGAATTTCGTCAGGGATGTGAGGATGGCGCTGAGGGAACTCGGCAGAGCGCGAGTGAGCGGCCGTCTCTTACAGTGTAAGGGAGGTCACAGCGCTTAGTTCTACGGGGCAGTGGTGGTCAATCTTGGAAGGGAGGAGCAGCTGGGGAGGCGGGTGCGGGGCGGAGAGGAGGGGCTTGCTCCGAGTCACAAACAAACAAAATGGCAGGGGCAGACAATACGATCTGGGCGAGCTTGGGGCCACAAAAGTATGAAATAAAGGCACAGATTACCAACAGCAGACAAAACGTCACAACTTCAGCAAAGCGAGCGCAGTGCGAGCAGAGGTATGCAAATAATGCAGCTTCTATGCGGGCGGTTACACGGAGCAAAAGCGCTGCGTTGCAGGTAATGAGACAATTGCAGTGCTGTGAGTGCTCAAAGCGCTACGATACCAGCCAGCAGAATTTCGTCAGGGATGTGAGGATGGCGCTGAGGGAACTCGGCAGAGCGCGAGTGAGCGGCCGTCTCTTACAGTGTAAGGGAGGTCACAGCGCTTAGTTCTACGGGGCAGTGGTGGTCAATCTTGGAAGGGAGGAGCAGCTGGGGAGGCGGGTGCGGGGCGGAGAGGAGGGGCTTGCTCCGAGTCACAAACAAACAAAATGGCAGGGGCAGACAATACGATCTGGGCGAGCTTGGGGCCACAAAAGTATGAAATAAAGGCACAGATTACCAACAGCAGACAAAACGTCACAACTTCAGCAAAGCGAGCGCAGTGCGAGCAGAGGTATGCAAATAATGCAGCTTCTATGCGGGCGGTTACACGGAGCAAAAGCGCTGCGTTGCAGGTAATGAGACAATTGCAGTGCTGTGAGTGCTCAAAGCGCTACGATACCAGCCAGCAGAATTTCGTCAGGGATGTGAGGATGGCGCTGAGGGAACTCGGCAGAGCGCGAGTGAGCGGCCGTCTCTTACAGTGTAAGGGAGCTCCAGACTTTCAGAATTTGGCAAGGGACTTGTGGAAAAGCAATCTGATGGTGGTGCTTCAAAATCGGCCTGCTGGAGAGGACCACACAACATTGAGAGAAAATCCTCCAGAAATGTTACAAAGTCTGAAGGTAAAATTTTGACCGGGCCTCCCGCTTAGTGTATCTGACCAGGGCTCCATAGCGGTCAGACTAAAACTTTGACTTTGTCCAGGTCAAGGCCAAACAGATGTCCCAGGTTGGCACAATATGTTTTTATGGACTATAAAGTGGTCAATTAAAAGAAAATCATATCTCCTTTCCCCTACATTGGGCTTTTAGTCATTTTAGTGTCATTTTAAAGATAAAAATATTTCCTATTTTGATAAATTGGTGTGGGATTTTTATTGTGTGCTGTGTCTTGCTTATTTATTGTATTGGTGTATTTAAATGCTTTACAGACCTGTCTCATGAGTTAAGACTGCCTGCTCTCAGCCAGCTACCAAGGGGTGATCCAAGGGATAATGTATTGAGACCTTGTCTGGACCTGTACTTTGGGTGGGTGGCCTTATTGCTAGTGGTAGGTGCATACGTATCCAAAAAAATAATTCACCCTCCAACAGGAGTCCTATAGCATTGTCCTTATAGACACTAGACACTATGGTATGTACTTTGTTGCAAGAGGGATGGGACGACATGCATGTTGAACAAATGCTGAAGAGGGGGAGAACAAAGCTGTAGCAGTTTATATTTGTTTACCTAAAACTATATAAAAAATAGAATCAGGGGCAAAATATTGAAACATATTATAGCACCTGAGTGCATACCTGCAGATTACTTTTAATACGCTCTAGGGTGAAACTTTTTACCAGGGGCACCATGCCATGCTGGAGGATGTAGCGGATGGCAATCTGGGATGGCTGCTTCTTGTGTCGTCCTGCGATGGCTAATAGTATCAGGTCTTTGAGCAAGCTTGGAATATTCTGATCATCTGTAACGTTGAAGACAAAATGCCTTGATTATTTAAGAACATAGACACTACCAATACAGGCTAGGTGGAATGATCAACCATCTAACTCTAAATATATGACAATCAGCACAACAGGGAAACTTTTTTATCATAATTTTCAATAGCCCTACTGTAGCCTTTCTTCAAAAGGCAGAGGTTTGGCCAGACTAGCAATAGCTCTTGTGGTACTAAAAGCCAACCCCTCTGACTCATCCAACCAATGGGAAGAAACCTCTAGATATGGCTCTTTCAGGCAAAACAGGCATGATCTCCTCCTCACCACTCAGGCCTGCCCTGATTAGCCCTGCTCTACATATTCACTTTGTTAGATTTGGGGGTCTCTCGTTGGCACAGGTAGGTACTTGTGACAAATAGGGACCCTCTCCTCTAGTCAGGATAAGGGTATTACCCTCCTAAAATAACCCCTGCTCACCCCCTTGGTAGCTTGCCACGAGCAGAAGGGCTTTATTTCAGATGCGTTGTAGGTTAAGCAGTTGTGACCACATACAGTACTGTGGTAAAATCGATTACCTATGCATAATTTATAATCAATAATCAATAAGAATAACTCAGAGAAATAAGAGGCAAAATCCGGGATATTGAGGTTAACTCAAAAGGGTTTTATTCCTGTAAAAGGAATTGGGTTATTGGCTCGAGCCAAGGTGGCATACCATTCCGTCACCACACAGGTTCGGGAAGGGGCAGACAGACAACATATTATTTACAGAAGTACATATATATAGTCAATGCATTACATTAAGCGAATAGGCAGTAGGCGTAACAGCTGGAAAAAAAAGAGATAAAACATGAATACGTCATAAAAAAGGCGTTACAATAGGCGTGCATAAAGGCGTGTACTAGAGACGTCATTTATCATGAGGTCACAAAATGGGTGGATACATAGGAGAATCTTGCAATGTCAGCAGAAAATCATGACACAGATGCGCGCGCAGCAGATTGACGTGAATCTGACGTGTAACTGGAGGGTGAAGGGGGCTTGACACTTAGCACTACAAGTGTAGACATAAGTCTGGGATGTCAGATCAACCTGATCCCAAATCGTATCTAATATCGTATGTTTTAAGAACTGTAGTGTCTGGAAGGGAAAAGGTCTCTCGGGCAGAGACTACTCTATACTGTCTGCGTGTATATGCGTCTACGTGTCGGCATGCGGGGTGAGGGGGCATGGGCCTACCATGGCAACGGAGTCTATGAGTTACTTGCACGGAGACAGAAAGACCGGGCCCAATGCTCCTGCAGCTGGGAGGATGTTTTACTTGAGCTACGAGACAGGAATGTATTTTCGAGGAGTGGAGCAGATAATTCGAAGGTTGAATACAGTCTTGGCAGGCAGAAGGCTGGGCTGGAGCCGTGCAAGGAGTAAGGCAGGGGTGACTGGTACAGAGGCAGCCTGGGTTGAGGCCCTTAGAGTCGGGAAGCAGGAAAAAGGTTTAATGGCAGAATCAGGGCCTACTTTCGCCAGAGCTGAAAAACGTGTAAAGTGTACCACAAAAAGACGGTGGCACGGCATATATAGGAACTGGATATTCAATCCGTTCATGGCGGATCTGAAAGAGGACATGTTAAAGATGGACGCAAATGTATTTGCGTCTTCATAGCTGACACAGGAGGGAAATCACATGCACTGCAAGCTAGTACATGGAGACGGTGGGGTACTCGCTGGGGAACACTACTCGATCAAAAATTATATTTCCTTATTCCCTCCTTGTTCCCCACGGACCCTTCATGATACATCAATTCTCATCAATTGATCAATCTGTTCACTTAACATCAATTGCTCTTCTTGCTTTTCGCGTTTTGAATGGGAACTTGGATGTGGAATACATGAAGTGGCACACAGGCCGCAAATCGCCGGTCCACATTGGAGACACAGGCAACAACTGAGTACTATGAGTAGGCCAATACCTAGGAGGGATAGGATCTTCCACCCCCAGGCTGATAGCGTTGTCCAGAACCAACCGGACCAAGTCCAGGTGCCTGGAGTCTGATGTATTAAACTCGCAATTTTATGGAGACGTGTAATAGCTTTGTACACGGTTGGCGCATTATTTGGGATGAAAACACAGCAACTTGACCCGATGACCTTACAAGCTCCACCCCTATCTGCCAAGATGACGTCAATAACGAGACGATTTTGAAGAACAACAACCCGCATAGCGGACTGCTCCTCCGTTAAGTTACCTAGGGCTGAAGTGGTCTCAAGCACCACTGCTTCGAGGGTTCTGGTTAATCTACGGATTAGTTTACTATTGGAAACAGTACCTAGGTAGGGGAAAAAACCTTTGTTGAAATCTGTGTATTGTTCCCATGTGGTTTCAGTATAATCAACAAGTGGGAGATCTCTTCGGAGTCTATGCTTGACCAGATTAGTGTTTCTATGGTAGTCAGGAGGGGCTAGGAAAACAGGTGGCAGAAGGAATGCAATGTAACAGGTACCATCCCAATCTAGAGGCAAACGGACATATGCAGTATGGCCGCAAACAAAATAGGAATGACGTAAAGCCCTAAACGTGGATCTACCATGATCACTGAAATCAACCACAGTAGTACATTTACTATGACCTAAGTGTATGGAACCATTCTTGCGAACACATAGTTCACCAGTAACTGGCAATACTGCCATAGCAGGTAGAACAGGAGCAGCTTCAGATTCAACAGATAAAATCATGAATGTAACTGTGTAATTATCTAATCCATATACTTCATTTTCTAGATCAGTTCCAGTACCAACGGGGAGTCCCTCCTTGTCAGGGTAACATACTTTAAGCAAGGCTGAGTTCAGGTTTCCCCAAACCCAGTTACCTTCGTAAATAGCAGCATCAGAAACTAGAGCATTGAGCATTTTAAACCATGCACCACATGTGCCATTGTGAGTGAACGGGTACGGAAAAAGGGGAAGAACTCCCTTGTTTTCTTGGTAGGGAGGGAGTCGACCACATATCCAACAGTTTGTAGCATTGGTAATCTGATGGGAGTGATGTAACATACTAATGAAAGTGTTGTTGCGCAGCGCAAGTCTATAGGATAACTCGTGTGGGGGTAATTCACTAAAAGAATGTTCATCAGTAACATTATAAGCAGATTGTGCACGCTTGAATATAGGATAATATATGTGTAACAAAACACTAGCAGTAATAACCAGCAAACTTAAGAAAAACATGATAAGTAGTGTCACTATACAGCGACTGCGAAGTGATTTACAATATGCATTCTTTTTATGTTGTCTTTGTCTATCTCTCTCTCTATCTCGATCTAGGGGATACATGTCAGAAACGAATTTAACCGATTCACCTAGGGGAGGACTTAAACAATTAAACTGTCTGACTTGCTAGATCGTAACTTAGTTCTGTATTCTTCAGAAGCGGATTTCTCAACCAAAGGGAGTTTTGAGTCTGAGTCAGTTTGTGTGGGAGGGCAGGGCTTAGAGACCAAGTCCGAAGGAAGTCCGTGGAATTTTTTAACGTGGCTGGAATGCAGCCATCCCTTCCTGCCCTCAATCTTTACAGCTGTCCTCGTCGTAAGCAGAACCAATTTCGGGGCTTGCCAGCGGGGCTCCAATGGACTTCTCCGATCAAAGTTGCGGGTGAACACGTAGTCACCCGGGACCACCTCGTGGGGCTTCACCTCCGTGTTGTCGGGAAAGGCTGCAGCTACCTGTGAACGACAAGATTGTAGTGCAGACATCAAGGAGGCAAGGTAATCTGTCAGCATAAGACAATCAACATCAGTTATTTTTCGTGGTATAGGCGTCCCCCACATATTCGGTGGTCTACCAAAAACCACTTCATACGGGGATAGCCCAGATCGGGAATGGACCACCATCCTCATATAGAAGAGGGCGACCGGCAAGGCAACTATCCAGTCCACACCCTTCTCTCTACAGATCTTGGAAAGTCGGATTTTTAATGTCTGATTATGGCGCTCCACGAGACCTGCTGCCTCGGGATGCCGGACACAATGGAACTTCCACTGATAACCTAACAGAAGTGTAATGTGTTTCACAAGTTCGGATGAGAATGGCTGGCCATTATCTGAGTACACGATACGGGGCAAACCATACCGTGGGAAGTATTCACGAACCAGCTGCTTGGCAGTGGTCGGAGCAGTGTAATCAGGAACTGGGTATGCTTCTATCCATCGGGAAAGAGCACATACGACTACGAGGACATACTTGAATCCTCGGCAGCGTTCCATCTGGATATAATCCATCTGGAGTATTTCAAAAGGGTGATCGGGAGGCTGAAATCCACCTTGTTCTACGGGAATGCTTTTACCTGGATTGAACTGACCACAAATCATGCAAGTACGCACTTTCTGCTTGGCTGCTGCCCGTAAGTTTTTATTCGACCATATGTGTTGAATACTGTCTAGCATTGCCCTCTCTCCTAGGTGTGCGGGACTATGTATCGTGTTAATGATGACTTGTACCATAGAGTCGGGGAGAAACCATGTAGATTTTCCCTTCGTCATCCAACCCTGGTCTGTTTGGATCCCTCCTAGTTTAGCCCATTCCTTAATTTCATCTGGTGTTGCATGTGATTGTATGTCGATTACATCATGTGCGGGATCCCTGACTGTCATGCAGTGCGATGGTAACACCAATTGTGTCTGATCAATTACATGAGTCCGGTTCTGAGCAGTTTGCTTTGCTGTTCGGTCTGCCAGGTCGTTACCCTGGGAGATGATATCAGTAACCTTTGTATGTGCCTTACACTTCATGATAGAGATTGCAGTGGGTAAATGTATTGCATCTAACAGGGCTTGAATAAGGGGACCGTGTTGGATGTTGGCCCCATGAGAAGTTAAGTAACCTCTCTCTCGCCAGAGGACTCCAAAGTCGTGAACGACTCCGAATGCATAACGTGAATCAGTATATATGTTGACTTTCTTATTTCGGGCTTGAATACATGCTTGTGTCAGAGCAATAAGCTCTGCGGCTTGGGCTGACAAAGTGTCAATACAATTGGTTTCAATAACTTCAGTGTCTGTCGTGACAGCGTAAGCTGCCACTAATTCACCTGTCTTTGTTCTCATACATGAACCATCCACATAAAGTGTCAGGTCTGAATCTGGTAACGGAACATCTGTCAAGTCTTGTCTGGGTTTTGTTGCGATAGTAATAACTTCAATACAATCATGTGCCAATGGATCTACTCCATTTACTGGCAATAACGTGGCAGGATTTAATGTGCTGCAGCGTCTGATTTCGATGTGTGGTTGAAACAATGTCAGTTCGTAACCTGTCAATCTTGCTATGGTCAGGTGTTGGGTCTGAGTTCGATTTAAAAGGACTTCTACAGAATGCGGAACCTGTACTGTCAATGGATGTCCTAACACAATAGCATCACTCTGTCTAATTGCTAGAGCTGTTGCTGCAACTGATTTCAAACACGCCGGAAGGGCCTGGGCTACTGGGTCTAATGTGCTAGAAAAGTAAGCACAAGGCTTGTGTGAGCCTGCTTGTTCCTGAGTGAGGACTGACAAGGCAGTACCCTCACGTTCTGTGACAAAAAGTGTAAAAGGCTTACTGTAACATGGTGTTGCTAAAACAGGTGCTTGACATAAGGCTTTCTTCAAGTCTTCAAAAGCTTGTGTATGTTCCTGAGTCCAAGGGAGGACAGTCGAAGTCGCTGCCTCCTGTGTCGTTAACTGAATGAGTGGTTTCGCTAGAAATGCATATTGGGGAATCCATTGTCTGCAGTATGAAGTTAGGCCTATGAAAGCCCGCACTTCCTTTTGTGTTCTGGGTGGTGACATGTTTACAATTAACTGAATGCGATCAGGTGTGAGCTGTCTCCCCACTTTGGACAGCAAGTGACCCAGGTACACAACTTGCTGAACACAGAATTGTAGCTTCGAAGGAGACACCTTGTGTCCCTTGTCGGCCAGAAAGTTCAAAACAGTCAGTGAAGCGTTTTCACATTCGGGTTCGCTTCGAGCGGTGATCAGCAGATCATCGACATATTGAAGCAGGGCAGTGTGAACTGGCATGTGGATACAGTCGAGTTGCTTTTTCAATGCTTGACTATAGATGCTGGGGCTTTCTGTGAATCCTTGAGGTGCACGGGCAAATTTAAAAGATCGTCCATTTAAACTGAATCCGAACAAATATTGGCTCTCTGGATCAATAGGGACACTGAAGAAGGCGTTTTTGAGGTCAATTACAGTAAAGAACGTCGCTTCTGAATCGATAGCAGTCAGTAATGAAGAGATATCTGGGACCACAGGGTACTGCGGTACAATACATTTATTCAATTCGCGCAGATCAATAACTAATCGATAAACAGGTGGAGCATTTGGGTCAGTACGTTTAAGAACAGGAATGATAGGAGAATTACACACATTGGAGTCAGTCTCCACAACCACTCCTTGTGCAACGAGCTCGTCAATTATTCTCAGTAAAGCCACTACAGCATCTGGGGGTAACTTGTATTGTCGAATTCGTGGTAATACCGCTCCTGCCTTGAGTGTGACTCGATATGGGGTAATGTGCATGCAACCTACATCAGTGGGGCCCTGTGCCCACAAGTGTGCAGGGACGTTCTGTAGCCGGGGATCCATATCTTTCAATACATAATGGCCTTTGAAATCTCGCAAAAACAATCGTACTCCCTCCGGAGAACAGCATATAATAGCTCCTAGAGCCTTCAGTGTTTTTATACCTAACAGGTTTTCTGGACATGATTTCGTGAGCAATAAATCCGTAGTCCGTGTCAGAGGACCTACTGCAAGAGGGAGGGGTTGTGATACTTCATTAATAATGGGTTTTCCTGAAAACCCAAGGGACACGTTCTGTGAGCCTGAGAGGGGTGCCCCTGGTACTTCATTGTGACTTATCGTGGTTCTGCTTGCCCCTGTGTCAATGAGAAACTTTCTGTCTTTCCCTAATACTTGACTATGTACATAAGGACCATTTTGATCTACAGGAACTTCAATAAGAGGCAAGCGGAATTCCCTCTCTAGGCTGTTTCATGTGTATCGCTGATAATCAGGGTAATCGTTCTGCGCATACTGGTACATCTGCTGTGTTGTGTTTTGTGTTGCGGTAACGGGCTGTTGTTGGGGTATCGCTACGGTCTGTGTAGATGCTGGCATGGGTGCAATATGTTGTATATTCTGGGGTACTTGTTGTGAGGTCTGATCTTGTCCAGGAGGACGCGGTCTCTCTTTAGTTTTACCCGTGGCGATGTTGTGTTTCAGAACTGCACAATCGTTTATATAATGACCTGGCTGTTTGCAATAATTACATACACCCTTGACAGGAACTGTTGAATTACTGGGATGGGTCGCACCCTTTTTCTGACCGTCGGCAGGAACCGACTGAGCAACTAACATTTTCATTTTTGTATCCTTCATACGTCTTTGTTCATGTTCTTGTTCTTCTCTAAGTCTATTCTATTATTATCATGACTGGGTACTAGTTTCTTCATTTCCAACAATTCAATTTTAGTTACAGGTGTATACACGAATACACGTCTAAGCGTGTGGTCTGCGTTCTGTACGGGGTGCACTTCTCGCAACGGATTCTGTCTATCCATATAATACATGGTTTTTCGTTCCATAACGGGTGCAGAATTGATCTGTGGACATAAGAATGTACTATACTTGTGGCGGTGTTCTAGAATTACTTTAATTAGATCAGTACTTCGACCTTTCCATCTGTTCGTGACTAGTTCTATTAGTATGTCAGGCAGAGGACCTGGATCAGAACGTTGGCTTTTATACAATAAGAGCAGATGTTGTATCATGTACATACCAGCTAAACGCTGATCACTCGGTGTCAAGTTCAAAAACGTATGTGCTAACGCATCATCACCATATTTCTCAGAGCTATCAGCCCATTGCACGGCTGACCTGGCTAATTCTTGTTCATCCATAGAATCGAGTACATGGTACCCCATTCGCTCTTGAAGTATTCTGTCAGTGGCTTGGAACAAGTGTTCGGGTGTTCTAGGATTACACATGGCCTCCTGATATATCCTTTTACTTTCTGGGCGCACTGGGCGCATCGAATTATTAAACGGTCTTCCTTTACCTACGTAAGCTATCATTTCCCTGACCGGCAACTGTGAGTGTTCCGGTGTCTCGGCTTCCTCCTCTGGCTCCTCCTCTGAGGATTCATGTTTGTCGGAATCTACTTCCGGTACGGGCTGTCTTCTCTCATGCATCTTATTAATTGCAGTTCTGATTCTTCGGTACATATTATCTATACAGGCCTCTTTGTCATGCTGTCCATCTGTTATGTTCTGACCCCATCTGTGGAGTGCTTTTACGTCTTCCGGGTTCATACCCGGCCTATCCACTTCTCTAATGAAGCAGTTTATAAGAAACCGCAATATCTTGGCTTTAGTATCCACTTTCTGATAGGTCATGGCCTCCTTAATACTGTCAGGCCCTACTCCTGTCTGAACAAACTGATATATTCTATCTAGGTGTTCTGTCATTCCAGGTAATGTCATTAGGAAGTTCGTGACTCGCCGTAAACGTATTGATGCGAGTAACATTCTCTCGTCATTCTTTCTACCGGGTACAGGATCATATCTGCAGTCCGCAAGGCGATCTCCAAGAATTGTAATATCTGTTCTAGGTGTACGCTGTTGCGCTATTTCTCTGAAACTCATGCGATGGGCGGCTGGCGGGGTCTGGAAACCTATCGCTCCTCCGGACGCGCCTCCTGAGGCGCCGGCTCCGAAGGGGTTAGTCGGGTTCGTATCAAGGGAAGTAGGTACAGTAAGAGGTGGAAGGAGTGCTGGAAGACCAGGAGGAATCGGGGGAGTAGCTTGTCGGGGAGGAAGAGCATAATTGTCCTGACCATCAGGCGCAGGCACTTGTGGCAATGCAGTATTAACGTATGCGGGAGCTACATCGTCTAAATAGGAGGAGAGGAAAATGTCTTTTGCTGTCTTCTGGTGCGTTTTAGTCGGGAGCAATGGGGGTGGTAGGTCCTTCGGTACTTCCGGAGAGGCCTTTGGCAAGCCCTTTGACAGGATGGGGAACATGCCATTCATCAGTGTATTTCGCTGTCTGTCTACTTGTTCTAATTTTACTCTGATACCTTCCTCAACTAATGTGTTCTCTTGGGTCTTGTCAGACTCTTCCTTACTCTTTTCTTCTAATCTGTGTGCTTTTTCGGTACGCCTATGCGATTCTTTACGCCATAACTCGATGGCATCCTTCTGTGACTGTCTGGCTTTCTTTTTCCACAATGCTTCTTCTACTCTCATGATGCAATCTGCATCCCATGTCCCAGCAGCGGGCCATCTCTGATTCTCTGACAGTTCTTTAGTGTAATCCACCCATAAGTCAAGAAACAAAACGGCATCTAGGCCGTGCTTATGGTACATAAAGTACCCTGGAGTGTCCCTAGGTGGAACGGGAACTGCTTCTTCTAGAACCCCTTTACGGGTTTTTATTTGTCTTAGTTTGGAAAACAACGGCATTCTGAAACCTGGCTACTTGGTTCTTACATAGATATGAACATGAACACACTACACATAAAACACGTGTAAACACAATAATGAAGATCGGACATTCACTCATACCACGACATCTGAATGACACATTAATACATTTCGAGAACGACCCACATTTATTAATTACATTGAAAACCTACCAACCACGTGGAACTAGATATACCGCTAAACAGTATAGATACACTGCTAAACAGTGCAGACCAGGCTCGTGTACCCGAACCTGTCTTGACCGGCACAAACTAATGCGCACGTCAGGATGCGTTCCTAGCAACGGTACTCACCAGGAAGCACGGAAACAGAAGGCCTCGGAAACCCTGGACTGGACTGGGCTCGGACTGGATTCGAACTCGACTCGCGACGTAGATACTTCGGAACTTCGGAATCTGGTGGGCCTCCGTATACCTCGGATCTTGCTCTCTCAGCTAGGCTCAGGTCGGGATCCTCCGCACTCCTCACCGCCTCGTCTGGGTGTCGATCGCAGCCTCAGTCACCTCCGTTGGCCTGAGGGAGATACAGGAAATCCTGCGGGTACGCGTAGTTGTCCGTCCGGCTGTGGCAGGGGGCTAGGCCTGCAACGCACCTCCGGCGCGTGGGGTGGGGGAGGGGTCCCTATTCGGGCGCCAGAACTGTGGTAAAATCGATTACCTATGCATAATTTATAATCAATAATCAATAAGAATAACTCAGAGAAATAAGAGGCAAAATCCGGGATATTGAGGTTAACTCAAAAGGGTTTTATTCCTGTAAAAGGAATTGGGTTATTGGCTCGAGCCAAGGTGGCATACCATTCCGTCACCACACAGGTTCGGGAAGGGGCAGACAGACAACATATTATTTACAGAAGTACATATATATAGTCAATGCATTACATTAAGCGAATAGGCAGTAGGCGTAACAGCTGGAAAAAAAAGAGATAAAACATGAATACGTCATAAAAAAGGCGTTACAATAGGCGTGCATAAAGGCGTGTACTAGAGACGTCATTTATCATGAGGTCACAAAATGGGTGGATACATAGGAGAATCTTGCAATGTCAGCAGAAAATCATGACACAGATGCGCGCGCAGCAGATTGACGTGAATCTGACGTGTAACTGGAGGGTGAAGGGGGCTTGACACTTAGCACTACAAGTGTAGACATAAGTCTGGGTTGTCAGATCAACCTGATCCCAAATCGTATCTAATATCGTATGTTTTAAGAACTGTAGTGTCTGGAAGGGAAAAGGTCTCTCGGGCAGAGACTACTCTATACTGTCTGCGTGTATATGCGTCTACGTGTCGGCATGCGGGGTGAGGGGGCATGGGCCTACCATGGCAACGGAGTCTATGAGTTACTTGCACGGAGACAGAAAGACCGGGCCCAATGCTCCTGCAGCTGGGAGGATGTTTTACTTGAGCTACGAGACAGGAATGTATTTTCGAGGAGTGGAGCAGATAATTCGAAGGTTGAATACAGTCTTGGCAGGCAGAAGGCTGGGCTGGAGCCGTGCAAGGAGTAAGGCAGGGGTGACTGGTACAGAGGCAGCCTGGGTTGAGGCCCTTAGAGTCGGGAAGCAGGAAAAAGGTTTAATGGCAGAATCAGGGCCTACTTTCGCCAGAGCTGAAAAACGTGTAAAGTGTACCACAAAAAGACGGTGGCACGGCATATATAGGAACTGGATATTCAATCCGTTCATGGCGGATCTGAAAGAGGACATGTTAAAGATGGACGCAAATGTATTTGCGTCTTCATAGCTGACACAGGAGGGAAATCACATGCACTGCAAGCTAGTACATGGAGACGGTGGGGTACTCGCTGGGGAACACTACTCGATCAAAAATTATATTTCCTCAGTACCCCAGTGAAAACACTACAAATGAACACTACACAGGTTTTATATAAAAAATAAGTAGACTTTATATAGTTACCACAAGACCATAAACGATAAAAATACACAATAAGATTACTTTAAGATGGTAGATTTAAGCTTAGTTCAGTTCAGTTCTTACATGCAACTCTCAATGTACCTTAGGTTGCGTTGCGCTTCCACGACAAGCAATGTTGCAGTGATGGGAAATGCGGCAAAGTTCAGATCCAAAGAAATAAAGACGTGAAGATCTTCCAGATGCGGCACACTTCTCGGGAATGCGAGAAGTTCTCGGTTCGATGCGTGGACTGCAGCGGCGACACCCTTACGATGCGATGACAACAGCTCCAGCGGTGACACTCTTCTCCCACAATGCGTGAAGCTTTTGCTCGATGCGACAACTACAGTGGCTCCAACGGCGGCGCGCTTCTCGGGGATGCGAGGTGCTCTTGGTTGATGCGGTGCACTGCAACAGTTCCAGTGGCTACACTCTCCTTCGGAGTTGCGACGGCAGGCACTGCGACGGCATCACGCTCTGACCTCATTGGCAGATTCTTCTCCTGATGTGGTGCAGTGCGACAACTACAGTGGCGACACCCTCCTTCGGAGTTGCGATGGAAGCAGCAGCGACGGCGAAATGCTTCCTCTTCGTTGCGGCACGCTTCTCTCCGATGCAGTGCAGTGCGACAATTCCAGCAGCGACACCCTCCTTCGGAGTTGCGCCGGCAGGCACAGCGGCGGCGACACGCTTCTTCTCGTTGAGTCGCGCTTTCAGCTACTTGCAACACGCAGTCCCTCAGAAGGCCCAAAACAGCAGCAGGCACTTCCAAAGAACTCTGGGGAGCTGGGGGTGAAATCTGTTGTCCCTGAGACTTCAGCAGGAGGCAAGCTCTTTTCCAAGCCCTTGGAGATCTTTCACAAGTTGAAAGCAAAGTACACAAGTTGAAAGCAAAGTACACAAAGTTCCTTACTCCTTCATTTGGCAGTAATGCTGCCACTGCAGGCCAATCCCCCAAGCAGCACTTCAGCTTGGGAATAGTCTCTCCTCAGTTTCTTCAGGTTCCTCTCCTCAGTAAAGGCTTCTTCTTGTAGTCCAACGTGATCTAATTTCATGGGATCAAGGTCCCAATATTTATACCCCAAAATCCTTTGTTCTCTGAGGGGAGAGGGGTCTTTGCCCAGTCCAAACCAGTTCTGAAGCACTCTGTTTACCAGACTTCTCCTTTCCTTTCACAGTGCAGGGCATGCACATCAGGCGCCCCACAGGAGGTGGAGCCAGCATTGTGGAAGGCAAGTACAGTCCAGGAGCAATTTGTTTACAGGACACCTTCTCTTCTTTTAGTGTGCAGGGCAGAGACATCAGCCGCTCCCCAGCCCTATTCAAGGTTCAGGTGCAACTCCTCCCTCCCATCTAGATGCAGATCTCTCTATTCATCACTGGGTGACTCAGCCTGTCTCCTGGAATTCCCCAGTCCTGTCACTCACAAACCAGACATAGGAATACAAAACCTAGCAGATGCAGGTTTGAATGGTTAGAAAAGCAAATACCTACTTTCTAAAAGTGGTATTTGCAAACACAGAATATTAAGATCAACTTCACTAAAAGATGTATTTCATTATTCTGAGTTCAGGCATACTAAACTCAAATTTCTACCATGTTCTCTGAGACAGTTAGGATTATAAAATGTGATAACTCTAACAGACCATTCTGGCCTATGGAGAACAGGTAGCCTTGCAATAGTGAAAAACGAAAATGGCTGTAACTCACTATTAGGACATGCCACTCACATCAGGGCTTGTCCTACCTTATACTTACAATGCACCCTGACCTTGGGCCTACCATAGAGGTGACTGATATGAAGAAACAGAAAGGTTTAGGGACTGGCAAGTGGGTGCACTTTCCCCAGTCAGCATGACAGTACCAAACTGCACGCAGGCTCTGCAATGGTAGACCTTAGACACATTTTACAAGGCGGCTTCTGTGGGTGGCACAGCCAGTGCTGCAGGCCCACCAGCAGCATTTGGCTTTACACACCCTGGGCATACTCAGTGCACTAGACTAGGGTCTGACAAGTAAATCAAAGAGCCAAACATGGAACCACTGATTAATACATCAATTTACAGTAGGGAACACTTTCACTGTGGCACTGGATAGAAGTGGCACAGTGCCCAAAGCATCTAATACCAGCAAAAATACATGAGGCAACAGCACAAAAAATGGAAGGGAGACCCATGCCAATGGTGCCAGGTCTAACACACTTAATGTATTGAGGGAGGCCCAGTTACTAGCATATCCAGTCCATTTCTCAAGCGGTCAGTAGGAATCTCAGTCGATGGCTGAAAACATAGGGATCTTTGTTGATTTAACCAAAGGCCAAGTTTCAAGTGTGGTCCCCAAAAGCAATTCCCATAAGATCTCCCACAACACATGATCAGCTATGGTCTTCCAGATCTGTGCCCCTTCTTTCTATATGGCTGCATGATCTTTCTTCTCAGTTCTCACACTCTTACTTTACTTTAATACCAGTGAAGTGTTTCTATCCCTCCTGTGCTTTGTCTTACTGTGACCCTCTGAGCTGATTTAGGTCTTGCTAGAGACATATTTAGCTGTTTCACAAGCTTATACAATATGTCCATAAGGAGATGGGTAAAAGATGTGAATATTCCTGAGCCCTTCACTCATTTTAGATGTCATATGTTGTTTGTAGCCCTCATTCAAATGAGTACCAGAACAAAGCCATGCCATTGATACAGTAGGTGTGTGAATGTGCATTTGGAGGGACATCCTTTCCTTGTGCAGATGCGGAAAACAACATTACCCAGAAGAGTTTGTTATTTAAGACCAAAGTCCATAGTTCACTAATACTTCATAAATCGTTGTCCTCTGTAATTGTCTGTACATTCTTTGCAGAAGCAATCTTAGTATGGACGGGATCTGACTCCATCCGAGACGAGCAGAATGGTGGGAGTCTCAGGCTAAGTCTTGGCATGGATCAAGTTCTTTCTAAAGGATAGATTGTATCAAGTTTTCGAGGGCAATAACACCTCCAGAAGTGTACCTCTCACTTGTGAAGTCCCACAGGGCTCCTCATTAAGCCTCACTCTGTTTAACATCTTTCTAAAAACCCTTGCTGACTTGGTCCAGCCATATGGGATCCATATTGTTACATATGCGGATGACACACAGCTAGTGGTTGCATTAAATCACCCGAAGAACGTGCCAGCCAACTTAGAATCTTGTCTGGAAAACATGGGCACATGGATGGACCAGCCGTGTCTTAAGCTCAATGGAGACAAGACTGAGCTAATTATCCTCCATTGCCATATCCGAACTGAGCTGGCCCAATTGTCTTGGCCCTTCGCCAGCCCCAAAGAAAAGATCAAAAGCCTGGGAGTCTGGCTGAATAGATCACTTAAATTTGATCACCGAGCAGTTCAGTGTGCAGCCTCCTATTTTGTTATTATCAGCCAGATGCAAAAAGTTCTCCCACTTCTTCCTGAAACTGCTCGAAGAGGTATGGTCCAGGCACTGGTGATCTCCCGCCTAGACTATTGGAATTCCCCCTACCTTGGCACCCCAAAGGCCACCATAAGGAAACTGCAGGTTGTGCAGAACTGTGCAGCCAGGCTGCTGCACAACATCCCCAAACTGCATTCTGCCAAGCCTGCACTGAAAACACTGCACTGGCTACCAATAAACAAACGTATAATGTTTAAATCATTATGCATAGCACACACAACCTTTTGGGGGATAGGTCCTAAAACCAAGTATTCCCTAATGGCTGTTTACCACCCCTTAAGATGCCTTCAATCAGCCAACATGTTTCTGGCATTGGTACCTAAAATTAAGAGAGATCGCTCCGGAGGCCGTACTTTTTCTTACAATGCCGCTAGATTATGGAACACCCTTTCCATCCATCTTCGCTCAATGCCCCACCACCTCTTTTTTTGGAAGCAACTGAAGACGTAGGTCTTTCAGAATTTGTCTTAACATTTCCTCTACCCCGCCTGCTTATTGTCACTTGCGCTGATTTGCCTAAGGCTAGCCATGCGCTTAACTAAATGTCAATTAATAATAAGAGATCAGAGCATCACATATACTTTTATGGGTCATTCCCTTTTCTCTCTGAGTCCCGAATTTTGTTGAATTTCCATAGGCACCCCGTGCCTTGTAGATTGTTTCTTCCACCAACTCAAATCAGTCCATGTCACTCACCCACTGTGTTATTTCATGCATGCTTGGAGCTCCCACATGTACACAACATCCCTTCCTGCTGCTACCAGGACAATGTTGCACCTCAGTGAAGTATAATCGTGTATGTGAAGTGAAGTGTAGTTGTGTATGGTTCCACCAGATTCCAAATGTTGCCAGGGCAGGAGTGATGACTAGGTTTTATCCCTGACATCCTTAATTTTTTGACAGACCTGGGACCAGAACGGCTGACCTGAGGGCAGTCCCACAGCATGTGCAACAAAGTCCAGTTTTACCCACATCCTGTCAAGCACTGGTCATCCCCATTTCCCCCCTCAACAGGTAGTCTAGTCCTGGTGTACTTTGTACGGTGGAGGATCTTAAGTTGGATCAAGCGAAATCATGGCATAATGGCCTGTTACCTAGGGTGTCTAAGTGCCTTCTCCCAATCCGCCTCTTCGAACTTCCTGAGGTCTTGCTCCCACAGCTCATGGAGTGCATGGAGAGGAGCCTGTCCATGGGGCGCAAATGTTCTGTATATTTGTGAAATAGCATCTAGATGCAGCGGGCCCCCATCACGTGGAACTTCAGCGGCATTTCGCCCTCCACCTAATGTAACTGCTCATTGTATTTAGTAAGTAGACATGTCATGCAGCCCCACTCTGTCTCTCAAGTTCCAAGACAACCCTGTGACTGGAAAAGTAGCTTCAGCACCATGAACCCCAATTAAGTTACAAGCTGGCCCTCTCTGCCTTTTCTGAGATGTGTGTATTTGTTTGTGTTTGTGGAAAAGCGATGAGTGATCAAGAGAAAGTGTTTACTAGACAGAAGTCATTGATGAAATAATTCTGAAGAATTTTTTATCCAAGTACAATCTAAGCTTTTTGGAGGCCAAGCATCTGCATTGGCCTTGTCAGCCTTGGAGGAGAACCCTAGTCACCAACATTGTATTTTGGGAATGGTAGAGAGTGAACTCACACAGGCTATCCTGGCTGATGACAGCTGATAGCCAGAACCTGGTCCTAGGATGCTTGATTCCGGTCCAGGGAAGACATGGCTTGGCAGTTCAGGCTGGGCTGTTCCCATGAGGCACAGGGTCAAGGCTGATTTGCATATGGTCATGTCTGAAATGGGGGGGTGTGGCGTGCAAAAAAACAATGGATTTAGGCCCAGATCTCTGTACTGAGGGGAATGTATGACATTGTTCTGCATTCTGTCCATCAACTGTTGTTTTTGCATTTGACACCCCGAGTGGGACGGGTATGCTCAGACGTGAGTCCCGTGCTCTCCACACCACTGGAGTCAAGCTATCCTGACTGATGACGGCTGAAAGCCAGAAACCGGTCCTAGGATGCTTGATTCCGGTCCAGGGAAGAAGACAGGGCTTGGCAGTTTCGGCTGGGCTGTTCCCATGAGGCATAGGGTCAGGGCTGATTTGCATATGGCCATGTCTGAACTGGGGTGGTGTGGAGTGCAAAAAAACGATGGATTTTGGCCCATATCTCTGTACTGGGGGGAATGTATGATATTGTTCTGCATTCTGTCCATCAATTGTTGTTTTTGCATTTGTCATCCCGAGTGGGATGGGTATGCTCAGACGTGAGTTCCATGCTTTCCACACCACTGGAGTTAAGCTATCCTGGCTGATGACAGCTGATAGCCAGAAACCGGTCATAGGATGCTTGATTCCGGTCCAGGGAAGACATGTTGGAGTGCAAAAAAACTATGGATTTAGGCCCAGATCTCTGTACTGGGGGGAATTTATGACATTGTTCTGCAATCTGTCCATCAACTGTTGTTTTTGCATTTATAATTATTATCAGCATAACATGAACCATATTTTGCACATAACAACATAATTAGAATGGACAAATTAATTTGTATCTGCCCGAGTAAGAGAGCCTGAGCATTATTCTAACGATAGAAAGAGGCGGTACATATAGTTTTAGAGCACACTTCTACCTCACTTTTAATGAGTGTGGGTGTTCTTTGCCTTCCCCATCCTGCCAGCACCTCCGTAAAACATTGCACACTTTCACACTTAGTCGATTCTATCCAGAAAAAGTTAGTTAAACTCAGAGGAGTCGTTTCATCTTCATCCTCGTACCACCCCAAATGCAATGTTTATACATAAATGAATACCTCTCTCCATAGCGCTCACTGCAGAACTTCAGTGCATGTGTGCGCTTCATAGAGATTACCATATGGATTTGATGCATTGCGAAGTCGACAAAACACAAGACTTCAATTTATAGTACAGGCACTGGGTTTCTGCTCAGGCATTGTACTTTTTGGTAGATATGATCATTTCCCTCATTCAGATACATTTTGTTTCAATGAATGCGTTGTTGTGAAATAAGTGGACTGTTATAATCCATGTTATGATTCTCAAGCAGTAATGTATTTTTTATTTTGGCAGCTTTAGCGTTGTCCACATAGACGGTGGGCATGACAATTGTACAGTTGGGTGGTGCCAGGAATGTAGCTGGGTGAATTAACTAGAAGAAGTTGCGGCTGCCTCCTTAGAAAAAGTTTGAGCACCGGTACCTATTTTTTTACAAATTAAGCCACGTACCCAAAAATGAGGTGATGCAAATATTTCAACAATATGAATTTCCAAATCTGGCTTAGGGTCCCCTGTGGCCCCTCAGAGGCGCATCTAATTTCAGGCTGGATGAAAACTCACTGTCAGTAAGCACGGAGCGTCAAAAGTAAAAACAGATGGACTGGCTGATTGTTCAGAGGTCGACTCTTTTGCCTTTGCTCACTCAGCAGGGGCGTCCTTTCACTGCAAAGGCAGGGCGCGGTGGCAAAGGTGCTAAACAATAGTCTTCCCTCCCAGCTCCTTCTTTTTTTTTTCCAAAACCTTTATTGCACTTTGCATAGTACACAGCGGAATGCCTACAACCCTGTGGGCCGGCCGCTATCAGAGGAGCGTTGTATACAATGATGTTCAGTACAAAGGATAAGGAAGCCACAGTTATAATAAATGCGTGGTGAAGCGTACTGAAAAAACAAAAGTGCCAGTCGAGCAATTATTCGATGCAGGAAATGAGGTTTTGATGGAATTTTCTCATTTTTTGCAAAATAACAAACTCATAACAAAAACAGTCAGGAATGACATTATGGTCTGACATGAATCAGTGCATCTCTAGTCTCCAGCGTCTCTTAAGAGTGCGGAAATCCGTCACCCCTACACAGTGTTCGCATGCCTCCACTTACTACACATGCCCCCACCCCCTTGACTCATCAGGGTAAGTTCTAGGAAGAAGCCTCCTACAGCAGCCCAGGCCTCCTCCCCACTCCTACGTCCCGTCTAGGTTAAGCCCTCCTCTCCCTCATCGTCAGACTCATCCTGTTCATCCTCTTGTAGGGGTTCGCAGATGTCCCCCCTGTACTCATTCCATTTCAGCCATATCTTATTTCATTTCCCGGGGCAGGCTCGGTTGGTGTACAGTGCCCGTTCGGTTAACATCACTCGATCCATGTTCAAGCACCATTGGGACTTGGTTGGCAGGTCTGCTGCCCCCCAGCGCTGTGCTATGTCCCGTTTCGCTACCATTAGCCCCGCCGTGACCCAAAGTTGCTCGTATCGGGTCAAGTCGGTAGGCCCCCATATATTAAGCAAGCACCTTCTCGGGTCAGGCAATATGGAGTGATCTAATTCTTGGGAGAGTGTGCGGAGCACCTGTTTCCAATATTCCTGGATCTTGGGGCAGTCCCAAATGGTGTGGAAGAACGTGCCCTCCTCCCCGCACCCACGCAGGCAGTAAGGATGGGGCACCCTGTGTATGTGATGTAGCATCGTCCTTGTGTAATAGACCCTGTGCAAGATCTTAAATTGCACCAGCCGCATGCGTGCCGAGATGCCTACTTCTTTAGGGGACCCAAGTGCCTCGTTCCACTCATGCTCATCCATGTCATTAATCTCTCCTTCCCATTTCTCTTTCAGGTGTGATGTGGGCTCAGGGGAGTTATTGAGTAACTTGCGATAAGTGAGGGATGTCGCCCGTTCTAACATGTAATCAGTGAGTAGTCGATCCTCCAAGGGCGAGGATTCTGGCAGTGGTGTGTCTGCTGGGATGGCCGCCAATAGTGCGTTACGGATCTGAATGTACCTGTAGAGTTCCCTGTCGTTGAGCTCATAGAGTTCCTTCAGTCGGGCAAATGGGATAACCTCATTCCTCTCCCATAGATCACCCACCACGGAGATGCCTATTGTGTCCCATTGTGCGAACCCCTTGGTGTTCCTCAGGTTGCCCAGTGTGCGAGAGTCCCATAGCGGAGTCATCCTAGTGATTCTCCCTTTCCAGCCCAGAGCTGCCGTAGCTGCGTGCCATATCTGCACGGTTAACTTGGTGGGGCCGACCAGAGTACGCAGCTTGCGGTGATCATACAGTGGACCCAATAGACTATCAGCGCCCAACTGCACCCTGTCTGAGTGAAATGCTGGCTCTGTATGCGGTGTGTGGATCCATTGATTAATGGGTTTTAGGTGTGCAGCCCAATAGTACAGTTTTAAATTCGGTAGTGCAATGCCCCCGCTAAACCAGTCTCTGTGTAACTTGGATTGCGCCACTCTCGCCGGGAGGTTGCCCCATAATAGGTTGGAGACCAGAGCCGCCACTTTCTGGAAAAATTTGGGTGGCACAGGGTAGGGCGAATTATCAAGGACGTACAAGAAGCGCGGTAACGCCATCATCTTGTAAAGTGCCGCCCTACCGAGGAGTGTTAGTGGTAGGCCGGACCAGAACTCCACATCCCGCTTGAGTCTGTCCATGGGCGGCTTCAGATTCTTATCCATGAATTCAGTCGGGTCCCTAGTGACGTGTATGCCTAGATATTTAAAAGAAGATCCCGCTAGTCGTAGCGGGCAATCATTGCCGAGATCTGGGGCCGGACCTCGTAAGACATATATCTCTGACTTGGACCAGTTTAGCGTGTAGCCGGAGATCCTGCCGTATGTGTCGCAAATGCGCAACAAGGCCGGTACACCCTCCTCGGGGTCCGTTAAGTACAGCAGCATGTTGTCTGCGTATAGGGACAGACGGTCTTCCCAACCCCCGGCCCCTGGTATACCCTTGAGGAGGGGAGAGGCTCGTATGAGAGTCGCAAGGGGCTCCAGTGAGATGGCGAACAACAGAGGTGACAGAGGGCATCCCTGTCGCGTGCCCCGTCCCAGCGGGAAAGTGCGGGAAATGTGGCCGTTCGCTACTACGTGAGCCACTGGGGCTGTGTACAGCAGTTTGACCCATGCTAGAAAGCGAGGCCCGAACCCCATACGCGTTAGCGTTTCGAAAAGGTACTCCCACTCCACCAGGTCAAATGCCATTTTGGCATCAAGTGCTAGGATTACTGCCGGCGTGTTGATGGAGTCCGCCCTGGCCAAGATACCATGCAGTCGCCGCAAATTCAGCGCTGTGTTCCTATGCGGCATAAATCCGGACTGATCCGGGTGTATAATCGAGGACAGATGGGGCAGGATCCTTTGTGCCAGAAGCTTGGCCAAGATCTTCACTTCCGCGTTCAATAAGGAGATGGGTCGATAAGAGGAACAGTCTTCTGGTGGTTTGCCCGGCTTGGGGATTGTTACGATCGTAGCCACACGCTGGTCTGGTGGAAGGGAACCCCTCTCCAAACTGTCCTTGAACATTCCCAACAAATGCGTGCTGAGGGTGTCTGGCATCATTTGATACCGCTCTATGGGTATCCCATTCGGTCCCAATGCCTTGCCCGGGTTTAGAGCCTTAATGGCCAGCTGAATTTCATCAGCCGTAATGTACGCCTCCAGCTCGCTCGATGCCTCTGGCGAGAGGGTCTGAACTTCAATCGGTGCCAAGAGCGCCCTGGCCCTCTCAGGTGTAATCTTACGAGCCGGGGTGTACACTTGTTCAAAATGGGTCGCAAGCAGTTCAGTTATATGCCTCGAATAGGTGTGTGTCACTCCCTGTTCATCTTTTAGACGCTGGACTCCCCTGGAGCTGCCCTCGCGCTTATCGAGCCACGCCAGCATTTTTCCTGCTTTGTCCCCCACTTCATAAATCCTGTTCTGAGTGTCGGTAATGAGACCCTTGACTACCAGGCGTAGGTGATCATTGTACAACTGTTGTTGGAGAGTGAGTGCATGCAGGGCAGAGGGAGAAGGGTGAGACTCATGTGCCGCGGTCCGTTCCCTCAAAGTAACCTCTAGATCGGCTAGTTCCTGTGACTGTTGTCTTTTATGTCCGGTTATAGTGTTAATGGCTTGGCCCCGCAGAACCGTTTTATAGGCCTCCCAAAGCGTTGTCGGGGAACGCACTGAATGTGTGTTTTCAAAAAAGTATTGTTTTGTGGCGTGTTTGAGTGCTTTACGAACATGTGGAACTTTAAAATACGATGCGTGCATGGGGTAAATGCGCTTACGTGCTCTCATCTGTAGGGAAAGTGTCAGTGTGAGCGGTGAGTGGTCTGAAATACCTCGAGGGTGTATCACTAGGGTATCTACATGGCAAAGGGCTTCCCCCAGTGACAGGAAATAATCAATGCGAGACAGGCTGCCATGTACCGTGGAATGGAATGTGTATTGTTGCATGCCCGGGTGTAAGTGCCTCCAGATGTCCGTCAGGCCCATGGCCGTGGTAAATCGTCGAAAATACGTCTCCCCCCCTGTCTGGTTGGGAGAGGGGTGTTTATCTAGCTGTGGGTCCATGACCGCGTTGAAGTCCCCCCCTAGAATGGTCTCACCCTCGGGGAGAGTTAAAAGGAAGTCCCCAAGTCTCGGGAGGTGGACCGAATGCAATGCCGGTGGAATATACACTGATACCAAGTTGAAGAGTTTTCCCTCCCATTGTCCCTGCACGGCCGCGAAGCAGCCCTGGTCGTCAGTTTTAATTGACAGGGGCAGGAAACGTGAGTTCTTCTGTACTAGAACGCCGGACCCCCTGGAGCCGGACGTGAAAGCAGAGTGGGCCCACATTTTGTAACCTCGCCTATCCAAGGCCTTCGTAGCCCCCCCCACTAGGTGTGTCTCTTGCAACAGGGCCACATTAGGCCACAGACGTTTAATAGCAGTCAATACCAATCCCCGCTTAACCTTGTCCCCCAAGCCTCTCACATTCCAGGACAACAGGGTCATAGGTGGGCATTGTGTGTCAGAGGGATTCATCCCCCTTGTCGATACGGAATTGTTGGCCATCTGGGGGTATTAGATGGAACCGGGCTATCGGCTGCGTCGTCTCGCAGCAAGGCATTCAGAAGCATCATGGAGGCATAGTGTCACTGTTCGTTCCCAGCATTGAATCCTGATTCCCGCAAGTACTGAAACATTGTCCTCGACCCTTTGTGCACATTCCTAACATAAACAGTTCAAAACAAACCCCCCTCCCTGCCCCCCTGCTTAACGGACCTCCAACTGCCCGCCACCCCAACTGAGCAGAGTGCTTTACCCATCCCAAAACCAGAGTACTTGCGTGTAGGGGGGAGAGCGTCTCCCCGGGTTGGCGGCTCCCCTGTAGGCTCTCGGGGTTGCCATGCCAGAGTCAACGTGCAGCTATGGAGCACCAAGTTAGGTTGATGATCGGCGATCTAGGTCAGTTCAGAGTCCGTAGCCGGAGTCATTCATCTCCGCCTCCCCCTTCAAATCCATGGGAAGGCGAACGTTCTGCACCCTCCACACGACCAGACGCCTGCGAGCCATTTCTGCTGTCTCCTCTACGATCTTGATCCGGTCTATTCGTCCTGCGCTGTCGTCCAACTGTGTGCCAGCCCTCCAGCCAGTCTCGGGCCGTGTCAGGAGAGTCGAAAAACCACACTTTCTTGTCCGCCACCACTCGTAGTTTGGCCGGGAATACCATCGAGTATGGTAGTTCTTTCTCTCTCAAGGTTTTCTTCACTTCCAGGAACGTTCGCCTCTTCCTAGAAACCTCCGCTGTATAGTCCGGGAAGAAGGCAATTTTTGAGTTCTGAATCTGAATGGCCGGCGCCACTATCGCGGCCTGCAAAATGGCGTCCCGATCACGGAAATTGAACAATCTCGCCAGTATAGGTCGTGGCGCGCCTCCCGTCCTGGGTTTCCCCCCCGGGACACGGTGGGCCCTTTCGACCGAGAAAAAAATTGACAGGCCTTTTGGCTGGAGTCGAATTTTTATCAAATCTTCCACATATAAATCCAGGGCCCCAGTATCTTCCGATTCCGGTACCCCGAGAATGCGGACATTATTGCGTCGTGAGCGACCTTCCTGGTCGTCCAGCTTGTCCCTGAGTAGCGTATTGTCAGTTTGCAGGCGTTCCATAGCTATCTGCAGTTCGGACACATCTTCGACCAGCGATTTGGTGACCACTTCAACCTGTTTGACCCGCTTGTTCATTTTTTGAAGATCCGCCCTGACTAAGGTGACTTCAGTCGCCGTGGCCCCCACTGTCTCTTGTACTTGCGCCAGCGCCGCCAGGACATCGTCCAGCGTGGCCTTTCTCGCCACCTCGGCTTCCGCCATTTTCCCACCGGTTTTTCGCTGGTCCTAGGGGGGGGTGAGCGTCTCTCATACGCGAATTTGTCCAGCTTGGCCTGGGTCGTTGTGTTCTTGGGGCCCCTGTTCGACATATCGAAGTTGCTGTTTAGGCGGCTCAGCGGCCTTCCCGTTCGTCTCTGCCGGGTAATGGTGGCGTTGTGCCCAACGTGTGCGACGTCCTCCGCGTCTTCGGTAGAATTTTGCAGGCCCGAGAGGGTCAACAGGTGACTGCAAAGCGTGTTTTTGAGCTTGGGTCGTTGTGGGGAACGTTCGCGGGTCTTCGGAGTGATGCAGTCGGAGGGTCGACACTTCCTGTCCCCCGGCCCCGGCCTCAGGTCACTTCCGGTCGGGTCCGACCAAACTGCGGCTCCGCGGCTTCGCGGTCGAGTGCAGGCCCGGCTCCTCCTCCGTCTCCGGCCCGCTGGAAAGTGCCTGTGTGGTCCACCGCCGACCCAAAAAGTTCTGGAATCGCTCGCTGAACGGACTCCGGGTCCGGTCCACCCTTCGTAGCCGGAGTAGATCAGGATAATTGTACGGATTGCTGCGGAAAGCCGCCTTTACCTGGGAGCCTCCCTAAGCTGTGGCCGCCATCGTTGGCTGCTAGCCACGCCCCTCCCAGCTCCTTCTTTATCGACGATAACTGGCCAGCCTCCCCCATGGCTTGAGACAGCGACGGGGAGTCGGACCAGTAGCACAGCATGCTAAACGGAAACAAAACGTCGTGATTTACACGAGTCCTATTGCATTGAAGACACAAACAGCACCGACTCGATTGTCCGGCTGCTTAGAAAGTGAAAGCGCTCGGCGCGCTAAACGTAAAGCAGGTCATGATTTACATGCTTAGAAAGTGAAAGAGCGCACGGGGTGCTAAACGTAAACAAAGCAGATCGTGATTTACATGAGTCCTATTGCATTGAAGACACAAGAAGACACAAACGGGAGTGGGGGGTTGAGAAGTCAGAGACTGAGGGATGGGGAGGGTAGGTGGCTGGGGGGAGACAGGGAAGAAAATAATGTTTGGAGTAATGGGGCCAGTAGCAGTGGAAGGATACAAATGATGACTGAGGAGGGACAAATAAGCCTCAAACTAATCGGAAGGCAGCATTTAAGACAAAAGCCAATCAGCAGAGAGTGGGCGTAGCTTCCACAAAGCTTCCACACTACAGTATATACTGTATGCCTCGCAAAGCGATGGCAGTACATTCGTGCTGCATCGCTAGGCACGACCTAAAAAGGGGCCCTGGCTGCAAGTAAATCAATGAATAGAACAGAGACTAGAGACATTGTTAGGACCCGATTGCTAGCGATTGGGACAAGCAATAATCTGCGACGAAACCATACTCTGTAGACAGCCATATTGTTACTTGATGGCAGGAATTGTCACAGATTCACTGTTTAACGACATCAGTGATTCAGGGATGATCCCAACACCTTTCATCCACATAGCTCAAAGCCCACTTATTCCTTGGGGTACTCCTTCAGCGCTTCCTATAACAAAATGCTTATCGCCGATTGTTAGTGGTCGGGTTGGGTGTTTCGAGGTGTGTTCTACATTAAAAGGTTGAGTACAACCTCAAACATGTTAGTTTGTGCCCATTCATGTTCTCCTCGCTCGCTGATCCTTTCCCACCCTGAATATGTTTGTGTATTTGTTTCTGTCATGGGCAGGAATAAATCGTTTTCCAAGGTGGAAATCAGAAGGAAACATCGACAAACAATACAGGGTGTAAAAGAAGGAGTCCCTACTTAGGGAAACATCTTTTTTTCTGTGAAGAAAACAAAAAAGGAAATTATATAATTGCACAAATGCATTTGTAATGTACAAGTGCACTAGCGCCATCAACTAGGCAAGAAGTGTTATGCCTAAAACATTTTGTGGATTCGAAAAAAGCATAAAGCTCCACCCTTAAATGTATGGGTGTTTTTTGTGAATCAGACCATTGTATTATCTCCTGGTTGTCAGAATATTGAGGGCAGAATTATGTTCTTACAAAAATATTGAAGCCAATATATCACCAACCAAAATACTGTGAAGGAAGGATGAATAGATAACTATAGATTTACTATTCTTATCTCCACATTCACATACCCTGAAGAGATACATTGTAAAAGAACAGATATGCAGAGTTGAGTAAGGGAAACCTATACATACCCATATACGCTCACCTTCATGATAGTTTGGTAGTTTGGTAGTCCTGCTACCAGCAGAAACGTCCGCTCCTCCCGCTGCTCCTGACCGGTATCGTAGCACTACAAGCCTTTGCACTGCCTCAGCCTGCATAACTTATTGACTGCCCACCTCACTCTGCTATACTGCTGCATATATTAGTAACTGTTTATTTGCATAACTTTCGGCGTATCGAGATAGCGTGTGATTGCCCCGCCCGCCCTTTAATATTTAAATAATAGCGGAGGCACCTTCGAAAGCAGCGCTAGACAGAAATTGTGTGACTCGCGCTGTTGTGCTGCCTGCAGTCTTCCGCTGCCCGATTGCCAACTCCACTGCCATTTGTACTAGAGACACTGCAGATCGGACCCCAGTCCTGGTCAATTACCCGATTGCCGCCATTTTGTAGGTTTGTTATTATTTGTGCCTCCCTGCCCTTAGCTCCACCCCTCTCCCGCCTCCCAGCTGACCCCCCCTCCCACGGATACTGACGAGGCTGCTCAGCCGCTGATGTGCTGTGACCGTCCTGCTACCAGCAGAAACGGCCGCTCCTCCCGCTGCTCCTGACCGGTATCGTAGCACTACAAGCCTTTGCACTGCCTCAGCCTGGATAACTTATTGACTGCCCACCTCACTCTGCTATACTGCTGCATATATTAGTAACTGTTTATTTGCATAACTTTCGGCGTATCGAGATAGCGTGTGATTGCCCCGCCCGCCCTTTAATATTTAAATAATAGCGGAGGCACCTTCGAAAGCAGCGCTAGACAGAAATTGTGTGACTCGCGCTGTTGTGCTGCCTGCAGTCTTCCGCTGCCTGATTGCCAACTCCACTGCCATTTGTACTAGAGACACTGCAGATCGGACCCCTCGCCCCTCCCCTTCCACCATCCACTTATGACAGATGCACTTGCGCGCAGCGTTCACGTGCAGCGACCGCGCCCCAGTCGCGCCGTAGGTGCGCCAAAGGTAAGCCCGTCTACGCCCGTCCGCGCCTGGACCGCGCCCAGCGCCAGACCCCCTGCCCCTCGTACCACCTACCCCACCCGCATTACATACGACGCCTCCACCCTCTCAGCCCTAAACCCCGGCCGCCTCCCCAACTGCGTCCAAGCCGCTTCGGGACACATCCATGGACCCTTCTCTTGCAACTCCTGCAAGTTCGACAACTCCTCATCCTCGAACACAAAACAGTTATCTGACACCAACCACCTAAAATGCATCCTGCTCAACACCCGCTCGGTCCACAGGCACGCCATCGACCTCTGGAATCTACTAGACACCATCTCTCCGGACATCGCCTTCCTAACAGAAACATGGATGAACGCCTCCTCAGCCCCCGACATCACCATTGCAATCCCGGAAGGATACAAGATCATCTGTAAGGACCGCACCGACCAAACAGGAGGAGGCATCGCTATCGTCCATAAGAATTCCATCCGCATCTCAACCAGCTCAGACGTCAATCTCGCTAGCGCCGAACACCTTCACTTCCAGATCCACACCGACCCCAAGACCACACTCAGAGGCACCCTCCTCTACCGGCCTCCAGGACCCCGTGCACGATTCAGTGAAGACATCACTGACTTTATCACCCCACACGCCCTCCCCTCCGAGGAATACATTCTTTTGGGAGACCTCAACTTTCACCTGGAAAAGAACAATGACCACAATGCCACCACCCTTCTGGACAACCTCGCCAACATCGGACTCAAACAACTTGTCACTACCCCCACCCACACTGCAGGTCACACACCCGACCCTATCTTCACCTCCAGCAAACATGTCTCCTTCAGTCACACCACAGCTCTCCTTTGGACGGACCACAGCTGCGTTCACTTTATCTACAATAAGACCACAACCCACAACTAGCCTCAACCCACTCTGCGAAGAAACTGGAACAAAATCACCATCGACCAGATCTCCTCATCCCTTCTTCAAAACCCCCCTGCCAACTCCTCAAACCCCGACCAAGCAGCCATTAACCTCACCCAATGGCTATCCAACACCGCTGACATCCTAGCACCGTTGAAAAAACGTCAAATCAAACCAGGCAGCAAAAACGCCTCCTGGTTCAACGATGATCTTAAGAAATCTAAGAAACTCTGTTGCTCCCTTGAGAAGGCCTGGAAAAAAGACCCAAACACCAGCACCAAAGACGCCTTCAAAAACGCCACCCGTATACACCACCAACTGATCCTGACTGCCAAGAAAGCCGCTTTCAAAGACCGACTAGACAACAACGCCCACAACAGCAAGGAACTATTCAACATCGTCAAAGAATTTACCAACCCCTCAGCCAACTCCAACGACATCACCCCCTCTCAAGCCCTCTGCAACTCCCTAGCTTCATTCTTCCACAACAAAATCGCAGACATCCACAACAGCTTCGACAACCGACCCGAAGACCAACCCACCCAACCACCCCCCTTGAACATCCTTAATGAATGGAACCCAATCTCCACTGAAGACACCATCCGCCTGATGAACTCTATCCACTCAGGGTCCCCCACAGACCCATGCCCTCACCACATCTTCAACAAAGCAGACTCCATCATAGCACCACACCTCCGAGACGTCATCAACTGCTCCCTCAACTCCGCCACCTTCCCGGAAAGCTGGAAACACGCCGAACTCAGCGCCCTTCTGAAAAAACCCACAGCTGACCCCACCGAACTCAAAAACTACCGCCCCATCTCGCTCCTTCCATTCCAGGCCAAAGTCATCGAGAAAGCTGTCAACAACCAGTTCGCCGCCTTCCTCGAAACCAACAAATCCCTCGACTCCTCACAGTCCGGCTTCCGAGCCAAACACAGCACTGAAACCGCCCTCATTGCAGCAACAGATGACATTCGAACTCTACTGGACAATGGAGACACAGTCGCCCTCATCCTCCTCGACCTCTCCGCAGCCTTTGACACAGTTTGTCACAGCACCCTGTTACAACGCCTCAGAAACATCGGAATCCAAGGAAAAGCACTGGAATGGATCACCTCGTTCCTTGCCGGAAGAACTCAGAGAGTCCGCCTTCCACCATTCAAGTCAGAAGCCACTGAAGTCATCTGCGGCGTGCCACAAGGATCTTCACTCAGCCCCACCCTCTTCAACGTATACATGAGCCCCCTTGTGGCCATCGCACGCCAACACAACCTCAACATCATCTCCTACGCTGATGACACTCAACTAATCCTATCACTCACCAAAGACCCTAACACTGCCAAAACCAACCTACATGAAGGAATGAAAGAAGTAGCCGAGTGGATGAAACACAGCCGTCTAAAACTGAACTCAGACAAAACAGAAGTACTTATCCTAGGTACCTCCCCCTCCGCCTGGGATGACTCTTGGTGGCCAGAGGCCCTTGGAAAACCACCCATCCCGACGGACCACGCACGGAACCTAGGCGTCATCCTGGACTCCTCACTCTCTATGAACAGACAAGTCAACGCCGTCTCATCATCTTGCTTCAATATTCTTCGCATGCTCAAAAAAACATTTCGCTGGATCCTCACCAAAACTAGAAAAACGGTCACCCACGCACTGGTCACGAGCCGCCTGGACTACGGAAACACCCTATACGCCGGTACCACTGCAAAACTCCAGAAAAAACTTCAACGCATCCAGAACGCTTCAGCCAGACTCATACTAGACATCCCGCGTAAAGACCACATCTCTGGTCACCTGAAAAACCTCCACTGGCTCCCCGTTAATAAGAGGATTACTTTCCGCCTCCTAACCCACGTTCACAAAGCACTTTACGAACTTGGACCCGAATGCCTCAACACACGACTTTCCTTCTACACCCCCTCCCGCCAGCTACGTTCCTCCAACCAAGCCCTTGCTACTGTACCTCGCATCAACAAAACCACCATGGGAGGTAGATCCTTCTCCTACCTGGCGGCTAAAACCTGGAACTCACTTCCCACTCACCTCCGCCTCACTCAGAACCACCTAGCATTCAGAAAGCAACTTAAAACTTGGATATTCGACAAGTAATTCCCCACCCTTCCTCAAGCGCCTTGAGACCCTCTGGGTGTGTAGTGCGCTATATAAATCACCTGACTTGACTTGACTTGATATTTGTGTCTTGATATTGTTGAAGTGCGATATTCTAGTAGTATATCCTTGGGTACACCCTCGAAATTCTCTTCCCTAAACAGAATCCATGCTCTGTGCAAACCTAGGCTCATATGCTTTTTAACAGCAAGTGATTGAAAAACACACCACAACATGCTCCCCACCTTGCGCAACTTCCACTCATCTCCAACTATTACAAATAGTCCTTAGCACTCCTCTGTGCCAGAAGCCATTTCTTGCACAATCTTCTCTCAATGTCCATGCAGTTCTGGTTGGGTTTGTTTAACACTACTGTTCATGATTACTTGTTTGAGAAATTACATATCTATGGCAGTCAAGTCGGAATGGCCATCATTGATCATTTTTTATACGTGGAGCGATGCATCAAATGCGATGGATTATAACAAAAATTGCAATAAAGATATTTATTTTAAAAAAATGTGAGTGAACCCTCTGTAAATTTTTTTTTAAATATTTCACCAAGCAATGTAATGTAGTCATGACTGCTAGAGTTTCATAAAAGATGACATAGAAGCCATAAATCATTCTCTTTCAGTTTAATTGCAGAATAACAGTGCGCAGGAGTAATTCATACCCAAGTGGTCGGGTTGGGTGTTTCGAGGTGTGTTCTACATTAAAAGGTTGAGTACAACCTCAAACATGTTAGTTTGTGCCCATTCATGTTCTCCTCGCTGATCCTTTCCCACCCTGAATATGTTCGTGTATTTGTTTCTGTCATGCGCCGGAATAAATCGTTTTCCAAGGTGGAAATCAGAAAGAAACATCGACAAACAATACAGGGTGTAAAAGAAGGAGTCCCTACTTAGGGAAACATCTTTTTTTCTGTGAAGAAAACAAAAAAGGAAATTATATAATTGCACAAATGCATTTGTAATGTACAAGTGCACTAGCGCCAGCAACTAGGCAAGAAGTGTTATGCCTAAAACATTTTGTGGATTCGAAAAAAGCATAAAGCTCCACCCTTAAATGTATGGGTGTTTTTTGTGAATCAGACCATTGTATTATCTCCTGGTTGTCAGAATATTGAGGGCAGAATTATGCTCTTACAAACATATTGAAGCCAATATATCACTAACCAAAATACTGTGAAGGAAGGATGAATAGATAACTATAGATTTACTATTCTTATCTCCACATTCACATACCCTGAAGAGATACATTGTAAAAGAACAGATATGCAGAGTTGAGTAAGGGAAACCTATACATACCCATATACGCTCACCTTCATGATAGTTTGGTAGTCGATATTTGTGTCTTGATATTGTTGAAGTGCGATATTCTAATTCTCTTCCCTAAACAGAATCCATGCTCTGTGCAAACCTAGGCTCAGATGCTTTTGAACAGCAAGTGATTGTAGGTTAGGTCAATATTCTCCTGCACCGATGTATGATAGAATTCACATCACTGATCCCATACGCACCCTGCAATATTTTCTTCCTTTAGGATATCAAAAAAGGCCAAAATACACCAATATCCTCCACCAAAGACTAGATTGAGTTATGCTTGAAACTGTAGTTTAACAACCTTAGTTTGTGACACAATATACAGTCAAATATTTGTGTTTAGAAAATAGTCAGTAGTAAAAGTGAGTGTCATTTAAGTTCTACAACAAAAGATCAGCTCAAATTAACACAACTACAAAACAGACTTTATTGATTTCGACAGGGTTTTGCTGTGAATAGGACACCTTAATTCTAGCTACATACATTGATGAACATTAAGATGATATGCACAATGTCCTTTTTCCAACAGCAATCTTAGGGGTGGCTAATTTTATGGTGTTAGATGACACGTTCAGGTCACCTGCAAAAATGGCAGTTAAAGCATTTAATAGTTTTATGTCGATAAATGTTTATCTTCATGACTTCAACAATTATCAAGGACTGTCTTCAGTATTCGTCATGGAATGGGTATTCTGGGTGGTCCTTCATTCTGCAAATGAGACAATATAAAATCTTAGAGTTCACATCTGGGTAAAGGCTGAGTTTGGGGGTCATAATTACAATCTACATGTGGAACATTGCGAGCAGAGACCTAGCATTCTAAATCACTTTTGAAAGAATGAAGACTGGAGCAAGAAGAGAGTGTTACTGTCATACATGGTAATGATGTTTCTTGACTTAAGTTTAACAAAGTGGCGTCCTAGCCCCAAGCTGTATACCTCAGCTAAGCAGTAGAACTCTGTATCTGTGTACAACAGACTATCTATCATATATACAGACTAGGCCTAGGCAGAGTTCCTCATAGCGGAACGTTGCTGATGGAGCAGGATTTCACAAAACGAAACCTGCTTGGCGAAAAAAAAAACACAATACGTACTAATAGTAAGTAGAAATAGCAATTAACATGCACCTTACACACACACACACGGTGAACAGCTTTGGTTAATCTGCATTCATGTGAAATAAAATATTAAGGACTAAAACCTATAATTCATGAGCTTGAAAGATAAGAGGAAAATACATGTCTAGGCCGCATGTGCAATTCGTAGTTGCAGAGCTGACTGAAGCAAGACAATTACGCTGTGCTCAGCTGCAAGAGTGCACGAGTTGGAGGACATGAGTCCTGGAACATTTGTCAGTTTGCCAGAGAGCATGGTCAATCCATAGGTTTGGATGTCTCTTCCACAGAAGATGCTTAAATATTGAATTAACTTTATCATATTGTATAATTTGATTGTTGTATGAATAAAGAACTTGTAAACATGTGGGAACGGAAATTATGATAAAGAAATGTCGAACTTTTGAAGTCACTGTAGGGTCATAGAACCCCCTTCTGAGACGCCAATCAGCTGTTAGAATATGTGAATTGTTGCAACTTAGGTGGGATGGGTATGGAGATTGTAAGGTATGTTTGAGGTGCCTTTAGGAGTGTGGTTTAGACTTGCAGGGAGGAAGAGAGGAAGGGTGGATGCGTCGTTGATCGTCGGTCTGCAGAGAGGTCTAGCTGTTTCTGTCCGAAAACCTGTCTCGGGTCCTGTCTACTTTGTTCCCTAATCCTATCTCGGGGAACCCTCAACATTCCCAAGGCCAGGGGGGTGGTTTTCCTACAGATCTACTATGTTTTTATAATTGTACATGCAAATGTATTACTCTGAAACGTTTGTCTCTTCACCTATCCACTCCTTCATAATATTGTTTCTTACATAATATTTGCTGAAACGTTTGTCTCTTAATCTCTCCCCTCCATTAAATGGTTTCCGAGTATGATAATGTGAGAAAAGAATGTGTTTTAGTTTCATTTAACAGCGACTTATCTCCTTTGATGAATACATTGTTTGTATTTGTACCACTTTGCATATGAGCATTAGAGAACTAAGAACAAATATTAAGATAAAATGTTATTAATTTTACACTGAGTCTGTGGTTTATTCAAATGAACTGACTAAATAAGTTAGATGTGTCATATCGTTGCCATCAACTCTTCAACTAATTGGTCCATCGACCAAGTAGAAGGGAAGTTGATGTATAGGTTAGAAATATATACTGAAGAAGTTGACTATGAAACAATAAACGATATTCAAAACTGAAGTCACTGAAACAAAATTGACCCAGCACATCAGGGATATAGGTGGAAGTGTATGGGCCATTGTTTGAGATATTTGTAAGTATTGATCCCTGATCAGATAATAGTTTGCGTTGGATCACCACGTAATGACAAAAAAACTCGGTTGCACTCAACGGAGTTCTGCAAGTGGTGGAGTGAGGTAAATCACGATAATTTTTAGCGCTGGTTGTTAGGTCCATGCCCAACAGCACCATCTGCAGTGCAAGAGGGCGCAGCTTCTTTCTGCCGCACGAGTAAAAGTCATACTCAAAAAGCAAATTCCTCAACACGAGCGGCAGGGTTCTCAATGCGAGCGACAGGGTTCTCATTGCGAACGGTAGCAACCTGCTGCGACCGTCCGCGTTGAGAAATCTTGTTGGGAGGTGTCTAGCATTCGATTTTCCTTGCTCGAGCTCAGCAACTTAATGTTAGCGAGCCAAGAGAGAGGAAAACTCTGCTCCAAATCTCTCCGGAGAGTTTTTCAGAACTCTACACTCTGCAAATGGAGTGGAGTTTACCACCCAGGCCTTACAAAGACTACAGCCACTCCAGAATAACATAACCCACTTATTGTCAAGACCTTCTGTCCTTCTGGAAAGCCCTGAAGACCTGGCTCTTCAGACAAGCATTTCAATAACTCATTCCTCCTCATCTATGTTTATGTCACTACTGATCGCAGCGCCAAGAAACCAATCGGTGACAGTGCGCTTAAGAAATTTTTTAATAACATAACTTATTATTGGTTTTTCGGAATGTGAGAATATTTTTTCAGAGACACATGGATATAAATTGGCTTCCAGCATGTGAAAAAGCAATGTTCTAAAGTTTGTTGCTTGTATTTAAATGCCCTGTGGACTCTTGTGAAGTCTGCTTATCCCCTTCACTTATGTACTCCTTAATACACCATTAATATGCTGTGCTCTTAACGGTGTTCAATGGGATGTCATGTGTGAAACCTTCAGCTATTCCAGAGTTTTCAGCTAACAGCACTTTGACTGGAGGGTCTTTGTAGCCAATAGTTCTTACGGAAGAAACAAAAATGTAGATTGTATAAAGGACTTATTGTTGGCTGTTAAGTGAGAACAGTTTGCAGCAGGATTTCAATTGATAGCTTTTCCAGTACCATTGTAGAAAGACCAACATCAAATCGAAAGCTCTTTCCAGCTGCCCTCATTGTAAAGAGCCCAAGTGACTGACTAAACTTTCAGCGGACGTAGTCAAGCCCCCCTGTAGAGGCATTAATGCCAAACCCACCCATGTAGTGGTAAGCCAAATCCACACCGAACTGATGCCTTCCCACAACCATATGTCAGCATCAGTAACTTACATGTTACTCCACGTCTTCAGCTACATCATGAGGACATTCTGGCAAATCAGCTCTATTGATCCCAGCATCCCGTGATCCTAAACTCCTAGAAGCTTGTGCAACCTTGGCATCACAATTGCTTCGAGACACTTTTTTAGAGCTCAGGTTTACCGGTCACCTGTTTAGAAGATTTTTTTTCTTTTTAAGGCCTATTGACTCTCTGAATTGTTTTTCCTTTACTCAAATGTGCCCTAGACACTTTGGGTGTCTTCCCAATATCTACTCTCTTTAAGTAGTTATTCATCTGTTAATTTTTTGTCGAGTCTGCCACTGAAAGTTCAGATTCAGTTTAATTGTTTATAGTCTTTGGTGAGTGTGTGTCTGACAAAGCTTCACCAAAGTCAAATGAAGGATTCTGGATTTGATCTTTATTAATTAGACATCTGATAGTTACAACACTGGTCAAGAGAACAACCACTTCCGTAGGCCTGTAGCTTGGTTCCTACTAGAGAGAAGACTTCCGAGCAGACTAGAGGAATGAGCAGCACTTACTTAATGAAACGTTTTATGAAATATTCAGACATGTCAGAGAATGCAAATGGATTTTATTGTTTTTTTGTATTTACAGTTTGTATACAGCAGTGGTTGCAATGCTTCTGTTTATCTGAAGTTGCGGTAATGGTGCAGTGGTGTTAGGAGGCGGCTTGAGTGTTCGTCATGGATGCATTAATATAACAGAAAAAGTAAGTAAATGAGACCATAGAAACATCTTACGGTGTAAATAATCCATAGTGAAGATTTTTGTTCAGCCCATCAATAGTTTTCATGTCTTCAGGGGTCAGCTCAAAATCAAATATCTGCCAAATAAAAAAAGGGAGTTTCTATTCAAAGGTGGAGTCATATAATTTCACGGTCAAGGGGTAAATGGTAACCTTTTATGAAATGTCAGTAATGTTCACTTAATACCACTATGAAAGCCCTATGAGGCAGCTGACATTATCGATTAGAGAATACAATCAAACAAGCATAACAGTAAAGAGTCAAATAGTACAGGGTAACATTCTTTAAATTAAAACCTTGAGTCGTGTAAATATCAAAATATTTACTTTCATTTATTTACTTGTGTCTTTTTGAAAAACGTTGTCAGTGTTTAAATAATTTGACATTTTCAAACTCCCCATTACTGCAAAAAAATCAAAAATAAATTACTTTCCCCACCAAATACACGCAGCAAATACTGTTTTTATGATCCTTAAACCATATTACTCTTTAGTGCAAGTCCCACCTTTGACTAAGTGGTTTCAGTCACTGGCTCATTTCACTTGGAAACTCTAGGAAACTGGCGTAGTATTTGGGGGAGTGGGGTGCCTACCCACCTCAAGGAATAATTACACACCTTGCCAAGGTCAACCACCACAGTCAATAAATGAACCTGAGATTAACCCCCTGGTAGCTGTGGCACAGCACACAGGCGTAACTTAGGGCAATGTGTAAAGTATTTATGCAATACCAAAACAGTAATAAAGTCGAAATGGAAAACTATAATTGTCCCAAACAGAATTAGAAAAATATAGTAAACTTTAATGAACAAAATTACACCAAAATGACATATATCCTATAACAGGAACTAGTAAGCCTAAAGCCATATTTTCACTGCCACTGTAGTGGATGGTAATTAGCTGCTGATATCCACTAGTATTCTTATTTATTGGGGAACATATTGAAAATCCAACAACATGTATCTTAGACTTCTTTTTCTGTCTAGAATTATTCTTTTTTCCTTTTATTTTATTTTTCGCAAAAAAAATTAAACATTTTCTTACAAATATCATCACATTCTTAACATTATTTCTCATAGCAAAATCTTATTTCTTAAAAAATCATCACATTTTACATTCTACTTTTCTCATACCCTCTTCATACTAAGAATTCCAGCTGACTGCATCGGTGCAGGGTCAGCTAAAGCTAAAGCTAAGACAAAGTTGAAAACAGTTCCTTTACTTGTTGCGGCCAACACAATGGTATGAGCAGGTCAGGGGCAACCATTGCGGTTGTGATGTGAGATGGGAGTGTTGCAGGGGACGATGTCCACACAATTCGGTGCAGGCAGTGGCTTGTTGATGGAGTCGGTGAGACCAGGACTTGCGTTGAAGGGTGAGACAGAGCTCGCTGTGGTGCTGGCAGGTCACAGTGCAGCAACGGAGCTGATTGATGTTCGAGTCTGGCAGCGACAGAGTCGGTGACGTCCTTGCAGTATGTAGTGAAGTTTTGCGGAGTGCAGTGCCCACAGGATGCGGTGCTAGCTCGGGCTAATTGACGGAGTTGGTGAGACCAGGGTTGCATTGCAAATCGAGGCGTTGCTCTCAGCAGTACTTTAAGAACATGGAATCTTGCGACAGAATCGATGACAGAGTTGGTTACTCTTTTTCTTCTGAGGAGACGATCAGAGACTGTGCCTACAGATACAGTGAGGTCTTTGCTGTTCCTGAGACCTCGAGAATAACAGGGGCAAGCTCAGTGCAAGCCCTGGAGATCTTCTCTTCAAGCAGGTGGACAAAGCAAGCAGCAAAGTCCTTTCTCCTTTCCTTGGCAGCAAGTAGCCACTACAGGCCAACCCTAGACAGCAGCCAGGGCCAGGGGCAGTATTCCACCTCAGCTTCTCCGGCTCTTCCCCTTGGCAAATCTTCCTCTTGATTTCCCAGAAGTGATCTAAAGTTCAGGGGTCTGGGCCACACTTTTTATAGCATGCAATCCTTTGTTCTCTGAAGGCAGAGAGTGTCTGTGCCGAGCCAAAACCAGTTCTGTCCTCACTGGTACAGCTTCCCGGCAGGAGGTGGAGACAGCATTGTTGAAGGCAGACCAGGCCCATTCAAGTGAAAGGAAATTTCCGCCACCTACTCAAAATGAAGCCCAGGTCTATTCAGCTCAGCCCTGACTCATCAGGCTCTCTGGAGCCACTGTCCCTCTCCAGCCCCTGTCATCCAAAAGCCTTTTGGCATGTTTACAGTCTTGGATGGATGAGTTTAACATTCTCTTCCCATTCCAAGGTGGCTTCAGGAAAAGGATGTCTACTATCGACCAGATATTCAGGCTGCAAATGATTCATTGGAAAACTGTAACATTAGGACGGGGTAGTTTATACCTCATCTGTGTAGACCTGAAGTCTGCATTCGATTTAGTGCTGCGGGACAAGCTATGGAATACACTGCTAGATATGGGAGCCCCTGAATAGCTTTGTCAGTTGATCCAACGTTTGCATTATAACAACTTTGCCCAGATACGTTATGGTAACAAGGGTGGCCTAACATCCCCAATTCTCGTGGAGAGGGGTGTGCGACAGGGCTGCGTCCTGGCGCCAACCATTTTTAGTCTCTACATTAATGGTCTTGTCGACGCACTTATTGCGGGTAAGAACATTGATGCCCCTAGGTTGGCCAATCGTAGTATCCGGCCCTGATGTTTGCAGACGACACTTTGTTGCTTGCCAAGTCCCCCATGGGAATCCAAAGGTCGTTGGACATCTTTAGTGCCTTCTGCAAGCATCGGGCCTGGAAATTAATCTGAAAAAGACCAAAGACCAAATATATGTCTTTTAATACTGGCAATACCACTCGGCCAAATTCGAGTTTAGAAGGGCAGCTACTAGAAAAGGTCAACATCTTTGATTATCTAGGCATTACATTAACAGAAGGAATGGACTGGGGTTCCCAGATTAATAAATCTAGCTTGAAACTTTCCCAGGTAGCAGGAGGCATTCAAAAATTCTACAGGAGTGCTGCAAATCGAGCTGTCAGCCCTGCATTAGAGCTAAATAAAGTACAAGCAAGAAGTGCCTCTTTATATGGGGCAGAAATTTGGGCTCATTGTGTATTAAATAGGTTAACATGTACCGAAAATAGCTTTATCAGACAACTGTTGATGCTTCCATCTACTACCCCTTTAGTTCCTCTGCGTATGGACCTTGGTTTTAGACCAATCGCAGAGAAAGCTTCCTTACGATCATTATTGTATTGGCGGCGTTTGTGGAGCTCCACAGAGCTAGTGCATTACAGGGAGGAGCTTACAGAACTAATGGGGCTTCCTTGTGCCCAAGAAATTGCTTGGCTTAAACACATAAAAACCGTATGCGAGGTACTCGGTAGGTCCACCCTTTGGAGCAACCCTGAAGTAAGTTCCATGGTGATAACCTTAAAGGATTTGGCTAGGGGTTCCAGAGATTCAAAGCTTATGGGCTTTTATACAAGTACCTCTTTGGGCTGATTAACATCTAAATTCCTATTACTGAAGGACGTTTACTCTATAGAATTGGTACAAGACGATATTCAGCCGTTTTTGGCAAAGAAACTTTATCTACAGTTCAGACATGGGGTACTGCCTCTACGTTCATTCACAAAGAAATGGGCAAGCTCTGAATCAGAGAATTGCCCTGCATGTAACAAGGCAGTAGAAACGGACTTACATGTGCTATTCTTCTGTCAAGCATATAAACAGCAAAGATCCCAATAGTTAAAACACCTTATAATAAATTTAGGATCTGGCCATTGTAGTGAGGTATTTAGGGTTCCTAAATTTGATACACAATTACCGACTGTTTTTTCTGCATCTCGATTTTTGTTCTCCATGTGGTGCACTCGTAATGCTATCCTTAAAAAGGGCCTCTGATTAGTTCCTAGTTAATCAATTCTTAATTCCCCAGTGACTAAACTTAGATTGGTTTTCTTTGTGTGCGTCCATAGAAAGGATGGGGCTCCCTGTGACCTGTTTCTATTTGTATATAAATTTGATAGAATTCATATATGATTAATTCATTGTATCTGTATTTTAACATCTTGGCTGCTAGAGGTTTTCCCCCCCCCGGTGCTGGACTCACAGTTCCCACAGCTCAACTGTGCCTCATGACGAGCTGAGCTCGTCATGAGCAGCGAAGGGGCTAAGCTAAAGGTCAATGGGGGATTGCCTCTTTTATTTGTTTTTTTAACATGAGAATTATGATGTATTTTGAAAACTGTAAAAGAATGTAATTATCTATTCTATTTGTATTTTAATAATATTACTCTGTATTTTAAACAACGCTTTTATGGCTGTTCGCCGAAATAAAATTTTTCAAGCAAAGCAAAAGCCACACATGTAATACACACACCTAGCAGAGGCCCACTGGATTGTTAGGCAAGAAAATACCTACTTTCTAAAAGTGGTATTTTCAAACACAGGATATAATAAACACCCTCACTAAAAGATGCATTTTAACATTCTGAGTTCAGGCATGCTAAACTTTATTTTCCTACCTTGTTCCCAGGGCCAGTTATGTTTATAAGATGTTACAAACAAACTCCCCATTCTCTCCTATGGGAGCAGGTAGTCTTGCAATACTGAAAATCGAAATTGGCAGTAATTCACTATTAGGTCATGTCACACACATCAGGGCATGCCCTACCTTTCACATACACTGCACCCTGCCCATAGGGGTACCGTGGGCCTACCTTAGGGGTGACTAATTATGTGGAAAAGGGAAGGCTTAGAGACCGGCAAGTGTGTGCACTTGCCAAGTCGACATGGCAGTCCCAGACTGCACACAGGCTCTGCAAAGGCAGGCCAGAGTTAGATTTTACAGGCTGCTTCTGTGGGTGGCACAATTAGTGCTGCATCTTACTAGCAACATTTGAAGGATTGATTGATTGATTGATTGATTGAATGATTGATTGATTTATAGGTCTTGGGCACACACATTCCACTATACTAGGGTCTGACTAGTAAATCAATCAATCAATCAATCAAAATCCCTTATTCGGTTTCCAAATTCAAAGAAAACCATAAAAATTCATAACAATACAAAGATAACAATATAAATATAAAACATCACAATAAAAATTGGTAAAACGATATATGGTACAACAAAACTTCCAGTTGATCAATTTTCTTGGGGTGGGACTAAATTCATTAGGGAAATGAAAGGCCAGAGCAGACTTTAGCCAAGATTTGCTCCATGCCTAACACAAAATTTGAGAAAACAGGCAACATTTTTTGTGTATAGCTCATCTTCCAGAAACTGGAGGGCTAGAAAAGCAGGGCGGCAAGTACGTAAACCCAACGGGCCCGATTCACAGAATGAACTTAAGACTCAATTCTAAAATTTCTACTATTTTAGTATTCACAGAATGCACTTACTACTTTTGGCATTTACAAAATGCACTTACTACTTTTGGTATTCACAGAATGAACTTACTACTTTTGGTATTCACAGAAGTTAGGATTTTGTCTTAAGTTTGTCTTAAGACAAACTTAAGACAGACTTAAGACAGAATTAAGTTAGTATTTTGTCTTAAGTCTGTCTTAAGTTTGTCTTAAGACAAACTTAAGACAAAATCCTAACTTCTGTGAATACCGAAAGTAGTAAGTTCATTCTGTGAATGCCAAAAGTAGTAAGTGCATTCTCTGAATACCAAAATAGTAGTAAGTTTAGGATTGGGTCTTAAATTCATTCTGTGAATCGGGCCCAACATTTTTAAGATTGGCATTATCCAAATTTTCCTAGGCTCAATATAAAATCTACAAAATAGTACAATATGTCTCAAAGACTGGGGAGACATCATCACAAGGACATACCAAAAGGTTCTTAGTCCAGTCATTAACATGAGGAAATGACACCAGTCGATGAAAAATATTGAGCCTAAAACGGGTCAATAACAATTTCTCAAAATTGCTCATCTTAAATGTTAGGTAAGGCTGTATGCGGAAGGTAGTCTGGATGGTTAAAGTATGCTGCACTGAGCATTTTACAACCTCTGTATTTAGTCTTAGCTCTTCCAAGTGGGAGATACAAATCTTTTTTAAAGTGCTTCTTGACACTTCAGAGATAGTTAATGGAGACAGATAATATTTCTCCAGGCCCAGGTCATAGAAGTTTTTTACATAGGCAAGCCAGCTAATTTTGTGCCTATTTTCTAACAAAAGGCAGTCACGGAGAAGGTTTCGAGATAATTCATTTTTAGGGTACGTCCAAACCCGGTGCCATAAAAGAATTGGTTGGAGTTTGATGGTATCTGAAATATATACCATACCCAATTCTAAATGACAACAATAGGATGAGGAACTCTGCAGTAGTGCTAACAAATATCTCAGAAAACTATTCTCAATTTTCTGAAGAGCATCTACCTTCCCATGACTCTAAACCCCTGCTCCTTAACAAGCTACGCTTATACATTTGGCTTGGAATATTTTAATAATTTCAGGAGCTGACCTTTTGCCCAACCTTTTCGCGAAAGCAATCAGGGCGGACGTCGCCCTAAGGAACAGTAATTTCCTTGCCTCAATTGCCTGTTTCCATAAGGCCTTATTATCTATTAGAATCCCCAAGTATGGATATGTGGGTGTTCTTTCCAACTTTATGTTATCGATAAAAATGTCCATTGTTTTCTTGGATCCCATACCTGAGTTCATTGCAAATGTTTTTTTAAGTAAATCAAATATGCCAATCATGAAATCACTACTCCATAACAACAATGTACACAGGGAGCACTTGCACTTTTGCACTGAACAGCAGTAGCAAAGTGCCCAAATCATCTAAACCAGCAAAACGGAGTCAAACACACAGCAAAAACACAGTAGGCAAAACCAAAAAATGCAGGGGAGACCCACGCCAATGGTGCCAGGTCTAACATGTGTCCCCTCCAGCTGAAATGTGGAACTACCCACCCTCTTGAGAGTTCTCCTCACTAAGGCTGAAAAATCTGGACAGACCATCAACATTGGTGTGTTATGTACCAGGCAGGTGTTCCACAGGAAAGTCCATTCCCTGTAGGCAAATGTACCACCTCAACAACTTTGTGTTCTCACCCCTCATTTGCATCAACCCTCTGAGAGGTCTGTGATCTGCCTGAACCCGGAAGTGAGTCCCCAACACATAGGGCCTCAGCTTCATCAGTGCCCAGACCACTGCAAATGCCTCACGCTCAATCGTACTCCACCTCTGTTTCAGCGGAAGTAACCTCCAAATAATGAAGACTACAGGTTGGTCTAGGCCCTCTTCATTCAGCTGTGATAGCACAGCCCCCACACCATTCTCTGAAGCATCTGTCTGCACAATTAGTTTCCTTGAGAAGTTGGGTGCCTGAAGCAGGAGTGCCGTGCACGTGGAAGATTTCAGGGCATCAAACGCTTTCTGGCAGGCGTCAGTCCAGTTCACTTTCTTGTGCTCCTACCTGGAAGTCAGCTCGTCAAGTGGGCAACAGTGGTGCCATACCCCTTGACAAATCTCCTGTAATACTCTGTTGACGTCTCCTTTGCCCCATCAGTTAAGGCAGTCTGCCAGTACCCAGACATTAAGTCAAATGTGCTGAGTAACCGGACAGGTCCCAACCAATCAATGAGCTCATCAGCTCTGGGGATGGGGTGCGTATCAGTCCTGGTGACCGAATTGAGCCCTCAGTAGTCCACACAGAACCGCAGTTTGGGACCAAGACCACTGGGCTGGCCCAAGGGCTGTTTGAGGGCTCAAACACGCCTAGCTCTAACATCTTGACCCTGTCAGTCACTCTGTAAATTTTGTGCTTTACAGGAGGACTGTTCCCAATGTCAACATCATGGACATACCATCGAGGGACACCAGGTGTCAGGGAGAACAGAGAAGCAAACTGTCCCAACAGTTGGCGACCGTCACTCTGGGGTTAGGAGTCAGTGGGGGGGAGAGTGAAACACTGTCCACTTACCCATCATGCTCCTTTGCAGACAGGAGGTAAGGAAGTGGCTCAGTCTTCTCTTCCATTCCAGCATCTGTTGCTAGGAGCATGCCCACTTCGGACCTCTCCAAGTGGGGCTTCAGGCGGTTCACATTCAGGACCTGCAAAGGGTTCCTTGGAGACTGCAAGTCAACCAGGTAGGTGGCATTACTCTTGCGCTCCACCACCTCAAATGGTCCGGTCCACTTATCCTAGAACGCACAAGGCTCCACTGGGGCCATGACCCATACTTTCTGTACAGGCTGAAACTCGATCAGAGTGGATCAGAGTGGATACCAGCGTTCCATTTCCTCCTGGCTGGCTTCCAGATTCGTCTGAGTGAGTTGCTTGAAGCGCTTAGTCTGGTTTCTGAAGTCCAGCATCTGCTATACACATCCTGGAGAGGTTTACTGGGGACTTTCTCCCAGTCTTCTTTCATCAGACTTACAGGTCCTCTTACAGGATGCCCATACAGGAGCCCAAAGGGACTGAACCCTAAGGAATTCTCAGGTACCCCTCTGTAAGCAAACAAAAGGCATGGCAAGAGGATGTCCCACTTACGCCTCATGGGTTCACCAAGACCCATAATCATGCCCTTCAGCGTCCAGCTGAATCTCTCAACCAGCCCATTACCTTGGGTGTGGTAAGGTGTGGTGAACTTGTATGTAACACCACACTCCTGCCACAGAGACTCAATATACTTGGATATAAAGTTGGTACCAACGGTCGGACAACATCTCTCTGAGGAACCCCACGCGGGAGAAAATCCCCATCAATGCATGACCCACCAGGGGGGCCGTCACAGTCCGGAGAGGGATGGCTTCCTGGTACCGGGTTGCATCGTCCACCAGGACCAGGATAAACCTGTTGCCAATGGCTGTCTTGGGATCCAGAGGCCCCACAATGTCAATACTCATCCTATCAAAGGGGCTGCTGACCACAGGGAAAGGTTGGAGAGCCTTATACTTCCTCCCACTTTTGCCACTTGTCTGGTAAGTCTGGCAAGACCTACAATGAGTATCAGAGTGCTTGTGCATTTGGGGGCAGTAAATGTGGGTGACAAGCCTTTCAAAAATCTTATATTGCCCCAAATGCCCTGCGAAAGGCACATCATGAGCCAGACCCAGTAGGAAGGCTCTGAAGTGCTGGGGTACCACCTACACACGGGCTGACTCAGGCTCAGGAACCTTAGGCTCGCTATGCCAGAGACCATTCTCCCAATATGATCCAATATGATCCGGACTGATCACCTACTGCCTGGTTTGCAGCCTGCTGCTGCAAACCAACAAGAGAAGGGCAAGTCTGCTGCTCCTGGCAGGATTCTTCCCTGGAGGGCCTCCTTTCTGATGCCCATGGGCCAGCTCAGGCAGGTCTCCCAGTTCAGCCACGTGTTCCCCTTTAGGCCCCAGGGCATCCTCCTCCTGGACCATGGAAACTTTGGGGCTGGTTTCACACGCCCCATGCCTCTTCTCTTCCTGGCAGGCACCTGGCTTACCTTTCAGGCTCCAGGTCCTCCTGAATGCCCTAACCGGCTGCCATAGACCGAGTGGTCACACACACCACTCAGGCAGACCCAACATTTCTAAAGGAGGCCTCCACTCCACCTTCACCCAAAGGGAGCTCTCCAAATAATTTCCTAGTAGACAGTCAACAGGCATGGATGGCCTCATAGCTACTTTCAAGGAACCTGAGACCCCCCCTACTCAAAAGGAACCTGTGCCACTTTGCAGTGGCACTCTGAATTGTCAGTGGAAACTACTGGGTAGAATGAATTGAGGACCACCTGATCTTCAGACACACGCAGACAACTGACAGCTGTCTCACTGGCTCTGGTGTCTCTCAGAGTCCTCACACTATGGACATTGATGGTCACCCACTGCCTGTACTTTTCAGTGTTATCAGGCAGTTGAGCTCTTGGAACCATCTCACTGTCTCCTAAAGAGACGAGGGACATTTCTGCGGGACCCCATCCATCTTGGGCACCCTACTCTTTCCCCAAGGCTATACTAGCCATTTGACGGGGTGGTACACCATTGGGTGCGGTGGTAACCTTGTTGGAACACCTAGGATCCCATTGGAAGTGGCCCACCTGACCACAAATAAAACATGCCTTGGAACACCTATGAACAGGCTTACCTGTCATGAACCATGGCTTCTTTTTAGTGGGAGGCTGGGAACCCTTACCTTGGTTCCCTTGAGGATTACTTTGGGGCCCTTTTTGGAACTCCTTCTGCTTACCCTTGTCGCCCCACTCTTCTGCTGGGGACTCTGCCCACCTTTGTCAGAGTCTCCCACACAACCCTTTTGGACCCTGGTGCTGAACCAGTCATCCGCCTCCACAGCCAGCTTCCTGGGGTAGGTTAGTTTACTGTAAATCAGGTGCTGGCGTCGATCTGGACAACAATTATCTGACAAGTGCTACCACGCAACCAAATCATAGAGCCCCTGCAAATCATTCACCTTGCTACCCTTCATCCAACCATCCAGTGCTCTGCAAAAATAAGACACATGCTCCTCCCAAGTACTTGACTCCAGCTTCTTGCAGTTCCTAAATTTCTGCCTATACAGCTCTGTTGTCAACCCATACCTGGCCATCAAGGCTTCCTTCATTGGGGCATAGGACATCTGTTCCTCAGCGGGCAAATTTAGTATTGTATCCCTTCCTTCACTGACAAAGCGGCCCCACAACCCCGCTCCCCAATCTTTCTCTGGGACCCTTTGGGACCTCATAGCTACCTCATAGGCCTTGAACCACTGACCAATGTCCTCATGCTTCATGAAATCCTTAATAACATCTTTGGGAATGTATACCTTTCCTTCTCCAGGCACTGATGGTACGCTGCCACCATGGGGAGTGTTCTGTAGCTTAGTTTAGTTCCTATGTTCCCAATAGGCTCTGCGCATTGGAATAATATATCCTATAGATTTGATGTAGGACTTAGGTCGACTAGGTCTGTATCGAATATATTAAACTTAATTGTGAGTGCCAGCTAGCACAGAGGTCACTAGAAACTTTCTTGAATAAACAAGAAGGGATTCGTTTCTGACAACTGCAATAACATGCCAACTTTGTTTCCCCAAGAATAAAACTAACCTTCAGAGTCGTGGAAATAATAGATAGATATTTTTCTCAGTCAATCGTGCATGCTTCGTTTCATCAGAGGTTCAGAGAAATAGAGAGACAGGCGTTTTCAATAAAAGGGTTTAGTGAACAGCCTTCTTTCTCATGCAAAAGAAATGAACTGCTACAATTGCAATACTGGTTGCAAAGTATAATGCGTACAGTAAGAAGAGTATTATAAAATAATACTGTAAAAGCATTGTATGGTTTCTAAGCCATAGATAAATACATACATAAATAACAAAGACTAAAATATACTCAACTGGGGCTTCTAAAATCCGCCTAACCCGATGTACCTAACCTAAGTCTACTACGAGCGCAGAAGTAAGTGAGGTGTAACATAGGTTTAGTTTGTCTTTGCCAAGAATCTAACCAAGATTTCTCTTAGGGCCTAATCAGCTCAGTACCTTGGTTTTAGAATGAAGGAGGTCTGTATCTCTGTCTCTGACTCGATTTCCCAACACCCCGCAAGGGTGCTTGGAAACACTGGAGCTGGATTCTCAGCAAGAGAAAGGACAGCTTCTCTGTCAGTACGTCAGCTGGAGGGTCGGCTTCCTTCGGCACTTTCTGTATCGAGCTGCTTCGGGCAAGTAGATAGTCGAGCTGGTCCGAACCACTGTGTGTTTGCTAGGGCAAGTGTATGCATATTTATACCTTGAAGATGCCTGGCTTGATGTAAAGTCGGACATAATAACGTCACCAAAGAACCCCAATGGAATGGTAGTTCTTTGAAAATGCCATGATTTCTAGGACAAATCAATATTTAAGGGATGTCCCTGACTGCTGAAGTCGAGTCTTCCAAGAAATCGTTGTGGCTTTTTGGAACTAGTGGAAGTAGCCATGCCTGTATTTGGACTGGATGGGTTATGTCTAAATATGGGTATGATTTCTATGCGTATATAAAGGCAATGTGAATTATACCTATATAAGGGCATGAATCAGTAAATTACGCTTGATTCTAAAATGCTTCACAACACTAGGCTCTTTGCTTTCAGTTCCAACTCCCTGAAGCCTCTCTCATGTTCTAAAAGCATCCTCTTTTCCTCCATGGCCAATTTCTCCTTTTCCAACTCCACCTTCTTATTATTCTATGCCACACTCCTTCCCCAGTCTGGGCTGAGCAAGCTCCCTTACATGCACTGTATTTCTCTCTCTGTCCTCCAACTCCTCTGGAAACAGATCCCTTTCTGAAACAATGCTGCCATCCACGGAATGTACCCTCCCCTCCTGGCAAATTCAATTGCCCCTCCTGTTGCCCATCAACATTTTCTGCCTCCACCAGAGGCTCCTCATCCTGTCCACTGGCATTTCTGGATTCCAACCAGTCCCTCAGCGCCTTTTCATATTCATCCTTCTTTGTGAGGCTTTTCACAGAGACTTTACATTTCCTGCAGGTAGCTTTCAGTTGAGACACAGTGTAGGTTTCCACCCTATCTGCCTCAAATTCGATATCAATTGATGCAATGGATGCTGGCTTGGTAATGATGACAAAATTGGCAGTTATTTACTTTTCTGAAAAGACAATCCAAGGGGAAATTTCAGTATAAGTATGTGGTCACGTAATGGGCTGCACTATGCTAGTAGTGTACACCAATCACTGTGAGTAAATCACAAATGCAAGTCCAGGATCCTCACAGCTTACCACCAATGTTAGAAATGGGGGTCTCTAGTTGGCAGAGGTAGGTACCTTTGTCCAAATAGGGGCCCTCGCTTCTAGTCAGGATAAGGGGGATACACTCCTAAAATAACCCTTGCTCACCCCTTGGTAGCTTGGCACGAGCAGGCAGGCTTATCTCAGAGGCAGGGTGCAAAGCATTTGTGGACCCATACAGTAATACAGTGAAAACACTACAAATGGACACCACACCAGTTTAGAAAAAAAATAGTAAATCTTTATCTAAACCAACAAGATCAAATATGATAAAAATTCAATATGCAATACTCTTGAAAATTAGTACTTGTGCAAAATAACCTTTAAATTGCAGGAAAATCAATAAAACACAGTTCTTCCAACTCGGTAGCTCCTCCTGGGGCTACTGCAATACTGAATACGACTGAGTCTAACAGTTCCAGCCGACCGCGTCGATATGGGCAAGCTAAAGCGTCAACAGACCTTTTTACCTTTTTTGTTGCGACCAACACGTCGGTGTGAGTCGGTCGGGGAAAACGTGGCTGCCGCAATGTGAAATGGAGCGTTGCGGAGGACGATGTTCTCGCAATTCAGTGCAAGCAGCCGTTCGTTGACGGAGTCGGTGAGATCAGGGCTTGCCTTGAAGGGTGAGACGATGCTCGCTGCGGTAGTGGCAGGTCACGGTGCGGCGACGGAGCCGGAAGGTATTCGGTTTGGTGCAGCGACAGAGTCGGTGACGTCCTAGCAGCGTGTAGCGAAGCGTTGCGGACTGCAGTGCCCACAGGACGTAGTGCAAGCAGCGGCTCGTTGATGGAACGGTTACCCTTTTTCTTTTGCGGAGACGATCAGAGACTGTGCCCACAGACACGGTGAGGTATTTGCAGTTCCTGAGACCTCTAGGACAGGGAGCAAGCTCAGTTCAAGCCCTTGGAGATATTCTCTGCAAGCAGGGAGACAAAGCAAGCAGCAACTCCTTTATCCTTTCCTTGGCAGTAAGTAGCCACTGCAGGCCAACTCCAGACAGCAACCAGCACAAGGGCAGTATTCCACCTCAGCTTCTCTGCCTCTTCTGCTTGGCAAAGGTTCCTCTTGATTTCCCAGAAGTGATCTAAAGTTCAGGGGTCTGGACCCAATTTTTTATAGCACGCAATTGTTGATCTCTGTAGGCAGAAAGTGTCTATACCCAGCCAAAACCAGTTCTGTCCTCACTGGTGCAGCTTCCTGGCAGGAGGTGGGGACAACATTGTTGAAGGCAGACCAGGCCCATTCGGGTAAAGGAATTCTCCTCCCCCAACTCAAAATGTAGCCCAAGTCTATTCAGCCCAGGCCTGACTCATCAAGCTCTCTGGAACCCCTGCCCCTCTCCAGCCCCCGTCATCCAAAAGCAACACCTGCAATACACAAACCTAGCAGAGGCACACTGGTTGGTGAAGCAAGAGCATACCTACTTTCTAAAAGTGGTATTTTCAAACACAGGATGTTAAAATCACCCTCACTAAAAGATGCATTTCAACATTCTGAGTTCAGGCATACTAAACTTTATTTTCCTACCTCGTCCCAGGGTCAGTTATGTTTATAAAATGTTATAAACAAACTCCCCATTCTTTCCTATGGGAACAAGAAGCTTTGTATTAGTGAAAAACGAGATTGGAAGTAATTCACTATCAGGTCATGCCACACAAATCAGGGCATGCCTTATTTTTCACATACACTGCACCCTGCCCATAGGGGTACCTTGGTCCTACCTTAGGGGTGACTAATAATGTAGAAAAGGGAAGGCTTAGGGACTGGCAAGTGTGTGCACTTGCCAAGTCGACATGGCAGTCCCAGACTGCACACAGGCTCTTCAATGGCAGGCCAGAGTTACATTTTACTGGCTGCTTCTGTGGGTTGCACAATCAGTGCTGCAGCCCACTGGCAACATTTGATTTACAGGCCCTGGGCACACACAGTGCACTGTACTAGGGTCTGACTAGTAAATCAGATATGCCAATCATGGAATCACTAATCCATAGCAACAATTTGCACAGGGAGCACTTGCACTTTGGCACTGAACAGCAGTGGCCAATTGACCAAAGCATCTAGAGCAGCAAAACAGAGTCCAACACGCAGCAAAAACACAGCAGTCAAAAGCAAAAAATGTAGGGGAGAAGCATGCCAATTGTGCAAGGTCTAACACTAATTTTATCCCAGTAAAAGCTGGGTCAGAGAAACATAATTTATTTACAAGACTTCAGAACTGTGGTAAGAAGCACAATCTAAAAAACAAGAAATTATTTTCCCTGGCTAGCCAGTGTAGAGCTGTCTTGAGTAAGAAAAGATGGTGAATCAATCAATCAGAATCTTGTGAAGGGCGACTACTCACCCATGAGGGTCTCAAGGCGCCAGCCATGATTTACAGAGGAATTTGTCCTAAAGTTAAAAATCCCTAACGCTGGTATTTACTATTTCAAATTAAGGCTGTCATAAACCAGGCGAAACAACATAGTAAATCCATCTCATTCCTAGCCCCTTTCATGTTTTCTCTGGTAGATTAACTTTTGACTTCATTTCTAATTCAACTTTTCCATTAATGTTTCTTAGGAATCCTAGGGTTGTCAGCTTACTGGGCACGTGCCTGTGTCTTTTGCCTTGGTTTCCATGATGCATTACAGTTTGGTGCTAGCTATTAATTTAGATCTTGGCCAAGGCATATCGATATACAAACGCTTGTCCACACTTTACGCAGGAGAAGCATTCTTTCCACAACCCCTGTCCTACCACATCCCAAAGTTCTCCAGTGCTTTACCTGTAGGTTTTGCTTGAGACGTTCTGGGCTGAAGCTCTTCGCTAGGACAATCACACCCGACTGCAGTACATAGCGCATAGCCACAGCCGCAGCGGACTGGTTGTATTTTTTGCCAATAGCAATCAAGACGGGATCTTCCAGCAGGACAGGAGAGCTTGGATCCACCCTGAAGAAAGGAGCAGGACATAGAAAATGCATTTTGTTACTTGTTGTCAAAAAGAGACAGGGCACAAACAAGTGACTGTGGAATGAGAAACTGACTGAGGTTCTACCTTACTCTTTGATAGATTCAAGTTTTGCGATATCCAGGACTGAATTATTTAGGGCAGTTGTCCGAACTCAGCAGCAGTAACTAGGTAATTCAGTTGTACTTTTTGTTGTTGAAATTTAGCATTTTTTGTTTAGCCAATTGTGCGCTGACATTTCTACTTACCAACCAGTGCAAAAATGCAGTCCCCAGCAGTAGCAATGGTAATCTATTCAAAATGTCTCTAACGTTTTATTTTGTAGAATGCTGAAATACTCATTGAGATGTTTTGTTCTAATGGTTACGTACTATTATTGTGCTAGAAAGACATGTAAAAAAGTGTATAACTCGTAAGTAGGACCATTTAGTGTTTGACTAGTAACATGGTAGTAGTTACTAAAAATAGAATAGTTCGAAAATATAATTTTAATATCTTCTCAGCTGTCCCGGTATTAAATTGTCTGGAAAAATAGAGAAGTAGCTACTATTATGATCTCAAATTGCAAAGGCATTCATCTCTATTCTATTTTGTACCAATACATGTTTATACATCTATTATCAAAGTATTTTCGTTTATTAAAATGACTTTGTTGTATTTGTAGTTACTTTTATTCACCAAACATCTATAGCAAATCATGGAAGAAATAAAAAAGATACTCCACTTATTGATATAAAATAAGAAATAACTACAGCATTGCGTTATTCCCATTCCAAGGTAAAGGGTTTAAACCAGTTTTGCTTCTATATTTGACATATTATTGGATGTAAAAAAAAACCTTCAACAAACGTTGCAATTTCTAACGTCTGTAGTAAGGGATTTTGAGAAACTATGGAAGAACAAGAACAATTTTAGCAATTCTTTGAAGACATACATATTTAGTATTAGTCTGTGTGGCAAGCTATATCTGTGTAGGGAGGTCAACTAGAGCGAGGTCTGCGAATGCTTACTGGTCTTTTACACAGAAGTCAGCGCTGCGTTTCTCCTGTACATGGCGCATTCTGAATAAATTGCGTCAATGATGACGCAGGCTTGGAGATGAGCGAGAATAGGTTGGCCATTGGGTTTCAATTTTAATGCATGTGTTTTTTAATTGCTTTAGGAAGGCAAATGTTTGTGGCATAGGGAAAGTCCCTTTTGGGGGTGTCAATTAATAGCCAAAATGTGGGAATAAGAGTAATAATCCTATAGTAACAAGGCTGATATATCTGAAAATCAGATTATTTGGAGGAGTGTGCACAGGGTTTATGTGTTACTCCGTACGGAAGGGTGTTTTTGTGTGTGTATATGATGCAGTAATTATACTTATGTTCTAGAGTTCTAGTTCTAGGTTTTGCAGTTAAAAGAGGCCTACTGAATCCTGAGGAAAACATCTCACCCTATAACAGTGTATGCTCATGACTGCTCGCAATGAGAAACTACCAGTCCGCGTTGAGAAAGCTGCTGCTCAAGTGTAAATCTACTCGAGCGGCAGAAAACAACAGCTCGCACTGTGCGAGATGCCGTTTTCAATGATTGCACCGTGCGGACAAGCATCCGGCACTGTGCAATCATCCCGAACAGTTAGTGTAGCGCTACGCGTATCTCGTGTAGTGGGAAGTGTACTAGGCCCAGGGTTAGATACATCCTCTGATCTCAGCCCACCCCTCTCTCTCTTTTGAATCCCTTTACCTACTATACATCCATTTATTAAGGGAATGCTGCTTTGTGATGAGCTCTGCTTTTTACCGTGCATGCAGTCATGAGGTTTGGAATGCCTCCCTGTTGAACCACAATGAGTTCCCATTTCACAATATGTTGCCAGTCCGCCAATCAATCAATCAGAGCATTTATAAAGTGCACTACTCACCTGTGAGGGTCTCAAGGTGCTGGGGGGGTAGGGTGCTGCTACTGCTCGAACAGTCACGTCTTGAGTAGCCTCCTGAAGGTAAGTAGGTCCTGTGTCTACCGCAGGTGGATGGCAAGGGTGTTCCAGGTCTTTGCGGTGAGGTAGGAGAACGATCTGCTGCCGGTGGTTGCTCTTCGGATGCGGGGGATGGTAGCGAGGTCGGCTGAGCGGAGTTGGCAGTTCGGGTGTAGAAGGTGAGTCGTCTGTTGAGGTATGCCGGTCTGGTGTTGTGGAGTGCCGTTGGTGCATGGGTGAGAAGCTTGAAGGTGATCCTTTTGTTGACGGAGAGCCAGTGCAGGTTTCTTAGGTGGTGTGTGATGTGGCCGTGGTGAGGGATGTCAAGGATCAGGCGTGCAGAGGCGTTCTGTATGCATTGTAGTCGTTTCAGGAGTTTGGCTGAAGTTCCTGCGTAGAGGGTGTTTCTGTAGTCCAGTCTGCCTAGCAAGTCTAGCAAGCACCTGTCACTTTCTGCCATGTTCAACCACCTTGGCAATATCTGGAGGACTTTCTTTTAATGCAACAATTAAATCTCTACTATCAGTCTCTTTCACCCATGTATTTTAAGACTTTGGCAATGAGATCTAGGCTTTTCCTAGTGAACTATTCATCTCTCATCCAATCCTATTGACTGTTTGAGGGTATCCTTCGCCTCCACCATAGTGCTTGAATTCAACTCCTTGGGGGGCTAATTTAACTCTATGTATGCGCCTTCGAGTTCTTAAACAGCTCATGTAAGACTACTCATGTGTGGGAAAGGATACACCTTTCATAGTGTGTGTACACATTTGGAGTTACCGAGGCCTTGCTTTTTTTTCAGCCCATGTATTGGAACAGTGCCCAGGTACAGGAACACTGTTAGTCCAACAGAACAACTGTGCTCTGTCTTTATAGAGTTAGGAAGTGGGCCCAGATTTACTAACATTTCACACAACGCAGCATAGCAAGTAAAGCTGCTGCACTGTGTTGCATGAAAGGTAGAGAGTACAACTGGGACATATATTCAAAGAAATGGTGCAGTTCTGCTCTGTCCATGCGCTGGTGCACTTGTTGCGCTGGTGCTCTTGTGGCAGCCTAGTGCCAACAAAGGGACTTATGTGCCATAGTGCAAGGGTGTCTGCGTTATGGTCAGGATAGGTTTTGTGCAGAAAGGCATCAAAACCTATGCACCACCCATGGAAATCCTGCCTGACACAAAGTAACGTAAGGCAGCGCAATGCCCTGCATTGAATTACTTTTTCTTACAAAGCCACCCAAATTGCTATTTGGATGGCTTTGTAAACACCAAAAAGGATATTGCAATTGGGGCTGCATCAATAAATTGACACAACTCTGACACAAAATGTTTGTAAATCTGGACCTTAGTGTCCAAGGAGTAAAAGACAGAATCAGCCTCTTCTCGATACTACAGTTTGGCCAATACATGATAAAAAGGGCAGTTAGCCCACCTGCTGCATACCAGATTATGAGTACTACTAAATAATCCTAAAAGCCTTCAGCACTTATTATGCATGGTGATGCTGCTTGGTGCCGGAAAGTATATGCACTACTAGTGCTCTGTGTGGCTCTGTATCATGTCCATCGGTTTCAAGGAATCCATAAAGTGCCCACAATTTGAGCAGACAACTACACCAGTAAGCAAACTAGATTTTCTCTTCTTTCTCAGCAAATAAACTGAAATAGAATTTTGCTCATGACGTGAAGCCTTGGAAGTATTGTATTGTACTGTATTGCAACATTTACACAGCACTTACTGCCTCTACATGTTTCACCGAAGTGCTTTCCTGCCTGCATAGCAAGCTATGCCGTGTGGGGTATGTTGTTGGAAGATTGTTGTTTTTATTTTTGATCATATGCAGGAATTATTTCCATGTCATACTTGATGACCACTGAGGTGTTATAGGATGCATCTCTTAGCAGTGTAGTAGATGAAGAGACAGCTGCAGTGTGTATGGGTTTCAGTAATCTGGCAGCTTTGAACAGCTCTGCAGGTACTTTATGGTATTTCTTATGACCATATTGTAGTGAACTGATTTCTCCAATGGGTTGTTCAACGTGATATTTTGTTTAAATGTTATGGTCCCAAGCAGGTATCATTGGAGAGAGAAGTGGTAGGGTTGTCTGCTGTGAAGGACTCTGTTACTATCATGCCACACCTGCATATTATTGTGAGACGTAAAGAAGCAGTCATATTATGTAGCTGGTTAGAGCCTGCTTTGATAGACTAGATTAAACTGCTTTGATTGTTCAGCAGTATGTGGCAGATCTCTTCAGTTATTCCATACCTTTTCAGTTGGTGATGGCAGGTGTATATACTGGTACAGCACAGGCAATGGATAAGACCCCCCATAGCAGATATACCATATGTATGCATAAGAGGATTAGGCAGTATAAAGATTGTGTAGTCTATAGTAGCTACAATTGGCTGTCAACTGCTGAGTGTTATGGCATTAGCATTAGGGATGGCCAGAAAGGTTATATATGAATTAACATTTTTTTAGGTGAGCCATAGTCCAGCCCTGCCATCTAGACATAGATTTATATGCAAACAATCTGACATGGGTTTATGATGGGGGAAAAGCCCAACCAGGTATTCACAAATATTACTGGCCAACTCAATTTTTTAATTCGATAAAAGTAATGTTTCTGAACATTAGTCATAGTCACCACTGTTGTTACTTAGTGAAAATTAGATCAATCATTCATAACATTTGTAAAACGCACTACTCACCCGTGAGGGTCTCAAGGCGATGAGTACGTTACGGTAAAATACTTTACAACCTTTAACCGGTCACCTGTCAAGAATCCCCACAACATGTTGTGAACATTTATGAATGGAGTTTTCCAGATGCATGATAAGTGCTACCTTCATTAGACAGCTTAATCAATCACATCATTCATTTAATGACTGTCCATGGGAAACACTTGAATGGGGATTGAAAATGAAGCGAAAGGCATTCACAAACGGTTATGGTGCAGTGGGAGACCACAACACTTCTAATTGCCACAGGGGGATATTAGCAATGTATTAGTCCATTGTTATTAACTTAAACTTTGAAATGTTTTGTAGTTTATGGGTATGTCTGACTTAAATCAATCACTGAACAGCACTTGGCTCAGTGATATGATGCAACCATTAAAAAAACGACACAACGCCACCTTGAAGAACATAAAATCTGGGGAAACTCACATACAAACTCATGCCAAATATTACTCACTAAATAACAGGGGGTGGTGATGGACAGAGTTTCTAAATTAAGCAGAATACTCTCACCCAGTCAAGAGATCAGGGCTTGATCCAACACCGTTTTTTAGCTCACTGCACCATCCCAGCTCAGAACCTGGCTATATGCAAACTAGTCTGTCCCTGGCCCAGTGCATCATGGGAACAGGGAAGACCAAACTACCAAGCCAATTCTTTCACTGGGAAGGAAACAAGCCTCCGGGGACCGGCCTCTGGCACTACAGCCGTCTTCGGCCCGGCTTGCCTGAATCTCGATGGTGCAATGAGCACCCCCTTTTGTACCACTTTTGGCCGCCATAAGTGTGGCAGGGTATACTCAGACGTGAGTCCCTTGCTCACTTTGCCACTGGATTCAAGCAAGCCGGGCTGAAGACGGCTGGAATGCCAGAAACCGGTCCTCGGAAGCTTGTTTCCGGTCCAGGGAAGAAATGGCTTGGCAGTTCGGGCTGCACTGTTCCCATGAGGCACAGGGTCAGACTGATTTGCATATAGCCATGTCTGAACTGGGGTGGCAGAGTGGGCTAAAGAACGGTGATGGATTAAACCCATATCTTTTGACTGGGTGTGAGTGTTTGATTGATTCAGATACTCCGTCCATCACCACCCCCTTTTGTACCAAGTATTACTCACAGCATAGAAACAATTTTCAGCTTCTCCGGTCCTTACAGGGATTACATATTTTCAACTGTATTACACCTTCAGATACCCCAGCAAGCTAGACTTAGCTGGCTACATAATGTGGCAACGTATCTGGTAAGTTAGCAGAAGGCTACATACCTAAAGAGTGGTCAGTGTGGATTTACAGTGGTCAAGACTGACATCGAGGCAGACTTTTCTCCTGTGGTGATTTGTGGCTATCTATTCCTGGTTCTTCTCTAAACACAACTTTTAAGTATTTGGTAACTTAATTACAATTTCCAACCATATCAGCCATATTTCCCATATTGTCTTTAGGCAGATTATTAGTCAATAGGTAAATAACCTTAATTTTTCACATTCTACAGCATTTGGTGGAGCAATTGGGTAAGTCATGATTTTAAAGACTTCTCTATTGTGAATTTTACATTATTGAGCCTGTGTCGAAGGGAGTAATATTTTGCTTTAGAACATTTTGTTTGTTCAATGTATATTTCCCCAGATTGTGTCTGCTCTGCTTACTGTCTTCTTCTCATGGACAGTTAGTGATGGAGGAAACAATCCTAGTCTTTTATGGGGAATTTTTAGGTTTTCTTTGGAGGGCAAGTTGGGCCAGATATACTGTGGCTGGGTTCAAAACAATTGGTCAGGCTCATAACTCTAGATAGGCAATCATCTATGTGCTAGTGAAAGATATAATTTGAAGGACGGTAGGTACACAAAGGGATCCACCTTGTCAGTTGCATAGTCATGCTTTTGGGCTCGTGGGATATGGAACAAATTGATTTTATTATCTAGGCAGGAGCACCTTTCTTACCAATTTTCATCCCTTTGCGATCCTAGGACGCTGTAGCCAACCACCACAATATTCTTGGACTTGCAGAACTCCACGAGTTTCTTCTGATTCAGATACGGGTGACATTCCACCTACACGGTTGAATTATTACATGGTTAAGATCAAAAGCCAACATTAGCAGAGGTTCTAATGCAGGGGTGGAGTCAGAAAGAGGGAGAGCGGGTGGCTAAGACATGCAATGAGACAGGGAAAAGTGACTAAACCAATCAGCATATGTATGGTTAAAAAAAACACAACAAATAATTAGTAAGATAGAGATGTGGATCAAACTTCTGTGAATTTGAGTCGAGAGTTGTATGGGACCTAGTTCAGTCTTTATCATTCTTAAAGTTAGCAGATCAGTAATGAATAGTTTGTACGGGTTCCAGTAGTACTGTAAATAAATGGAAAATACCCTTTAACTGAAAACATATAGTTACAGCAGATATACAATATAAGCACCGACTCAAGAAAATGATCACAGTTATGTTACAAAATTGCTCAGTTGTTCTAGAAAAGAATACGAGCAAATCAATCGCATTTGGGCATGTTTTTAATCTTTTTTCTTTTTAGATAAATTCTTGATTACATTAATCAGCCAAAACATGTTTCACCCTTTGTGATAGTACCTTAGAGCCTTCTCAAGGCTGAAAGGTATTATGCAACCATGTCTATATAATTTACAATTGATACTTATATATATATATATACACAGATTATGTGAGTGGTCGGGCCACCAAGAACACACAATACATGCTGTGAGCATTGCAGCATAAACATTTATAGATATGAAGGTAAGCAACATGAGACTGATTGTACTATCTCTCCCACTCAACTCCCCCTTATGCCGCTTCTTGCTCTCTCTTTTTAAAATTGATCACACTATACAGTTCAACATAAATGGGCACTGTGCACATCAGTCACTTTAGTGACACTCACTTTTCATAAACAAATAGAATAGTCTGAGAGATATATCACTGCTGTATGCAGTGCTCGCAGGTTGCATGCTCTACAATGCCACAAAGAGAGGTACATTTAGGAGCAGGCATCAAGAGAGAATGAAGACATTCTGGTGAACTGCTGGCTGTTCTTTAATATGTAAGTATGGCCCAAACCTAGGGGCCACTGAAAGCACATTGGTTAGCTCTTGTGCATTCACCTGTAATAATACCAATATTAATACACTAGCAGCCCGTCCCGACGTTGTCCGGGTATGAATTGCTGCCGGCCAGTAGTATATTGTTTTGTAGGATTTTGTTTTGATAGCATTTCCTATCTGTGACAGGCCTGTGAAACGCTCCAATTCACAGTGCACTGCTGATGCACTTAAGAGTGCGCGGTCAGTAGTGTGTGAACTCGAGTTTCCCTACATTATTTTTCCTTGCGATATTATATAGCCCGAACTCGACAACATGGCATGAGCACAATTTACATTACAGAAGAACACATTCATTTGTGGTAGGCACGGGGAGACAAAATGATTTCCCTGGAATCACAGGATGTTGAGCTGATGCAGAGATTCGAACGTAGCTCCCCAGTTCTAAAGTTCGCAATTCTAGAACTTGTGGCGGGAGGTGTGTCTAAAAGTGTATGTCGCTGCTGGCCATCAATGAGAGAGACCTGCGCATTTTTCAAATGGGTGGTGAAAAAATCTGAGTATGTTGCTGGAGATGTGGGCCGCCGTGCAAACAATGTACTTTCCGGGGGAGGGTAAACACCCATTATTCCGCAACTTTCTTTCCGCATGCCATCACTCCGCATACTTTCATTACGAAAGTACCATGACTCCGCAATGCCATTATAACGCATGGCATTACATTTTATATGCTTTTACCATGCATACATTTACAACGAAATTCGTTGTAAATGCATGAATGGTAAAAGCATGTTTTTTGGATAAGGTAAGTATGGGTATAGGGGTATATGTTTTGGGGTACTGAGGTATATGTTTTGGGGTGTTTGGGTATTTTAAGGGTTCAGATATAGTTTTGGGTTGTGGGGTACAGGGGTAGTTTTAGAGTTTAGGGATAGGTATGGGTTTTAGGGTACAAGGGTATTTTTAGGGTTCAGGGCTAGGTTTGGGTTTAGGGGTATAGGGGTGTTTTTAGGGTTCAGTGGTAGGTTTGGGTTTTGGGGTATAGGGGTATTTTTTGGGTTCAGGGCTAGGTTTGGGTTTTGGGGTACAGGGGGATTTTAGGGTTCAGGGGTAGGTTTGGGTTTTGGGGTACAGGGTTATTTTTAGGGTTCAGGGCTAGGTTTGGGTTTTGGGATTCAGGGGTATTTTTAGGGTTCAGGGGTAGGTTTGGGTTTGGGGGTACAGGGGTGTTTTAAGAGTTCAGGGCTAGGTTTGGGTTTTGTGGTACAGGGGTATTTTAGGGTTCAGGGGTAGGTTTGGGTTTCGGGTACAGTGGTATTTTTAGGGTTATGGGGTCGGTTTGGGTTTTGAGGTACAGGGGTATTTATAGGGTTCAGGGCTAGGTTTGGGTTTTGGGGTACAGGGGTATTTTTAGGGTTTAGGGGTTGGTTTGGGTTTTGGGGTACAGGGTATATTTATAGGGTTAAGATGGGTTAGTGTTTAAGGGTGTTGGGGCATTTTAAGGAGTAAGGGTGGGTTATGATTATGGGGTGCAGGGGTATTTAAAGGGAGCAGGGTGGGATTAGCACACGATATGAGACATGGCATGAAGGGTGGAACGTACCACACGCCCCCAGTGTTTGTCACGCCCCCAGCACACGCCCACAGCACAACGCGGACACGCCCACAAGGGACTACTTTGCTGGCACGGTTCTTTTACCTTTTAAGTGTATAGGGTGTGCGTCTGCATAGCCTATGTCCTTTTGCTGCAACTGCCCTTTCCAACGCTGTATTGGGTGTTGTGATTGGTGCTGTGGTTCCTCTGATGTCCAAACGCTGTATTTAACAGGTGTTTCTAATTGTGACTTGTGTAGCCCTCAAGAAGACGAGCATGTGATGAGGGGTTGTTTGATGAGATTAGCACGTGTTGTGTAAAAGAGTGACCTGAGAGTGTGAACTAGTGGCGGCTTATTACTGAATAGGGTATGGGGGGGAATGTTAGGCAAAAATGGATGAGTGAGAAGAACGAGTGATGTTCATGAAAATGATAGGGGAGTGAGAGAGTAATGACAATCTCACCTGGATAAGTGGGTGCTTTCCATTGTTCATGTTGAAACAGCTATGGAGGAAATTAAATAATGTATCAGGTATATAACGTTCCCAGATTCAAACTCCTCCAACTTATGTGTGAGAAACTTATGGTGAAAATATTCAACTTAAATGCCTTAATATTGAAGATATCCTAGTTCTATCCAAACGACCTAATAATTGACATTTCGGGATCAATCTGCTTTTTCAGCATTCTTCAGTTGGGCAACCACACTGGAAAGCCTACTAACTATGCATGCTAGCAGTCATATGTATCGCAGCTATTACAGTACATTTGGTAACAACCACTGAATGGAAAGACAGTATTATGGGTTGACTTTGGCAAAGTAGTAATCACATTGTTTTCTACATTGGCAGCGCAGAAAAACAGGCCCAATTTCTGTGTGAAAAGATAGATAATCAGGGATAGCTGACTTGAACAGGATGGAATCTTACGTGTTCTCATTCTATTGCACTGGTAGTATTCTGTCTGGGGCAGTCTGCCTACTGCCCCTCAACAATATTTCTTAACGAGTATGAGTTTGTTCTTAGTCTTCCTGAACATATTAACATTGATACTCCAGACTCCATACGTAAAAAGACAGCAGATATCTAGAATTGAAACATGTTAAGTCAACTTACTTGGTTACAGACAGGTGCATACTTGAGTCCTGGTTTGCTTAAAAGCCGCTCCAGTTGCCGGCAATTAAAGTTTGACACCCCAATGGATCTTACCAATCCAGCATCCTTGCATGCCTCTAGGACCTGCATGGGAGTAGTAGAAATTCAATTTAGATATAAATCTACAGGAAAATATGAAAATGGATTCTACTTCTTGTACGCATGGGACCTGCAGCACGTCTTTCCATGGTGAACAGTGATTGAGTCCCTGAGTCTTGACTGAAAAGGGCCTCACCATACAGGTTATATGACCATAGTTTATGTTTGTGATATTCTAGTCCTAAATGTCATGACGATCCCTCACCATCTGACCTCCAGATTCACAGATATACATGTTACCAACCGAGCCTGGAGATTGAGCTAGAAAATCTTCATAGTAGACCCTCTGTTGCTGTTTCTTCAATCTCATCATACCTGTGAAGCACTCTCTACAGCGTAGCTGATGAGAGGAGTTTGAGACTCAGGGAAATAGAACCGTCCTGAACAGTTGTACTCAAGAAAAACAAGAACAGCAGGGGTAAATAACAAAATAGACCTGATTTATTCATAAAATATTGGTGTCTGTTTTTTATAAGTTATAGGAGGCTGTTCTGCAAGTTGTTTCAAACTATGACTTCGAAATACCCAAAAATGAACAATAACGCAAAAGGAGTATATATCATTGGAGTTGAACCCAGAAGAGAGCTGTGGCTTGAGCAGTTTAAGTAGCCCAATAAAAGTGCATTGAACTTTAAAATGTTACTCCCAATGTACTTGTGTTGACAGAAGCTTTGTGTAACAGCATTGGAATTGTAAAAAATAGTGTTGGCTTTTTTTCTAACAGTCTAGTAGATTATCATTTATAGAGATAGCTTTATAAAATTTCCTGGTTCTGCAAATTTAAAAGGCACTATGTTTAAGTCAACAAAATAACTAATGGAATGGTTGAAAATGTTAAAGCAACACCCCTGTGGATTTAAGCACTATTTGTATATAGCAGTAGGTCAACTGAGCTTTGGATTAGTACTGAAAGACTTTAGGCCTGATTACGGGTACAGGTGCTATTTATCGCAACTGATAAATGACGATATCACAAGGAAAGGGTGGAACAGATATCTCCTATTACAAGTTATTGGGTGATTACACACAGATGTTTGTGTTTACCAGCCCAAAATCCACATAATATGGTTAATACTGCAGGCCTTTTCAATTTTTATTTTTGGCAGGTTTGATCTGCCTGAATCTAACATAGATGGAGTTATTTAATGCATCCGAAAATTATCAGATGTAATGAATGAAATCAAACTCATAATTCTGACCCGTATGTAATCCGGGGTTTACAAAGAGGTTGGAATTAGCAAAGCCACTCATAATGACGTCCTAACACTCTGTCTCATGTTAAATCTACAGCGCTAATGGATAATGTAGAAAGGTAGGGTCTACATCTGCCATAATTTACCAATTTGGATAGACATGTGCACAGGGCTAAGATGTTGGTATCTACCAGTGAGTAGGATGTGAGTAAAGTGAAGATAACTATCTAAATGTCACTAATGATACACCTGAACTGAAGCTACATAGTAATCCCAAGAAAGAGCAGTATTCGCTCTAACTGATTGCACAGGCATTTTGTATTTTTAATATGTATGCAATAGCACTCAACCTTCTAATGGTTCTACTGCAACAAAACCACAAACCAAAGTGAAAAACAACATACAAAAGGGAGTGCTAGGAAGTGCAATGTTCTTACTGAAAGTTCACTTAATCACATATTAATCCAGATTATTCAAACACTTAAATTCTTCTTATAGATCCTATATAACGCAGGAGCCATGATATGATATTCACAAACAGATCTTCTTTATTCTTCAGAACATCAAACTGAAGCCCAGCCAATGCATTTCGTCCTGACAAGGGACTTCATCATCAAGGGACTTAAACAAACAATGCATACATTTATGTACGTATATAAAATACGTATTCATTAACCAAACTGAGGCTACGTAGCCATGCATAACTGGAATCCATAATAAAATAAGAGAAATCCCAGAGTCATTTTACTTATGATTGAATGTTAAAGCTATTTGCCAGCATGCACAATACTGTCAGTGACATTTTTTGAAATGTTACAATAATTAAAGATTGCAGTAGATTGAAATGAAAGCACCAAAGAACAAATTTTATTAAACAAATATTCTGTAGTACACAACTTTTAAATGTTTAAATTTTACCTCCCACGTAGAGCAAAAGTCAACGTTATCATGAACAAATTTGTCGTCGCTTTCTCTGGCTATTTCAGGTCCTGAAGGCTGTGAAAATAATTAGAAACACAGTTTTTATAAAAGTAACATAGACGTTTTGTACTTTCATATACATAATCGAATACTCTCCTTTAGAGGTGGAATACACCATGTTAAACTCATTAGTTTAGTAATTTGGCAGCACTGCCGGGGGCAGTGGGTGGTGCAGGCTGTGCTGGCCTCCTAAGCATACTTTGGGCCCTGGCACTCATAGGTTTACAAACGAAGGACTGGCTCCACTCCTCCCAGTAAAGCAGCACATTGATGCAATTTAATTTACACAGCCATGCCACATAAGGGTTTCAATTATTCATTCCTTAGCATACTTTTATGAATATCTGCCTTAGGATCTGCCATCAAGCTGGCTGAAAATATAAGATCCCCTGATTTCTTGAGGAAGTGCTAAATCCAGAGGTGAATACATCTGTGGAGTTATGCTAGGTTATTTCATGCAGATTTGTAGAGTGCACTATCTCACTGGAGAATATCCTGGCTCTGAGCAGGTGTGAGACATGCCACACTGAGGGCATAGTGGGACTAGTCAAAAAGCCAGGTCTTCAGCTTCTTGTGCAATTCAAGAACTAAGGAGGAGACTCTAATTTGTGGGGGAAAGGTTGTTCCATTCTTTGTGAGCAATGTAGGAGAAGGCTCGACCACCAGATCTGTTTTTCCGTATGCCTGGTATGTGTGCAAGTAGGTGACCAGACGAGCAGAGGTGTCTGTAAGGTTTGTGAAAGCAGATGCAATTTGTTCAGGATTGTTGAAAAACAATAACAGTGGGCACGCTGTACATATCATGGAGTGCCCATGAACAATAACAATGGCCACAACAGTTTTATAACAAGGATTCATACCCAAAACTTAAGAGGACATATGGACTAGAAGATATTATTGGTTATTAGCAATTGGATGATGTGGATGTGTATCAGGATATAATACCAATGTTTTAGATTGTTATCAAAGATGGTATGCTTTGGAAAATTATAAAAGTAAAAAGAAGAAATTGCAGGTTTTTGTCTGTGGGACACTGTTTTATACACATGGAGTCAAGTGTCTTTGGTTTTATGAAATGTTTGAGTGGAGTGACTGTGGGAGGAATGTATTTGAGTTTTAAATGAGGGATAGTTGGGGGTATATAATTCAATTAGGATACAGGTTCTGCATTATGTGATGTATATTATATGATATAATATGATTACAAGTATTATTCGCCTATGAATTTGAATATGGAGTTATATTTCAATAAATGTACAATGTATTGATCTATTGAAGAATATTTTTGACTGCTGACATTTTGATTTAGCGCAAGTGTGAGGTGGATGTTTGTTTTGTTTACTAGTTTATTCCCCTGTTCCGCATCTCTATCATGTAGAACTCATCTATCATGTAGCTGGGGGACCAATTCTGTTTGATCCTGATTTGCTGTAAGACCTCAGCTTGGAATGGTAGCAGGGATATCGGTCTGTAGTTGATGAGCTTTGAAGGGTCAGCTGAGGGTTTCTACATCAAAGGGAGGACCTCTGGGTGTTTTCAAGCATCTGGTATGGTTGCATAAGAGGTGGAGGAATTTTAGAATGGGTAAGAGCATGGCGCCGATGATTATCAGTCCTTTGACGTAGGTGTAGTGGGAGCAGGGGTCCGATGGTGCCCCTGAATGGTGGACTTCATGGTGGTGGAGGTTTCTTCTGGGGTGATAATGGGCCTTGTTGTTAGCATTGTTTTTGGATAAGACCAGGAGGTGTTTGGTGAGAATAGAAGTTGCTGTAAATGGTGGGGATTTTGTTGATGAGGAATTGAGAAACATTGTTGCAGAGGTCTTGTGATGGGGTGATTGAGTTGGAGGGGGCCTCTGGTGAAGTGAAACCTTTCACAAGGATGAAGATTTCTTTGCTTCAGTGGCACAGGTGCGGTTCGCCAGAATAATGCATTTGATTAATCAGATCACTTGGTGATAGCGTGTTTGGGCAGATATGAACATGCTCCTGTCTGCATTGTCCTGGTTCATTCTCTTTTTTGGCAACAGTTGTTTACAGTGGCATTTCATCAGTCTTATTTCCTTTGTATCCCAGCAAGCCCGGGGGTCTGCATCTTGTTGTAATGCATTGTTTGATGGAAGTTAGGGAGTCGGAGCAGAAGGCGATCCAATAGCTGAAATTCTTGATGGCTCTGGGGAGGCTGTTGCTGTGTCACGGTTTGTGTCCGTTGAGAGCAGTGTTCAGGTATTTGTCAGTGATGCAGTTCCAATTTTAGCAAGCTGGTCTGCGGGTGGTGTGTTGGAGTGGGATGGGGATGCTGATCTTGACAAGCGTATGGTCTGTCCAGGTGACTGGTGTTGGCCTATCAACTCAGATGTTCTCACTAGCACACCATTAGTATGGTGGAGGAAATTCCACCATTGAACTATCTTATGTATTTAGCACTTTCCCTCGAAATTAGAGGTTTTTCTATTGCCACTGAAACCTGAACTCAGTCTGTGGGCCTAATTGAGGATTTGGCAGTTAGGGACCTCTGTCACAACACGTTCAATGTCCTGTCTGCTATACTTAGAGTTCCATGGACTATAATGAACTTTTAATACAGTGAGAGGGACACTTCCCATGTTACTGATGGACTACCCTGTCCGCCAACCTCTAAACAAGCCTCTTGGTGCCTAAATAGACTTTAGCAGATAGGATACTCTGTCACAAACGTCTCAGATATCCAGTTTGCTCTCTATTAAAAAGGCTGTAGGATATAATGGCAGTTGCGGCCGGCATGGCTCATGGGTGGTGGGGTGAGGAAATGGGTTCCACGAAGGGGAGTGGTGGCAGGTGTCGCACGGGGGAAATTGGAATTTTGTTTTAAAACTTAACTTGAGGCCAGGTCCCTCGTCTATTCTGCTACTGCTCTCCTGCCTCTGATAGAAACAGGAAGCAGGCAACTAGGCTCCCTCCCCAAATCCAATCACAACGCTGCAATGCAGTGCTGTGATTGGTCTGAGCGCTGTGACACGGCACCCAGCCAAAGGCTGGAGGGGTGGGCATGTTCTCCATGCAGGCTCTAATGCAGCCTGCATGGAGAACAAGAAAGTGTGCATGACTGGTTTGGGTGGCCTGAGAGGGCCAACCAAACAGTCACTGCGCACTCAGGAGTGGCAAACCACTCCTCCCCTGCCTTGCTCGAAACCCAGATCTGTTGACTGGGTGTGAGTGTTTGATTGGTTCAGATGCTCCGTCCATCACCACCCCCTTTTGTACTGCTCGGAAAGCAGAGCAGCACCACCCACCCACCCACCGCAAAGCAGCAGGATACGAAACATAAAACGACAATATCTCTAAGTTGTTGTCATTTTAAATTTTCACTGCTTAAAAGTAGTGGCGCGTCGCTCCTCCGCCATAGCGGAGGAGCCGCCCCTGCATAAAGGAATTTCAAGTATCATTAGCTATAATGCCCTTGTAGCATCTGCAACATTTGTTATAGAGCATTACATTCACCTTAAATTACGGAATGCTCACCCCTCATCTTTGTCCCTAGATGACACGGAGGGGCCACCGCTTCCACTTTTCTGAGCAAAGCCGGCAACACTTGCACAGTGATAGCCGCCAAAGGCAGGGCTGCTCTCAGTTGTGATATAAATCAGACTTCAGTAGCACTGTTACCAAGCCAAGAAATCAAAACGAGCACAAATGGTTGTAAAAATACCAATGCTTGCAATGTGAACAAGGAATGAGTTTATGTGCTACTAAACAAGAAGATTCTTTTGATTTCGGCAGATGGCTATGCTACTCTCCTGAAGCAACATGGCCACTTATGGGAAGAAGCAAGAGGGGGCATATAGGCATCACTCCCCCAAAAGCCCAAGTCACGCACACAATGCCCAGGCTCTGCACATCTTTCCTTCACACTCTGCAAATATACTGCTCACAGTGCACATTCCCCTACACTATCCATCACATCCTCCCAAATATTACGAGAAACATCAATCACATGTCACATCTATCTTATTGAAGGTGCAATGAGGCTCCTAACACCGATGTTGCAACTTCAACATGTTGCCTACAAGTAGGGCTTCTTGCTAAGATATTTCGTCCAGAATATGTACCTTCATGGAAAAGGGGAAGTGCATGATGAAAAGGTCCAGGTAGTCCAACTGAAGGTCACTCATGGATTTTTCTAGGGCTTTCCGAACCATATCAGGCGAGAAGAATCTACACCATAGCTGCGCAAAGAAACGGAAGAAAGGTAAGCCTTCGTCTTTCACAGTGAAGTTCATCTCCCTCTTGCAACATATTTCAGTTTTTAGCTTCAAGCGATTACAGCTGATAACAGTTCATATGCCACAGATAGTTCAACACATATACACCTAGAAAAGTGGTGACATTTAGTAGCAAAAATACAGCAGAAAAATAACGCACAAACATTAACATTTGGTAATTAAAAAAAATAGGCTAAGACAATATTGTGAAGTTATTATTTTTAGATTAAACGTTTAATAGAACAATACGAGCAAAAAAATGTTCCACTGTCCATTTTAGGAACTTGTAATTTTCCTTCGCCTCCACAGCAGGGCCAAATTGACAAAGTTACAGACCAGTTCAGCTGGTCCTAATTCTTCAAACAATGGTCCATAACAACGGCTACCAAAATCTATTTAAGCAACTTTATTTAGTGTAGATAGAACAGGTAACACACAAAGCTCATAATGACCAGGAGATGAGTATTAGTATATAGTATACAACCAAGTACATATTGGTTATCAGTTGATGACAATAAACATTCTGTCGTGGCTACTGAGTTTAACCCCTTCGCTGCAGCGGCTATTCCGCCGCAGCGCTAAGGGGGTGGGGCACCCGCGCGGCGGCTCCATACTAGTGACGGAACCGCTCCATCACGGCTCGCGGGCGAGCTGTGCTTGTGATGGAACGGTTCCGTCACGAACCCGCCCACCCATCAAAGCGTCAGCGCAGGCGCGAAATCAGCGCCGCGCAGGCGCGAGGAGCAGGCCGTGACGGAACCGTTCCGTCACAAGCACAGCTCACCCGTGGCTTGTGACGGAGCGGTTCCGTCACAAGCATGGGAGGGGTTAATATTAAAGGAGCCCCTGGGGGGAAACAACCTTTACAACGCAACTTTTACAACACAACATCCATTACAACACATGCCATTACAACGCAACCATTACAACGCATGACACTACAACGCATACCACTACAACGCATGTCATTCCACGCAGTCATTACAACGCATACCATTACAACGCATACCATCACAACGCATAGTACCCTTATACTATCCAACCCTTACCCTACTGTTGCACCCCTGGAGTTAGAATAGTAATTTTTACCCCTACACTATCCAACACTTACCCTACTGTGCACCCCCTGGAGTTAGAATAGTAATTTTTACCCCTACACTATCCAACACCTACCCTACTGTTGCACCCCCTGGAGTTAGAATAGTAATTTTTACCCCTACACTATCCAATACTTACCATACATGCAATGTAATGGTATGCGTTGTAATGGTATGCGTTGTAAAGGTAGTATGCGTTGTAATGGTATGCGTTGTAAAGGTAGTATGCGTTGTAATGGAATGCATTGCAAAGGAAGTTTTTAAAAATTTGTTGTAATGGCATGCGTTGTAATGGAATGCGTTTTATAATGGATGTTGCGTTGTAAAAAATGCGTTGTAAAGGTATGCGTTGTAACGTCATACATCCGCCACTGAGCAACAAAATCAGCATTGATAGGCTCATATACAACTACTGACGAAGTCAGCATAGCGGAGGACAACATTATTTGTGTGGTGGTACCCTGTTGCTAATGGTTACAAGTTGGTGAGATGTGCCTACGTCTGCTGTAAGGATCAGTGGATTTGGGGGGAGGGTATGCATTACAGAGGATTGTCACTTTATATACATACCTAAGGGGTGTCCTTATCTTCTAAAACAGTGTAATTTCATTCCCAACCATCACCATTCACTTCTCCCTGGTATACTGATGCCAGATCTTGGTCCACCACAGGCCTGAGGAGGGCAGGTCTGAGGCTTTCCAGTTCTGGGCGATTGACCGTCCGGCAGCCAGCAAGGACCGAGAGATCAGTTTCCCGGTGAAAGAGCAAAGAGGATACAAACCCTCATCATCAGCATCACCCAGCAGAACCATCTGCAGCTCCATCACTAATTGTATGTTAGTGATATCTTTGATTTAAGATAGGGCTTCCCTCCTAAAACAGCCTATGCGTTTGCAATTCTACTTCACATGAAAGTAAGTTCCCCCCACATCCAATACCAGCCAGCTCACGTCCTAACCACTAAACACTGTTTTCAGTTTCACTGCTTTCAAGTGCCGCCTACAGATTACTTTATATACATGTTCTTTATATCGTGCAGAGATTGAGATTTCAGGTACTCTCTGCCTTCTCAGCCATTTCCATAGTAGCACACGGCTTAACCTTTTTTCTTTTGTTTAGAGTTTTCTATAGCGCGACTCGAACCGAAGATATCCGGTATCAGAGCGCTCTGAATGAGCGCCAGTTTCGTGACAGATTGACACAGGGCGCACCACCGGCCATATCTTTGGGACAAAGAAACAAATTGCTGTTCATGATGTTTAGGATATCCAAGACGAACACCCCTAAATGATCTTCCGACTGTCTCCTAAGAAAAAAATAGTATATCATTCAAGAGACAGCCAAGCTGTGCGGGAAGTAGAAAGAATGGGGCTGAACTGAAGTCATCCATACACTAGGGTGACCAACTGGCATGGGTGCAAATTCAGGACAGTGAGTTCTAAAAATCAGGAGAAAGGTGAAAAATTCAGGACAGAAGGTCAGAATTCAGGACAAAACCTACGTTGTGCAAACACATCAGAGGAAGTCACAATAGTGCATATGTAAGTAAACAACTAACACAAGCACAAGTCAAAATAAGTATATTTTAGCTTGAGAGAACCTTGCACACACTACATCTGTTGTGTATGTGAGTGAAACACACCTGCGTTTGCATATAAAAAAAAGTGAAGAAAAATATAATAGCTGAAGGCTTCTCAGATCTTACATGCCCGCTCTCCCGCACTGAGAACAAGCATTGGCATAGCCAATAGGTCTCTCTTTTGGGACCTTATAAGTAATAGTTATGCAACACAATATCCTTGGTGCAACAGCATTAACTGTTGCATGGTTACACACTTATAAGGCCCCAAAAATGCTTTTTTTTTAAAAGGACAAGCAGTGCTATTAGGCTCCAACTGCCACTCAGAGGTAGAGAGAGAGAGAGGTGTGGAGAGAGAGAGAGAGAGAGAGAGAGAGAGAGAGAGAGAGAGAGAGAGAGAGAGAGAGAGAGAGAGAGAGAGAGAGAGAGATAGAGAGGTGTGTAGAAAGTGAAAGAGAGGTGTGTGGAGAGAGAGGTGTGTAGAAAGGGAGGGGTAGAGAGAGGTGTGTAGAGGTAGAGAGAGATATAGAGGTAGAGAGAGGCAGAGAGAGAGATAGAGAGAGAGGTAGACCAGTAGAGAGAGAGGGAGAGCGGTAGAGAGAGATGTTGAGCGGTAGAGAGGTTGAGGACAGAGGTATGCAAAACAAACATGTGCACTGTCTGAAAAGAAATACCCTTTGTAATGCCTCTGACAAGAATGCATTACTGCAAGATATTTATTTCCATAAAATTCCCAGTTGCGGACACAAAAGAATTAATTTTTCTATTACAAGTTTCCTTTGTGCCTTTCATAATATTATGAAAATACAAAAATGCATTACTCGAAATATATTTTGAAATCCTTGCAAACAAAAAGATAAGTCTTTTTCAGCCGTTTGCTTTGTTTTGTTCTAATAGAACATAATAGCTATCACGGTCTTGCATAAAACAAACAAAAAAAAAAATGGGCGACCATGTTGAAAAAACCCCATGGTTGTCAGAAAATCCCAGGGGAAAACTGATATGTGATCTAAAAGAGCTTCACCCTGCCGTTGCCCGGGTTCAGTCCTTTCAGTTTTTCCTAAGCATGGGCGGAAAATCCGTTACGCTCGCGGATTTTGCAGATTTTCAGTAAATTCTCAATCCGCGAGATTCGCGAATTTCCCGCAAAATCCGCAAATTCGCACGCAGCGGATTTTTTTTCTTTGCGGTGTAAGTTCGCAATTGCGAACATGTAAGTGCGGCGGGCAGCAACAATCTCGCACTCGCGAAATTACAAAAAATTGCAATTCTGCACAAGAAATCTACTAGCAAGCAGCATAGATCTTCTGAAAATGATTATTTTTATCAGAATAACTCCTCAGGTTGACATTTGCCTGCACTTTTTTAGATTTGAGGCCTTTTGATTTTCTTTGGATAACTTTTGGATTAGAAATCAACTTTCTCATATAAGCTTGGTGGGGCATTAAAGTTGCTGTAATGCTGCTCTGCAGAAAAACGAGTTTTGCAAAAGTGAAAGCAGGTTCAAAAGTTCAAACTCATCATTAGTAACCGTTCCCTGTAGTGCTTCCTGACAAGGGCCCCTCCAGAGTTCAGTTGCTAGTTGCAACAATTGTATGACCCTGCTCTGACCCTCACAGCAGGCTCATAGAATAGCTACAAGTAGGCCACAAAGGTCCTGGAAAAAAAATTGCACTGCAACAGAAAGCAAATTACAGATAAGGAAGCAGGTGCCAGACTGGAATTTTAAAACAGTGACACATTAATAAATCAACCCCAAATTAATTCATGTCAGTTGAAGCAGGCAGGTGTGCTTGCTTTTTCCCCCCATAATCTACAGTGATGATGAACCAGAGGGTGGCATAAGGCATTGATGTACCAGGGGGTGGCATGGGTAAAACAGAGGGTGGCAGGGGTGAAACAGAGGGTGCTGGGAACCTATGATGATGAACCAGACGTAGAAACACATAATCGTGACCGTTGCGAGCTGACATGTAAGTTCGTAATTGCGAACTGTTACAAAACCCTCGCGAACTGTCAGAAATCCTTGCGAACTAGCAGAAATCCTTGCTAACACAAAAAAAATCCGCAAATTCGCGAGAATTCGCGGATTTTGCGGATTGCGAGTTCGCAAATTCGCAAAATTCACCCATGCTTAGTTTTTCCGCCCCCACCATCTAGATGGCAACACAGAGGAAAACACTGAAAAATACATACATCTGCGGAGCCCCACATTTCATCCTTGGTCTCAAGTTGTGTGTATCCTGTTTTTAGCAACGCCCAACAGCCACTTTTAGAAGCAGAACACTATTGATGACCCATGTAGGGAATGAGTACAAATCCATATTTATAAGATACTTTTCGGTGAGTGTAATTTGCAAAATGTGTATTTATGTGTTTCTCCTTTGGGGATTCATATCGCAATTGTTTGGAATTATTCAAGAAAAGCACACTGGCGGTTATAAAAGTACTTTTGAAAACAATTCTTCAGTGGGGATGGAAGAGCAATCAGCTTGCTTCAGAGGGAGACTTTTATATTCAATATGCCTAGCCCTGAAGGTATCACGTAAAAGCAAGAATATATATTTCTAATGAGTCGGCTCTGTGAACACATAAAATGGAAATAATGTTGATCTAATCAAAAGTATTGCATGGTGAAAGATGATGGGAGAGTGCAGATCTGGGAGATGTTGTTTACAGCATACAAAGCCGGTCGAAAGCCTGAGCGAGTCACTGCAGACATGAAGGCTCTGTTTGGTGTGCGGCGAAAGTGAAAGCAGCGCATCAATTGTGAGATGCGGCAGGGAGGGGCGGAGGAGAGTTCAGAGAGTAAGCGAGCGTCAGCTTGCTTCAGAGGGAGACTTATTTTCAATATATCGAGCACCAAAGGTAGGAGCTTTCAGAGAGCAAGCGAGGACGGGAAACTGATAGGGGTGGGTCTTGGTTTAAGGTTAGGTTGGAAGTCGCAAGAAGTAAAGTAAACAAGTTGGAGAGGTGGGGGAGTGCATGCGCGCGTGCACGACGGCAAACACGAGAATGGTGCACGTGCAGCAGCGCCAAAAGTTAAAGTTAATCACGCTAAAAGCTGGCAGCTGTGCACGTTCACGCTCGCGTGAACGCAAGCTTTAGGCATGCAGTGGGTAGCACTTTGAAATCCGACTTACTAAAAGTTGAGCAACAGCGCATGCGCTGCTCTAGGCTCGACCTAAAAACATGTTTTGGAAAGCAAAAAACTATTTGAATAGCTGGGTGCAGCAGTCAAGGCCTTGCTAAAACATGGAGGCCTAAAAGTAGAGTCAAAGTATGGTCCTACAAAAATATTAGATTTTCAATAAATATGGAATCTCAAGCCACAGTTATTCTTTGTAAAACAGCATCAATTCAATAATATCTTATATGAATAATGTGTACAGTAAAATATTAAATAACCATGATTTGCAGTTGCAATACCAGGCAACCAAATTAAATTTAATACATTATTTACAATTACTAACTGGTCGCAAAAACCTAACTATTTGCACACAAAAGAGAATAGACAGGATCGAAACCCTCCAGAAAAAAAGAAACACAGCAGCTCTTCCTTTCCAGTTTGTTGGAGACAGAACTGTGGAGAAATTTGCCTTCCAGTTTTCAAAGTCGCTAGCTACCTACCTCTCCCTGCAAGTCACTTCCTGTTTTGGGAGCTCCATAAACTGATGGGGCAGAGTGCATGGAAAAAAAACATATGGCAGTTTTAACTAAGAAATTTATAAAATGCATAAAGCAATTTGACATTTTTTAGTTTTTTGCCTTAAAGTACCTATTTTAAAATTAATAAAACCAAAACCATTTTGAAATGCAACTTTCCTCATCACTTTTGCTATATATATTTACATAGAAATTGTGTACAACAGTACATGTTTACTTTACAGTTACTTTTGTGCTCCAATTAAGCTTTAGCTGTTGAAAACTTTTGGCCCGATTGACAGAATGAACTTAAGACTCAATCCTAAACTTACTACTATTTTGGTATTCACAGAATGCACTTACTACTTTTGGCATTCACAGAATGAACTTACTACTTTTGGTATTCACAGACAAACTTAAGACAGACTTAAGACAGACTTAAGACAAACTTAAGACAGACTTAAGACAAAATCCTAACTTAAGTCTGTCTTTAGTTTGTCTTAAGACAAACTTAAGACAAAATCATAACTTCTGTGAATACCAAAAGTAGTAAGTGCATTCTGTGAATACCAAAATAGTAGTAAGTTTAGGACTGAGTCTTAAGTTCATGCTGTGAATGCCATAAGTATTATGTGCATTCTGTGAATACCAAAACAGTAGTACGTTTAGGACTGAGTCTTAAGTTCATTCTGTGAATCGGGCCAGTTAAGGCTCGTTTCCATCAGAATTTCACCATGTCCAAAGTTCTTTTTGCTTTGGGTCATCCATCCTATTCCCTCCACATATTATATCCTATACTAATCCCTAGATCAGTCGAACTGCAGCCGAAGGTCTATGTAAGAAGACTGCTCACTGTTAAATCACAGTGCTTTCTTTTGCAGGTGACCGTTGTATGGTGGATGGATAGTCAGCATGCAGGTCTATGCATAAGCCTACATGAAAGATTCACTTTAAACATCACATTAAAACTCAATCTGACTACTCACCAGCAGCACAGTAAAAAAGTACCACAGAGTACTGACCTTTATCCGCAGAGTGGAGTACCAAAGGGTAGAATTCACTGATGATGGGTCTTGGTACAAAGAAACTGATAGTCAAGTCAAGTCAAGTCAAGCCATGGATATTTATATGGCGTACAAATCACTTCCAGGAAGTCTCATGGCGCCTGCAGCAGTCTCTGACATCAGAAAACGGCACTAATTTGCAAACAACCAGGTCTTTAGTCCTTTGCGAAAACGGCAATGATCAGGGGAGTTACGGAGATGAATTGGAATTTTGTTCCATGCGGCTGGGGCCAAATACGAGAATGCTCGGCCACCATTCCTGGAAGTACGTACTCTCAGAGGTGTTAGTAAAAATTCATTTTTGGACCTGAGATTTCTTGATGGCTGATACCATTTGTGTTTTTGAGATAAGGAACCATGTGCGAGTTTGTGAAAGAAAACTTGTGCCAGAGGAGAAGAATCTTTTTCAAAATGAATAACTTCACAAATTGTGGTGGTCTTATAGGTATCTGCTTAGCTTCAATAAACGTATGCATCATGAAAGCGAGAAGGATGGAATTCAGTTTAAGTCAAGTCAAGTCAAGTCAGAGAATTTATATAGCGCACTACATACCCAGAGGGTCTCAAGGCGCTTGAGGAGGGGTGGGGAATTACTTGTCAAATATCCACGTTTTAAGTTGCTTTCTGAATGCTAGGTGGTTCTGGGTAAGGCGAAGGTAAGTAGGAAGTGAGTTCCAGGTTTTAGCTGCCAGGTAGGAGAAGGATCTACCTCCCATGGTGGTTTTGTTGATGCGAGGTACAGTGACAAGGGCTTGGTTGGATGATCGTAGTTGGCGGGAGGGGGTGTAGAAGGACAGTCGTGTGTTGAGGCATTCTGGTCCGATTTCGTAGAGTGCTTTGTGTGCGTGGGTTAGGAGCTGGAAAGTGATCCTCTTATTGACGGGAAGCCAGTGGAGGTTTTTCAGGTGACTAGAGATATGTTCTTTACGCGGGATGTCTAATATGAGCCTGGCTGAGGCGTTTTGGATTCGTTGGAGTTTTTTCTGGAGTTTGGCGGTAGTACCGGCGTAGAGGGTGTTTCCATAGTCCAGTCGGCTCGTGACCAGAGCGTGGGTGACCGTTTTCCTAGTTTCGGTGGGGATCCAACGAAATGTTTTTTTGAGCATGCGAAGAATGTTGAAGCAGGATGAGGAGACGGCGTTGACTTGTCTGTTCATTGAAAGTGAGGAATCCAGGATGACGCCCAGGTTCCGTGCGTGGTTTGTCGGGATGGGTGCTTTTCCAAGGGCTTCTGGCCACCAAGAGTCGTCCCATGCGGAGGGGGAGGTACCTAAAATGAGGACTTCTGTTTTATCTGAGTTCAGTTTCAGACGGCTGTGTTTCATCCATTCGGCTACTTCTTTCATTCCTTCGTGTAGGTTAGTTTTGGCGGTGCTAGGGTCATTGGTGAGTGATAGTATCAGTTGAGTGTCATCCGCTTAGGAGATGATGTTGAGGTTGTGTTGGCGGGCGATGGCCGCGAGGGGGCTCATGTATACGTTGAAAAGGGTGGGGCTGAGTGAAGATCCTTGTGGTACGCCGCAGATGACTTCAGTGGCCACTGACTTGAATGGTGGAAGGCGGACTCTCTGGGTTCTTCCGGTGAGGAACGAGGTGATCCATTCTAGTGCTTTTCCTTGGATTCCGATGTTTCTGAGGCGCTGTAGAAGGGTGCTATGGCAGACTGTGTCGAAGGCTGCGGAGAGGTCGAGGAGGATGAGGGCGACTGTGTCTCCATTGTCCAGTAGAGTTCGAATGTCATCTGTTGCTGCGATGAGGGCGGTCTCAGTGCTGTGTTTTGCTCGGAAGCCGGACTGTGAGGAGTCGAGGGATTTGTTGGCTTCGAGGAAGGCGGCGAGCTGGTTGTTGACAGCTTTCTCGATGACTTTGGCCAGGAATGGAAGGAGCGAGATGGGGCGGTAATTTTTGAGTTCGGTGGGGTCCGCTGTGGGTTTTTTCAGAAGGGCGCTGAGTTCAGCGTGTTTCCAGCTTTCCGGGAAGGTGGCGGAGTTGAAGGAGCAGTTGATGACGTCTCGGAGGTGCGGTGCTATAATGGAGTCTGCTTTGTTGAAGATGTGGTGAGGGCATGGGTCTGTGGGGGATCCTGAGTGGATGGAGTTCATCAGGCAGATGGTGTCCTCAGTGGAGATTGGGTTCCAGTCATTAAGGATGTTCGAGGGGGGTGAAGGTCCAGCAGATGGTTGGGTGGGTTGGTCTCCGGGTTGGTTGTCGAAGCTGTTGTGGATGTCTGCAATTTTGTTGTGGAAGAATGAAGCTAGGGAGTCGCAGAGGGCTTGAGAGGGGGTGATGTCGTTAGAGTTGGCCGATGGATTGGTAAATTCCTTGACGATGTTGAAAAGTTCCTTGCTGTTGTGGGCGTTGTTATCTAGTCGGTCCTTGAAGGCGGTTTTCTTGGCCTTTCGGATCAGTTGGTGGTGAATGCGGGTGGCGTTTTTGAAGGCGTCCTTGGTGTTGGTGGATGGGTCTTTTTTCCAGGCCTTCTCAAGGGAGCGGCAGAGTTTCTTGGATTTCTTAAGATCATCGTTGAACCAGGAGGCCTTCTTGCTGCCAAGTTTGCTTTGTCGTTTTTTCAGTGGTGCTAGGATGTCGGCGCTGTTGGATAACCATAGGGTGAGGTTGGTGGCGGCTTGGTCGGGGTTTGAGGAGTAGGCTGGGGGGTTTGGAAGAAGCGATGAGGAGATCTGGTCGATGGTGATTTTGTTCCAGTTTCTTTGCAGAGTTGGTTGTGGGTGGTTGTTGGGTTTGGGCTTGTTGTAGGTAAAGTGAACGCAGCTGTGGTCAGTCCAGAGGAGAGCCGTAGTGTGGCTGAAGGAGACATGATTGCTGGAGGAGAAGATAGGGTCGAGAGTGTGGCCTGCGATGTGGGTGGGGGAAGTGACCAGTTGTTTAAGTCTGAGGTTGGCGAGGTTGTCCAAAAAGGTGGTGGAGTTGTGGTCGTTGTTCTTTTCAAGGTGAAAATTGAGGTCTCCCAGAAGGATGTAATCTTTGGAGGGGAGCGCGTGTGGAGTGATGAAGTCCGTGATGTCCTCGCTAAATTGTGCACGGGGTCCTGGTGGCCTGTAAAGGAGGGTGCCTCTGAGTGTGGTCTTGGGGTCGATGTGGATTTGGAAGTGAAGGTGTTCAGAGTTGGCGAGATTGACGTCAGAGCTGGTTGAGATGTGGATGGATTTCTTATGGACGATAGCGATTCCTCCTCCTGTGTGGCCGGTACGGTCCTTGCGTATGATCTTATAATCTTCTGGGATGGCTATGGTGATGTCTGGGGCGGAAGAGGCGTTCATCCATGTTTCTGTTAGGAAGGCGACGTCCGGAGAGATGGTGTCTAGTAGATTCCATAGGTCAATGGCATGCCTGTGGACCGATCGGGTGTTGAGCAAGATGCATTGTAGGTGGTTGGGGTCGGGAATCTGTGGTGTGATCATAGCGGAGTTGTTGACGGTGCCGATGAATTTGCAGGAGTAGCATGAGAAAGGTCCATGGGTGTGTCCAGGGGCGGCTTGGACGCAGTTGGGGGAGCGGCCGGGGTTAAGGGCTAGGATGGTGGTGGCATCGTAGGTAATGCGGGAGGGCTGGGCAATGCGAGGGCCAGGGGGTCTGGCGCTGGGCGTGGTCCAGGCGCGGACGGGCGTAGACGGGCTTACCTTTGGCGCACCTTCGGCGTGGCCGTAGTGCGTGGACGCTGCGCGTGGAACCATCTGACTAACATAGGTGGTGGAGGGGGCGGAGCGTGGGAGGGTCCGCTGGGAGGCGGGGACGTGGAGGCGGGCCAGGGGAAAAGCACAACAACAAGATGGTGGGGTGGCTGGAAAGTGAAACCGGGAGGGCGCAATGCGAAGCCTGGTAATGTCCAATGCAAATAAGTACCAGCGTGCTCACACAGAGAATACCGGTAAGAGCGCTGACAATTTAAAAACAAGCTGTCCAAAATGAATGCACTTAAAGGTTAAAAAGCGCTGCCAAAACTACATGCACATACAAGTTGAAAAGCGCTGCCTCTAAATAATGCAAAGAACGAATTGAGCAGGTCAGATCAACGATACCAGACTCTGCAGGCGAGTCACAGGCAAAACCAGATTCAGCTGTGGACGCTGCACTGGGCTGGGAGCAGGGAGCGAGGGGAGCGGCCGTTCAGGACGATGTCCAGGCGGTCCTGGACAATGGATCCCAGTTCTGAGACGCTCTTACTCAAGGGGAAACCTGAGGGGGATTCCTCAGGTGATGACCTAAATAAATGTGCTTTAATACCTCTTAAATAAATGTTCTTTAGTCCTAAAGCTTAGAAGCTTCTCATTAGCTGGAAGAAAAACAGCTGATGGACTGAGACGGATGGTGGCGTATGACAAACTGTGTTGCAGGGTGTCTACTGGTAGCATTGTATTTAGAAGAATTAGTGAAAAACTATGGCTGAAAAATAATCCTTTAGTGCAATCACCAAGAACAATTTATGGTGCTCATTCCGCGAGTCATAAGATGTAACAAGAAGTGCGAGCAAAAGGCACATTAAGTGGACATCCACATCATACTTTAATTGCAGGACATGTCTGTTGCACACTCAAATCATGTTCTCTTCAAACATTGTTTTCACAGAAGCACCAAGCAAGCTAATCAGGGGCACTGGACAAGGCAAAAAACACAGTCCACGCCCCATCGAGTGAAACTACATGAATATTTGTGTTTCTAAGTTTCAAGGCAACTTTCTTCGGTCGGCCAACCATGTCCAAACTGAGTAGATCCTTTGGCATTTCGGACTTGCCCTCTAACTTTACCTAACCAAGAAAAAATGGATACAGTCACTTAGCTTAAAGCATTTTTCATCACTCTATGCATTATTGGGCTCCAGAATAATCTGCGTATGGCCGGAATTGTAAATTCCCTTTGGAGGTATAACCTTTCTATGTGAGAAAACCTATTTCTACTTCTGTTTGTTCTAGTAACGCTTCATGTTAATGCATGCTTATTAATTCCCATAACTCCCTTTAGATGTTAGATTTCATACACACATAGCACCTTTTATAGGGTTCAGAAGTAGACGTTTTGTAGCCTGCACTGCCAGACAGTAGAACTCCTTGTCCCTCAAACTTAAAAGAAACAATGATCTGTTGGTCTTTAGGAAGGCTGTAAAAACATGGCTCTTTAACCATTACAACTATGATCTGTACTCGCTATCTTGCATTGAGAGGCCTTGTCTTTTTCTTTTTGGTTAGCGCATAGACAACTCCAGTTATTAGAGCGCTTTATAAATCTTCCTTTCATTTCATTCCAGAGTAGTTACCTAAAGACTGAATAGCTGAGATTGGTCAATATAGATCTTAACCCTTTCGATGCTGATGACGAGCTCAGCTCGTCATCACCCACGGGTGTCGTGTGCTGATGACGAGCTGAGCTCGTCATGGTGCCACTAAAATGGCATTTTCCAGCACAGGGGGGGGAAAACGCCCAGCAGCCATGTGGTTAAAGTCCTTACCTGCTTCCTTGCTGGCCAGTGACTTCCTCATTTATAAAGTAGTGACCATCATAACTTAATGCACTGTGTATAGCTGTGCCGTGTTCCAACAAAAATGGTCGCCTACACTCTCTATAAAGTTCAATACACACACTTGTGAAAAAGTGAACGTAAATGTTTTTGTTCAATCTGTATCAAGAGCCATTGTGCAGTAGGCCACATGAGGAGTGGAGGGCATGACATTAGGCAAATGCGAAGTGTGTATTAGGAAAGAAAAATACAACTGAAAATTCAGACAGTATATACTTAAAAGAAATAATATTTTATCCTTGTCTTTATTTATTCAGCGCAGACTCAAAGGTATGTGCATCGCATCACAATGTGCATTACAGTAATTCAAAAGCTACCAATCACTTTATTCTAACTTATTTACATGTATTTTGGTTATTACAGGGACTTGCTTTTCACGTTTGTAGTTTAATACATTCCGTTTGCATCTTAATATATTCACTACACCAAGGACATCCCTCGGGTTTACGCTATCGGAGCATTCATTAAACAAATCACAACATAAACTACATTTATAACGGCAGAATATTCCTATAAGAGCCCCAGAATCTGGGATCAACAGTAAGTGTGCAAAATACACTCCTTATGCACATTTGGTAAATCCTGGTCTGCAAGCGCTGAATCCACGCCGGGTCTTCCAGTAGCATGCTTTCCAGAAGCAGTATGCTACAGATTTGCTCAGATGAGATTAAAGTTCAGCACAAACAAATGCACCAAAACTTTCTTCCAAAGTAACAGTGTCAACTGCGAGTGAGGCACATTTTCCACATTCCACAAGACTCAGAAGACCTCGCACTAACCTAGTTTATTGCACCCCAAAAAATGCACGTCCCGATGGACAATGGAACTTGTTTTCCTATCAACAGTAAAGGACGTTAACCCTGACCAGTCCCACATGTTCCCGACCCTGAGGCAAAGGCTAGCTGCCCGATAAACATCATATGTCTGACTGTTTATGATTGGGAGGGTACCAACCAACTTGTCCGAAATGTATGGTATCTTGTCCGGGGTGGGGTACCAAGCTTACATGGCACCGCTCATAACAATTGTCTTGTCGAAACACTGTATAAAAGTAGCCTGTTGAAGAGTTGAAGTCGGAATATCTCCCTGAGAGACATCCCGGTGTCTGCGGTAGACATGCTCTCCTCTAGAGTAATAAACCACGTTCTTGCCTTCCAGTTCCCAGCGCCTGCCTCGTTATTTTAATAGAATTGAAAGTGAATTAAAGGTGATAAGCCAAGCAGCTTCGGGGGCCTCAAAGGGGGCTGCTTTTCCTCAATTGGCGCCCAATGTGGGGCCCATCAGCGACTCGCCGGTCCAAGTAAGAGAGGTCCCAACGACAGAGTGAACAACTAACCGATTGAGGTTAACCTGCCTTGAGAGGACCCTCGTCTGGCTGCCGATCAACCTGAACTTCACCAGTTCCGAGCGGACCTCTCTCTCGAGTGACCTGTGGTCCTGACTTGGACCCTAAAGAAGTGCCGTCTCGATATCGGAGTGAGAGGACAACCAGGCGCTGGAAGGGGAAGACGAAGAACTGTCCATACGGTCCGGGTAAGGTCGTGAAATACGACAAAATTGACTGTCTGATTGTTTTGAAATTGTTTGGTTGAATACTAGTATTCCGTTCTTGAAGTTATTGGTAGTAATGGAGACATTACCTGCTTGCAAACAACGTAGAATAGGAATATTTCCCTCTTTGCAGGCAGCGAAGGGCAGGTAGTGCGGACATTTGTCCATGACCTATCGAGATATTTATATTGACCGCTTGTACGTCATGCCTGTCGTCTCAAAATTGTTTGATTGGTTTGGACCGGACCGTTTGTTAGAGGTCAGTCATCCAGCACCACCAGAGGGCACCCCTAACAAGGACATGTATGTTAAATATGGAGTAGCCATCGTTGCTTATAGCAAACAGTGGCACAAATACACTAAGAAAGACCGGGTAAATCAGTGGCCACTGACGGGATCTTTTGATCTCGCTAAAATAGAAACATTAGAACTAGCGCTCCACAGAAAGAAAGCTACGACAGCCATGTTTGACAGCTTTGGCCTCTGGCAAAAAGAATCAACGCAATGAAAGAAAAGAGACGAAGCTAGGCAGGATAAAGAGATGCAAAAGTCTGCTTACCAGACCTGCCAAAGCTTAGAAGGTGAAATAAAAGAAAGGGAAAACGATAAAAAAGAACAAGAATAAAAAATATCAGGCCAGTAACCTGTTAGAATGCCTTCAACTCTTTACCCCGAGTTACCGGCTAAACAGAGAATAATGATGATCTTTTGTTAGGCCCCCTGAACATCTACATGCCACCTCCTTATGCCACTACTCATCCCGTAGTACAACGCCAAGAAAAGCAAGGTACCAATGGAGACGCCACAACCGTTTCTGCTCCAGTCGAGCCACTTGCACCAAGTGCCTCATTAACAAAAGCATAAGTAGAGATAGGATCAATAGCAAAAGAGTCACCCAGGGTCCCACGATTAAGTACGGACGAGCAGGCAAACATTGACAAAATAATCAAAACCCTCATGGAGAGAAGAAAAACGGAAGAGTATGTGACTGATATATGCAATTCATATGTCGAGAACCACAAACGATTCTTCATTGTGCGCTTCTGTTACTACGGGCTTACTGTCTATAAAGAGAAATATCAGGATGTAGGGCCGGGAGACTAATGGCTCTTTACAGAAAGGTTAACATCGGAGACGAAAACCACAACGATGTGGCAGAACTCTTTTCGTCCACGTTAGAAGTATTCCGCCACCTCACAGAACAAGGGCGGATAGATACAGACAGGACATCGAAGCAAGTAAAACCCCAAGTAGAGAAGCTAGATAACATGATGCCGATAAAAGAAGCCGCCCCATATTAGATTCCCCCTAGGGGACAAGGGACTAATGACGACATAAACCATCAGGACGCTAAAGGGAGGGTGGTCTACAATTGGATGTATCAGCCATGGGACAGACAGGATATTCTGATGTTCCGTAAATCTCTGCCGGATTTACGAAAGAATCCCACCGCGTTTTACACAGAACTAGGTACCGCGTTGGGGTCCACAATAACACCTTAGCTGCGTGTAAACATTTCTCCCCAGTGCTGCGCTGTCCATTAGAACTAGTGCTGAATGGACGTTCAATGGTCGTGCGCAGCACTGGGGAGGTAGCGCTGCTGACGACCATTGGCCGTCAGCAGCACTTAAGGGGTTAATGACGCTCGCTGACATCGACTTGTTCTTTGGGTTATGTTTACCAGCCGATGTGTGGAAGCAGATTAGGAAGGTAGACCACACAGAATTGCTTGGTCATACCTGGGAACAACTCAGCACATTAGAAAAACAGCAGAATCCTGGTCAAAAACCGGTTAAAGCTATATTGGACCTCCCTGACAAAATAGTGCAGAAGGTAAAAACACTGATACCGGAGAAAAAGATAGACTGGTCCATAGTAACTACGTGCCGCCAGAAACCACAAGAGGATGTCTCTGAGTCTTTCTCGAGATTCGAAACAGTGTTCTCTGATTACAGTGGACAGGAGATGTCCACTGCAACCGGACACCACTTATTCGTGCAAAATTACGTCAAAGGACTGCTGCCGGAGGTATCCCAGAAATTACAGACTAGCGAAAGTAGTTGGGCAGCATCTAAACCGGCGGACATTCTCCAAATGGCCCAGTACTATGAACATCAGAAAAACGAGAATGACAGGGCTACAGAAAAGAAAAAGAAGGACTTGAAGGAAAGAGTAATGATAGCCCAACTCCAAGGGGTGAATACAGGGAGGGATCCATATAAGGGAGGATACCAACAGAATGTCCCTAGAATACAGCCGCCTAGAAATGACTCGTTGACACCATATGTACGCCGCCAGGACTTAGGACAGGATCAAGGCGCATTTTGTAAGGAATATGGAGATTGGAAATCCCAATGCCCGGCCTTATCAGGAGCTGGTAGGGGCAGAGGGGCAAGGGAAATAGCAAGTGAACTGAGAGGAAGAGGACGTTGGAGAGGGTACGCAAGTGAAGCAAGAGAAGAAAGGCTAGGAAGAGTGAACGCATTTGAACGTCCTAGACAGAATCAGTATCAACAGACAGATTACAACAACACGTATGACTTTGCATAGGACAGCCAGGGGCAAGGGAGGGATCAGGTCGGGCTCTATGTTGATCAGCAAGGCCCTTATGTTGCCGCAAAGGTCCTGGGCACAGAGTCGCCATTTTTGGTAGACACGGGAGCAACACGTAGTGCA